>NC_064642.1:219730079-220355079 GCF_023864345.2 Schistocerca serialis cubense
TGTTAGAGGTGTTTTTTTATTTGAAAGATAATTGCTTTATGATTACAATGATATCCGCTGTTTGGACACATATCTGTCAAAGTTCTTTTACTATTGCCTTTTGAATTTTTTTCCTATAATTTAAAGAAATTTTTTTTCAAACATTCTGATCCAGAAAAGGTAGATTTTTTTCTGTTGATTAGTACCATGCAGTACTATATTCTCTGTAAAGGAGAGCTTCCATTATTAAGCTGGACAGGTTTTATTTTTTTAAAAAAAAATTTTTAACTTTCAAGGGTAATGCATGTCTTCACTGAAGTTGTTTCTTACAATGTTTTTTGTATTGTCTTTGTTGCAGTTATTTCTTTTCACTTTCCTTGTTGCAGTTATTTCTTACACTTTGTTGTAGTTTTATGTCAGTTTCTTTGTCAGGGTTGTTCATGGCAGGTTTCTGTATTGTAGTTGTTCAAGCTATTTTGTTTACTGGAGAGTCTTGTCTTCTGACTGGGGTCACAGGAAAGTGAAGTGTGCTGACTACTTCTCCCATGGTGCAGATTTTGCATAAATAGAGCAAGAATTAAATATCCTGAACAGTCAACTACAGAGGTAGGTGTTAGTTCTGTTAAGAAACTGTGGTCAGTGAAGTCAAATCATCATAAGCTTGATGCATCATGAAAGTGCACAGAAATTACTAAAGCTATGGATTAATACACTTCAGCAAAACTGGCCACACTCTTCAAAGTAGAAATTCCATCTTCAGAAGAAAATGAACCAAAGCACTCTAGCACCTCCTGCCAGGAATTTTTCACAAATATCAATTCAGCTGTTGAATACTGACCATCTTCCAGTGAAAAGGTGCTAGTTTTAACTATTACTCCAGAGACATTTTCAAAGAAAACAATTTTGAACCACGTTCCATCAGAATCAAAGTACATGGTAGACAAATCAAGAAATGTAAGGTCCGTAAAAGGAATTTTCGGAAGACCAGAACCCTGTTATGGTCATCCTGTAGAAGCAGCTCAAGTTCAAATAGTGGAAGATAAATGGGATTGTTCTCGCCAGAGTGCCAACAAATAAGACACTATAACTGCAGCAGTCGAAGGTCAAAAATTTGTGAAAGTGAAGAGAGGTACACGACTCTCACTAACCTAAGTGGATAGTTCCACACCTACCTAGAGATGTCCGTTTATATGTGTACTGCGCGAATTTTGATCTTTGTGTGGTAACTTGAGCATGTGACATGACACCTTGGGCATGTGAAGTCATTAGCAGTCTGTGACGTAAAGCGAGACACTTGTTTGTTTCCAGAATGTGGTGACTGCCCTGGAAAGGGAGGACTGTCTTTACCGATACTTGGCCTGGAAGACATAGCAGATAACTCTGCAGAAATTACATATGCAACATGGGAGGAAAATAAATGAATTAAGAAAACTGTTGCCTTCGACAGTATCATTGATGAACTTTGTAATTGCTCAGTGAAAGCAGTAACACACCAGCACTTGAAGAAGTTGTTACAACAACACATTGCAGAAGTGAAAGTTTGTGTAAAGGCTGAAGAACTAAGTTTGGTGCTTCGCTGTTATTTTGCTGACAACTGGTCTGCAATTATTCCACAAGAAGTACAAGGGTATCACTGGAGTAATGACCAGGTTTCAATTTTTTTCAAGAGTGACATATTTTCAAAATAAGACCGCGAGTGTTGCAGTTATGACACAGGGCATGACTCTGCACACGCTTCGCTAGCAATGCGCAAAATTCTTCAACTGCAAACAGGGGCAAAGAAGATCATTATCATTTCTGATGGTACCCTTGTCATTTTGAAAATCATTGCCAGCTGTTTGAATTGAGTAAGTCGCTTGTGCCAACTGACTGGATGTGCAGTGGCTACTGGTCACGGGAAGGGGCCTTGTGATGGTGTAGGCGGCCTGCTGAAGCACCATGCTACAAAACAATCTTTCCAGACCAAATACAGCTGCGATTCAGAATGCAAAGGATTTTATGAGAGTTGTGAAATCTTACACATCCACAGCCTTCATTCTTCATTCTTTTGTCCAAAGAGGAAATCGAAGAATTCCATGAGCAGAAAAAAGAAGAATGGTCCAAACAAACTACTCCTGTGAAAGGAATTCAGAAGACACATTTTGGACTAAAAGTGATGGGCGAACTCATACTGCACACATTTTAAAAAGCAAGAAATAAGAAACTTCGTTCATTCAGCCAACACCTTAGAAACAGCAGGATATAACCTGGCAAGGGGTGTGTGTGTGTGTGTGTGTGTGTGTGTGTGTGTGTGTGTGTGTGTGTGTGTGTGTGTGTGTGAGACTGGTGGATGGCAGATATAATAGACACCAGTTATAAGCTAAATGAACTTATAGTGAACTTTATACTACCACATGGGCCAGCTGCTGGATAAAGGTTTCAAGCTGAAGGACAGCAACAATGCCATCAGTGCTCACATCCTGTTCACAATGTTTTGAAGATTGTGAGTACTCCAATTCCTATCGGTTCAACAGGAAGGCATCCCTCTACATCAAAGGAAGATACTGAAGCAGTGGAATACATTTTTAGTTGATTGACTGGCTAATTTCAGTACAAAACCAAGTACACAGAAGTTTTTTTCTATAGTCTTTGGACCTTTCACATACATTTTGGAACCATTTAAAATGCTTGGAAAAAATGAGTCTCTTACTCATCTTACAAAACTAAAATCATGTTAAACAAGGCTAGGTTTTGATTTTTATGAGCTTGTTATGTGATAATGTAATAAAACATGTTTTACGTATAGCAAAAATTTCTATTGTTTATAAAACCTAAAAGTGGAAGCTCTCCTTTTCAGAGAATGTAGAACTATACAGGTAAGTCCAAATGGAGGATTTCTTTGTAATCATAAATCAATTTCCTTTAAAATAAAAAAATACAACAAAATATCTAGAACTGTTGCAGAGATACAGAATTTTAAAAAATTTTCCAAAATTCGCATCTTCAAAATGGTACGCGCAGTGTCATCTTTGGAGAGCTTTATCTCTGAGCAGAATTTTTTTTTTGAGAAAACAAAAAAATACATGTTCCTTACTTAGTCCTCCTTTTAACACACGGTAAATTTAAAAACATCCAAGACTATGAAGGTAAGATTTTTTCCTAACCTGCCTGAATTGATATGGCATATGCCTACAGCTTTCTGCATCGAAGCCATGGAAAGTAGAATAACTAGGTCAATGCTAATAACACATTCTCAAGAAATATTTGTCATAACAAAATATAGGCCCATCATAATCTACAAACAGTACAATACAAAAGGCATTTGGAATACGACATACGATTATCCGAGCTCCAGGTATCTAAGAAGAATAACACAGACATTACCTATACTACTTGTGAACAACAGATCTAAAGAACACCTTTATGAAGAGCTGTGCCCGATTAGATAGTAAAAACTAAACTAAACTCCGTCTGAACGGCCCACAAAGGGCCACCTGTCCAACCAGCTGCTGTGTCATCCTCAGCTCACAGACATCACTTGATGCAGATACACAGGGGCAATGTGGTCAGCACACCACTCTCCTGGTTGTATGTCAGTTTACGAGACCAGAGCAGCTACTTCTCAATCAAGTAGCTCCTCAATTTGCCTCACATGGGCTGAGTGGACCCCCCACTTGCTAACAGCACTCAGCAGACAGGATGGTCACTCATTCAAGTGCTAGCCCAGCCCAGCCCGACTTTGGTGATCTGCTGCATGGCCATTTGGCAGTTAGATAGTCGGCTATACTAATAATATTGATTTTTAGCTTCAGTTTATGTTTATTTAAATTTACTATGGGTTTTGACTGACATGCTACCACTGGATGGAGTTCTTTCTGTTTACACCTTTTAATGTATTTATGACATGCAAAAATTGTGTGTTTTTGGCTAACAATACGCATACCTAAAGATTGCACATTTGGGAACTAATGGTGAAAAACTGTTAAATATAGTATCGAAATAAGTTTACCACATTTATATATATGAATACAGAATGTACATACTGTTTAACTGAACAGATGTATTCACTGTATGTTGCTACAGCATACCAAACATTTGTGACTACATGCTTAAGAATGGAAAGTTGGGAGTTCAGATCTAACAATAAGATGTTATGTGGCACAAGAATAGTTTTGAAAATACAAAAAACTGCAATGAAACACAATTTTTCCATTGCCAAGATGGACCTCTAACAATTGTATGTAGGAATGAAAGGGTGAGCTGAAGCTACCAGTACCAAACATCAGCTTCAGCCTGTAATGTAGTGACTGTATTGCCCCATATGCATCGACAGGAAGAGAATAGCACAAGGACAATATTTCTTGAGTCCATATTGATTACTGGACTGCAAGTTTGGGTGGCAGACTTATCTGTAGCATAGCTCAATGCCTACCTAAGTTAAAAAGGTGATAATTTGATCAAAAGCTGGTGAGGGGGTACTGATGATCTCAGTTAAACTGACTGAATACGAAAGTTCAATGGCCTGTCAATGATGAGGTCATTAGTGAACAACCACAAGCTGGGAAAGCAAATTCACTGCACCCTTTTCAAAAGAACCCTCCAGTCACATGCCTAACCAATTTAAGCAAACCATAAAAGCTCACTGCACGACCTCCTTGTTACAGGTGCAAGCCAAATCTCGCCACATAGTATCACTACTAGTAACCAACTACAGCAATCTATCTTCTGAAAGCTGCACAGTCAGTGTCGCTCAACAGTTTCTCTACTTGGTAAGCGTCTGTATTTTTCATAAAATTGTTTTTTGTGTCATGAATTTAAATTGCCACATTGATGAGGAAAACTATTTCTGACATGTAGCAAAATATGTAACTTGCAGAGAATCAACAACAGCATAAAATAAGGCACTTATACGAACTACCAGGGCATTTTTGTCATGAAAACAACATATTAAAGAAAAGAACTCCAGAAAGAATTAATTTCTAAGTAGTATAAAGCAAACATCTGACAACGAAGGCATGTGAAGGAACTAAGATGTGACACGAAAGTCCCATATATTAACTACACGGTGCCAGTGGTCGGACTGTATTGCCCACAATAACAAGGCATGTTTCTTAAAATTAAGCCAATACAGTTACTATTATAACAACAGCTCCACGAATGAAATGCACATTTTTATGAGTAAACCTACGTTTTGTTGTCACGTTAGGTTTAAAAGATCCCAAGCTTCCAAACAACACAGTCAGCGGGAGATGTCCTTTTCTGATATACCATACATGCCAGAAGTTTTGCTTCAGTCTATCTCTGTTATTTTACATCAGTGGGCTCGTTTGTTGCAGCAAAATTAATTTTTTTTATCCACAGTGATGCAGAGTTCAAGTTTCATGTTTAAAATTTGAAAACTGTTCCACTCGATCCGTAAAGTTTTGTACGCATATATTTACTAATTGCTTCATTGTGAAACGAATACAAAGATAATGTGTTCTTCGACTTGTTACATAGACCTACATCTCAAACTATTAAATAAATAAACGTCGTTATTTACAAATGTTTTTGCGATAGCAATGATATACGTCGCAAACTTTAACCAATGTACAGTTCATTAACACAACTTTCCTAGTTGTATGTGAACACGTCAACTATAAACACAACAACCATCACCATTGCGTTTCACCTAAATGTGAATTGCTGTGTGGCACTCGTCCGAATTTCGCATAAAACATTCACCTCAGCATCTTTCTATAGACGCTACATTCAGAGTTAGCAACATTTGACCTCAACCCAGTATAAAACTAATTTTAAAATCGTTTCAACTTTTCTTTATTTTGGAAGGAGACCACATGCAAAAATTGAGTAACAACGTATCAATTAAAATTCG
Organism: Schistocerca serialis cubense; assembly: GCF_023864345.2. Lineage (NCBI taxonomy): Eukaryota > Metazoa > Arthropoda > Insecta > Orthoptera > Acrididae > Schistocerca > Schistocerca serialis. Next base: position 219,735,913 of record NC_064642.1, read on the forward strand.
GGCAACTAAACAAAAGAAAATTTTACCTTATTGAACGCTAATCCTCTTTATACCGTCTGTGTATGCTAATGGCTCAAACAATAGTACTAAAGTCAAGAGCTCACGCAATCGCCACTATTATTGATATTACTTTGACACATTACACAGCACAAACATTCAATATTTCAAATCAAAAGCGCCGCACCAAATTAAGCAAAGTTGTTATAACTACGTGACGACGAGGTGTCTACCAACATTACAGAAATGCGAAAATAACAGGACACAGGGGCAATACGCCCAAGCTGGGCAAGCAAAGACCCATAACGCAGTTAAGGTCTTATAACCACAGTCTAATATAAGTTATAACTGGAGCTAAAACCGGACAACTAAAAAATGTATTATTATTATTATTATTATTATTCACAAGACATACATTATAGCTGCTACAACTGGAAGCATGCATTTATTTAATACGATAATTTCTGTTAATGCTGTGAATCCAGCCATTTCTTTGCTGGTTATATTTTGAAGTTAAACTTCTTCTCTGTCTTCACAACTTTAACAAGTTCTTTCACGTTGTCGTATCTGACAAATTTAGAAAACACAGCACATTTCATACGGTAGTTAAAATTCAAAAATAGTTCAACTTTCACCATTTTTACTTTCAGTTTGTTTCTTTCATTACTCCAGATATTTAGCATCACACTGAAAATCCGCTCTACAAAGGCATTGGGCGATGATACGACTAGCACATGTTGAACAACTTTCAGCAAATTACGTGCTTCGCGTCTCTTAAAAAATGTTACCCATTTGATTGAAATGTCTATGAATGGCAAAACGTTGATCAGTGCACCTATTTTAGAAAGCAGTTCGTCACCGTTTACATTTATGTTGAAATAACCTATGAGTTTCTTTATGTTCTTCATTTAAGGGGCTCTTCAAAATTTAGCTGAGAGCTAAGCTTGAAAACTGTGTCTTCACTGAAGTCAAGCCATTTTTCTAGATATTCTAGAATCCTAGTTTAGTCTTGCTGAGCTTCTCTGACAAATTTTGCTTGTTCACATTGCATACATTTTTTCAGCTCTTGTAATACCTTGAATATGAATGAACTATTTGTCTATTAATAATTTCTGTGCGCAAGTTCAGGAATAAAGAATATATTTTAGTTTTCAATATAAAATCACTTTCTACGTGTTTTGATTGTATTAAATAAATGCATTACATCGTGGACAAAATAAATTTTAATCTCTAGGATTGTTACTTCATCGTCCACTTCACAGTCGTTTTCATGGGCTACAAATGTCCAAATAAGTTTGGCAGTATTGTCTTCACCCTATCTTAGAAAATAGGAGTCCAACTGAAACAGTCTATCTACAGCAGAAAAATAGAGTCAAAAATCGTGTAGGAACATGCCGGAATAGTGTGGAGTACTCTGACTGCAGGAACTCAACAAGTTCTTCAACTCACTCACATCCTTCATGCTCGAAGAAAACTCATTGCATACATTACCCAATAACGATTCAGCATCGTATGACAGAAGTTTTAGTCAATGTTTCGCAGTATTGTGAAGTACAGAGTAGACATATGTGACATTGTCCTGCAATATGATGTGGTGCTTCCAACATTTTTTCCAAATCCACCAAATCAGATAGGTTTTTCCAATAATTGATGTGATAGTTGTCCATATCAAAAGCAACCAGTAGTGATCCTGAGAGACCAGTATTAATGACACTGTCTTCAGCTTCTTGGCTCTAGAAGCTGATGTTTCGTCAGAGTCTGCATAAAGACCTATAACAGATGAAGTCGTCCCCATTTCTTAGTCAAAGTGCTGGATAGCAACTGGAAATAATTTCATATTTCCTTTATTTGAGGTATCACATGTAGTCGAAAATTGAGTTTAGTACGTCTGAGAATTTTGGACGATATTTCGAATCTTGAAACAAAAAGTGAGATAGGGGAGCATTTCCACAGTCTTGTCAAAGTAAGCTGTGAAGATGTTCCACTCCATGATATGTTAATGTTAGTTCCATTGCTGACACTTCTTCTTCCTGACTAGTTCCCACTGGCACAAAATACCTTTGAACAATGGAATATGTCCAGTACATAAGGTTCTCTTGTCAGATAAAAACTCATATTTAGGCTCAAAGACGTAAAATCGATGCAACCTGCAGTCTGACCAGAGGGCAAACACATACACAGTGCATGACAAATCCGACAATAGATTTAATACATTGCTGTCATTTTCACAAGTCTTGAAAAGAACTGCCAGAGATCTAAAACTGAGTGTGGCAGCTCGCATAAGTGCCAGGCAGCTGGTGGCCTGACATCATGAGCCACTACCCCAGAAAGGTCAGGATTTACCACTGAGTGAGTTTACTCGGACAGACCTTGGTGTTGTCGTCCAAGTTATGGGATTAGAACTGAATAAAATGAAGAGAAAGCATAAATGTTGGATTCAGAATTGGGTTTTGAGCAGAGATAACACAGGGTCCCCAGACACAATCATAAACACTGTATTTCTTGTAAATGAAAATCTGTCGAGAACTACTTTTGAATAACAAAAGTAAATTTCTAGTACTTGTTGAGCTGTGTTTTGAGCTCTATTAACAAAGTCTCGTATTAACATGACATGATGACTGGGTGTTGTGTGCTGTCCTTAGGTTAGTTAGGTTTAAGTAGTTCTAAGTTATAGGGGACTGATGACCTCAGATGTTAAGTCCCATAGTGCTCAGAGCCATTTGAACCATTAACATGAGAGATGCAGCACTAGCTTCAGTGAAACTAAGTTTCAAACGTTGTTGTGTGATGTTTGAGCTCTGAAGGCATGTTTGAATGCTTATATATTTACTCCTGCGGTATGACTGTACGTAGGGGTATGCTATACATTTGCTACAGTGTTTTCAAATATCAACCTTTTTAGGTTCTATATGGACCCGCAGATGCACCATTCTTATAAGATTTTAACAGTTTGTCATGTTTGCAGGTGTAGGCATTGGAAATCCTTATATTAACGTTTGCGATAGATAAATCACAGCTGGTGACACACTTACACATACTATCCATAGTTTCAAGCAATGCTCAAACAACCGCATTTGCAGCTCTCGTTTTTGTGATTTGTAAACAATGTTGCTCCTCGTACAGTAGAATAAATGTACAATTGCTGCTAACAACTAATTTTTAGATATTTTTAAATACTACAGAACACACAAAAGGCAAAATTGTTGACACGAAAACCAAAACACAGTAACGCTGCTTTGAAAATCAAGTATGAGATGGCAGTTGAAAGATCTTAATCGACAGTGGGGGAAGGAAAGTGACATCACAAAGTTAAAGCCAATTTAGTTTTTGTGGAATGTGTGGTGAAACAAGCCCTGTATCATTTGAAAAATACAGAGGCGAGGGAGTGTGCTGGGATTTACCCCAGTTTACTGTTACTAGCGCACATCATCGTAATGCACCTATGCGTAACATACAAAGCATTGTGTCATGATCTAAGGAAGAAATTAAAAGTTAAAGTTGGTCTTTCAAAATTTGTCAATATATGCTTCAGTGTATTAATATTTAAATTGTCAAATCAGATGAATATGTGTTCCTACGTATGCCATTTTAAATAAAAAACAAGTGGCGCTAAATAATAAAGCTAGAACGCCAAAAATTGCTCAGAATGTGCAAATTATATCAAAATCAACTGTTACAAGCTACAACTTGATCACAATAATATTTTGATGAGAATCCACGTTTTTACGAAAAATTGAAGGCGCTAAATATTAGACTTGGAAAGATGAAAATTGGTGTGAAGTGTCAATTTGATATAAAAACATTAACTAAGTGACACCATGAACCCTTTCATCCCTGAATTAATATATATGATTGAAAGAAGTATTTGCTATTAAATATGTTACCTAGGATGTATTTGGAAATATAATTTGAAGTTCTCCTAAATTTTCACCAGCCAATTTTTAAAAAAAAAAAAACTGTTGCCATATGGCAACATTAGCACTCAATGAAATGATTTTCAGGAATTTGATAAAATCATTTATTTTTAAGAATTGAATACAAATACAAGATATGCTTGTGATACAAGGAAGAATGTCAATGCAACAAGGAGAATGTACTTTTATATGGATGACACGACCATTTCTAAGTTTTTCTTATACAACATAACATAAACATGCTGTCAAGGTAAGTTACAGAAAACATCATTTATTACTTGGTGTGGAAAGACATAAAGCAATTTTTTTCACTTGTTAGACATTTAGGATAGGAAAAGTTAGTTTTGAGCGATATTCGGAGCACAAGTTACACCCAGGTGCAGGCCGGATTGCAGTAAGTTATGCATACCAGCTGTTGCGAAGGTAAATAGAGGCCACAGTGGCGTAGAACTGCCAGAGAGGGCGCACACAGCTGTTTCAATAGCGCAAGTTACAGGCAGAAGAGGGCCACTGGCCAACATAAGTGTAATGCATATGTGATGCGAAGCGACTTGCTTGGCAATACAGAGGTTCACATCTGACTATAAATGGGTGCTGTTTTCTTACGAGATTCATTCAAGTGTGGCAGCTCTCCTGGATGGCGGGGCATATCACACCACCGGCCTACATGCAGCAACAGATGGGGTGCCGGTGTCCCAGTCCACAGCGGGTCATTGACTCGACCATCTGAGGCTGACGCAGGGTCTACAGCCAGCAAGTGGCGGGCCACTCTTTGCCTCGCTAACACAGGCAGTCGTCTCAGCTCCCGACACACACTGGAGACTTCTGAGGCGAGGGCCGCAGATTCGGACGCCAGATCGAAGGTGGTCGTTGCCGCAGCATTCTCAGCTACGCCAGTGAGGAATAAGTAGCGCGGAGTTGGCTGCTGGCACAGCCAACCTGACGTAATTGGAACTCTGCAGCTGTTGTACAAGGCCATCACGACACAGCATTGCGTTGCACACGCCACTGGGGTGCTTCCTCAGCACTGCGGGGCCCTGTGATGCGGACTGAGGTGAACGGAGCACTGTGGTGGAAGCAAATAAATCATTTGGAAAGTTCTCACCAAGTTTTAATATGGCAACTCCTACCCCACCCACTACATTTGGTGTCTTCCCGCTACATTTGGTCTTCCTGATACATTTGGTGGCAGAAATCGCCACAACAACAGGAACACCTTACATTTTATGCATGACACTCTGCTGAGTCCTTTAGGGCATAGCTTGCAGCGCCTTTCTGGTGGCTCTGTTGTGGCCAGTGACCAACTTCATGACATCTGCAATAGGCCTGGAGGCTCCCAACCTCTTCTTTGGAGCTTGTATATCTTCTGTAGATGGTCTTCCTCTTTCGCAATGAACAACATTTCCTGTCAAAGTAATACCATAAGCAATATGAGTGTGAAAATCCAGAAGAGAAAAATGAGATGATGTGCCTCACTGATTCAAGTGACATCTGTAAAACAACAACGAATTTACAACTACAACATTGAAGCACCAATAAACTATTCACATATACCATTTTTTGGAAAGGATATTTATCCTATAAAGTTCTACGAGCATACCTGCTAAATGCACTCCTTCCATGTGTTCATTATATTTCTTCACAATCAGTGGTCGATTTACCTGGGTTGAGTGATTATTCTTCTCCATTTCTTGCACTTATCCTGTGGATTTATACCTGCATATGTGGAAACCAGTTGCACAGCTTTATTGTCATACTACCTTACTGCTATGATGTTGGATGATTCATCAATGCTATAATCTAGTGCCCCTCTTCCTTTCTTTATCAGCTCCTTTTTTATGCTACGGGGTTGAGTAACATTCTGTCTGAACGAACAGTCGCAACACATATAATACCTTTCTGTTTGAGAATATCTAAAAGTTCTAAAGAGGTAAACGAATTATCAAAAAATATTTTCTAGTTTTTGCCCTCTGGTAAATCTTCACAAAGCGTCAGAACAATATCTCCTGAAACTCCCAAACTGTGCTCATCACATGTGCCTTTACCCACATAAATTGCAAAGTCATAAATTAGGCCTGATAACTCCAGCTGGAGTAAACATTTGATATTCCCATTTATGAGGCTTGTTTTTGAGATACTGAACTAAAGAACTTCTTGCCTTGAAAAGGATCATCTGTTCATCAATGCTCTGTTTCTCTTCTGGAGGTAGTTGCAACATATTGTTCCTTAAAGAATCTTTAAGGGACCTCATTTCGAATAACTTGCCATTCTTAGGATCACCTTTTGGTTTCTGGTTGTTGTTATTATTTAGAAGGAAATATGACCATAAAGTTTCAAATCTATTCCTACCCATAACATCTGCAATTGGAGGAAAGTGACACTGTTGTGACCAGTACATTTTATATTGTGGCATTGGAACTGCACCCATAAATAGTAAAATACCAATATATTGTTTTATTTCATTGCAAGAAACATCAATGACATCCCCATTTTGATGTGTGTAATGATTTGTTTCAAGGGCAATGGATTCGCATATTTCATCAGCAATGAACATCTGAAAATAATTTATCGGAGTCAGGGCCTTCATCAGATGATGGTGAAGGTATGTTGTCTTTCCGTGTGGCATCTGCCAGAACGAAATCACCCTTCTTCCATGAACAGTTTTTCTTCTTCGTATTTCGAATATGACAGTATGCCATCTTAGGCACTGTATAACACTTAAAACACCTGATAATGGCACTTCAAAGCCAAAATCATGATCATGTAAATGTAGCACTGCAAATAAAAAACAGTCTAATGGCGGTACTGACTTTAACGAAATTACTTTCTGTGTTTGTTGCTTGTGGATTAGAGATGTCCTCAGGTTCAATACTATGATCGTTCCCTTGCATGTGTATTTCAGTATGATTACTTTGTGGATATTCTAGGACACTGTCAGAGTCTTGTTGGATAAAGTGGGACTCATTATTTTCTTCATCTGACGAAAAGCTAGACTCTGAAATATCGCCATCTGAAATCTGCAGCAGCTCTAATATTTCATTATCAGTTAGACTTTTCCAGGTGAACCCCATTCTCAGAAATCTGTGAGTAAGGAAGCAGTTTCTGAGGTCATGTAAATCCAAGACATGAATTCCCATAGTTGCCAAATGGCAACAGTCACATTTCAGTAAGTGTTTTGAGTATAAATCGTTACAAATGTATTATTATTTTACAGTTAGTGATATATTGCAGTTTTAACAATATTATTCAAAACTTACCTTATAAATATTCCTGAAGAAAGGAGTACAAAAGCGCAACAACTAATAGCACACAACAGTTGATCGAAACATCAGAACGGCAGCTAATAACAAAGATTACTTTTAAGACCCATAGGTGGGCATTCTGCTGCCATGTGTTGCTGATTCAACAAAACACATATGTGAGGCCATATGGCAACTACAGGATAAAGATTTGAGGTGGAAACATCAAAGAATGGCCCATAAGAAAGTAGTGTTCCCACATGACTACACTGGGGATGAAAGGGTTAAGCTACCTCTAACAGTTTTCGAGTAATTTACTGAAAACTAAGTTTGTAACAAAAATGTCCCTATTTGTAGTAGATTAATTATCAGTTATGTTAATGCTAGAAAGTTCTCATTACTGCATGTGATTAAACCCATTAAATAATGTAGCTATAACAAGTTTCAAGACTTTGATGCAAGTACCAATGAATACAAGGTCTCTTAAAGACGTAGTTCAGAGGTGATGTTCTAGTGTCAGTTCCATTCTAAAACTTCTAGACGGCAAATTTAAATGCAGGTGAGCTGAAACTTTTTCTGAGGTTAACTCTATTCATACAAAAATTACGAAGATTATAAATTTATTCATGACAGTGTTATAAAATAATATGTCTCCGACAAAGAGGCAATTTAGATGCTGCTACTTGGGGATAGAGCGGATGACTGCAGGGTTCCCTTCGGCCGTCCGCTGCGCCCGTATATGGTGGCTGGAACTTTAATAGTGGCAACTATTTATTTATGGCTCGTACAAAATAGATACGTGTTTCAAAGTTTTACTGACTTTCAAAGTAGTCACCAGCATTGTGCATAACCCGTTGCCAGTGATGTGGAAGTCGTAGTATACTCTTAGCAGTGGCAGTAGTGTTGACAATTCGAGTGGTGCGATCTATTCCCGACGAATTTGTAGCAGTTCTGAAGCGAATGCTTCAGTTTCCTTCAGTTTAGAAATCGAGTTGACCTTACGAGGGCTAAGTCAAGGGAGTGCAGCAGGTGGTATAGCACTTAGCAGCCCCATCAGTCAAACAAATCAGTGACAGCTTGCATTGTACATGCTTGAGCATTGTCCTACAAAATGATGGTCAGGTCCTGCTGAAAGTGTCATGACTTCTGTCTCTAAGCTGGTCGTAGGTTGTGTTCCAAAAATGAACAGCATACAGCTACAGACTGCTAAGAGTATCCTACGACTTCCACATTGCTGGCAACGGGTTTTGCACAATGCTGGTGACTGCTTTGAAGGTCAGTAACTTTGAAACACGTTTCTATTTTGTACAAGCTGTAAATAAATAGTTGCCACTATTAAAGTTCCAACCATCGTGTAAATACGGCCTGAGAGGCAGTGACTACTTCATTTCGCACCCAGCTACATATGGTCTGCTTTAGTCAAACGCCGGCTCCGGCTTACGCGCTGCCTCAGGTGCCGTCGCAGCCCACTGCAACTAAACACATGTTTTTGGTACAAATAGGAAGTGAACTCGGGAGCACTGCACACCGTTCTGGATCGCTTAGATTTCACGCAAGTAACAGTTTGTGTGCCGCCTGTAATGTTAATACAACCGCGTAGCAAGTGCTGAGATTATTTCCCATTTTTGTGGGGAGCAAATAACTTTGATTAGTCAGGGCGAAAGACCATTTAATGGGAACGTACGGTAGAGGTCACCTGTGAACTGCTCCTAGTGTTGTTCACGAGAGAGACATTATTGTTATTATTATTATTATCATCAGGCATATTACCATGTTGTGCGTGTGAAATTTTCTTAAATACAATTGAATCAGTTAGAACTCAACATTTCTATTTATATATCCTGATCCCACTGAGTAAACAGAGTGGAAACATTTCATTCAGTGAACAAAAGAAGAATGTAGACTTGCAGCCTGGAAACTATGGTCAGTATGTTCTCCATCGCTTTCTGGCTGATCATAAAAAGACAGCGCCGCCGCCCCGTAAATGGCTAAAAGTGGCGTTAGGCTCCACAGAAATTTTGGTGTTTCCACAAATAGCTTCGGAGACTCCTCTGGAGTGTCGGCCAAGTGGCATCACTTTCGTTGCAAGTGGATACCAGCTTTAAGTCTGGTTCACACACGCAACTAATGAGGCGCCAACAACTTGTCTCTTTCGGTAGTGGCGTCATGAGCTACCATTCACACTGGGCGCCACAAATTCTTTGGTTTAATATGGCATCAGCTGAAGTCTTATGGGCAGATGTGAATGTCACAGCGTTGGTTACAACATTAGAGTTGTGACAAGAGCTGAATACAAGCAAGACGAAATCAAAATTCTGGATGCGAAAACAGATTTCATACAGCAATAAATCAGTAACCAGAAGAACATTTATAAAAGAAATAACACTTGAAGCTGAAACTTCTATCTGCACAGGCAAACTAACCAACAGCTGGCGTGTTAATATCATCTGCAGACACACTACTCTTCCAGGATTTTAGAATCTTATTGTATTCGTATTAAATGATGATGGCGTCCTCTTGGGTAAAATATTCCTGAGGTAAAATAGTCCCCCATTCGGATCTCCAGGCGGGGACTACTCAAGAGGACGTCGTTATCAGGAGAAAGAAAACTGGCGTTCTACGGGTCGGAGCATGGAATGTCAGATCCCTTAATCGGGCAGGTAGGTTAGAAAATTTAAAAAAGGAAATGGATAGGTTAAAGTTAGATACAGTGGGAATTAGTGACGTTCGGTGGCAAGAGGAACAAGACTTTTGGTCAGGTGATTACAGGGTTATAAATACAAAATCAAATAGGGGTAATGCAGGAGTAGGTTTAATAATGAATAAAAAAATAGGAGTGCGGGTTAGCAACTACAAACAGCATAGTGAACGCATTATTGTAGCCAAGATAGACACGAAGCCCACGCCTACTACAGTAGTACAAGTTTATATGCCAACAAGCTCTGCATATGATGAAGAAATTGATGAAATGTATTATGAGATAAAAGAAATTATTCAGGTAGTGAAGGGAGACGAAAATTTGATAGTCATGGGTGACTGGAATTCTACAGTAGGAAAAGGAAGAGAAGGAAACGTAGTACGTGAATATGGATTAGGGCTAAGAAATGAAAGAGGAAGCCGCCTGGTAGAATTTTGCACACGGCATAACTTGGTTCAAGAATGATGAAAGAAGGTTGTATACATGGAAGAACCCTGGAGATAGATTATATAATGGTATAATGGTAAGACAGAGGTTTAGGAACAGGGTTTTAAGTTATAAGACATTTCCAGGGGCAAATATGGACTCTGACCACAATCTATTGGTTATGAACTGTAGATTAAAACTGAAGAAACTGCAAAAAGGTGGGAATTTAAGGAGATGGGACCTGGATAAACTGAAAGAACCAGAGGTTGTACAGAGTTTCAGGGAGAGCATAAGGGAACAATTAACAGGAATGGGGGAAAGAAATACAGTAAAAGAAGAATGGGTAGCTTTGAGGGATGAAATAGTGAAGGCTGCAGAGGATCAAGTAGATAAAAAGACGAGGGCTAGTAGAAACCCTTGGGTAACAGAAGAGATACTGAATTTAATTGATGAAAGGAGAAAATACAAAAATGCAGTAAATGAAGCAGGCAAAAAGGAATACAAACGTCTCAAAAATGAGATCGACAGGAAGTGCAAAATGGCTAAGCACGGATGGCTAGAGGACAAATGTAAGGATGTAGAGGCTTATCTCACGAGGTGTACGATAGATACTGCCTACAGGAAAATTAAAGAGATCTTTGGAAAGAAGAGAACCACTTGCGTGAATATCAAGAGCTCAGATGGAAACCCAGTTCTAAGCAAAGAAGGGAAAGCAGAAAGGTGGAAGGAGTATATAGAGGGTCTATACAAGGGCGATGTACATGAGGACAAAATTATGGAAATGGAAGAGGATGTAGATGAAGATGAAATGGGAGATACGATACTGCGTGAAGAATTTGACAGAGCACTGATAGACCTAAGTCGAAACAAGGCCCCGGGAGTAGACAACATTCTATTAGAACTACTGACAGCCTTGGGAGAGCCAGTCCGGACAAAACTCTACCATCTGGTGAGCAAGATGTATGAGACAGGCGGAATACCCTCAGACTTCAAGAAGAATATAATAATTCCAATCACAAAGAAAGCAGGTATTGACAGATGTGAAAATTACCGAACTATCAGTTTAATAAGTCACAGCTGCAAAATACTAACGCGAATTCTCTATAGACGAATGGAAAAACTGGTAGAAGGCGACCTCGGGGAAGATCAGTTTGGATTCCGTAGAAATGTTGGAACACGTGAGGCAATACTGACCCTACGACTTACCTTAGAAGAAAGATTAAGGAAAGGCAAACCTACGTTTCTAGCATTTGTAGACTTAGAGAAAGCTTTTGACAATGTTGACTGGAATACTCTCTTTCAAATTCTGAAGGTGGCAGGGGTAAAATACAGGGAGCGAAAGGCTATTTACAATTTGTACAGAAACCAGATGGCAGAGTCGAGGGACATGAAAGGGAAGCAGTGGTTGGGAAGGAAATGAGACAGGGTTGTAGCCTCTCCCCGATGCTATTCAATCTGTATATGGAGCAAGCAGTGAAGGAAACAAAAGAAAAGTTCGGAGTAGGTATTAAAATCCATGGAGAAGAAATAAAAACTTTCAGGTTCACCGATGACATTGTAATTCTGTCAGAGACAGCAAGGGACTTGGAAGAGCAGTTGACGGAATGGACAGTGTCTTGAAAGGAGGGTATAAGATGAACATCAACAAAAGCAAAACGAAGATAATGGAATGTAGTCGAATTAAGTCGGGTGATGCTGAGGGAATTAGATTAGGAAATGAGATACTTAGTACCGTGCCGGCTACCACTCAGCTACCGGGGGTGGACCATTTCTGGTGATTACAGTCATATAAGTCACTGTTAGAACACTGTTGCGATGTGTAAAATAATTCTTCACTGCTGCAGAAACTGTACACTGTGACGGTACTGGGCACTACTTACTGTAGTTGAATAGTTTGGCTCGAGCCCCCACGTGACATGGCATGAAAATAAATATATTTGTTACAGTCAGCTTAATTGAGCGACCCAAAGATGTGGCTGGTCTCAATATTTGGCTACATTTTCCGTCATAGGGTACCAGCTCGCACGTGTTGTAACTCAATTTTTAAGCTGAAATAAAATATAAAAAAACAATGCAGGTAGGTATTGCGGTGAAATTTAAAATACTGAGTCACGTTGATTTATAATTTGAACAAGCAGTTTATTTTTCTTCAATATATTCACTAAACACTTAAAATGCAGTCTGAGGGGCTCTTACGTACGGCCGGCTGTTAATAACTGATGCTACAACACTTCACTATAAAATTCACATGTCGCGATCATGGCACTTGACAGTCTGTTCACAGTTCATAAAATGCACTCTTGTCTGCTGTCCTAAACCATTATATTGCGCTCCACTTGATCGCTTTCGGACTTCGCTACATACATACTTGTCCCCGAACGTGGCTACCAACCCACTGCTGAACCCGGATGCGCGGCAAGTCCGGCTCTTAGCGTCGCTTGAAACCAACTGTCCGTCAAAGATGGCTGTCCTATGCACCTTCTAAACGACTGCCTAACTTAAAACAATGTTTGACAGAAAGAATCACGAATATTCTAAAACTAAACACAAAAACACGTATGATACATTGAAAAATATGGAAAATTTCCGGACAATAACAATTTAAGGTCCAGTTTCCTGTATCTTCCACAGTTTTTTTCACAAATAATGTTCTTTTGGTGTGATATTGCTTTTCCCGGATTTTTGATACTAAACATAAAAATACAAGTAAAAATACACACTTAATTACTGATCTACCTCTTTAAACTTTATAATGCTGCCGCTAGTTTCGTCTCTTTAAATTTATTTATTACCAAAACCACAGTTTCCCTCAGTCGGATCTCATATTCCGACTTCTCATTCAAAAATGGTACACACTGTGCTAAATCGGCTGTGGCAGCTCGATGCAGCTCTTACTAGCTGCATCTGTAAACACTTTGTTCATATAAATCGGACAAAGCATTCCCGAGGTATTAGTTTTTGAACTTTCATAACTTTACAAATTTAAAGACAACAATAATTTTTAAACGATTACATAATTTTGTGACGCGTCTATATACGAGTATAATTTAGTTCTACATATTTTTCTGTCCATGAGTGCCAACTCGCACCTCCATGTCACTCTTAGTTCGGTTTTTATCAATTTTTCTCTGGCATATAAATTTCTCCAAGCGCACACAAGACCATATGAGCCCCTGCCGAGGGTCCGCACCGGTTTTTCCAAGGCCGCGTAAACGCTAGCCACTCGCCACGGCCCCATAGCAACCGCCAGACACGTGCTCTGCGGCGGGAAACTGCCGCTCTGAACTCCCGCCACAGCTTGTTCACTCACAATTACCCTCACTTGCTACTCCATAAACGCAGTACATGATGTCGCAAGCAGCACCAAACCCAATATGCTTCCTCAGAAACGAAATAATACACAAAAATAAACTTTATAGATGTTAGCAGAAAAATCGAAAGGAAGAAGTCCCTTTATTATCTTATGCGGCAGCATTTCCTACCCTAATTTAACTAAACTAACGCTAAATACACTTATTCATCAACATTTCCGTGATGCTGATATGACTGGCCAAAGGCTGTAAGTAACAAAACATGAATGAATCGAAGGTGGACCAGCAATTTTTCTTAAAGTCCTCTAAAAATTGTCCTTTTTTAAAGTCTTTTTACTTCGTTGCACTGTATTTCTTAGTAGAAATTACGCAGCATATACAATAAGCACTACACCTTTTGTTGTCTTTTGTGGTGTGCCTCTGACCTGCATCAGTGTTGCAGCCCCCAACTCAGGCGCCATTTGTCTCCAGCCAGTCAGCTAACCCAGTTCTACCAGGAACGAACAAAATTCATCCGATCAATTTCCTATCAGCAAAGGTGTCTGGGCACCAAGAACCGGTCGGATGTATACCCACCCCCTCTGCTATCCAAACTTGACACAGTTAAAGCCAAATGTCAGGACAAACCCTGGCGCTAACATTCAGATGGTAGTGCTACCAAGAAATATATGCTGGCTACAGACTTTTCTTTGATCGGAACAATTTGTTCCATTCAAGAACAGAAACGGCCCAAATCGTTGCGACTGTACAACATTGAGACAAGGTTTCTCTAACCAAAGTGGAACTAAGAAAATATGTGATCAGAACAGTACTCAAAAATATATTATATGATGGGTTCCATGGTAGGTTCCGGCAATAACCTTGTTTCTAGTTTTAACCCAAACAATAATCTAACTGCTGCTCAATGACCAACGAAAATTACAGCACTGCAAACTGAATAAAATCAAATACATAAAATACCCCATGGCACAACATAATCCATGAATCAGCCTATATTCCCCTGAATCTAAGTAATCCTAAACATATAAAAAAAAATTTTAAAATTTATATATCCCCCAAATCTAAACATTTCTTCAATGAATATGAGTACATATTATATGTATACCATTCAATTCCATATTCTCATCAGTCTCCACCCCCACACACCAAAATAAATTGGCGTGTGACAAATCACAATCACCACTAACGAAAAATTGAATCTATATTCATATTATTATAAACAATAACAATAATGCCACTAAATGTCCCTCTCTCACATTTATATCCTATCATGTACATATAAGTGATGTACAGTGACTACTACTGTTGTAGCCTGTATCACTAGTCATTATGAGACATTAGCTGTGTCAACCAGCTGTTCCACAACTTCAAGCATCACTATACTTTTATATATACTTTTTCTAACATACACATAATAAATTATCGTCTAACTGTCTCCCTCTTTGCTGAAGACTAGTCAGAAGACGCCCGAGACAGTGGTGGGATAACAACCTGACTGTCGGCCCAGCAACCAGTAGTGATGGTCTGGAGTACCGTTTGGTTGTCATCCGTGGAACGTCAACGATATTCTTCCCCCCATGGTGTTGGCATTCACTCCAAGCCATCCTGGGGTTACATTTCAGCAAGATAATGCCCACTCACACACAGCGAGAGTTTATATTGCTTGTCTTCATTCTAGAGAAACCCTACCTATGCCAGTACGACCGCCGGATCTCTCCTCACTTGAGAACGTTTGGAGCTTTGGCGGCAGGCTCTACAACCATGCTCGGGATTTTGACGGTCACATTTGCCATTGGCCAAAATCTGGCACGATATCTCTCAGGAGGATATTCAACAACCTTGTCAATCAATACCAAGCTGAATGGCGGCTTACAGAAGGGCAAAAGGACCAATGCGTTACTGGCTTGCTCAATTTGTAAAGCTGTTTCTGTTGAATAAACCAACCAACTTTTCTGAAATTGTAATCATTTCTCTGCCTGTACATATAAATCACATCTACCGATTTCCATCCCATTCAGATAATTTCTTCAGAGTGCGTCTTTTTTTGTGATAGAGTGTATTTCTTATGCATGGCAGGGCTCCATTTTCTAAGACTCGTACAACAGCTAACGTAAACATTTCATGAGGCATGGATTGGTCAAGGAGGTTCAGTAAAATGGCCTTCCCGTCCACCTGCTTTTATTCCTTAGATTCGTAGCTTTGGGGACTGATGAAGACAATGTTCTATTGCGCAGCCATCGACTAAGTGCATACGGTGCAGGAGCGGGTGCGTTTGACCAAATCCGAAGGCAACCAGATGTGTTCGTACGAGTACATGATTCTTTGAGAACGTGGTCTTAAGGCTGTTTGTGAATGACTGGTAATCTCATTTATCACCTCCTGTTCAACTTCTGTAGCGTCAACAGACAGGTGGCCACCACAGGATAGAATGGCACAAATTTCAACAAGTATTATTTTCCAGACATAAGGTTACAGAATTTTGTCTAGTTTTGTCTTGTACTAAGTCCTGTAAAAATGCAGACCACTTTCATAAAACAAAAACCCCTTTTTATCTGCAGTGTTATGGGTGTTCAGGTTTGTTGCATACTTTTTTCTCTAACTATCGAAGTTCTATTGCAGTATGGTTACAGCCAAATAACTTGTCATCTGATATGACCTCATTATTTGCCGGCGAACTGAAGTAATATAAAGTTATCTGGTCTTCAGCGAAATGAGCTCGTCGAAATAGTGCGACGTGTCTTCCTGGCAGGATGATGGCAGTGACCCTTATCGAAGCTCCACGCCATTTCGACAAACACATCAAGCTGGACGCCTAAGAACTTTCAGTTGGTGAGCTTGGTACCTACTGAAACAAAAGTATATCGATCCTACATCGAACGCCACGAACTGGTGACTGTTAACAGGGCCGCAGGCTGGCTGTCCTGATCCTACCGTCCACCTCTTCTTTCGTCTCTCATCAGTAACAGCTATTGCCTAATAGTTGCGTATGATTAAGACGTACACTCAGATCTTAGCTAGGGAATTCTTATCTGGGGAACAAATATCAAAACACGATTACGGTAGCGAAACTACAGAGAAGAGCTATAAGAATAATATCCAAAAACGCACTGCCTGACCAAAACGTGAAGCACCCATTAAGGGAGGAGGGAATGAAATGAACATCACGAGTTGACAGGGTATGTGACGTTATTTCAATAATTACAAAACCGAGTCGAGTTACAAAAAACTTAGGAGTATGTGGCCCCTTATCAGTATGACGTTGCATCCCTTCTGACCTCGATGTCATAAAGTCGAAGTAGAGTAGTTTGTGACGACACGGACGTAAGGACGACACAACAACCAGTCCCTCCGATTGGGCCAAGAATCAAACCCGGGTCCCTTTCCTCGACAATCCGCCGCGCAGACCGCTGACCTACCGCGGAGGACCTAAAGTGTACCTTGATAACCAGGACACTGGATCTGACGTCGTCGCTGGTTCCATAGATATGTTATCGGGGACGAATCTGGGATTCTTGTTGGCCACGGGAATATCTTAACATTCCTCAGACAGGTCACAGAAATATGTCACGCTGAAAAATAGCAACGCGATATTTTCGCGTGGGAGGTAACACTTGAGAACGCGCGATGTCCTTGACGTACTGTTGTTGCGACAGAGTCGATTTCAGACGTGGCGTGAAGTCATACCCGATGGCTCCCATACCAATACGCCAAAAATATCTCTTGTGTGCCTTTCCGTTGGAAGAGTTGGACCTCTCACCAGGTCGATGCTATACTTGCCGCCAATGGTCATCCGGGGTAATGCAGAACTGCGATTCATCGCTGAACACATTGCGACCACAACCATCAGCAGATCATGCTTCGAGGTCACGGCATCACTCTAGATCCAGCCGTTTGTGTCGTGGTGCTGCTGGCAGCCTACACAAGGAACGATAACTACCTTGTCCGCCTGCTGCTGGTCTCCGGCCTACGGTGCGGGATGATGACACAAAATGTTGCAAACAGTCCATTACTTGTACTCGGACGGAAGGCGCAGGTGTGAAGGAGTTGCGATATGCTTGGTGCTCATTACGGCGATCCTCCATTGCGCTGGTGGACGTGTGCGCCACGAACTTTGACGGTGAGTGTTGGTGTGCCTGCCATCATGTTCCCATGCACTCGAACACCGGACCACTGTCACATCCGAATGTTCCACAAATCTGGATGCTGCATGTTCCTACCAGCCGAGTAGATCGATACCCACAATGTGGTCTCTTTCAATTTCTGTCAGGTGCTGACAACGTTGTCTCATACAAGTACGCGTTATACACTCCTGGAAATGGAAAAAAGAACACATTGACACCGGTGTGTCAGACCCACCATACTTGCTCCGGACACTGCGAGAGGGCTGTACAAGCAATGATCACACGCACGGCACAGCGGACACACCAGGAACCGCGGTGTTGGCCGTCGAATGGCGCTAGCTGCGCAGCATTTGTGCACCGCCGCCGTCAGTGTCAGCCAGTTTGCCGTGGCATACGGAGCTCCATCGCAGTCTTTAACACTGGTAGCATGCCGCGACAGCGTGGACGTGAACCGTATGTGCAGTTGACGGACTTTGAGCGAGGGCGTATAGTGGGCATGCGGGAGGCCGGGTGGACGTACCGCCGAATTGCTCAACACGTGGGGCGTGAGGTCTCCACAGTACATCGATGTTGTCGCCAGTGGTCGGCGGAAGGTGCACGTGCCCGTCGACCTGGGACCGGACCGCAGCGACGCACGGATGCACGCGAAGACCGTAGGATCCTACGCAGTGCCGTAGGGGACCGCACCGCCACTTCCCAGCAAATTAGGGACACTGTTGCTCCTGGGGTATCGGCGAGGACCATTCGCAACCGTCTCCATGAAGCTGGGCTACGGTCGCGCACACCGTTAGGCCGTCTTCCGCTCACGCCCCAACATCGTGCAGCCCGCCTCCAGTGGTGTCGCGACAGGCGTGAATGGAGGGACGAATGGAGACGTGTCGTCTTCAGCGATGAGAGTCGCTTCTGCCTTGGTACCAATGATGGTCGTATGCGTGTTTGGCGCCGTGCAGGTGAGCGCCACAATCAGGACTGCATACGACCGAGGCACACAGGGCCAACACCCAGCATCATGGCGTGGCGAGCGATCTCCTACACTGGCCGTACACCACTGGTGATCGTCGAGGGGACACTGAATAGTGCACGGTACATCCAAACCGTCATCGAACCCATCGTTCTACCATTCCTAGACCGGCAAGGGAACTTGCTGTTCCAACAGGACAATGCACGTCCGCATGTATCCCGTGCCACCCAACGTGCTCTAGAAGGTGTAAGTCAACTACCCTGGCCAGCAAGATCTCCGGATCTGTCCCCCATTGAGCATGTTTGGGACTGGATGAAGCTTCGTCTCACGCGGTCTGCACGTCCAGCACGAACGCTGGTCCAACTGAGGCGCCAGGTGGAAATGGCACGGCAAGCCGTTCCACAGGACTACATCCAGCATCTCTACGATCGTCTCCATGGGAGAATAGCAGCCTGCATTGCTGCGAAAGGTGGATATACACTGTACTAGTGCCGACATTGTGCATGCTCTGTTGCCTGTGTCTATGTGCCTGTGGTTCTGTCAGTGTGATCATGTGATGTATCTGACCCCAGGAATGTGTCAATAAAGTTTCCCCTTCCTGGGACAATGAATTCACGGTGTTCTTATTTCAATTTCCAGGAGTGTATATGTGTCCTGAACGTTCGACGCTGTTGCGCCCTTATATATCCTACCAGGCCTGGCAACAACATTAAACACGGAAAACAGCAATATCCTCTGGTGGCCGTTCTACGTCTCACAGAGAATTGAAAGTCAAATCATTTACGTACCCTCCGTTGTGTGTGTGTGTGTGTGTGTGTGTGTGTGTGTGTGTGTGCGAAGTTATATTGACATCCGACCATGTCTTCTGGATGCTTCATTTATCAATCAGTTGTACGTATCAAAAAATAACGTTGATAATAACAGCACAAACAGTTCTGTCCACCGTCATGAACCAAGATACAGACTGAATTTACAATTACCAAGAAAGAATAAATATAGACATAAGCATTTTCTATTAACGAATAAAGCTGACAATAAACTGTGCAGGGAGATTAAACAGGATACTGAAACGAATTTATTCAAAAAGCATCTGTTGAGCGATAGATTTTACAGAGCCAAGGATTTACTCAGAGAACTGAGAGTAGAGATTAGATCAAAATGTAAAACAAATAAATAATTTTAACGATAATAAAACATCTATCACAAAGCCATGCAATCGCAGATCGTATCCGCTTTCTGAGCTCAACAACATCTCACTGATTATGAAGAAAAACTGACTCAGATTTTCAGGGTAGGAAATGGGAAGTTGTGGCACACAAAATGAAAACATGGTCGCTATAGTCCTAACGACAGCTGATAGCATGTGCAGTTTTGAATTACGAAGTTGTCGATGGGAAGTTTAACACTAATTTCCTCCTCCTTCTCTTGAATTATACAATAATATGCGTTTGTGTGCGTAGCGTGTGTCTTGTCTGGGAGTGAGAAATGAATAAGTAGTGCAGTAGTAGCATTTTACATGCTGAAGTAACTTCTTTGCAAAACAGTGTTGAACACTTGGGATAAACCAAATGAGGCAACACTGTTTTAAATAGACTGTCCTTATACTCAGGAGAGTGGAGGCTCCATCTTCATGCGTCCATCCCGCTGTAAGTGTTTCGTGGTTTCCCTAAACTGCTTCAGGTAAATGCCGAGATGGAGCCACAGTTGGGTACTTATCCCATAATTGCCAGTCTAGACGTTTATTTATGAATTGTGTTATTTTTCTAGAATATTTAATACTACGATATGCCCAATATCCTTGTAAAAATGACGTACAGATGATTAAAACAACAACAACAACAACTACTACTACTACTACTACTACCACCACCACTTTTATAACACCCCTCCCCCACCCTGGTGCGCTTTCATCCATCGCCTCAGGGCTGCTGCCACAGAATGTAGTTTGTACCCCAGTCTCGTGCTGCGCATGCGTGTACGTGACATAGGTAATTACGGTTCTCATACGCCGCTGTGAGTCAAACATGAATCGTGCCCGGCATGCAGCTAACGTCAAATGGCACACGCGCCTACCACCCCTTGATGTTGTTTTTATTATTCTGTTCTGTCCGTGAGGGCAGGGACAGGGGTGAAACACGACGGCGTAAACGCCGCAACACACGCCGGACCACAACCGTCCCCGACTACAGGGAAATTTCTGCTGCATGTGTATTCGCACACTTCTACAGCATCGATGCGCTCCCAAAGAATCCTTACGCCTCTGGCAGGCTAGAGGACCTCTATTGCCCATCCACGGCAGGTGTGTTAATAGCGCTACCTGCATTCATATTCCTTGAACAATTCTTCTGTGAACGTTCGTTTGTTTAGTCGACAAGAAAAGCATTACGGCGCTATCAAGAAATTGTCAATTTGTAAGGAACGTGGTTCATACCGTTTAGCACGTAAAAGGCAATCATAGTGCATGCATTGGTAAAATAATATGTCGCAGTTGTGTTATTGCATTTCTAATGTTGTGCCATTTTAGCGTTATTACGTACAAAACGAATAAGCTCGGCGATGAAAACGATATTGAATTACTAGATGATAGTAGCAGCGAGCCGGACGATATGAAATTCAAAGCATTGGTTACTAAATTCAACTAATTCTTCCCAACAAAAGCTAAAGAAAAGGAGACGAAAACGGTAAATCAGAACAGATCTGTAACCTTGCTTAGCTAGGGAGTACCCAATAAGGAGTGTTTCTCTGTAACCTAAAAAATAATACGCGAAAGGACTACATTTATATAAGCTTCATATGTTTCTGGGAGCGATCTGCTATTTGGTAAATAAGAATGTTTGGCAGCCAAGATCGTGTGTCTTAATATTTTTCTTTTTATTTTATTTCTTCATTGACTTGTTTCAACCGAGTCTAGCTGTAATCTTCAGATCTTGACTGTGCATAAATCGCGCAAACGTAACGAGAGCACACTCCATTTCCAGAAGATCCAGCGATGACAGCTAGACTCCGTCCAAACAGCTCAGCGAAGAAATAAAATAAAAATAAAAATAGTAAGATATGCGATCTTGGCTGCCAAACATTCCCATTTAAAGGAATACTTATTGAAATATATGAAAGTAGGAAATGTTACTTTTTCTGTGGCGTTATTAACATAATTTATCATTTTCCAGAGAGCAACAGCAATGAGTTATAACTTTTTAATGGAAAGTTAGTTTTCTGTTAGCTGATGTATTTAAATTGACAGCGCGCGAATCGTTTGAAATCAAAATAAGTACATTAATTAGAAAACTGCCACACACTGTTCATAATTGGCTGTGTTCACATGGATGTTCTTAAAGTAGGGTACAATGGGCACACACTGTGAAGTTTGTGGATATCCAACGATTAATAAAGTGAGGTGGCACGTGTATGTAGTAGTAATAGTAGCTTTATTCATCCGTAGATCTCTTTTTACAAGGATGTAGGACATGTCAAAGTATTTACAAGTTTAGACCAATTTAAAATAAGCTAATTATATACCCATATATTTACAGACTTCTACTTAGAGACAATCATTTGATTTACTCCTGGTATACAATACTTTTTTTACAAATAACTTATTAAATAATGAAATGCCACACTGTTCACTCACATCTCACTATCAGTCACTGCACACACTATACACACATTGTTTCATGTTCGTAATACTTCTCTCACTACACACACACACACACACACACACACACACACACACACACACACACACACACACGCACACACACACTGGTGATCTCTGGGCCATTTTCTGTATTGCTACTTCCTATTTGCTATCCTGAAAAACTGAATCAACATCAATTTACAATGAGTGATATGTTGAGGTCAGAAAGAGGAAGAGGTGTTAGTATTGTGCTATGTATAGCTTGGGGGTAAGTATTTCTAGAAAGGAACCAAAGAAGGAAAAAAACAAAGTGAAGGTGTTATGTGGAATGTTGGATGTTCTATAATCATTTATATAATTATTTGTATAATTTTTTTATCAAACCCCTACTCCGTTTCATCTAAGTAATTCTTCAATGTATAAAATATATTGCATAACAGATACTTTTTAGCTGCCCTTATAATAAGTGTATTTTTTTCAATTTCTTTAATCTCTTTTGGTAATTTATCGTACAGTTTTATTCCTTGGTAGAAAATACTGTTTTGAGTTTTATATTTATTTTTTTCTTGGTAAATGTAAGTTGAGTCTATCTCTTGTTGCATGGTCATGGACAGAGCTGTTTGTGCAGTAATTACCAATGTTTTTTCTGATGTGTACAACTGACTGGTAAATGTATTCACATGGAGCAGTTAAGATCCTCAGTGTTTTGAAAAGATCTTTACAATGAGATCAATTAGTATTTTTTGTTATTATTCTTATGGCTCTTTTCTGGAGTTTGAAAATTGTGTTCATATTTTGTGCGTTTGTTCCCCAAAAAAGAATGCCATAGCTAAGAATTGAGTGTACATATGAATAATATGTAACTAAAAGACACTGCATGTTACACACTGATGATAGGATTCTAAGGGCATATCATGCTGATGACATTCTGTTTGCAAGTCCCTTTGTGCGTTCACACCACTTCAATTGAGAATCAATATTCATTCCTAGAAATTTGGCATTTGTTACACAGTCTATAGAGGTGCCACCTACATTTAGTTTGACATTGTCATTTTTCCTCTTCAAACTGAATTTTCTTTATGTCCCATGTCACTTTATTGATTATTGACCAATCATAAACTTACCTGAGAGTTTCATTTGATTTCTCGGCAAGGAGTTCTCTTGTTTTCCCAGTGACTGTCATCACCGAAGAGAATTTTTTCACCATGAGTAACACTACTGTGGAAGTCATTGATGTATATGAGGAACAGTATTGGTCCTAATATGCTACCTTGTGGAACCCCTATATTAATGCATTTTGGTTTTGATAAGTGTTTTACTAAACATTTCGATCTATTTGAAGTATGTGTTATCTCTACTCTTTGTGCCCTATCTGCTAGGTATGGCCGAAACCAATCATTAGCTACCACTCTTATTCCTAATGCTCCTAATTTATTTAATAGAATCTTGTGGTCGACTGTATCAAACGCCTTAGAAAGACAGAAAAATATGCCTGTGACACACTCATCTTTATCAAGAGCATCAAGTACAACTTTTGTAAATTCTTCTATGGCTGACTCTGTATTTTTGCCACTTTGGAATGAAAACTGTGATTCGCTCAAAAGATTGTATTTATTCAGGTAATTCATTAACCTGTCTTTCATAATTGCTTCTATTATTTTTGAGAATGCTGACAGCAGGGAAATAGGTCAGTAATTTTCTATGTCTTCTTCATTACCTTTCTTAAGCAAAGGTACAACTCTTGCTTGTTTTAACCGCTCTGGAAATGTCCCTGATGTGAAGGATTCATCTATTATACTTGTTAAGAGGCCTTGTATAATCCCTGTGCATTGTTTCAGTACACACATTGGTATTTCATCTAAGCCTACTGAATTTTTATTTTTTAATTTTTGAACTTTTTTATTGAGTTCATTCTCTGTGGTTGGAAGTAAAATCATTGTACTTAGTGCAACATTATTTACAGGTGTTACATTTGTTTTGGGGACTTTTTGCTGTAACTTCTATCCAATACTTGTAAAATGCTCGTTTACATAATTTGTTAAGTGTTGTGGATCATTTATTACCTTATTCCCCTCCCTCAGCAGTATGTTAGTCTGCATTTGTTGGTCTCTCCCTGTTTCCTTTTTTATAACATCCCAGACTGCTTTGCTTTTATTCTCTGCATTATATATTTTTATCATTAAATGACTTTTTTGCAGCAATCAGCACCTTCCTATAGATCCTTTTGTATCTACGATAGACATTTAAGAATTCTGGATAATTGCGAATCTTTTTCATGGAACTGAGATCTTTAAGTGTTTGGGAGGACTTCTTAATATCTGCTGTTATCCATCGTTTTTTGTGAGATGTTGATACTTTTGGAAATGCGTTTTCAAAGTTCAATTTGAACAATGTGGAGAATTTAGAGAATTTCATATTCACATTGGTTCCCTTATACACTTCATCCCAGCTTTGTTTTTCTAGTTCTTTTGAAAAAAATTTTATTTTGATTTCCGATAGATGTCATTTGTAGGCTTGTAGTTTAGGGAATAATTCGATGCCTGACTTTACTGTTGTTATTTGACAGAGATGGTCTGATAGTCCAAGATCTCCTACAGCTACATTACATTTTTCCCTGTCCATACTTGAGGCCACATGGTCAATTACTGATGCAGTCATTGTAGTAACCCTTGTTGCACTATTGGCCAATAGGGACATGCCAAAACTTTGGAGGATGTTTATGAAGGTGATGCTGGATTCATTTATATTAGTGTTGATGTTGATGTCCCCACACAGAATTATGTTGACCTCTGTACTTGAGACTTTATCTAGAACCTCTGCTAATTTATCGAAAAAACTGTTCACACTACCACTGGGAGATCTATACACACACAAACTGATTAATTTCTTGGTGATATCAAGCCCTGTTAATTCAATAGCTGATATTTCAAAGTGTTTGTCTTCACTTACTGTACTGAGATCCTGTCTTGATTTGAACTGTGTACCTTTTCTGATATAGATGCATGATCCTGCACACTGTGAAGTAGTTCTGCAGTAAGAGTTTGCCCTTTCATCCAATGATAATACTACATGTTGGATATCTGTGACTCTACACCAGTTCTCAGCAAAACAAATTACTATGCAGTTCAAAGAATGGAGCTCAACTTCTAACAGTTGTATTTTATTTTTTATTGATTGCATGTTTTGATGGAGGATTGTTAAGTCTGTGAAATGCTCCATGTTACTCTTTCCAATGGTTTGTTTTTCCTCGTGACATCTGGTATGTGTGATATTTGAAGTGTTAAAATCTGTCTTGTGAGTATTGTTTCAGTGGAGACACTCTTTGGGCAGGGGAACCTGTTGTCTGTATTTATCCTAAAAAGACCTACTTTTCCTACCTATGACTACAAGTATTTGACCATACGTGGCCCAAGATCCATTGCACATATTTTCATGAATCAGCTGTACCAATCTTCCCTTCCCAGTCCTGTTTAGGTGTAGGCCATGCCTAGTGAAACCCCATCTGTTGATAGTCCCGACAGGCACTAGAGAAACATGAGCAAAGTCGGCTGGCCTTAGAGCCATCCCTAACCCCACATTGATTCACCTCACATCCCCATCAAGGTGTGATCGATCATGACGCCGGAACAGTTTAACAAAATGTACGTTGGTGCCATGAGTCAGGGAAGTTATCTTGTCCAGGACATCACCCATGTCATATACCCCATTCCTGTCCAAACTGTTTCCCACCCCACCCACTATCTCTACATGGTCCTCTTTTGTAAAGTCACACATAAACACCCTAGGTTCTCTATCACATGACTAGTCCTGCCTTTGGCCTGAAGATACTAATGACCTGGTACGCTGCCCATAAACTTTCCTGTAACTGAGGGCCTACGCCTCGCCCATGGTTACTACCTAGCAGCAGCACTTCCTTCTTCCTAACACTTTGTACATTCCTAGGATTCTTGGCCTCGGTTGAAGTGTGCTGCACATTTCCTGCTCCTCGTTCTACCTGAGTCTCTTCTCCACTAAACTCTGGCCTTGGTACATACGTGTTTTTGGTGTTGATGATAAAACTGTCAGATCGCCTTCTCTTTCTTCCTATCCTCCTACCAGCTGCCAGTTTCCAACCACCCTCCTCCACCTATCTTTCTTGATCCTTATGAGTTCCTTCCTTGCTTCCTCCAACTGTGCCTGAAGGGCAAAATGTTTCTGCTGCATACTCTGCAGTTCCAAGAGAGAGCCTCTTCTGTTCTCCCAAGATGCTCCCCATTGCATCCTTCCCCCCAAAGTGAAAATATTTCCTACAAGATTGGCAACAAATCCCTCTACTCACTTCTCTAAAACTGCTCCCACATTTCTCACTCATGGTCAGTTTCGAAAGAATAATTAAGTTCTAAAGAATATGTTAAATTTGTTAGGGACGCGAGATTGGCTGTGTGTAAACAAAAAACTACACAAAGGTCTTATGTGCGTTGGTTGTTGTTTTTGTACTGATTTAGGAATACAATGACAGAAGAATGAATTTGTAATTACGAGATCGCGTCTATCTAACTATTAAACAATACGAAATGTGTTAGTTAAATACGATTTAGAAACGTTTAATTACACTTTTTTGATACAATAGACACTGATGAAACTAGTATCTGTCTTTTTTAAACGAATTTTGCACTATCCAGAAAATAAACAAAAAGCTCAGCTCTACCTGCTTTGCACTCAGAAATATCACTCGCTGTGTTGTTCTGCAGACAAAATTACTCCCATAGTTTGCATAACGTAAGCTCAATACTGTCCTATGAAAATCTTTATACCAATGCAACTAAGATGAAAGAAGTACTCTGCAGAAGCATTCAGTAAGAATATTGGGTGAAGCTGATAACTGAACAACTTTCAGGATCCTCTTCAGGGACCTAGGGATTATACTAGCCACATGTCAATAAATGTAATCTGGATTGTATTTGTGATTAATAACAAGGGCGAATTTAGGATGAACTTAAAAATTCACAACAATAATAAAGAAATAGAAAACTTAAGATGTACAGTAGCCTGTGCATCTCTCGAGTTTTATATCCTGGTGCTCAACTCCATAACTGAGTTGCTAAACCATGTCTGCGCAATATCCTTTCTTCCATTATTGCTAGATCTGCAAGGTTCGCAGAAAAGCTTCTGTGAAGTTTGGAAGGTAGGAGACGAGGTACTGGCAGAACTGAAGTTCTGAGGGCGGGTCGTGGGTCGTGCTTCGGTAGCTCATATGGTAGATCACTTGCCTGCGAAAGGCAAAGGTCCTGAGTTCGAGTCTCGGTCCGGCACACAGTTTTAATCTGCCAGTAAGTTCCAACTCCATAACTGGTCGCCGGTGGACGTCAGGTAGGAAACTGAAAATGTTAAAAACAAAGTAAAAGAACCTCATCAGCCACTACTACATTTTGTTAGGACACGGACTTGGGAACGTCAATTATGCGTAACTCTAATAACCGTATTTGATATTTACATCTGTATACATACTCAACAAGCCAACGTACGGTGCGTGGCGAAGTGTGCCCTGTATCACTACTAGTCATTTTCTTTCCTGTTTCACTCGCAAATAGAGCGAGGAAAAAACGACTGTCTTCACGCCTCCGCATCAGCCTTAATTCCTTGTATCTTATCTTCGTAGTCCTTACGCGAAATGTACGTTGGTGGCAGAAGTATCGTTCTTCAGTCAACCCACAGCGTCATCAGCAAACAACAGCAGATTGCTGCCCACACTGTCCGCCAGATCATTTATGTATACAGAAAATAAGAATAGTCCTATCACACTTCCTTGGGGCACTTCTGACGAAACCCTTGTCTCTGACGACCGCTCGGCTTCGAGGACAACACTCTGGGTTCTATTATGTAAGAAGTCTTCGAGCCACTCACATATCTGTGAACCTATTCCATATGCTCGTACCTTCTTGAACAGCCTGCAGTGGGGCACTGTGTCAAACGATTTCTGGAAATCTGATTGTTGCCCCTCATCTATTGTTCGCAGTATATCATGTGAGAAAAGGGCAAGCTGAGTTTCGTACGAGCGATGCTTTCTAAAACCATGCTGATTCGTGGACATAAGCTTTTCCGTCTCTAGGAAATTTGTTATATTCGAACTCAGAATATGTTCTAGAATCCTGCAGCAAATCGACTTTAAGGATACTGCTCTGTAATTTTGCGGGTCCGTTCCTGTATCTTTCTTATATACAGCAGCCACCTGCGCTTTTTTACTGTCGCCTTGGACTTTGCGCTGAGCGAGAGATTCTCGGCAAATGAAGCTAAGTAAGGTGCCAGTGCCATAGAGTACCCTTTGTGAAACCGAATTGGGACTCCACCCGGACCCTTAGATTTATTTATTTCAAACTCTTTGAGTCGTTTCTCTACGCCAGCGATGCTTATTACTACGTCATCCTTACGGAACTGTGTGCCACGGTCAAGTTTGTACGATTCTCACGCGTGAACGGTTTCTTACAGGCAACATTTAAAACTTCGATTTTCATTTTGATACCTTCTAGTGGCACAGCAGACTAGTCAACGAGTGACTGGATAGTAGTAGCCTTAGACTCACTTATCGATTTTACGTAGGACCAGAATTTTCTCGGTTTCTCGGCCAGATCTTTCGCTAAGGTACGACGGTGATTGTTGTTGTATGTTTCGCGCGTATTTCTTTTCACAAGCGCACCAATCCCTTATATCCCTTGCCTGTCGTCATTTGGACGTTCTGTTTTAAACCGAGACTTCAAGAGCATTTGCTTCCTTATCATCTTACGAATTTCATTGTAAGCCGAGGTCGTTCTTTTCCGTCCTTAATCCACTTACTAGGCGCTTAATTCTCCAGAGCACGATCCACAATCTCTTTAAACTTTGCCCATAATTCCTCTATATCCATCATACTGGGGCTAAGAGATGTCAATTCATCATCTAAGTGAGATCATAACAGCTGCTTATCTGCTCTTTCTAGCAGAAAAACTCTCCCAGCATTCTTGGCTGATTTATTGACATTCGTAATCACAGTTGCTATGAGGAAGTCATGATCACTAATCCCCATCTTTGTATTGATGCCATCGGTTAGGCCAGGCCTGTTTGTAGCTACTAGGTCTAAGACATTTACATCATGTGTTATCTGCCGAACAAGGTGCTCAAGATATTTTCGGGAAACGTATTCAAAAGTACTTCGCAAGACTGTCTGTATCCCCTGAAATGAGTTCACAGATGTCCCAGTCTATACTCGTAAAGCCGGCCGGAGTGGCCGAGCAGTTCTAGGCGCTACAATCTGGAACCGCGTGACCGCTACGGTCGCAGGTTCGAATCCTGCCTCGGGTATGGATGTGTGTGATGTCCTTAGGTTAGTTAGGTTTAAGTAGTTCTAAGGGACTGATGACCTCAGAAGTTAAGTCCCATAGGGCTCAGAGCCATTTGAACCATTTATACTCGGAAGACTGAAGTCCTCTCCAACTAGTATTGTATGATCTTGGTGTTTACACGCTACTGACTGTACAGTTTCTTTCAATGAGTTTGCCAAAATACAGACAGATGATAGTTGGGACAGTTTTTCGGAAAGAGTTTCGCCACATAAGCATCGATAAAATTGATATAGCACGGAACTAGCGATTATCAGTAGATAGCTGATGCAGTCTTGCTGGTCTCTTACTTTGACTTCTCATTTGCATGTGATGTAGCTGTGGGAAATGTTGAAGGCACCATGAGGTGATGAGCAAGGATGCTCACTAGCTGAAGCCATAAGAGACACACACCTCAGGGACAAGTTCTTGGAAAGGCCATCAGTGGTGGTCGGAGAGTTCATTGTCCACTGGAGATAGGCTGTTGCCGTGCAGAGGTCGTCAGGCTATTGCATAGAAATGCAAATAGCATCTCCCTAGAGAAACGCCTGGCGAAAACCTTTTATAACTAGAAAACAGGAGTGAGAACTCGTCCTCTTTTGCTGGAACACACCTTTGTACACGAGATGTCGAAAGCCGGCCATTTTCCCAAAAAAGAAAACGAAGATAAACATCTCAGTGATCTCTAGGGGACGATCAGTCCTGGTCCTCTGAAATTGTGGGAGATGGCCGAATGCTCTGACTTTGCAGAAAAACAATGTTTACTTGATGTGAACTCTGCCGACATAGGCTAATTCAAACAAATTCAAAGTGAAGCTGCATACCTGTGCGCCTTGCTGACAGTCGCCGTGTGACTGTACTTGCCCCACATGTAAGTAGAAATGAAATGTCTTCCGTCGGGTAGACCGGTCGCCTGGTGCAAGTCTTTTGATCTGACGCCACTTCAGCGACTTGCGCGTCGATGGGGATGAGATGATGATGATAAAGACAACCCTGAATGGAGAAAAATCTTCGACCCAGCCGAGAATCGAAGCCGGACTCCTTAGCATCGGATTCGATCGCGCTGATCACTTTTTTTTGACCTCATTTTGTTCGTTACTGTTCGTTCTGTTCAAGTTCATCATTGATACATTAGCGCATTTTTTTATTACAAAGTGCAGCTAACCCTCTGACCGAACACGCTGAGCTACCGTGCCGGCTTACCAATGAGCTATCTAGGGGGACATGTGTGGTAAGTAAAGGCACGCATGTAGTTTCATGCATCTTCCTCAAGATGAGCGTGCGTGTGATTCCATTCACACCTGTGTTCACTTCCGTGTGAGGAACTGTGTCTAGCCGCAAAATGCACTATTGTAAAGGCACCTTCAGAAAGACCGTTTTGTCCAAAATAGGAGACATGGAGAGAGTGTCGTATTTTGGTAGAGTATGGTAGGACACAAGCCACTGGTTAACTAGTCTGGGGAAGGAGACGAGTTTTATATAATGAACAGTTTGATCGGTTGGCACTTGGTAGATTCAGAGTTGAGCCAATAAAATACGCGAGAAAGGGAAATTGCGACAGTGCAAGGTTTCCTCTTACTTTAAATTCGATTGGTAATCTAATGGAGAAGTAGAGTTCTGAGGCCAATATCAAGATCTGGAAACTCCACTGAGGGCCACTGAAGAGTCTCGTGAGCCGATGCACTGGAGACTTACAATCATTTCAGGGTAATTTGGACTTGGCCGCTGGAGAGGGTAGTTGGTTCCATCAGTGATCGATCGTACAGCCACGTGAACCATCGCCTGCAGTACTATGGTGAGATTGTGCAGTAACTGCGACATGAGACATAGGAAAATTAGAGTAACTTTTTCGTGCTCTAGTTTCTTCAAACTTTGCTCTGAAGACTTGCGTTTTTCCAATAAAGAACAGTCTGCTTTCGTCTCTGATTACACTTGTGACGCTTTTTTTCTGTAGTATGAATCACTTCCATTACCATTACGACAATCATTAGGCACTCCATGATTATAAGTAAATTTCTTGCAAGATTATTAGCTTTTCCCTCCATTCTCTACGTCAGATACGCCAAGGATATTAAAGTTGTAACAGGTTGTAACTCGGTTGTTTATTTGTCTATGATTTATCCTATTAATGCTGCCACGGTTTGCCACTGTTTAGTAATCACTAGTGTTCGGATCGATATGCACTTAAAACCCACGAAATATGAGCCAAAACTCCTCGAAATATGCAGTTAAAAATATGCTCTTACTGCCAGTATATGCTTTTAAATATACAACTAAAGTTCTTTAATTATGCATTTCTCTTAGATAAATTCTTTAAAATATGCCTCGTACTTGGGAAAATTAATGAATAACCGTCAAATATTTTTAATAATGGCTATAATTCAATTCGGTCATGAATACCATCATAACGACCGGGAGAGCGGTGTGCTGACCCCACGCCCCTCCCATCTGCATCCTCCTCTGAGAATGACACGGCGATCGGATGGCCCCGGTAGGCCACTCGTGGCCTGAAGATGGAGTGCTATAATTCGATGAATAAAATGAAGTAGAACATAGGTACTTACACGATAAGTTTGGCAAATACTAAAAATTAGCATTTGCTTGAATTACCAACATTTTTTTCCATATTCTGTACACGAAAATTTTTCCTGTTGTCAGATAACATTTTGAATCTTGAAAATGATCTTTCAACATCACATGGCACTACAGGTAAAACTTTAAGAGCAGCGACATCAGACGACGCGAAACCATCTAGATTCTCGGAGCGTTTCACTCCTTTCAGTAACTGAGCGATCTTCAGAATCTTAGACCAACCAGGATTTGTATGAAGAACTGCATCCAATTTCCTTCTAAGTCTCTCATCAATCGGATCTGGCCAACTTTTGCTCTGCGTCCTGAGTCCTCCGACGAGAGCCACTGCCTTCGTAACTTCCATGTTACGAGTCTCAGGTTTCTCAATTAGGTCTGGAAGGCCACCCAAGTACGCTCGGATGAAAGACAGGTTGTGTAACACGCTGACATTCTCCAGGGCGTACTTGGCTTTTGGTATGGCTAAATTTTCGCTATCTTCAAAGCCCTTTAGGACCTGGAGCAAGAAAGTCGTAATCTAGTGAACGCCGGTTTCAAGCTGAAAACTGCTGTACAGAGAAATTAGCTTAATATTGGAATTCTATGTTGTGTTCGATTTCTTTGCTTATTCAATTTATCCAGAACTACATACGCATCCATACCTCTTCAACTTTTCTGTGGTTGTCTGCATAGTGCTTTGCAGCTGATATCCACGTTCCCCACCTCGTCAAGACTGGTTCAGGTGGCACAGGACAGTCAGGGTGAGCACTCTTGAAAGCTCTCACTCGACTTGGTGCCTTGATGAAAACCTTCTTTGCCGAAGATATAAGGCTGTTGACCTCTGGCAATGTGGCTCTGACCTCTTCAGTGACTCCATGGATGCCATGAGCCAGACACGTGAGGTGAATAATTTTAGGGTAAACACCCGGAGACACTTTGCGGCCTTCAGCATATATGCGGCGCTGTTCGTCACAATGGTCAAAACCTTGTTCTCCCCACGTTTCTGATCTTCACTTCTCCATAGAACGCCTGAAAGAAAATCAAAGAACTTTACAAATTTTATAATTTTTTTATTATTTTATTATTGGCTCGGGACATGATGTGAATAGCTAATTATTGGCTCGGGATATGAGGTGAAAAACTGCACTCTTGTATTACCTATAATTTATTTTAAACTATTAAATATTGGCGAAACTAACACAATACTTCCTGCACTGTGCGTGCAATCGTGGCGTGTGTCGTTCGTTCCATTTCTTTTCACAGTATGAGGTTTCCTCGTCCAGTCTCGTCAGCAGAGAGTTTTCCAACTATGACGTGCACCATATACCGACCGCAAGAATCAGTGGTTTCGTCAACGGATAGCCAGACAGGAGAATCGCCAATATCTTTCCTAATATTTTCCAATGTCTGTAATAGAGAAACTAAATTAAAAAATACACATAAACATGTGGACACTACGTAGGAGACATACGCATATCCGTTTTAGCACCTACCTATATTTTGACTATTTTCTTAGGTATATACACTGACCACAATAATAGTCGTTTAATTCGCACAAAAAATTATATTCTTTAAAAATAAATTTACTTCCTCTTTTGCAGCGAACGTTTCGAGACTGACTGTCTCCTTCTCAAGTCCTTTATTCATTTGTATTTTCCTTTTTTGAAAAACTTCACTCACTTTACATTTAGCTTTTTTTACGTTCGAGTAACAATGTTCGTTTTACAAAAATAATCATTCAAACATAATTTAAATTTATTTTTCGAGTTTTTTTTTAATTTTAAAAGACTATTATTTTGGCCCATGTATGTACCAAATTACATCTATTGACTTTCACGTAACCACAATCATAAAAATTACCGAAAAACCTTACCTTTTCATACAATGGGTCCACATAGTTCTTTCTGAGCGTTGACTCGTGAGGAATATCTTTCCCTGTGTATTTTTTCAAGAATGGTAAAATACCAGTGGTTACAGGTGTTGGAGCAGCACCTTTTTTAGGATAGGTAAGACAGAAAGATGTCAAGTTCTACGAGAGGTCAGGATTGAAACAAATCTTCAGTTTAGGAAAGAAATTAAACAGCACAATTCTAGCACATTGGATCACCAATCACAGCTATCAATTATAAATTTTCACCAATCACCAGAAATTTTATCTCCACCAAGTTGTATCTCAGTCCTAGGTAATTACATTGATGAACTAAAGTCACCCAACCCAATTGACATAATCTGCCTCTCTGAACACCATGTGACCATTGGTATAGGAACTAGGCCTAAGCATAATGAGAAACTCAGACAGGAGAGTACTGCAAATGTTAGAATAAGGAAAGGTTCTCATAAAAGTATAATTAAAAATAATGTAAGTATATTTCATCAAAATATTGGGAGTTTAAAGAATAAAGTAGATGAGCTTCTGGTTTGTTTAGAAGATTTAGAAGCTGAGAATGAACTAGATATACTATGCCTGTCTGAGCATCACATTGTTACTGATATGGATAAGGTAAATGTAAGTGGTTATAAGCTCTCTGCACATGTAATGAGAGAAAATATGGAGAAAGGAGGAGTTGCCATATATGTCAAAAGTTATCATTGTGCAAAAAGTATAGAAACAAAAAAGTTTTGTGTAGAGAAACATATAGAAGCATGTGCCTGTGAGCTTAAATTAAATAAAGGCACATTTATAATTGTAACTGTATATAGGTCCCCATCAGGAAATTTTCATCTATTTCTGAAAAATTTGGACTCCTTGTTGTGCTATCTGTCAGACAGGGGGAAGCAAATTATTATTTGTGGGTACTTCAATGTAGATTCTCTGAAAGAGGGTAATAGGAAAAATGACCTTGAAGTATTACTCGGTTCTTTCAATTTGACACCCGTTATTGATTTTCCTACTCGGGTGGTAAAGGATAACAGCTCACTGATAGATAACTTCTTTATAGACCAAGATAAGTTTAACCAGATAAATGCTCAGCCTGTTGAGAATGGTCTTTCTGATCATGGTGCACAGCTAGTTACAATATATGACATAGCTCCATTCAGCAATACTAAACAGTCCTCCAAAGTAGTACGTTCAGTCAACAATTTAACAATTGCAAATTTCAGGGAAAGCCTACAGCAGTTAGACTGGGATGAGGTGTACCGTGAACCTGATGCCAATTTAAAATATAATTTATTTCATGACATTTTTGTAAATGCATTTGAAAACTGCTTCCCCAAGAAAATAGTTAAATATACTCGTAAGAAACCTTGTAACAAACCATGGCTTACTAAGGGTATAAAAATATCTTGTAACCGGAAAAGGGAAATGTATCTGACAGCAAGAAAGAGTAGTGACCCAGAAACTATCAAAAATTATAAAAACTACTGTGTTATATTAAGAAAAGTTATTAAAAATCCAGGAGTATGTGTATCATGTCTGAAATCAGCAACTCTGATAATAAAATTAAAACAATTTGGAATATTATTAAAAGAGAAACAGGTCAACCAAGAGCAGAGGAAGACAGTATTACCATCAAATTGAATGAAAACTTTACGAACAAAAAGTCAGAAGTTGAAAATATTTTTAATAATCATTTTCTAAATGTTGTGGATATAGTAGGATCCAGGTGTTCATTAGAAGATGCTAGGCTGTTAATGGAAGAGACCATACCTATGCAATTTGATACAATTGAAATCTCACCCACTTCTCCCTCTGAAATTAGGAAAATAATAAACTTGCTTAAAAGCAAAAACTCACATGGAATTGATGGCATTTCCAGCAAAAGACTAAAAGCTTGTTCTCAACAGATAAGCAAGATTCTCAGCCACCTGTGTAATAGCTCTCTGGAACAGGGCATTTTCCCTGATAGACTGAAATATGCTATTGTTATACCTTTGCATAAAAAGGGGGATAGATCTGATGTCAACAATTACCGTCCAATCTCCCTTCTAACAGCTTTATCCAAAATTTTTGAGAAAGTAATGTATTCAAGAGTAGCTTCACATATCTGTAAAAATGAAGTACTAACAAAATGTCAGTTTGGTTTCCAGAAAGGTTTTTCAACAGAAAATGCCATATATGCTTTCACCAGTCAAATTTTGAATGATCTGAATAACCGAACACCACCCATTGGGATTTTTTGTGATCTCTCAAAGGCTTTTGATTGCGTAAATCATGAAATTCTGCTAGACAAGCTCAAGTATTGTGGCATGAGTGGGGCAGTGCACGAATGGTTTAATTCGTGCCTAACTGGAAGAGTGCAGAAAGTTGAAATAAGTAGTTCTCATAACATCCAAAGATCAGCACATTCCTCAAACTGGGGAACTATCAAGAATGGGGTTCCACAAGGGTCAGTCTTGGGTCCTTTGTTGTTCTTATTATATATTAATGACTTGCCATTCTATATTCATGAAGAGGCAAAGTTAGTTCTCTTCGCTGATGATACAAGTATAGTAATCACACCTGAGAAACAAGAATTATCTGATGAAATTGTCAATACTGTCTTTCAGAAAATTACTAAGTGGTTCCTTGTAAACGGACTCTCACTGAATTTTGATAAGACACAGTACATACAGTTCCGTACAGTGAATGGTATGACGCCATTAATAAATATAGACCTTAATCAGAAGCATATAGCTAAGGTAGAATATTCCAAATTTTTAGGTATGTCCATTGATGAGAGATTAAATTGGAAGAAACACATTGATGATCTGCTGAAACGTTTGAGTTCAGCTACTTATGCAATAAGGGTCATTGCAAATTTTGGTGATAAACATCTTAGTAAATTAGCTTACTACGCCTATTTTCTCTCATTGCTTTCATATGGCATCATATTTTGGGGTAATTCATCACTGAGGAATAAAGTATTTATTGCACAAAAGCGTGTAATCAGAATAATAGCTGGAGTCCACCCAAGATCATCCTGCAGACATTTATTTAAGGATCTAGGGATATTCACAGTAGCTTCTCAGTATATATATACTCTCTTATGAAATTTGTTATTAACAACCAAACCCAATTCAAAAGTAATAGCAGTGTGCATAACTACAATACTAGGAGAAAGGACGATCTTCACTATTTAAGATTAAATCTAACTTTGGCACAGAAAGGGGTGAATTATACTGGCACTAAAGTCTTTGGTCACTTACCAAATAGTATCAAAAGTCTGACAGATAACCAACAAGTATTTAAGAAGAAATTATAAGAATTTCTGAATGACAACTCCTTCTACTCCATAGAGGAATTTTTAGATATAAATTAAGAAAAAAAAGAAAAAAACAAAAATATAAAAAAAATTAAAAAAAAAAATAAAAAAAATAAAAAATAAAGAAAAACAAAAAACACAAAAAAATAAAGTTGTTATATTAACTTAAGTATGTTGCTAAATTAATCTAATTATGTCATGTATTGGAAAATTCGACTCGTTCCACATCATTACGAAATATCGTATTCATGATCCATGGAACTAGTATTAATCTAATCTAATCTAATCTAATCTAAAGGTCCTTAATACTTCATTCTCCAGCTTATTCAAGGGGATGTTTGCTTTTATTAAAGTCTCGCAAAGATTTTCATTGAACTCAGTTTTGTCGTCCATATGGTTCGAAAATGAGGAGATCAATGGTTGCTGTTAAGTTTTTAACAGTGTCTTCGTTACGTTGTTCTGGTGCTGAGATGTCTTTTTATGCTGATCCAGTTGAGATTTTCTCAACCCTGATCTAAAGCGTTGGAGAAGTGAATAAATACCAATAAGTACGTACAATTGTACAAAAATGAAAGAGGACAATGTGTACCAGCGAGATGGTCACTCAAAAAATGAATTAAGACTACAAATGAGTTTCCAGAAATTGGAACTTCGATCCCCTCACAACATTTAACATTTTTTGAATTTGCAAGAATGCCAAAGGTAATTCCTAGAGGTTTTTTTTTGTTCCTTCCCATTCATACATAGAAAATATGCACGCAAATTTACAAATGAACTTATTTATGAGTTGTTTTCATTTCTTGGAAAAATTATCGAAAAAGAAAAAAAAACAAAATTAAACTTACCTCTTTTTCATATAGTTGGCAGAATATTATTTTTCCCGCCGTTGTGAAAGCACAATAACTTCCGAACCATTTCCGTAAATTATTGATTTTTGGCCTGGGCATATTCGTAATTTGAAGAAGGTAGCAAAGAGTAGATGTGATCATCACGAAAACACGGGCAGGAATGATTCATATTCCACAATGCCAACAACAACTAGTAGGATATTGATGGCGCACTACAGAGATGAGGTGAGCGACCTGAACACGCATTAACTGCGGACAACAAATACCGAAGCACATGTCTACTCCGATAATCCATCTTGCAACAATGAACCATCACAGGTCTCTAGCATCCTTACCCGAGAGGCTACCTAAATGGAAAAACAAGATTATGTCCCTCCATAAGCTACCCACGTTTACCTGAAAGGCTTTTATTCTGATGGCTGTCCCCGTATTATCTCATTCAGGAAATTTATTGGCCTAATATTCTAGGAGGTTCTTGAGTTGTCAGGGAACAAAGTTAACCTCAGTATGACTTCTAAATGTCAAAAATATGCATCTTTACGGCCATTCTCTCTAATATGATAATAATATGCTCAAAAGCCAAAAATATGCAAATATATGTATAAAGTAGCCTAGTCCCTCCAAAATATAATTCGTAGAGATACAACACCAGGTACTGCAAAAAAAATGATATGCGAAACATGCAAAATCCGAACTCTAGTAATCACTTTATAGTAATAAATCAAAGGCATTCAAACTACTGTTTCATTTAATATTCATAAATTCCCCGTTACAATTCTGGAGGGTAGATTAGCATACGTTTCATCGACGCCTGTCAGAATTTCATTCGTTAGTCTGGTGCGTCAACACCTCTTCGAATAGAGAGAAGAATGAAATACAGAACGACCTCCCACACAGTTGTTTGTGTTAAGTTACGTAAATGATTTGTTTAATGCATTATATGAAAACATCAGCTCAATGGTATAAGAGGTAGAGCAGTGACCTTTCTCTTAACATTGATGCACAAAGCAGTCTTATAAGAAATTTTCCTAAGTATAAGTTTGAGCAGATTAGTTGTAGTCAGCAGTGGTTGCTTCTGCTTGGCAATGTGTAACCTGACTTGTTCCACATCCCTAAAGACTCCCCCAATTGACAGTATTTATGGAGCAATACGTATAAATGAATGAATTATCCTCATGCAGTTATTATCTGGAAGGTAATGATCTATTTAATCCAACTATAGCAAAGTGTCATTGGATTAATGAAATAATCTACATACCTATAACCAACTGAGCCAGTACATTTGTTTGAAATAGTAACTCAAAATTCAATTTCTTGCTCATTGAACTGGATCAACTATTAAAGTATTTAGAAAAGACCTTCAGTTTTAAAATCTGAAATAAATCGTCATTTAAGGTGACACTATGTCGACGTATTAGTCACGCTCGCCAGGGACCAACACTAGCAGAATCGCAGTCTGAATGAATGAAAATAAACTGCAATAAATGGACTCTTGAATAAACTGCCTTCTTTTGCTGCATCTACTTCCATCTCTGATAGAGAGCCCCTTCCCATACCAATCCCCTATTTGGTGTGAGAAGAACTAGTGAAGATGAAGAATAACTAACGGAAGACAGCAGCAAGTTCCATAGTTCTGCAGCAGGAGTATCATACACAGCAAAATAAATGCCAACTGTAGAGTTTTCTTTTCCTCAAATGATATGTTTTCTTATCCTTCATTCTTTCAGGGTATTTGTGGTGGTAGTAAGTGAACAAGATGCCTGAAGAAGCTCCGGCCCAGGATGTGATTCCGTATTTGCTGGATCAAGTACTGGTAACTCAGTTACCTGCAGCTAATATGGAAATGCATAAGGAAACTGGAAGACTAAGGGACAGAAGGAGCGAATAGTCACATCCCGGTGTATCTGTCATCATACTAACACTGCTTCACTGGGAATCTTACAGTATGTGATAAAATGTATCCGGACACCTGGCTGAAAATGACTTACAAGTTTGTGGCGCCCTCCACTGGTAACGCTGGAATACAATACGGTGTTGGCCCAACCTTAGCCTTTATGACATCTTCTACTCTCGCAGGCATGCGTTCAATCAGGTGATGGAAGGTTTCTTGGAGAAAGGCAGCCTATTCTTCACGGAGTGCTGCACTGAGGAGAAGTATCGATGTCGGTCGGTGAGGCCTGGCGGAGGTCCGCGTTCCAAAACATCCCAAAGGTGTTCTATAGGATTCGGTTCAGGGCTCTGTGCAGGCCAGTCCGTTACAGGGATGTTATTGTCGTGTAACCCCTCCGCCACAGACCGCGCATTATGGATAGGTGCTCGATCGTGTTGAAAGAGGCATTCGCCATCTCCGAATTTCTCTTCAACAGTGGGAAGCAGGAAGGTGCTCAAAACATCAATGTAGGCCTGTGCTGTGATAGTCCCACACAAAACAACGAGGGGTGCAAGCCCCCTCCATGAAAAACACGACCACACTATACCACCACCGCCTCTGAATTTTACTCTTGGCACTACACACGCTTGCAGATGACGTTCACCGGGCATTCGCCATAACCATACCCTGCCGTCGGATCGCCACGTTGATTACCGTGATTCGTCACTCCACACAACGTTTTTCTACTGTTCAATCGTCCAAAATCCACATTCCTTACACTAAGCGAGGCGTCGCTTGGCAGTTACTGGTGTGATTTGTGGCTTATGAGCAGCAGCTCGACCATGAAATCCAAGTTTTCTCACCTCCCGCCTAACTGTCACAGTACTTGCTGTGGATCCTAACGCAGTTTGGAATTCCTGTGTGATTGTCTGGACAGATATCTGCCTATTAAAGGCAAATGACAAGGTGCCGAGCGCGACCCCATATGCTCCACTACGACGATACTGCGCATATGGGTCACAGATGCTGTTCGACGGCAGGGAGGTACACTTACGCATCCATGGTTAAAGCGTTCAGACTTTCGATTCGCTTATCGACGTATATTCGTCGGCGGTAACATCTTGATGACTTTTCTGCAATTTAATTACACCTAGAGCCGGATTCCATGCCTTATCCAAATTAAAATCATTATCTCTTTTTATTGAGCTATCGGTCAATCTAATTTCTAATGCTTTCTTGAAAATAGGATCCCAAAACGAAGAGGTGGTCGTTAAAATCGTCGTGTCACTGTAGTTCTTCGAATAACCAGTATTTATACAATGTTCTACCACATCTGACTTGTATGGTTGTATTAAGCGTGTGTATCTTTTGTCTTCCACATACCTCCCATGAACGGTCTGCGTTGTCTAACCTGTGGATGACTTACCACAATTTTCGCAAGGAATCCGATAGACACCTGCCTTATGAAGCAATAAATCATCCTTCACATAACTGAGTCAGGATGAAATCTTCGTAGGAGGCCGGAAGACCACCTTAACTCAGTGTTTCTCGAGAATACGGCTTATCTTCGAGCAAAGAGCACCAACACAAGGCGAAAACGTTCTCGATCTGAAGACATTACTTTCTCCTTCCAGCTCACGTACTTGCATTCCAGGATTGAGATTAGATGCACCGGGGGAGATATCTTTGTGTATTTGGATAACTTGGATACAGCTGACAGGTTAGGAAATTGGAATGATGAGCATTTATTAAGTACAGCTACAGTGAAAATAGCGGGGAATGCTAGGGCTTAATGAGGCACGAGGAATTAAGGGATGCACAGTCATTTGAAACCTTGAGAGAAGGGTTAATAGAAAGATATAGGAGGAAAAATACACCAAGTTACTACTTTTATCGGCTTAACAGGATATTTCAGAAACTTGGAGAATCATTGCC
This sequence comes from Schistocerca serialis cubense, assembly GCF_023864345.2. NCBI lineage: Eukaryota > Metazoa > Arthropoda > Insecta > Orthoptera > Acrididae > Schistocerca > Schistocerca serialis. The sequence continues at coordinate 219,777,949 of NC_064642.1, forward strand.
GAGTTTTGTAAATAGCATTCGGAAAATTAATTACATTTTTGTGGGGTTAATTGCCGTAAGTGTCGCGTAAGGTACGCATGGAATTCCCAAAGACTTTCAATGAAGCAGTAGACGCTGTGGCACCACTAGTCCAAACTAATGTAGTCACCAAATATGGGAAAAGAAAGCGATATTTAATGTAGACGTCAGGTTCTCCGGGTTATATCAGACGTAATTGTAAGAAAAAATAGCGTCAAGCATGTAAACGGTTTGGACACACTGAATTATACGTGCTGACATTCGCAGGTGGACCTCATACTGCCCTGTTAAATAAGGGAAGGGGGCGTTGTTGTAACTGTACAGAGTTCCCAGGACGGGTTAGCATGGGACACTCCGTGCAGAATCAGTGACAGACTTACTTCTGACTGGTTATATGAGAGGAAAGTTGTGCAAAATTTTAGTAGTACAAGGTTTCAAGTCTCTATGGCAAGTAAGAGTATAACTGGTGCAGTAAAACTGTGTCTGTCACACTGGAGATTAAACGGCATAGGTGGGGTAATGACCGTGGACTCTGTTTGGCGGAGCTGGGATTCCGAGTGGGGGGAAGCAACTTCTAAATTAGTGTACAAGTTCTCCCTATAGTTGGCAATAGCTACAAAATTATATATGATTTAGATTTCTTGGTTGCACATCATGCCAAAATTGACTTCGAACAGGTACAGTAGAGCTGGAAGGAACACCATTTCATTTCGGTTTTACAGCTGGAAAACCAACACTGTCTCAAAGGTCAACCCTAGGCCAGTGACAGCAACCTAAATTACATACATAGTCCAATAAAGTGAAATCAGAGATGTTATATCGAAGAGTACAGGACAATTACTCACGGTAGATGTAGGAGCCGATCTGCTGGTTAACTCTTTGGGTATGGAAGATACTTTACCAGAGAATGAAGAGTTAAAGCACAATGTTTTGCATAATGCAGTTTGCCCTATGTACAGGAAGTTGACTAATGCCAAATTGTGCCCGTCAGCACTGATAACTTTATTTCCGAAGACGTAAAGCTATCACATGGTACTATGATAACCAGCTTAGAAGTACCTCATGAAGATTAATTAAATAGGGGTTTCATGTCAGTCTATGACGTCATGACAGTCTGCCATTTTAACCACACTGTGGAGGAAAATATTACGTTTAAATGGGATTGATAAGGAAAACATGTAGCAAATGTTGAAAGAATACGCTGACTTATTTGATCCTCCTGGACCACCTCCTGTCACACCACTAACTCAACATTATATTCCCAATGGGACTGAACTGCCAATCTATAAGAAACCTTACAGAAATCCGCACTATTTACAGCCTATAATGGAAGAGAACATAAGTCAACAACTTTCATGGGATCATAGAAGAAATTAATAGTACCTGAGCTGCACCAGTTGTCGTAGTGCCAAAGAAGCCATCAGATGGCACTAAAACGTATAAGTTTTGTTGTGACTGCCACTATTTCAACAGTAAGGTAGTCACAGAAGCCTACTCTAACAAGGGGAGGCCGCCAATTGTGAAATTCAGATTCGATTCATACTGCGCATAATAAAAGCTCATGGCAAGAGGTGTAATGTGGCAAAGCACTAAGGTGCACTTCTCAGCCGTTGTCGAGAAAACCGTCAGTTAAAAAGAAACCGTTGTGGTGAAATACTCTCTACGATTTACAATTTTCTACAGCGTTGTGGCGCAGCGGTAAACGCTCGGGTTTGTAATCCGAAAGTCGCCGGATCGAATCTCGCGCCATGCAACTTTTTTTTTTTTTAGTATTTGTTTTTTGTAATTCAAATGTATATATATATATATATATATATATATATATATATATATATATATATATACACACACACATATATACATAATTCCCGGCAATCAGTTGCAACAATTATGCATATAATAAGTTGTTGAAAGTCGTTTGTCGTGGAAAATCTGGCGACTTCGAACATCATTATGTTTTCCGCAAACAAAGTTGTATTTCACAAATGTTATTAATTGTCTTCATCATGTTTACCACGTATAGTTAACGGAAGACGTAGAAACGATATTCCGAAACAAATACGTATAGCGTAAGTCAAACGTTCGAATTAGAATAGAGACCCCACGAACACAAATTTGCTGTGGCAGGTATGAAATATAAACTCCGTTACTCGCTCGTTACACTTGATGGACAGATGTTGAATGGGCCGAAACGAGCCGCCGTAGTTGCCTGCTAATTCGAAAGAAGGTAGATGCGGTCCCTAGCGCAACTTATAACATCGTCGAAAATCAGTGCGGGCGTGAGAGCTTTGGTACACCCTGTTAAACAAACGGAAAAATGGAGGCGGTACAATTGGAGAGCGATCCGCCTTCACCAACATGCATAAGCAATTCATTAATAGTTTATATATATATATATTTATTTATTTATTTGAATTACAAAAAACTAATAATAAAAAAAACAGTTGCATCCCGCGGGATTCGATCCGGCGACCTTCGGATTACAAAGCCGAGCGCTTACCGCTGCGCAACGACCCTGTAGAGAGTAATTAACCGTAGAGAGTATTTCACCGCAACGGTTTCTTTTAAGTGTCGATTTTGTCGACAACGGCTGAGAAGTGCATCTTGGTGCTTTGCCACATTACACCTCTGGCCATGAGCTTTTATTATGCGCAGTATGAATCGAATCTGAATTTCACAATTGGCGGCCTCCCCTTGTAAGCCTAATATAACACAGACCTTAGATAATCAGGCCAGTGTGTTAACTTTCACGCAATGGACCTACAAAGCGGATACCATCAGTTACAAGTAGCACTAGAAGATCGCCCTGAAACCGTATTCAAAGTACCGTCTGGTCACTATCAGTACTATTGTATGACATCTGAACTTAAAAACACACCAGAAATTTTCCACCGTTTGTCAGATAGGGTGTTACAGGGATTAAAACCGACGTACCAGACAACCACTTCAGAAAAGGAATTGATCATAACTAGGCTTGCCTAATTTCTATAGAAAATCTATGCCAAAACTCGCTGAAATCGCAAGACCCCTCCTGTAACTGTTAAAGGAGGGAGTAAAATTTCAGTGATCTTTGGATTATGAAACAGCATTCGTAAGACTGAAAGATTTATTGACCACTGCTCTTGTTCTCACCTTTCCAGACTACAAAACAGCAATTTGACCTTGAGTTGCATTTAAACCCAGAAAGTAGACAGACAAGAACATCCAACAGCATATTTATCAAAACTGTTCAATAAGACAGAGAAAAGTAATTGGACTGTTGAACAGGTAATGTTGGCAATAATTTATGGAGTCACTTATTTCTGTGTTATTTGTATGGACAATACTTCGAGGTGATAACAGATCAAGTGATGGAGAAATGGCTAATGGGACTCAAAGATCTAACAAATCATTTAACTAGATGGGCCCTACAATTTAATGAATTCTATTTTGAAGTAGTATATTGGCCACGTAAATGAAATGGAAATGAGGGCAGACTTGGTGACAAAATATGAAATGCAGAATGCACCTTTGTAATCATGGAAGAATGGCAGGAAGCACAAGGTGCTGACCCAAAGTCAGCAATTCACAGAGCAACCACAATCATAATGGAAGATGGTTTGTTTTTTTGAAAGATAAGATGCGGTTTGTACCAAGTGGTACTAGCAAAATTACGAAACAGGGTGTTTTGAGGCAGGCATATGATTCAATTTTAGCCAGATACAGTGGCTGCCCAGCCACAGAATGTTGAACTGCATAAAGCTGCTGGTGGAAGATATACAAGCAAGATGTCAAACATTATTTCTAAAATTGTGTCTCCTGTCCAGAAAGAGCAGAACTGAGCAACCAAAAACTTACTTTACAGAATTTACCAGAGGCAGACAAACAATTTGATGGCTCGCATTTATATATTTCGGCCATTTGTTAAAACATCAGGAGGAAAGTGTTATGTACTAACAATAACATTATTTTTTGCATTTTGTATCTGTGATCACCACATCCGACCAGCAGGCAGAAACCGAAGGTTATCAATGGATCAAAAGTTTTGGAATATTGAGACACTGATAACAAATGAAGGAACAAACATTGTGTTGGATTTAATAGAGCCGATTATTATCCGTTAAGAAACTTAGGACTAGTGCATTGCACCCACAGGCAAATGGACGAACTGAGGGAGTCCATAGGACAAAAAGAAAAATCTTGATTTACTATGTCAACATTCCACCAAACGATAGGACGCTCTACTGTCTACTGTCTTGTGTAGCACCATTTAACTCAAAAAGCCCTTACGGGTGTGGGATTCGTCCATTTTATGTTATATTTAATCAAAAGGTGTCATTTCCTTTTGAGTTGTGTAAGCCACCTCAAAATATCAAGTCACTGAATGGATGATATGCTGATCAGAAAGACTAAAAAGTTTGTTACACATTACCAAGGACCCTACAACATAATAGAAATGACATCACCTGTTTAAGTTACAACTCCCAACGCACGCCATAAGAGTGCATATAGCTGTATTTGTCTATTTACCGGAACCTCAGGAGCGCTGCCTCGATTTCAAGTACCACTTTCAGAATGGAGAAGGGGCTACCTGGGTAAGATCAGGACAGAGAAACAATATACACCTACAGTTATGCTGTTCCATCACATAGCACTGAGGCTGTGAATGGGAAGTACATGCTAACAAGAATATTTCCTTTTCACTTAGACTATGGTTCAGTTTGAACCCAGGACAAGAGGTAGCCAGCACCAGCTATTGATCTCAGGACCAGAGGTAAAATGGGCAAACAAGGTGTATGTTTGAGAATGGGCGAAATCGGTAACCAGCACAGCAATAAATTGCATATTAAAGCAACTGAGATGGACAAAATAAAAATTTATCAAATTTCCCTCAGTTGTAAATGTGTTAGAGCACAATGTGCAGCAAGTTCACAAACAACAGTGCATATAGCTGTATTTGTCTATATTCCTAGGGACGAGGAATGGTAAGGGCATTGGCCGCAGCCATACCCAAGTTTATATTATCTATGACATTAGCAGCCGTCTCTATCTGCTACACAAGTGTGGTGATTCTGTGGTCCCACCCACTGCCGTGTAGTAACAGCTGGGCCTAGGTCACTAGCACCTGTTCGAATCGTTTCCGCATGACATAGAAATGAGACGTCTTTCGCATGGTCAGCCATGGGATGGCTGTATTTAAGCTTGCTGATGTCGGACAGTCGTCGTCTAACAGCTGGGCTATACTGACGTCCAGCCTGTGCCATCCAAGTCATAGCACTGTCGCATTCACCATCACTGATGCTGGGCACTGACACGCTCTGCTGTTTTACAATGTCTACAAAGCTGTGACCAGTCATCTCCGTATGTTCCGAGGATCGAACTGAGGACTCTTTCAACCTGAGCCAGTGGGACAAGATGCAGCCTGCCGTATCCTCAGTGACAGCAGCTGACGCTATGGACAGCCTGCTAAGAGTGGGTATCTCGATACAACCTCCGACATAGCATGCGCTACTGCTGACTGGAAGTGCTGGGAGGTCAACGTACTAGGAGACGCCGTGTCGGTGTACTTGATGCACTTGAGGGATCAACAGTAGCAGCACTGAAGACTGAAGGAATATAAATAAACAGCAATAGTGTGTTTCTTGTATCCATGAGCTGTGTTCTACTGCAGCCACATCCATCTCTGGCAGAGAATCACTGCCCACACTGAGCTATCTAGACACTCCATACACAACAGCTTTTGTCATATTAGGTAATGCAACGCCTTACAGGTAAGCGTAATTGAGTTGTGGCACGATAACATTGCAGTCTGCTTGTTGTTTGAGTCACAGTCAGTACAACACAATTTTTTTCCAAAATTTAGCAGGAAGAGTGTTTCTTTAATCTGAAGTAACTTACTCTGTGTCGGACAGAGAAAAATTTTCTTAGTATTTGCTATCGATTTATGTAATAGTAAATGTAAATATATGTCTAAATTATGAAAGCCACTTTGGGATAACTAATTAGTTATATAGTGGATATGTTCACAGTGGACTTGCGGCTGTACTGTTTTGTAGCAATTATCTTAGTTTCATTTTTCAGTTTTGGGAAATAGTGAACACTTGTCCCGCTTCAGACTCATAGTAAATGTCGTGTGACTAGGGCCTCCCGTCGGATAGACCATTCCCCGGGCGCAAGTCTTTCGATCTGACGCCACTTTGGCGACTTGCGCGTTGATGGGGATGAAATGATGATGATTAGGACAACACAACACTCAGACCCTGAGCGGAGAAAATCTCAGACACAGTCGGGAATCGAATCCGGGCCCTTTGGATTGACATTCTGTTGCGCTGACCACTCAACTACCGGGGGCAGACAGACACATAGTGCTTTTCACTATATTACACCAACATTAACATAAACTGTTTTACTGGAACTCTAATAGGAGAAGAGACTGTCGTTCTTAGAAGCACATTTACATTGCCCTGTTTTGTTTCAGCTGTGTTTTGGAATCGATTGCCTTATTTCCGAACTGTTAGGCTTACGGTCACGTAGTCATTTTGTTTAGACTGATTAGGGTGTGAGAGCATTGTTAAATTACGACCTAGGTTTCAAGTTACAAGTATGTTTTCTACTGTTACGTCTACATAACTACTCTGAAATTTATATTCAAGTGCCTGTCAGAGATTGAAGGGCATCACTTTGAAACCACATCTGTACCATTCCACTCTCAAACAACGAGTGGTGAAAATGAACACCTGAAAGTTTTCTCACGGACTCTGATTTCCGTTATTTTATCGCGAAGGGCATGCCTACCTATGTAAGTGCCAGGCAACAAAACATGTTGACATTCAGAGGTAAAAGTCGTTGATTGAAATTTTGTGAAAAGATTTCGCTGCAATGAAAAGCTCCTGTATATTAACGATGCTGTCTCAACTCGTTCTTCATAACCGTGATACTCTCCCTCTCTTTCGTGAATGAGTCTCCCTTTTCATAACTTTGCCCATGTCTTCTGTCAATCCCATCTGGTAAGCATCCCATATCATCCAGTGATACTGTAGAAGAGGACAGACAAGCACAGTGTAGGCAATTTCTCTGGTGGATTTGTAGCACCTTCTTTGTTTTCTGGCTATAAGACGCAGTCTTCGATCTGTATTCCATATACCATTTCTATAAAACCGTACCAGGTTGTTGTTTCTAACTGTAATCTCTTCGAGGGGCAGTTTTATTTTATTTTATTTACACGTCAAATTCCCTAGGACCAAAATGACGAGCAAAATACTAGAGACTATATCATTTATATAAATAAGGAACAGTAGTGGCCACAACACAGATCCATGGGGCACCCCCCGCCCCCTACTGTACGTCACGCAGACTCCACTTCACAACCATTCTCAACAGTGTGATAATGTGACGTTTTGCTGTCAGATGCTAAAGCAAGAGGTGAACCAATTGTGAGTTACTCCCCATATTCTGTAATGGTCCAACTTCTGGAGCAATATTTTGTGATCAACACAATCAAACACCTTAGTGAAATCAAAGGATATGCCTGGCGTTCGAAACCTTTTGTTTAACCCATCCAGTACCTCACAGAGAACAGAGAATATAGCATTTCCACTTGTTAAACGACTTCTAAAGCCGAACTGTACATTTGATAGCAAATCGTGTGGTATAAAATGATCCATAATCCTTACAAACACAGCCTTTTAAATAACTTTAGCAAACACCGATGGCATAGAAATAGGTCTAAAATCGTCTACATTTTCCCTTTCTCCCTTTTTATAAAGCGACTTTACTATTGAGTACTTTAATCGTTCAGGAAACTGACCATTCCTAAAGCAAAAATCACAAATATGGCTAAATACAGGGCTAACAAGTGCAGCACAGTACTTTAATATTCTGCTAGGCACTCCATCATATCCATGAGAGTCCTTAGTCTTCAGTGATTTAATTATTGACTCAATCTCCCCACTGTCTGTATCGCAGAGGAGTATTTCAGACATCAATCTCGGAAAGGACCAGAGAGTTATATGATTCCCTGTAGAAACTAAACTTTTGTTTAATTCACCAGCAATGCTCAGAAAATGATTGTTAAATACTGTACATATGTCTGATTAATCAGTAACAGAAATATTTTTACTACAAACTGACTTTATATCGTCGACCTTGTAATGCTGACCAGGCAATTCCTTCACAACTGACCATATGGTTTTAATTTTATCCTGTGAATTAGCTATTCTATTTGCATACCACGCACTTTTCGCCTTGCTAATAACATTTTTAAGCACCCTACAGTACAGTCTGTAATCGGCTAATGTAGCTTAATTGTGACTACTTCTAACATTTTGATAAAATTCCTACTTTGTTCTACACGATATCCTTATCCCACTAGTCAGCCACCTGGGCTGCCATTCACTGCTAGTACCCCGTTCAGAGCATGAGAAATGTGTTAAGGAAAGCATTATATTTGTCATCTATGTTATTGGCACTATAAACATCCCGCAACTCTTGTTCCTTGACGAGGTGTAACAAACTCTGTATTGCTGTTGGATTAACGTTCCTACATAGTTTGTTTGAGTACAAAAGTCTTTTCATGTTAAAATTTGTGCATCATGGTCTGAAAGGCCATTCACCCTTTTACTAACAGAATGCCCATCTAGTAATGAAGAATGAATAAAAATATTGTCTATGGCTGTGCTACTCTTCCCCTGGACCCTAGTTGGAAAACCACAGTCTCCATCGGATCATATGAATTTAAGAGATCTACCAACATCCTTTTTCTTGCAGCATCATGTACAAAATTTATATTGAAGTCACCAGATGTAACTAATTTCTGGTACTTCCTATAAAGTTAATCAAGAACCCTGTGGACTCAAATGGAATACTGTTTTTTTTACGTACATGACCACTCCACCACCCTGCAAGGAACTTCGTGAAAAACAACCAGCTAATCTGTATCCAGGTAAGGAAGCCTCTGAACTGTCAAATTATTTAAGTGGTGCTCCGATATACCAGTTATTTCACAGTCAACATCTATAAGCAGTTCACTAACTTTATCTCTAATACCTCTTATATTTTGATGAAATATGGTAATTCCATCTCTACTTGGAAACATGACATCCTCTGAAGGTGAGTCCTTAGTTAGAGGGACTTCCTTTAAGCAGATATATCTCTCAGCGGACTTCAGTCTAAAAAAGGTGCAGCCTTAACATCAACCACTACAGGAATTTTTCCATGAGTGATAACGTTTTAATTTTTTCTTGTTGCTTCATCCAAAGACTGGTTTGATGTAGCTCTCCATGGTAGTTTATCTTCTGTAGGTCTTCCCATCTCCCAATAACTATTGCGATCTGCATCCTTTTGAACCTGATTACTGCATTCTTCTCTTGGTTTCTTTCTACAATTTTTGCCCCCCCCCCCCTACTCCGCTCCAGTACTAAATTGATGATCTCTTGATTTCTCAGAATGTCTCCTATCAACTGATCCCTTCTTTTAGTCAAGCTGTGCCAAAATTTCTTCTCCCCAATTCTCTTCAGTATCGCCTCATTACTTACGTGATCAACCCATCTAATCTTTAGCATATGTAGCATCACATTTCAAAAGCTTCTGTTCTCTTCTTATCTGAAGTTTATCATCTACTTTTCACTCCCATAGAAGAATACACTCCAAATACCTACAGTGAAGACTTCCTAGCCCTTAAATATCAACAAATTTCTCTTCTTCAGACACGCTTTTCTTGCAATTGACCATTTAGATTTTATATCCTCTCCACTTGCGTTATCAGCTATTTTACTGCCCAAATAGAAAAAAAAATGGTCCAAATGGCTCTGAGCACTATGGGACTTAACATCTGAGGTCATCAGTCCCTTAGAACTTAGAACTACTTAAACCTAACTAACCTAAGGACATCACACACATCCACGCCCGAGGCAGGATTCGAACCTGCGACCGTAGCGGTCGCACGGTTCCAGATTGTAGCGCCTAGAACCGCTCGGCCACTCCGGCCGGCTTTACGAGTATAGACTGGGACATCTGCGAACTCATTTCAGGGGATACAGACAGTCTTGCGAAGTACTTTTGAATACGCTTCCCGAAAATATCTTGAGCACCTTGTTCGGCAGACAACACATAATGTAAATGTCTTAGACCTTGTAGCTACAAACAGGCCTGGCCTAACCGATGGCATCAATACAAAGATAGGGATTAGTGACCATGACTTTCTCATAGCAACTGTGATTACGAATGTCAATAAATCAGCCAAGAATGCTGGGAGAGTTTTTCTGCTAGAAAGAGCAGATAAGCAGCTGTTATGATTTCACTTAGATGATGAATTGACATCTCTTAGCCCCAGTATGATGGATATAGAGGAATTATGGGCAAAGTTTAAAGAGATTGTGGATCGTGCTCTCGAGAATTAAGCGCCTAGTAAGTGGATTAAGGACGGAAAAGAACGACCTCGGCTTTCAATGAAATTCGTAAAATGATAAGGAAGCAAACGCTCTTGAAGCATCTACACTTCACACATCTACTACTTTTAGTGTACCGTTTCCTATTCTAATTCTCTCAGCATCGCATTCCACTGCATTCCAGTACCCTTGCTTTACGTTTGTTGATGCTCATGTCATATTCTCTTTTCATTATTTTAATTATGACCTCCAAACAATCGAGATGGGAACTTGAAATTTGATGAAGGAGGTAGTCCTTTTCTATACATTCAACCTTCACTACGCCCATTTTTTTTCCAGAGATGGGTGGATTAATGGAGACATTAGTAGTAGGAGTTTGAATTTTGGTTGACAGTAAACGTTTCACATGGGAAATGATGTCATCGCCATTCTGGAAATGCCGTACATGCAACGGCTTCTTCATGAAAAGGAGATAGGATGACATAGGGTTCCATTTTAGAAGAATACGAGGGGAGAGGGGCGGGAGGGGGAGTTTCATTGCCCAATGAAGCAGCATGTGTCCTGTGCAAAAAGATTTCTTTCTTCCTGAGCAAAAAGATTTGTCATGTTCAAAACATCGTGCAAGATGATATAAACTGATTCGTCAGTGAATTTCACTTTTTCCACTACCTCCTCGATTGTGATACGCCGGTTTTCGAGAACTAGAGTTTCTATTTCTCTTGCGATTCCTAGTATGGAGAGTATGGAGTATGGGCTGTAGGGCAAAGGCCAAACGCTGGCGGGGAGATGCCATTCTAAACTGAATCCTAGGCTCACTTTTTTTGTAAATATTAAGTGGAGCCCCTCCACGCCATACTTACATGGTGACCATTCCAAAAAGATCTGTCACCTCTGATTTGGTTAGTATCTAAAGAGAATTCGGTTGAAAATGCAGTAAAAGCAGCGATTTATTTTCGCCTGGCTTGTTAACCATTTGTAACTTTCAGAGAAGCGTGATGAGTGGTGAAGCTTGAGGAAAAACTACACGTTTTACTTGTTGCCATATTAAAATTTGTTTCATTTGCCAAAGCACAGCGGAGTTTACACAATGTCGCCTCATCAACGTGTTGTGCAGAAGCAGTTGTGAGAGAATTCTGAAACAGTGCATTATTAAGTGAGGAACTGAGGAAAAGTAAGGTCAATAGCTTATGAAGAAGCACATCCTCAATAAAAAAAAAAAATAAACGTTTAAACTCTTCACTGATGTTGTTCCAAAATCCATAGCATTTCTCGTTTCACCAGCTATCATGTCCCTTAAAAATTACTTTCTTTCTTCGAAAAGGTCTGCAGATAGTGGAATAACACGATAGATAATGAATTTTTGCATAATGGCCAGATTTCAAAATACTCTCCTCTTTGTATGTTATTTACTTACTTACTGGTCATACCGGACTCGAGAGTCCATTACAGCAGCAACGTATTTTCGCCATTTGTCCCTGTCTTGGGCTATTTTCTTCCATTCACCTTAAATACCTAGGCTCCTCAAATCAGCTTCACATTATCCTCCCATCTTCGCCTCGGTCTCCCCACAGGACGTTTTCCTTCAAGGTGCCCTACCAGTACTCTGCGCGCTGCCCTGCCCTCATCCATTCGAGCTACGTGACCCGCCCATCGCAGCCTACGTGATTTAATAATACTGATTATGTCAGGGCTTGAATAGAGTTCGTGAACCTCTTCGTTATGCAGTTTTCGCCACTCTCCGCTAATGTCATCCCTTTTTGCTCCGAAAATATTCCTCAAAATTTTGTTTTCAAATACTCGAAACGGCTTTTCATTTTGCTCAGTGAGACCAAGTCTCACACCCATACAGCATAACTGGTAGAATAATAGTTTTGTGTATTCTAATCTTTAAATTCCTGGTCAATATCCGTGATGAAAGTAACCTATTCAGTGAGGAATAGCACGCATTTCCCGCCCGTAATCTCTTCTTCAGTTCGGATTCAATCTCATTTCTCGAAGTGATGTCCACGCCTAGGCACTTAAATGTGTTCACTTTTTCAAACTGCATGTCTCCAACTCTTAACATTTCCTGATCTACTGCTGTTGGCATTCTAGTAGTAACCAGGTATTTAGTTTTGTCTTCACTTATCCTTAGACCTACATCTCCTCTAGCCTTGATTAACGCATTCGCATTTGCTGTTACATATTCTTTCCTATCGCTAATGATGTTTAGATCGTCTCCATACCCTAATATCTTAATATTTCCTTTTAACTCCACACCCTCTGAATTATCTGCTCCCATTCGTACAATATATTCTAGGACTAAATTAAAACGTAGCGGAGACAGGGCATCTCCCTGCGTAAGTCCGTTCTCCATTACAAATTCTTCTGACTCCAGTTTCCCCACACGTACTCTACCTTTTGTGTTTTTCAAACTCGCTTCTATAAGTCTAACATACTTCTTTGGTATTCCAAGTTCCAAAAGAATTCTGTACAATTCTGACTGCAATACTGAATCATATGCTTTTGTAAAATTATGAAAAGATTATGAACTGGTTTATTGTATTCCCATTTCTTTTCCAAAATTTGACGCAGGGTGAATATTTGGTCTATAGTTGATCTGTTCCTCCGAAAGCCGGCTTGGTAATCCCCCACAATTTCATGTGCATATGGTGTAAGCCTGCTTAGCAGAATATTCGAGAAAATTTCGGAACATACTGGTAATAGCAATATCATTTCCAAAATCTCATTTCGACATCTCAAACGGATTATGAAATATAAGCAACGTTATGCATATATTTCACACTGACTGCTGCGTGCGATCGCAAATAAGTGTGCTACATGAGATCAGTTTCCTCAAGACTGGTGACAGGTGGAGATCTCCACCTTTGTCTAAAGAGAAATTCAATATGTAAGCTAGATTTCACATGCACTAACGAAATGAAGGGGCATATAATCATGAAGCTGATATATAAAGCCATAAGCAGCATAAAAACGAAATTCTTTTTTCTGAATACTTCGTAAAATCGTTTGAGAAATATTACAGACCCGCGCCTCGATTCTATCATCGCCAGCTGGCTGAACGATGGCAAACACTGTCCGTTTTCCCTTCTGAACAAGCAAATGAATGAATGCGCCCAGAGCTTTGGACGAGAACTAGTCACTGCACATCGGCCACCATATCCTGCATGGACTCTACATGCCACAGGCCTTTGTTGACAAGTGATGGCAGCCACAGACCAGAGAGCACACTTAGAAGCTCGCATTATCAGGAGGCACGCACATGCCGCACTGCTTCCTGCCGCCAATGATACAAGTGCAGCTAATCAGACATATAGTAGCACTGCGCTGTCAACTATTTAGGCCCTTACTTTCAGATGTCGAGGGCAGCCACATCACAGCCTACATCCATGTAATCATCCCATCATCATGCTGAGACGTTGTAGCTTCGACCCCCATCTCGCTGAATGAGACTTCACTTCGTTGCACTGATAGATACCCAGGACATTGGAATATTTCGTTACTGTGCAGATTACTTACAAGGGAACATTCCCAAGTGTCACTAAATGATCTTGAAACTTGGTGGGTGTGCAGAGGGGGGTGAAATAATGCAATAAGCATTTTTTGTCTGTGCCAATTTTACTTTTAAGGGGGTAAAACACGCTTCAAAAGGTAATTTGGCATTTTAGGTTTGGAGGGAATGTATTCAAAACAATGATATATCAATAATGTTTCTCATATAAAAACTGATATGTAATTAATTTTCTTGAAAACTGCACAATCGAATTTCGTAACATACTGAAATTTTACAAAATATCCCACCAGCATTGATCAATTTTGAAAAATGAAAACTTTTGTTACAACACAAATTAAAGAAGCTTTCAACCTACATGCATCACTATGTAATAAAGCTGGTTTCTGAAATAACATTTTTCGAACAAAGCTATATACAGTGTGCTGTCAGAGTATTTTCCATATATCTAACAAAATATCTAAACATTCATTAACAGCCTAGTTATTTATTTCGGTTATATTTGTTTTACATTTTAAATTCTTATTTTATTTTTTACATTCATTTTTTTAGTTTACCATCTTAGATATGTGTATTTTGTTAACTGAAAATAATAAGTAACACACTATTATGATACAAAATCGTTACAATAATGCTAATCTGTAAATAAATGCCTAAAACATAATGTTTTCTTACAACATGCATACAAAATGTACGAAATTTCTTCACAGCATGTACACTGCATATAACATAAAATAAAACCAAATTAAGCAGGATTTTAAATTGTCACGCGTGATCCTCTAAATATCCTGATTTGTATCTTGGCAAAAAGAACTGATTACATGCTAGTGACTGCAGCTTAATTATATTGCTCTTCAAATGGAGATAGACATGAAAATAATTTGACAGAATTAGATCTCAAAATGTTCTCACAAAGTTCTTCTAACAGCGAAAGCCATATACACTCCTGGAAATTGAAATAAGAACACCGTGAATTCATTGTCCCAGGAAGGGGAAACTTTATTGACACATTCCTGGGGTCAGATACATCACATGATCACACTGATAGAACCACAGGCACATAGACACAGGCAACAGAGCATGCACAATGTCGGCACTAGTACAGTGTATATCCACCTTTCGCAGCAATGCAGGCTGCTATTCTCCCATGGAGACGATCGTAGAGATGCTGGATGTAGTCCTGTGGAACGGCTTGACATGCCATTTCCACCTGGCGCCTCAGTTGGACCAGCGTTCGTGCTGGACGTGCAGACCGGGTGAGACGACGCTTCATCCAGTCCCAAACATGCTCAATGGGGGACAGAACCGGAGAGCTTGCTAGGCAGGGTAGTTGAGTTACACCTTCTAGAGCACGTTGGGTGGCACGGGATACATGCGGACGTGCATTGTGTGTTGGAACAGCAAGTTCCCTTGCCGGTCTAGGAATGGTAGAACGATGGGTTTGATGACGGTTTGGATGTACCGTGCACTATTCAGTGTCCCCTCGACGATCACCAGTGGTGTACGGCCAGTGTAGGAGATCGCTCCCCACACCATGATGCCGGATGTTGGCCCTGTGTGCCTCGGTCGTATGCAGTCCTGATTGAGGCGCTCACCTGCACAGCGCCAAACACGCATACGACCATCATTGGAACCAAGGCAGAAGCGACTCTCATCGCTGAAGACGACACGTCTCCATTCGTCCCTCCATTCACGCCTGTCGCGACACCACTGGAGGCGGGCTGCACGATGTTGGGGCGTGAGCGGAAGACGGCCTAACGGTGTGCGGGACCGTAGCCCAGCTTCATGGAGACGGTTGCGAATGGTCCTCGCCGATACCCCAGGAGCAACAGTGTCCCTAATTTGCTGGGAAGTGGCGGTGCGGTCCCCTACGGCACTGCGTAGGATCCTACGGTCTTGGCGTGCATCCGTGCGTCGCTGCGGTCCGGTCCCAGGTCGACGGGCACGTGCACCTTCCGCCGACCACTGGCGACAACATCGATGTACTGTGGAGACCTCACGCCCCACGTGTTGAGCAATTCGGCGGTACGTCCACCCGGCCTCCCGCATGCCCACTATACGCCCTCGCTCAAAGTCCGTCAACTGCACATATGGTTCACGTCCACGCTGTCGCGGCATGCTACCAGTGTTAAAGACTGGGATGGAGCTCCGTATGCCACGGCAAACTGGCTGACACTGACGGCGGCGGTGCACAAATGCTGCGCAGCTGGCGCCATTCGACGGCCAACACCGCGTTTCCTGGTGTGTCCGCTGTGCCGTGCGTGTGATCATTGCTTGTACAGCCCTCTCGCAGTGTCCGGAGCAAGTATGGTGGGTCTGACACACCGGTGTCAATGTGTTCTTTATTCCATTTCCAGGAGTGTGCATCTAATGACTGTACTTGTGCCATCATGCCATTTCAGATCACCAGAGGAACAAGCTCCTTCATGTCAGGTATGAGGCTCTATAGTGTTCTTTCACACTGAGAGCCCCACGAATCTAACAATAATACGGATTTTTCTCCCTCACTGGAAAAGAAAACATCTTTCAAATATCTTCTGAGCTAGTCAGACACTTGTTTACCGGATTTCGATACTGTAACAAGGATATCTGGGTCTTCAAAAACAGATTCTCGAATTCTTGATCCAAACGCTTCATCAGTTTCTTTTGAAACTATGAGAAGGTGGTTGGTCGGTGTCAAAAAAATCGTTTTGAGCATTAGACTCAAGGACAAGAAAAGTGTTCATCTGGTGATCCCAAAGGACTCGATAGCACAGTTACAGACATGGTATGCATACAGCTTTTGATGTTGGAAGAATCTTGTGAGAAGAACTTCAGATCTATTTATGTTGAATGTCTCTGATGTCAATCTTTACTTGAGAAACAACATAATTAAGCTGGCGTCTCTAGTACATAGTCAATTCTTTTCGCCACAGCTTACCAATGTATTGAAAGATGCCTGATACAAATCATCTCATTTGAAGGATCATTTGTGACAATTTGAAATGTTTCTGCATTTTGTTTTATATTGTTTTCTCTGTAAGGCATATTATGCAGAGAAATTTTGTTCATTTTGTGTGCATGGTGTAAGAAAACATTATGTTTCAAGCATTTATTTACAGGTTATCATTACTCCAGGGATTTTATATTATAATAATGAATTAATTATTATTTTCAATTAACAAAATACTCATATTTAAAAAAGCAAACTAAAACAAAGAGAAACAAAAGTGAATGTAAAACTTAAAATAACAATTTAAAATGTAAAACAAATATAACTAAAATAAATAACTAGACTAATAATAAATGTTTAGATATTTTAGGTAGGTATGTTGAAAATACTTTGACAGTACACTGTGTACCACTTATTTTTCAAAAATGGTATTTCAAGAGATGTATGCAGCTTTAAAACTACTTTAATTCATGTTGTGACGTAAGTTTGTATTTTTCAAAATTAATTAATGCTGGTGGGGTATTTTGTAAAATTTCAAACTACTACAAAATTCGATTATACAGTTTTTAAGAACATTAATTATGTATCAACTTTTCTATGAGAACATTTCTGATATATCATCATTCCGAAGATATTCTGTCCAAACTTAACATGCCAAATTACCCCTAATACGTCAAATTATCCCTAAAAGTGAAACTGGGCACAAACAAAAAAATACTTATTGCAGTTCCCCCCCCCCCCCCCCCTTCTGCATACCTGCCAAGTTTCATCAAGATCGTTTAGTGGCACTTGGGAATGTTTCCTTGCTAGCGTGTGGCCACTTGGCAGGCTTAGATTTTGTCCTGTTGTTTACCTAGTCAGACGTTAACTGTTTGCTACCGACTTATGATAGCATCTTACTGTGACTGTTTTGATTCTGCCTACCTGACTTTTATTGCGTAATGGAACTTTATTTTATTTAGTCGGGGTATTAATTCTTTTTGAGACAGCTGGAAGTGACTGTTCATTTCGCCTTGTCGTCACCAAAAACTTCTGCGTGTGTTGTCCCACAATTTTTCCTTGGTTTAATTTTTTTCTTTGTTTACTTAGTTTACGAACTCTGAACTGTTCGCTATTACATCGTTTCAAGTATTCGATCCATACTAGCTCATGAACTTGTTCAATTATCAGCGCGTTACTAATAAATGTATTGAAATTTTGCTTGTTTTTACGGTTATAACAACTATACTCTGAAATTGCAGATTACGTTATGGCTCATCCAGGGCGGGTGTGAAGGAGACTACCATTTTGGGTGCGGCGACAAATGCAGTAAAGGAATAGGAAAGTTCTGATGGTTGGCCGATCGTGGAGCACAGAGCCAGAAGCAGACAGCGGGGAGCGGTCTGCAGTGTCTAATGACTGGAATCCAACAGAGCGTCTCCACAGTGCTCTGCTCTCCAAGACGCGGCCATGAATAACCACTTGACCCATCTCTAGCACCTGTTCCTGCTGGCCTGTAGACATGTGTAGCTGGTTTTGTTAGCAAAGTGATGGGGTGATGCTGGTGCATGCAGCATAGCACCGGAAATGTGGCTTGATGCTGATTCTACAGTTCTCACGCACTCATAAGCACTGGATTAAAAAGTGGCACTGGAAAAGTGTTTGAAACCCATAGCTGATAAATCTGAAATTGAAAATTGTATTGAAGTTATAAAATATATTCGGACTGGCTGTCTGTCCTGCACGTCGTTCTTTAGGTTTGGTTAACCAAAAGGGGAGCATCTGCATTACCTAACCACTGTGGCACATGTTGCTGCATTGTTGCCCTAAGCTTCCACCAATTCGGCATGCATTATTGCAGCGTTATTCCTCTTCAAATACAGAAAACAAATTTCCTCACGCCAATCCACCTTATCGGTCAACTGCAACACTCGAAAATCTGTTTTTCCTGCCCTAGCTTAATGCCTCAGTACTGTGGTGCAAAGATTTGGATATGTACTAGGGCTGCAGACATGTATGTGCTAGCAAATGCAAAAGTACGAGGGAGTGTTGAAAAGTAATACATCAGAATTTCTTATGTCAAAGCTCTTAAAGCTTTTAAAGTGAAACAAACTTAATTAACATTCTACATTTGTGTTCTTCATGCCGCATATTTATTTCTCATCATAATCACCCTGGCGACAAACACATTTCTCACAACGAGAGACCACTTTCGCTAGCATCACTGTAGAATGTCTGGCTTTGTTGATAGAACGACAACCTCACCTCTCTTTCCAATGCTTCATCACTATCAAAGTGAAGTCCTCGAAGGTGTACTTTAAGTTTTGAAAACATGAAAATCGCATGGGGCTCAGTCAGAACTCTATAGAGGATGATTGATGACGGTAAGCCCAAGGCGCCAGACTGCTGCAGATGTCGCAGCATTCGTGTGTGGTTTAGCATGGTCATGCTGAAGGAGTAGACGCAATCTTCGAATTCGTGCTTTCAGAAACTCGATAACACCACACTGCGTCTCACGCGCTGACATAGTTATGTTACACATCGCCAAGCTACACGCAAAATCGTCATCGAAGAACGAGAGATGATCGAGTAATACACTCCTGGAAATGGAAAAAAGAACACATTGACACCGGTGTGTCAGACCCACCATACTTGCTCCGGACACTGCGAGAGGGCTGTACAAGCAATGATCACACGCACGGCACAGCGGACACACCAGGAACCGTGGTGTTGGCCGTCGAATGGCGCTAGCTGCGCAGCATTTGTGCACCGCCGCCGTCAGTGTCAGCCAGTTTGCCGTGGCATACGGAGCTCCATCGCAGTCTTTAACACTGGTAGCATGCCGCGACAGCGTGGACGTGAACCGTATGTGCAGCTGACGGACTTTGAGCGAGGGCGTATAGTGGGCATGCGGGAGGCTGGGTGGACGTACCGCCGAATTGCTCAACACGTGGGGCGTGAGGTCTCCACAGTACATCGATGTTGTCGCCAGTGGTCGGCGGAAGGTGCACGTGGCCGTTGACCTGGGACCGGACCGCAGCGACGCACGGATGCACGCCAAGACCGTAGGATCCTACGCAGTGCCGTAGGGGACCGCACCGCCACTTCCCAGCAAATTAGGGACACTGTTGCTCCTGGGGTATCGGCGAGGACCATTCGCAACCGTCTCCATGAAGCGGGGCTACGGTCCTGCACACCGTTAGGCCGTCTTCCGCTCACGCCCCAACATCGTGCAGCCCGCCTCCAGTGGTGTCGCGACAGGTGTGAATGGAGGGACGAATGGAGACGTGTCGTCTTCAGCGATGAGAGTCGCTTCTGCCTTGGTGCCAATGATGGTCGTATGCGTGTTTGGCGCCGTGCAGGTGAGGGCCACAAGCAGGACTGCATACGACCGAGGCACACAGGGCCAACACCCGGCATCATGGTGTGGGGAGCGATCTCCGACACTGGCCGTACACCACTGGTGATCGTCGAGGGGACACTGAATAGTGCACGGTACATCCAAACCGTCATCGAACCCATCGTTCTACCATTCCTAGACCGGCAAGGGAACTTGCTGTTCCAACAGGACAACGCACGTCCGCATGTATCCCGTGCCACCCAACGTGCTCTAGAAGGTGTGAGTCATCTACCCTGGCCAGCAAGATCTCCGGATCTGTCCCCCATTGAGCATGTTTGGGACTGGATGAAGCGTCGTCTCACGCGGTCTGCACGTCCAGCACGAACGCTGGTCCAACTGAGGCGCCAGGTGGAAATGGCATGGCAAGCCGTTCCACAGGACTACATCCAGCATCTCTACGATCGTCTCCATGGGAGAATAGCAGCCTGCATTGCTGCGAAAGGTGGATATACACTGTACTAGTGCCGACATTGTGCATGCTCTGTTGCCTGTGTCTATGTGCCTGTGGTTCTGTCAGTGTGATCATGTGTTGTATCTGACCCCAGGAATGTGTCAATAAAGTTTCCCCTTCCTGGGACAATGAATTCACGGTGTTCTTATTTCAATTTCCAGGAGTGTAGACATAACATGTAACATCTCAACCAATTTGGAACAGAATAAAACATTTTGAGGCGCTACTTTTCAGCGGGCGCTTCAAAAATGGTTCAAATGGCTGAGCACTATGGGGCTTAACATCTGAGGTCATCATTCCCCTAGAACTGAGAACTACTTAAACCTAACTAACCTAAGGACATCACACACATCCATGCCCGAGGCAGGATTCGAACCTGCGACCGTAGCGGTCACGCGGCTTCAGACTGAAGCGCCTAGAACCGCTCAGCCACACCAGCCCGCTTTAGCAGGCACTCATAATTGTTATTTCATGATGATAATTAGAGCTTTATAACTAACCGTCATATATACTTACCACATTTGAATGACAATTTCTAAATCTGTGTCATTTATCATGTAACAGAAATTCAGCGCTCTTCACTTAGTACTCATCAGGCTCAATTGCCACTTTTCACAACACTCATCTGTCTAATAAGCCATTTTATAATCTGATGTCATTCTCTGTAGACTTCAATAGACGGTCAGTGACACTTTCACCTACAACCAGCCAGAGGGATAACACAATGGGTTGTTCACTCCAGATTTAAATAGTGTAAATCTCAGTTTAACCAAGTGCTGACCTAATACCGTTATGTTCACAGATGGAACTTAATGTGCTAGTCAAGAATGACTAATTACGCGTATGTGAGTGTGAGGTGAAAGGAATGAAATTAAATTTACTGTTCAACTCAAGATTAATAAGGCTGCACTCATGTATTCGCCCTCTACCTTCTCTCAAGCATGAAGCAAGGAGGATTAAAAAAATTAAATAAAAATTAGTCTCTGAGATTAAATATATTTTCTAAAGGTATACAGTACCAATATTTTGAATAGTAAGTATGCATGCACTAGAGGTGCACTCAGTCACTCTAAATATAGCATGAGTCAAAAAGAACTCTACAATATTGGAGTGATACAGAAATTTATTGAGATAACATACAGAATCGATAGATGAGACATTTTGTAACAAACAACCTCAAGTTTCACATAAAAGTGCGTCACTATTATTCGATGTGACTAACATTTGTGATGCAGCAAATATCGCACTTTTATTCAACTTCTTCCCACATTTGTTGCAGCAAATCGGGCGTAACTTGTGTAAAGGTAGCAAAGATTCGATTTTTCAGGTCGGGTAAATTGTTTGGTAGGACATATATACAGTCATTGACGAAACTCCAGAGAAAGAAATCCAGTGGTGTCAAGTCTGGGGATTGAGGTGGCCAAGTGTTTGGCCCTTCGTCGACCATCCTCTGACCTGAGAAGCGACTATCGAGGAAACCTCGAACTTAAGGAAATGAAGTGGTGCACTGTTTTGGTGGTAGTAAACCAACCCATCTCGATAATGTTCATCGATCTGTGGAATTAACAAGTTTTAAAACACATCCAGACCCACAATATCAGTGACAGTTTTCTCCATGAAGAAGAAAGGGCCATCCACTTTCAATTTGCTAAGGGCCCAAAACAGATTAATTTTGGGGCTGTCACAAACGTGTTTCAGGATTGGATGTGGATTTTTGCTGCCCCATATTCTGCAGCTGTGGGTGCTCAGCACGTCATTGATCTCAAGTGTTGACTCATCGCTGAAGATTACTGTGTTCAAGAACGTCTCATAGTCTGATGGAACACTTCCGCATAGGATTCCCCATGAGCAACCTTATCTGCACCACTGATGCCCTGTGCCATTATGAATCTGTGTGATTTCAAGTGCAAACGTCTTCGTAGCATTTGCCATACAGCCTTTTGTGGAATACCAATCTCACGAGAGGCACGTCGTATTGATTTTCGTGGACTGCAGGCAAAGATCTCCCTAACCTGTTGGATATAATCATCAGAATGTGAGTGATCTGGTGATTTATCATGTCACAGTGAACAATCCCTCTCAACAAAGTTCTTATGCCAGGGGTAAATTGTGGGCCGGTCGAGACCATTGGGGGTAGCAAAGCCTTGCCCAGAGGGTCGCGGTCACAGGAGAAAGCAGCTGCAGCACGGCTGGTAACTTATGTTTCACGACTATCATCTGCTGTGGTATGAACGTCACACAGAAGTGACAAAGTTTTGTGAAAGCACCTTGCAGATTCGCCCTCGTTCAGATCTGGTACTTATTTATAATAATGAATATGAATTTAATTTAAACCTGTTGGAGAATTCAACTTCCGGACTCGGACGACGGTGCAGTGGCAGCGTCTTGTGTACTGCATACAGCTTAGTTTATGTGCCAATCATCTGCTGTGATAACAATATGACACGAGACGAGAACAATTTGTGAAAGCGCATTTAAAAGATGCTCACGTCCAAATGTGATACAAAATGGCTGCAACAACACACACACAGCTCACGTGCAAGATTTGGCACCACGGTCACTAGAACGCTTTTCAGTATCAAGCTTCCAACCAAACAACAGATCGCTAGGATTAGCAGCAGTGAGACAACGCACGAAGTACTGCAATTTCTACCGAGAGGTTACAGGATGCAGCTCAGCTCAGACTTTAATTGTACTTATTGCCGTGAAGTGAATCAATGTTTTTTTTACTGCGCTGTATAAAAGAGTTGAAAAATATCTTACAAAGAAATAGTACCATCATTTGTAAAAGTATAGTATATTCTCGCAATTAATTAAAAAGAAACGGTCTTCTTTTGAAACTGAATGAACCATCGTGCTTCATGTCTCAGAAATAGGGGTTCTGTAGCACCAAAACATTGGTCGATGGAAAATGGTATTTATTTTTTATTAGAACTGTATAATGCCCTGTTTAACATCAACTCTGAATTGAGCATAATATAGATTGTTTTATAATAAAGAGCGCTTTCTCGGCACAACTGCAATTTGACGCCTGATGACTAATGTCTCTCATTTGTATTATTGAAAAGCACTTTTGACACTTATTAAGATTTTATTGTTTTGAAGAGGTTTTATTCATAAGGCGACAGCAGCGATATCTGCCACGGGTGCCACTTAGCCAGATGAAAGAAAGCAAGGGCTATAGGACCCAGACTACAATATAATTACAACAGTTTCAATGAGAAGGCTGTGCCTGTTTATTTATTAATTATTTGTCAAATCTTAGTTCTTTTTTTGAGACACAATTTACCAAATCATTTTCTAGTTGAAGTCTATTTCTCTTATTAGTTTTTATCTTCACCATTCAAGAGAATGCTAATTCACAAAAGGTAGGAAGTGGCGAATGGCACTAATAATTCAAAGCTTCATTTGCGTCTGTGGATACTCTTCTCTTCTCTTCTCTTCATCCTGAAGACGTCAATCTTTTGCGAATTAATTTCCATTTTAAGCACCCCGTCAGCTGCTAAATATATAAGTGTTTCTTTCGTCATCGGAGTGGAGGAGGATGAAGAAGAGAACAAGGGAAGCGAGAAATCCTGGTACAATGATTAAAGTAGAAATTTGTTTAATGACAAGCAATATTATAAAAAATTAAAATTAATTTCACAAATTGGTAAAAGTTAAAGAAATTTAGTTACAACATGAACTCCTCGGATTTTTTATAAATTATTCGAACACGTTGCCAATCAAATCCTCTTCATTGCCAAGAATAAGATTTCTGAGAATATTCACCATGGCTCAAGCACCGAGGCGATTTTCTGACTGTGCTCCTCAACCAGGTTTTGGTTCTCCTTAAACTGCTGAAAGATCGTTCCTCAGGGATGGAAATCAAAATTTTTAATGATTTTCGTGTTTCGGGGAAGAAGTTTTCCTTTTCTTTCAGGATATCAAGGACAACTGGCTCCCCTGGGTTCTTTTAGTACTGCCACAATTTTTGCCAAAGTTCAGTTTCACATTTTACGTTCGATAAATCACAAAATTTGTCGTCAAAGGCTTTTAGTCCAGTGAAACTGTCAGAAAAAAAGCCTGTACCTTGCAAAAGGTGGGGTAGAAGATTTTATTTTTTAACTCGTTCATATTGTTGGAAAGGTTAGAAAACGAAGTTTTGCCAACAAAATTTCTCTTGGGAAAACTTTCTGCAGTCAAAAAACTTCGAAAATTTCCGACATTTTTCAGTTTTTTCAAAATATCTCAGTTTCATTTGCACCTATCGCTTTGAAGTCTATTTTCTTTTAAAGAGCACAAAATTCTCTACAAATTTGATTCTTACCATTTTTTTCTACTCCCAGTATCTAAGGCGCTACAGCTCATCAAAAAATACCAATTTTTCAAATTTCGAGCAAAGTGGCAAATTACCTAATTTTTGAACACTTATTTCAGTTTCTATTTGTGTAGTGTAAACATATTACTCATCACGTTACTCATTGGAATTTACCATCTCACTCTGCTGCAGGACCAGGACAAACAGCATCATATTCAGTAACTACGAACACATTCACGTCGGATTGCGTGAAGTTTATTTGTGTTGCAATATGTAATACGATTGCATGCAGGTGCCATACATTTCCTACAGTTGATTGACTTTAATGATCAGTTATAAGAAAAAGTATGTAGGAATTCTTCTTTAGCGGACAAAAGCACATTTATTGTTTGGCGGGCGGAAGGCGATTGTCCCTGGTGATTGTTCACAGCGCGCTGACAGCTATTAGCACACAACAATAAGGGCCCTACAGTTTGGAGTCGCTTGCATTCAGTATATATTGTGGTGATTAAAATGAGTATTTCTGACATGAATTTGTGTTTCATTTGCGAAAAAACTGTGGTGAGTGGTGGACGCAATGTCAAAAAGAAAGGACTGAGCACACTTATCGATTGCAGTGCTAAACGCAGGGAGTCTGCTCACACCCGTGTTTTGAAAACGCTCAGTGAAGTGATGGTGCATGAAGCATGCTACAAGAAGTACATTAATGAGAGAATGATAGCAGCTAGCCTTCGACATCCTCAGGAACCAACAGGCGTGCTAAGTCTGTCGCAGGAAAAAGGTCAGTTCAATTTCAAAGAGAAATGCTTCTTATGTGAAAAAGGGAATTCTGATGACTTTTTAACCAAGCAGTTAAGATTGCCATATGCCAAACGAAATTTTGTTTACAAAGTAATGAAATTGGAAGTGCAATCGACAGTATTAGAAAAGGCTAAACGACGTGGTGATGAATTTGGTCAACAAGTGACAGAGCGTATTCAAAATGTAAATGATTTGGTTGCTGCAGATGGGTGGTACCACAGATTTTGCTATAGAAAGTTCTTTCACCGTGATTCAGCGACTGGACAGAAACGAGGTTACCGACCTGCAACACAAGTAGATGAAGGCGTGAAGGCTATATTTGCCTACCTGGAAACCAATACGGAAGAATGTCAGTTTTCTATGGACGATCTGTTAGAGCAAATACCCACATCACTTCGTCCTGATATTCGAACTGTCAAGGCTCGCCTTTTCCAGAAATATGGTGACGATGTGGTGATAGCTGAAACAGCTTCAAAGCCAGCAGTCGTATGTTTCAAGAAAGTTGGGCACCAACTACTCAGTGAAAATTGGTACACCAAAAGAAATTCAGATCCTCAGCAAGAAAGACTACGAATCTCCAAAGCAGCTGCAAATATATTAGACGGTATAAGATCAGTAGGGTACGATGTAAAACAGTACCTTCCCTCTGATAATTTTTATGTGATGTAGAGTCTGTCATACCAGAATCGGTAAGATTGCTCTTTGAAACTATAATTGTGAAACACAAGCGGTCTCCCAGAAAACGGGGGAAAATGTGTGTTCCTCTTGCTCGTGCACTCATAAGTGATGCGAGGTCACGTTCATTTATTTCATCACCTTTGACTGCTATTAGTGCATACTTGTACCGGAAGTACGGCTCAAAACATCTCATCCAGGTTTTGTCTTCCCCTGGCTTTGCAGCATCTTATACGGAAGCTGCCCTATTGGAAGTGTCTTCAATCTTTCAGCTTGACAACGAAAAACAACGAAGTGACGCATTTTGCCAATTTGTGTTTGATAATGCAGATTTCAATGTAAACACCCTAGATGGAAGTGGTACTTTTTATGCAATGGGAGGTATAATGTTTGTTACTCCCCGTGATGCATTGCTTCCTCAGAAAAATATTAAAAAGTTGAATCATCGTCCCTCAGCTCAACTTGTTAGTGAAGCCGGAAAAAATGACATACAGACATTTCACAGAACACAAGTTGGAGGGCTGAAGGCTATAAAAATTGAAGGTTTGGACATAATTGCTCCTGCAAAAGGTGAGATCGTCATCTCAACAGCGGAAATTACGTGCTTATATTGTAAATGGTCTCAGAATGCAGTTGTTTCAGGTTGGAATGGTTACATGGAACGCTTGACGGCAGGCAAAGAATATGAACGTTCTAAAATAAAGTGTCTTCCATTTCTTAATTCATCATCAACCCATTATGACACCATATATACTGCTCTGATGATAGGTAGAGATGCATGTAAAAGACATAATCAGACTACATGCTTTGTCACATTTGATCAGCCTCTGTATTGGAAGGCAAGGGATATTGTGGAGATTGACCTTCCTGAATTTCATAATGTGAAGGTCCGGCTTGGAGGTTTCCATTTCCTTGTGTCGTTCATGGGATGTATCGGTATGATCATGGGTGGAAGTGGATTAAAGGACTTATTTGGTGTAATATTCGCTGAAAACAGCGTCGAAAAAATTTTGTCAGGACATGCATATTCCAGGGCTGTGCGAGCGCATTTATTGTGTCACCTTGCTTTGGCCTGTCAAGTGTGGGATCACGTTGAACTAACAGAAGATGAACGTGGGACATTGAATGACTTGTCTTCTCCTTGTGGTGAGTCAGAACTGTCAGTTGGCCAGGATATCAGTGTTCTCAGGCAACAAGTCACAAAAAAAAATTAGTAACCGCCCTGAAAACGATTGAAAGTAAGGGACCCACAGCAAAATTATGGGTTCAGTACTACAAGACGATCACTTTCATGAAACAGTTTATTGAAGCGGATCGAACAGGCAATTGGAAACTTCATCTTGAAAGCGTGCGAAAAATGCTTCCCTACTTCCATTCAGCTGGACTTTTTTGTACGCTGAAAGTGGCCACCTCTACTTACAGGATATGTTGAGACTCGAGGAAAAAGTGGATTTATCAGAATATGATAAGTTCACAACGAAAGGACATTTTACAATCCGGCGATCGGAAAAGTATTGGTCAGGGGTTCCTTCTGACATGACTATAGAACAAACATTGATGAGAACCATGAAGAGTTCTGGAAGACTTACTTCTGGCCGAGAATTACGGATAGTGTATTAACCAGATGGGCATTGGGTATGATTCACATGCAGAACATTTGTGAAGAAATTGAGTCGTATTGCGAAGTGAGCGCAGTAACATCAGAACAGCACACAGAAGC
Organism: Schistocerca serialis cubense; assembly: GCF_023864345.2. Lineage (NCBI taxonomy): Eukaryota > Metazoa > Arthropoda > Insecta > Orthoptera > Acrididae > Schistocerca > Schistocerca serialis. The sequence goes on from NC_064642.1 coordinate 219,806,100, forward strand.
AAGAATTTGTCGCGTCGAACGAGATGGCACAGACTTGCGTAAGCTGCGTGATTGGTTTTCAGTGCACCCTCCCTTCCCTGAAAGTGATTTTATAATGTCTATCAGCAGTGGTGTTGTCGGAACGGAGGATGTTAATTGTCATATGTGTCACGAAGTGGGGGAAAAAGGCATGAAAAGAATAGTTGGTGACAATTTCCACGATATAAAGTTCCGTACAAAAGATAAAGTTGTGACTCTCCTTTCTGCGTTCAATTCTGTAAAAGCTGGGAGCACTAAAATTATTCCTGTTGATCCTTTAACTCTTTTCCAAAGGATTTGTTTAATGAAACAAAGTGAAGAAGAGTTAAAAGCCTTTCTGAAATATGAACTTGCTCCTTACCCAATGTCCCTAATCTCAGAAAAAGGCATGCGAAAAGGAACAAAGATCTTCATTCTACAATGCCTTCGTTCCAGTGGAAGATGTGAAGTCAGGGGGACCGAGTAAAATGTTTGTCATTGATGGAGGGTACCTTATCCACAAAGTGACTTTGACTCTAAATGTTTGCTTCAAGTCAATAGCCCAAAGCTATGTTTCTTACCTGCAACGTCACTTTGGATCTGAGTTTGCTATTGTATTTGATGGGTATCCATGTGAGGGAGACAAATGTAGCACAAAGAGTGCTGAGAGGATCCTTAAGTCCAAGAAACATTCTTCGGTTGTCGTTGTGGTTGAATCAGAGATGGTGAACCAAGTCCCTCAGGACAAGTTCTTGTACAACGAACGGAACAAGATGCGTTTGATCACACTTCTTAAAATGGAATTTCTGGAGTGTAGCATTGGAGTGCACCAGGCACAAGAAGATGCTGACGTTATGATTGTAACATCTGCCATTTCAAGAACCAAAGATTTTGGAAGTCTTGTCATTGTAGGAAAAGATGTTGACCTGCTTGTGCTTATGACCGGTTTGGGGCAAGGCATTGAAAACTTATTTTTCTTAAAGCCAGGAAGAGGAAATGCAGAAGACAAGTGGTTTTCCACTGCATCTTACAAGTTTGACAGTGAATACATTCTGTTCACTCACGCCTTTAGCGGATGTGATACAACATCCACCTTTTTTGGTCAAGGAAAAATTAAGTGCTGCAATATTGTTGCGAAAAATGAACACCTAACCTCAGCGCTTTGCACGTTCAATAAACCACATGCTACCCGTGAAGAAATAACAGCAGGAGAACAGGTTACTATCGCATAGTGGAGGTGTCAGCAGTTCCCACACACTAGACCATTTGCGGTACCAGTTATTCGCCAAGTCTGCCACAAAAAGCAAACTGAATCTTCCACGGCTGCCACCTACACAAGATGCTGCACAACATAATTCGTTGCGGACTTACAAACAAGTACAAAGTTGGCTGGGAAACTGGAAAACTCCTGAGTAATGGGGCTGGAATCACAGTGACCACGGTCCAATACCCGTTATAATGAGCCAAGATCCAGCACCTGAAGTACTTCTTCACATTGTTTCATGCTCATGCAAGCTGAACTGTGGCGGAGCTTGCTCCTGCAGAAAAGCGGGTTTGAAATGTTCTTCAATTTGCAAGAAATGTATTGGGGAAAACTGTGAAAACGTGCCAAAATTTTTATATGAAGACCGTGAAGAAGATGTTATGGAGGATGTTGAGGAAATCGCTGACGATATCAACGAACTTGCTGAGACTGACTCGCTGTTTAAAGAAGAGGTCAATCTGGATTTGGATTGGTTGGGGGAAAAGACCAAACAGCGAGGTCATTGGTCTCATCGAATTAGGCAAGGACGGGGAAGGAAGTCGGCCGTGCCCTTTCAAAGGAACCATCCCGGCATTTGCCTGGAGCGATTTAGGGAAATCACAGAAAACCTAAATCAGGATGGCCGGACGCGGGATTGAACCGTCGTCCTCCCGAATGCGAGTCCAGTGTGCTAACCACTGCGCCACCTCGCTCGGTGGTCAATCTGGGATCAACTCTATGTACAGACCCTGAATCCGTAACTCAAGGTATTTCTGGTGACACTGAGGAACCTGGCCCATCAAAACGTTGGAAGTGATGCTCATATCTGTCTCAAGTGCGCTAAAGTGCGATATTACAAGTATTACACACTCAGAACTGTCAAAATTTTTTAGTAACTGACAATGCATTTTAATTGTAATAAAGCTACTTATTTTTAATGTCAACTGTGTGGCTTATATACACAAGAATAATTACCTACGTAATTAGGTTGCCTATTGCAGCTAATAATAGTTCAGTTTACTGAGACAATTTATTTGTGTGTGTGTGTGGGGGGGGGGGGACTATGTCTCTTAATAATGTATTTTTATATTTACAGTTTTACAAATACCAGGGCTTAGGTGGCCCATAGTGAACTTCAGGTAGTGATTTAAGAATCACAATAGTTGGGTGCCCAGCAATCCTCATGTTGCATACAGAGATATTGAATACCTGAAAGTGAGGTGGTAAATTCCAACATATAACATGATGTATAATGTATTTATACTACACAAACAAAAACTGAAAAAATAGTGTTCAAAAATAAGGTATCTCGCCACTACGCTCAAAATTTGAAAAATTGGTATTTTTTTATATTCGACGTTAACAAATTTCTCTTCTTCAAAAACGCTTTCCTTGCCATTGCCAGTCTAAATTTTAAATCCTCTCTACTTCGACCATGATCAGTTATTTTGCTCCCTAAATAGCAAAACTCCTTTACTTCTTTAAGTGTCTCATTTCCTAATCTAATTCCCTCAGCATCACCCGACTTAATTCGACTACATTCCATTATCCTCGTTTTGCTTCTGTTGGTGTTCATCTTATATCCTCCTTTCAAGACACTATCCATTCCGTTCAACTGCTCTTCCAAGTTCTTTGCTGTCTGACAGAATTACAATGTCATCGGCAAACCTCAAAGTTTTTATTACTTATCCATGGATTTTAATACCTACTCCGAATTTTTCTTTTGTTTCCTTCACTGCTTGTTAAATATAAAGATTGAATAACATCGGGGATAGGCTACAACCCTGTCTCACTCCCTTCCCAACCACTGCTTCCCTTTCATGTCCCTCGACTCTTATAACTGCCATCAGGTTTCTGTACAAATTGTAAATAGCCTTTCGCTCCCTGTATTTTACCCCTGACACCTTCAGAATTTGAAAGAGAGTATTACAGTCAACATAGTCAAACGCTTTCTCTAAGTCTACAAATGCTAGAAACGTAGGTTTGCCTTTCCTTAATATAGCTTCTAAGATACGTCGTAGGGTCAGTATTGCCTCATGTGTTACAATATTTCTACGGAATCCAAACTGAAGTTCCCCGAGGTCGGCTTCTACTAGTTTTTCCATTCGTCTGTAAAGAATTCGCGTTAGTATTTTGCAGCTGTGGCTTATTAAACTGATTCGGTAATTTTCACATCTGTCAACACCTGCTTTCTTTGGGGTTGGAATTATTATATTCTTCTTGACGTCTGAGGGTATTTCGCCTGTCTCATACATCTTACTCACCAGATGGTAGAGTTTCGTCAGGACTGGCTCTCCCAAGGCCGTCAGTAGTTCTAATGGAATGTTGTTCACTCCCGGGCCTTGTTTCGACTCAGATCTTACAGTGCTCTGTCAAACTCTTCATGCAGTATCGTATCTCCCATTTCATCTTCATCTACATCCTCTTCCATTTCCATAATATTCTCCTCAAGTACATCGCCCTTGTATAGACACTCTATATACTCCTTCCACCTTTCTGCTTTCCCTTCTTTGCTTAGAACTGGGTTTCCATCTGAGCTCTTGATATTCATACAAGTGGGTCTCTTTTCTCCAAATGTGTCTTTAATTTTCCTGTAGGCAGTATCTATCTTACCCCTTGTGATATATGCCTCTACATCCTTACATTTGTCCTCTAGCCATCCGTGCTTAGCCATTTTGCACTTCCTGTCAATCTCATTTTTGAGACGTTTGTATTCCTTTTTGCCTGCTTGATTTACTCCATTTTTATATTTTCTCCTTTCATCAATTAAATTCAATATTTCTTCTGTTGCCCAAGGAGTTCTACTAGCCATCGTCTTTTTACCTACTTGATCCTCTGCTGCCTTCACTATTTCGTCCCTCAAAGCTACCCATTCTTCTTCTACTGTATTTCTTTCCCCCATTCCTGTCAATTGTTCCCTTATGCTCTCCCTGAAACTCTGTACAACCTCAGGTTTAGTCAGTTTATCCAGGTCCCATCTCCTTAAATTCCCAACTTTTTGCAGTTTCTTCAGTTTTAATCTACAGTTCATAACCAATAGATTGTGGGCAGAGTCCACATCTGCCCCTGGAAATGTCTTACAATTTAAAACCTGCTTCCTAAATCTCTGTCTTACCATTACATAATCTATCTGAAACCTGTCAGTCTCTCCAGGCTTCTTCCCTGTATACACCCTTCTTTTATGATTCTTGAACCAAGTGTTAGCTATGATTAAGTTATGCTCTGTGCAAAATTCTACCAGGCGGCTTCCTCTTTCATATCTTACCCCCATTCCATATTCACCTACTACGTTTCCTTCTCTTCCTTTTCCTACTATCGAATTCCAGTCACCCATGACTATTAAGTTTTCGTCTGCCTTCACTATCTGAATAATTTCTTTTATCTCATCATACATTCCATCAATCTCTTCGTCATCTACAGAGCTAGTTGGCATATGAACTTGTACTACTGTGGTAGGCGTGGGCTTCGTGTCTACTTTGGCCACAATAATGCGTTCACTATGCTGTTTGTAGTAGCTTACCCGCGCTCCTATTTTGTTGCTCATTATTAAACCTACTCCTGCATTACCCCTATTTGATTTTGTATATGTAACCCTGTATTCACCTGACCAGAAGTCTTGTTCCTCCTTCTTCCAAACTTCACTAATTCCCACTATATCTACCTTTAACCTATCCATTTCCCTTTTTAAATTTTCTAACCTACCTGCCAGATTAAGGGATCTGAAATTCCACACTCCGACCAGTAGAATGCCAGTTTTCTTTCTCCTGATAACAACGTCCTTCTGAGTAGTCCCCGCCCGGAGATCCGAATGGGGGACTATTTTACCTCCGGAATATTTTACCCAAGAGGACGCCATCATCATGTAATCATACAGTAAAGCTGCATGCCCTCGGGAAAAATTACGGCTGTAGTTTCCCTTTGCTTTCAGCCGTTCGCAGTACCAGCACAGCAAGGCCGTTTTGGTTAGTGTTAGAAGGCCAGAACTGTCAATCATCCAGACTGTTGCCCCTGCCTGTTGCCCTTGCCTCTCCACCAGCGGCAAAGTCCATGGTTTGGCTTGGCTAAATAATCATAAAATTCATACGTGATTTACCAAAAAAGTTTCTGATATCCATGTTGTGTAGTTGTAAATGTGTTTCTATTGGCGTAACTTGTCACCCAAACCGATTACTTAACCTAACTGATCTGAATTCGTTGTTATCCAAAGTAATAACTGTTTCACTGCAATAATACTGTTTCAGTTTACTGACATCTTTTTCATAAACTCATGTACTATTTTTCCATCTTTGATTACAGAAGTTCTTACCCGCAAGTGAAGGGAAGAGTGTCATGTGCAGCACATCCATTGCGTAAAGACTGTGCCTACATCAGAGCTTTCAGTATCCTATTGGTTACCGAATTAAAGGTTATTGAATTTCGGATTACCTGCTGCACACTGGAAACCGATGAGTGTACATCTGAGCTTAATTATAGCAATGATGTACAAATTTTTACATTTTGGAAGTATGAAAAAACGTAGCGTGCGCTATAAAATCTGAGACCTACTCTTTCATGTCCGTCTGTGCTTGTGCAATAGCTCACGGACCACAAAGAACTTTCAACGGAAGACATTAGTGTACAGGGACTTACGGCTTATATTGGAAGTTTAAATACATTTCGAGCATGTATGCCTAGTAAACTGAACTAAGTGTACTTGAGAACTAAACATTTATGTTTGCCATACCTTAACCTATCAGCCATAGATCAGGTCACACTGTTGTGATGTCATGTCAACAAAGTCCATGTTAGAAATCATCAGAAGTGAAATGACATGTCTGTACACGTTTGTACACTGTCAAAGTACATTATTTGGAAGAATACTTATAAGTACCTTTAAAATCATTTGTACCGCTATTTAAATGAATGAGACACGTGAATTACGGTTACATAAACCGTTTATTTCATTATATTAGGTGAAATGGAGATGTTGTCATCTGTAAGATTAGTTAGCGAAGTTAATCTCTATATTACTCAAAACGCAATATCCTGACTGACTGGCTTATCACCCAACCTAAACCGCTAAGGACAGAAACTTGAAATTTGGAGATGTCGTTTAAGTGAGGACTTTTCGAAATTACAACCGTAAGGGGATAAAATAAAGGAGGTACGATTTTTTTTGAAAAATGTCGCTATTAAGGCAATTTTGAAGCTAGACTACGAAAATTGGTATTTGGTTTCTCGGTCAGAAATAAAGATATATGTGAAACTTCCTGGCAGATTAAAACTGTGTGCCCGACCGAGACTCGAACTCGGGACCTTTGCCTTTGCTCTCGCAGGAGAGCTTCTGTAAAGTTTGGAAGGTAGGAGACGAGATACTGGCAGAAGTAAAGCTGTGAGTACCGGGTGTGAGTCGTGCTTCGGTAGCTCAGATGGTAGAGCACTTGCCCGCGAAAGGCAAAGGTCCCGAGTTCGAGTCTCGGTCGGGCACACAGTTTTAATCTGCCAGGAAGTTTCATATCAGCGCACACTCCGCTGCAGAGTGAAAATCTCATTCTGGTAAAGATATATGTGTTTCAGCATTTTTGGAAATATAACCTTAGGGGGCGAGAAATAGTGGGTGAAAAATTTTTTTGGAAATATATCATTATTAAAAAATACGAAAGTATTTTTGAAGCTACATCTATGAACATCGGTATGACTTTACGATGACAAATAAAAAAAATTTGTGTTTTAGTGTTTTTGGAAACTGAACCCCTAATTGGGTGAAACAGGGGATGAAATTTTTTACGAAAATATTTTGTTATGAAAGCATTTTTAAAGCCAAATCTATGAAAATTTAAATTTGACTTCTCAGTTAGAAAAAAAAAATGCGTTTCACTGTTTTTGGAAATTCAACCCCTATGGGGGTTAAAGGGGATGAGAGTTTTATGGAAATATTTCATTGTGCAAGCATTTCTAATGCCAAATCTACGAAAATTTATATTTGGCCTCTTAGTTAGAAATAAAACATACGCACGTCGCTTTTTTTGGAAATGAAATAGGGGTGAAACTTTTTATTAATATATGGCATTGCGAAAGTATTTCTAAATCTAAATCTTTGAAAATGGTGTTTGGCTTCTCGATTATAGATGAAAACATACGTGTTCACTGTTTTTCGAAATTTGGTCCATAAGGCGGTAAATAGGGTCAAACCGATACACTGACTCACCATCGCGCAGCGAAATCGCTAAGGATAGAAAGTTGAAGTTTGGAGAGGGTGTGGACCTGTACTGTAGGCATCGTTTAAGAAGAAATTGTCCAGCATTCCACTCCTAAGGGAGAAAATAGAGGATGAAAGGCTTTTTCAAAGTATGTCACTATTAAGAGAATTTTGAAGCTAGAACTACGAAGACTACTATTTGGTCTCTGTCAGAAAATCGTGTTTCAGGGTTTTTGGAAATTCAACCACTAAGATGGTAGACTAGTGGGTGAAAGTTTTTTTTTAAATAAATAATTACTAAAGAACTACTAAAAGATTTTTAAGACTACACCTTTGACAACTGGTATTTCACTTCTCGGTTAGAAATTAAAAAATACGTCTTCAGTTTTTCTGGAAATTCAACCCTTAAGGGCGTGCAATAGAGGATGAAAATTTTAAAGAAAATATTTCATTACATTAAAAAAATTGTAAAGCTAAATTTATGAAAATTGGTCTTCCACTTCCCGGTTGGATATAAATAAATATTCGTTAGGAAATGACAGTTGCTATGGAAATATCTCCACAGGAACGCAAGGCATGATTAACAAAAATTTTGGACTCCAGCTACCAGAATCGATTTTTGCTCAGAAGTACATTCGGAAAAGATCATGGCTTGTGTCCAAAGACTCGAATTTGATATACAGACTGTATTTTAGTTTCATTCTTCCGTCAAAGTAATCTTCCCCCTCTGGTGACGCCCATATCGTACCTCATGGCACCGCGAAGAAGTTTCAGTTGGCTGTGAGACGCGACGCAGTTCATGGCCTGTTCACATCAAGACACAGTCTCCGAAATGTTCAAAACTGATGTATACATGCATTATTTCACCAGTGACGCACTGATTTTCGTCCATTGCACGCCCGAAAATGTCTTAGTTCGTCCAGCAATAAAAGTACAGCTCACAGTTCACAGTTTGCTCCTCAGAAATCACTGCCTCTCTGCAGTTCGCTTTGATACGGTGCACATATTAAACATTTTATCCGTGTCCTTGCACACGAAAGCCAACCCAACAGTCACATCGCCAACACAACAACTAGAGTCTCCGTTTCATCGATCCTAAAATTATACCATACGTCTTACCAGTTTTCCTGGTAGAGACAGACACTTCTGTAGCAAAGATACATAAAGACACAACGAATCACTTGTGTTCAGATAGAAGTATTTGTAATAATTAACTCTAATGAATTAAACAAAATAACAGAAGCAGAAAAAAATACATAGGGTCTCCTAAAACGTTTGTACATTTTCTTGGGGAATGCCAGTCATAATGGCTAGAAAACTTCCGGAAAAATACACATTCTTAATTCTGTGCTTACAATTGGCATATGATTTGTCACCAGCCGTTGTTTGCGAACGAGAAGCAGTTAAAAAGTTATGCTGCTGTGCAGGATACGGAGATAGCAAGTAGTTCGATTTTGCTAAGTCAGTAAATACGTGACTGTATAGTGAAGAAAAATGTTATGTATGCTAGAAAATTGCTGTCTGGTGATTTGTGCTAAAAGGCGAAGTAATGGAAGTCCTACAAATAACATATGGTAATGGAGGAGTAAAAATACGGGATATTTGGGCAAAATTAATTGATACTTCCATGAAAAATATCTTGTATCGGTTTAACAACTCGACAGAAAGCCTCAATTGGAGAAACAACACCTCAGGGCGAAGAAGTGCTATCAGGTGGCACCTGCAACACTTTCAAATGTTTTTTGCACAACTCTAAAACGAAACTTCGCAACTAAAAAAAACGTTTATTGCAATATACTACAGAATAGGCTGTTAAGTTTGAAACTCCGACGATATGGAAATGGATGTAAGAAAAATTGGCCATTACGGGGACATGATCTCACACAATAACTATAGAGTATACACTGATGATCCAACAGATTATGATCCTTGTTGTCAGCTGATGAAGTAGTGAAAGTACGTTAGTGGAACAGAGACGAGAGGGGAATCGTTCTAGCATGGATAACGATGAAAATGGAAAAATCCACTGACATGAACGACTTTGTCAAAGGGCAGTTATTATAGCCCAGCGTCTGGGAATGAGTGTCATGGAAACGGTGAAGCTAGTCAGCTGTTAGGGTTTTACTGTCGTGAGCATTGAAGAAAGCATGAACTTGAGCAGACGGACGTCCAAAGAGGAGTCCGGATGCTTGATTGCTTGGAGACGATCTGCGGCAGATCTGACAACAGACGCCAATGTTGGTGCGCTTACAACTGTTCCGGAGTCCATTGGTGAACATGGCTTCCGCAGCGGTCGATCCCAACGTGTTCCCATGTAAACATAATGATATTTTCAATGGGCACGGTATCATCGAGACTGGTACTTGAATCAGTGGAAACATGTCGCCTGATCTGATGAATCAATTTTCTTATTACTCCAGATCGATGACTGTATCACCCAGATGAACGGCTACTAAAAACAGGCAAAGGGTTAAATCCACTGTTTTCGCTGCCTTGCTCTACGAGAACATACTTCTGGCATATGGCTGTGTGTGAGTATTTCAGTTGCATCTGATAATGGTGACTTGAAATATCGTAAAGCAGTTCTGCCACAAAACATTCAAAGCCAGACGCCATGTAACAAACGTTTTCTCAAGAAAATGTGAATTACATCTGCGCTCTTACATGATTATGTAACACGCCACTAATGCTGGACGGTGGGGACAGTATTACGGTGTGGGGGACACTCCTCTGCCTATGATTGTAATGGTATGCTTCGTGACAGCTGTGGACGAAGTGAATATTACTGCATCCTACATGTTTGATGTCGCCTCCAACGCCGATGGGATCTCCCCCGCCACAAGACCAGAATTGTGCTGCACTGAGATCATGATAATGAACTGACGGCAGTGCCTTGGCCACCACATTCGCCCGATCTGTACTCGAAGGCACACATCTGGGATAGTACTGAGTGTCAATTCCATGCCCGTAAACCAGTGGTGGATAATCTACGGGATTTACGTGATCTATGTATAGACATCCAGTGGCATGTACCTCTGGAATCCTAGCAGGACCTGTCGAATCGATACGATGCAAAATCCATGCTATATTGCGTTCTAAATGTTGACCAATACGCTATCAAACACATGGTCATAAGGCTTTGTCTCGTCATTTTATACTGATACCGGATGAGACGTTGTAGTCTAAAGTGAAAAAAAAGGCTTTCTACTGGCAACTGGCCAAATATGCGTGTACGTGTTGTATGAGTCGAGGAGAAACGATACAAGCCCGGAGGATAACTGGCGCTACATTACTATGGAACATAAAAACAAAATATCAGAAATACAGTGAATGCTCTCCAGGACTCTTGTTGTACACATGGCATATTATGTGGTCAAAGTTTAAAACAAATGTGGCATTAATGAAAATCGCAATCACATACGAAAGGAGACGTAAACAATATAGACATAAAATCTTCTCGGGTGGTCTGCCATTTGGCGGTGTCCTCTTGTCGCAATGTGTCAATGAGTTTCGTGTGCGTCGACTTCAAGCAAAATGATAAAATCGTTGGAATACGCAGAGGAAGCCTGTAATCGCATGTAACATACAGATGCTCCAAAGGAACTTTTTTGTAGGCTCCATTCACTAAGAGGACAAACGGGAGGCATAATAAGTAGAAGATTTACTCTCACAATTTGCATACTGAAAACTGTGAATGTGTTACAATGTACATAATTATTTATTAAGTGAAGTTATGAACGTTTTTATTTGTAACATGAAGTTTTGTAAACATAAATTTTGTAAGTTGCTAGACTACAGACCAAAACGTCTCGGATCGGACCCACGATCAGTGCCAGGCATTGTTGCTGTCATTTATCATGTCTTTCACCTTTGGTAATGATTTATGCGAAAAATGCCAAGTTGCATCGTGGTAACCGCCCACGGCAAAGTGTTGGAGTCCCAATATATTGGCTAGATAAGTAGCCTGAAATGTAACGCAAGGCGTATAGCCTTCGAAAGATCCGTTCTCAGTAAAGCATTCTGGTGTTCAAACTAACCTTCGGGCTGATGACTGTTTTAGCTTCGTCTCTTCTTTCATTAGCATTAATATCTCCACCCATTTAACTATTTAACTGAGTAGGCAGCCAGTGTGACTACCACGCAGCGGGCCTGGTTCAGTTCCCGCCCGGGTCGGAGAGTTACTCTGCCCGGGGACTTGGTATTGTGTTGTCCTCATCATCAATTCATCATCATGGACACGCAAGTCACCCATTCTGGCGTTAGCTGAAAAGACTTGCAACTCGGCGCCAGAACTTTTCCAGGCGGAGACTGTCAGCCACCAATGCCAGACAATCATTTCTTTCAGCATTAATGTATCTATTTGTTTTTGTCAATTAAATAAAGTAACTTAATAAATTTATTGACTGTGCAAGTACTCGTACTTCTCTTTCATTTCACACAAACTCGCCTCGTCCACATTCACTTTGATTTTAAAAATAATGTAGCAAGCTGGCAACCCAATCACGAACAAATACGGTAAAAAGTTTACATGGAGCAGAAAATCAGTTGTGGAAGCTACAAATAGGCAATCAGGCAGTCATAACCGCATTTGCAGAATCGATATTCGAGTGTCTGCAATACCAACCAGAAGCGGAAATGGGAAAACAGCTGACGAAGAACTGTTCTGGGAGCCGCATATATGCAGACGCATACCGGAAACAAAATTCCCCCCCCCCCCCCCCAGGAGACTTCGTTGTAATAATTCTATAACACCACCGCTAGAATTGACAATTGCTTCAACTGACCAGGGAGAGTGTCCGCAGCTTTCTTAAGGTGCACCTTATACAACGGAGGTCATAAATAGACGATTAGATTCTGATGGGCTACTGAATGCTGGGGATGTTGACTGCAGCATTTCACCCGCTGTTTCAAATACACTCTTAAGACAGAAAAGGCGACGCATCACGAAGAAATTAATCGAACGGTACGGAAATCGGTAGAAGTGACATACAAATACAGACAAACAAATGATTACAATGCCTGAAACATTGTATGATTTATTCGAGAGAAAGAGCTTCACAAACTGAGCGAGTCAGTAACAAGTTGGTCAGCCTCTGGCCCTTGTGCATTAAGTTATCCGGCTTGGAACACATTGAGTTGCTGGATGCCCTCCCGAGGGATATAGTCCAAATTCTGTCCAGTTGGCGCGTTGGATCGTGTAAATCCAGAGATGGTAAGAGGGCCCTGCCCATAATGCTCCAAGCGTTCTCAACTGGGAGAGATCCGGTAACCTTGCTGGCCAAGGTAGGGTTTGGCATGCGCAAAGGCAAGCAGTAGGAACTCTCGCCGTGTGCAGGCAGGTATTATCTTGCTGAAAAGTAAGCCCAAGATAGCTTATGATGAAGGGCAACAAAACTACGATCTAATACTCCAATTAGACAGAATGTTTCACGATATACATCATGAGGACCTCCAACAACAAATGCCAAACCGAAGTATAAGCCAGAGGTGGACCACCGCGTTACTGACTTGCTCAACTTGTGAACCTCTTTCTCTTGAATAAATCATCCAATTTTTCTGATATGGTAATCACTCGTTTTCTCATGCATGTACTTCATATCTACCGATTTCCCTTCCATTCGGATAATTTCTTCGTGGTGTGTGTGTGTGTGTGTGTGTGTGTGTGTGTTTGTCTTAGAGAGTATTTCCAGACATTTTCTTTGGGATTAAGCTCTGGAGATCTGGCGAGCCCGTCAACGTGCTATAGGATGTCTGAGTGTTTGTTACACCACGAACAGATTTGTGCACACTGTAAACACAAATGTTGTCATCGTAAAAGTTGGGAGTGTCCACAGCATATTCGGTCATGAAAATGTAGAAGGAGGGGCAATACTTTATCACCGAAAATGTTGAAAGAAACGTCGCGGTTCATGTTCACTGAGATGAATGAGTGGGCTCAGGCCACTGTAAGAAAAACACTCCTAATACATGACAGGACCACCTCCGGCCAGAACCACACCCAACACACACTGCGGGATTGGACCGTCGGTGCACTCGATGCCTCGCGTCATTTTAAAACAGCCAGAATCGGGACGCATCGGACCACGCTGAATGTCTCCAATCAGCTGCTGTCCAGTTTCTGTGCACTTTAAGCAGATGGAAACGTACAGGTTTGAAACCGACTTTCACTGATAAGGCATAATTCCAGCTCTTGTCGATTTGGATATTTTCTACCCGGCTATGACGTGTTAAGTGGCCGCGAATAGTAGAGGATTCCTTGTAGACAGATTTGACAATGTACGTTGGTATATCATCAAATCGGACGAACGCAGCAAGTTATCGTAGATGGAGAGTCAACGGTAGATGTAGAAGTAACTACGGGTGTGCACCACGGAACGTGCTGGAGCCCTTGCAGTTCATTTTGTTTATTAATGACCTTGCGCGCTATATTAACAGCAGTCTAAGATTTTTTTTTTTTTTTTGCAGGCGATGCAGCTATCTACGATGAAGTATTCTCTCATAGGGTGCCCCAGAAATGTTGCGACGAACTTCGAGGGCTTATACAGGACGTCTTGAGGAACAAACTAAGGATAGGAAAACCATGTCCGGAAACGTCATCCAATGACGCAGGAAAGCGTCGAAATTATAGCCGCCGGCGCCTGCCGCTAGGCCAACCCTTCAGGAGCAAACGTGACTTTGTACACTGACGCAGTTTATTTTGCTGAAAAACAATGGTGATTTTAGAGGGTTCCAGGAGGAAAATAAACCGAGAATGGAAACCCATGTCCGAAACAATCATCCACCGAGGCCACAGAGCACCGCACTCACAGGAGACAAGGCCTATGAAGGAGTTAGCTCCATCTTCTCCACTGGCGATCGTGATAGTCAGTCGCGATCACTGAATGACAACATTGCGAGTCGTTTCACCTACAGTTTGTCAGCCTACAAAGTCAAGTTTCCTCCCAAATGAGTTGTCTGGCAGTAGGCGCCGGCGTCTGTAACTCTGACGCTCTGTAGAGTCATTGGCTGACGTTGCTGGACACGGGTTTCTATCCTCAATATGTTCTTCAAGCCATCCCCTACAATCCGTCAAAGTTTGTTGCAATATTTCTGGGACATTGTACTGTAGGAAATGCTGCAACCAGCTACAAGTTTTTTGAATTCATTTTATAGTACCATTACCAGTTTCGGGTCTAAGTCCGTCGTCAGATGGTAGCGTTCACTTCTTTGCAAGTTTTACATCGTTCTTCTTGAAAAGCCCTCCTTTACATATTGTAAGACAGAAGATCGGTTTTCTTTTACAATCCATACTGATCATTGAACTGAAGTATAATGTAATTTACGGAAACAGCTGCGCTATTCTCCAATCAAAATGGATAAAATAATTTCTGGGACACCTTGTGTATTCAGTCAGATCTGGATACGATTTCGAAGTGCTGCAGAGACTGGAAACCTGTTTTAAATGTTCAGAAATAAAAAATTATGCACTCCACAAAACGGAAAACCGTAGTATCCTGTGACTATAATATCAATGGGTCACAATTATTGGAACTGATAAACTAATACAAATACCTGGCTGTAACACTTTCTTGGGACATAAAATGGAGTGATCACATAGGCTCCGTCGTGGGTAAGGCACGTAGTAGACTTCGGTGTAATAATAGAAATGTAGGGAAACGCAAACACTCTACAGAGGTGGTTTCTTATGAATCATTCGTACGACCCATCGTAGAATATTGCTCTAGTGTGTCTGGGACCCGTACCAGATAACACTGACTGGGGATAGCGAACGTATACAGGAATGGCAGTACGAACTGTCATTTGATTGGCGGCAGACTCTTGAAAATACACGTAAACTATTCCAAGAAAGCCTATTTGCAAAGTTACAAAAATCAGCTTTAAAGGATGACTCAGAATATACTGCAACGCCCTACATATCGCTCACAAAGGGATCTTGAGGACAAGATTAGAATAATTACAGCATGCATACTGATGCCTCCCATGATCAATTCATGGGTGAAACGGGAAAAACCCTAAAAACTGGTATAATGGTACGTACCTTCTGCTGTGGACTTCACAGTGGTTTGCAGACTATAGATGTAGATGCACGAGGGGCGCTCAATAAGTGATGCAACACATTTTTTTTCTGAAAGTGAGTTGATTTTAGTCAGGATTCCAATAGACCATACCATTTCCAACTCTTTTGGCTACAAAACCCTATTTTTCAACATAATCTCGGTTCAACGTGACGGCCTTTCGGCACCTTACTCGGAGAGTCTCCATGTCCACCCGGCACCACTCTACTGGTCGACGTCGGAGCAACCGTTTTGTTGCATCAGTAACCTCCCCATCATTCATGTATTGTTTCCCGAGGAGAGAATCCTTCTTGAGCTCAGAAAGATGAAACTCGGAAGGTTCGATATCCGGGCTGTTGTGTGGTTGGGGAAGAACAATCCAACGAAGCTTTGTGAGCTCCTCTCGGGTGTGCAGACTCGTATGAGGCCTTGTGCTGTCATGGAGAAGGTAAGTTCTTTTGCAGTTTTGTGGTGACGAACGCGCTGAAGTCGTTTCTTCAATTTTCAGTGGGTCTCTCGGTACACTTCGCCGCGCGGGATTAGGCGAGCGGTCTGAGGCGCTGTAGTCATGTACTGCGCTGCTGGTCCCGGTGGAGGTTCGAGTCCTCCCTCGGGCATGGGTGTGTGTGTTTGTCCTTAGGATAATTCAGGTTAAGTAGTGTGTAAGCTTAGGGACTGATGACCTTAGCAGTTAAGTCCCATAAGATTTCACATAAATTTGAATTTTTTCTCAGTACACTTCAGAGTTGATCGTTGCACCACGAGGGCGGACATCAAGTAGAATAACGCCGTCAGAGTCCCAGAAGTCGCCGTGACATTACGGGCTGAGGGTGCGGCTTTGAACTTTTTCCTCGGAGGACAAATGGTGTGGCGCCACTCCATGGACTGCCTTTTCTTTCCGCTGCGAACTGATGAATCCATGTTTCATCGCCTACGACGATGTTCAACAAAAAACTGTCACGATCAGCTTCTGTGCAAAGAATTCCACACAATGGTCCATCGTTGCTCTTTGTGGTCTGCACTTATCTTTGAGTATATCTACTGCTGAACGAGTGTGTCAGCACCACCAACAGATTTGAGTCCCATAGTGCTCAGAGCCACCACCAACAGAGACATCCAGGTGAGCGGCGGGTTGTCTGATTGTGATCCTTCGATCACCTCGAATGAGTGTGTCCACACGTTTCAATATTGCAGGAATAACAGCTGTGTGCGGCCGGCACGCCCGCAGGAGCTCGAACATGTTAGCGCGACCTTGTGGCGATGACGACAGAAACCTCGCCCAACGACTCACCGCGCTTTTCTTCACTGGCAGGTCTGCGTACACATTTTGGTTGGTTGGTTTTTTGGTGTAAAAGAGGGCGGGGGGGGGGGGTGAAAGGAACCAGTGTGGGTCATCGGCCCCTAGTTCCCGGTAAAATAATTACACAAGAGAAAGAAGGAAAAAAAGGAGATGTACAGCACAATAACAGGAGAATGGAAGCACCAGAAGAACGACAGAAGGACAACCAACACTACTATGGACAAAACCGGAAAAGAACCATAGAGAGAAGCAAGAAACAGGTAGAAGGGGTAAAAACAAGAGAGCAGATGACTCTGGCTGGCTGGCCGACCACGAGAATAAAAAGGAAAAGCCAGCCACTCTGCGACACATTAAATCATCCACCCTAAGAACATTAGAGAACACAAAGGGACAAAGGACATGCGCCAAAACTTAAATAGAATGATAAAACCCACCGTCACGTATAAACGATGAGGCGTTGTCAGCTAAAAGTAATGGTCATGAGTCCAGTAACTGAAGAGTCCGTCGCAGGGCAGCCAAAGAAGGACAGCTCACCAACATATGGGTCACTGTCAGCCGGGCACCGCTCCAACAGTTAGGTGGCTCATTACGGCGCAGGAGGTAGCCGTGTGTTACCCAAGCGTGGCCAATGCGGAGCCGGCAGAGAACTACAGAATCCCTGAGAGATGCCCGCATGGAGGACTGCCACACTTTCCTAGTCTCCTTAATGGCACACAGTTTGTTGTGCGTGCTGAGGTTACGCCATTTGTAGTCAGAAGAGAGATGTTTAATCATCTGACTGTGAAACCGATCCGGTCCAGGAGCTGTGTCGGGACAATGTGCTAGGGCACTGAGGGACTCCCACTCTGTAAATGGGGCGTTACAGGATTCACTGTGGCGTGTAGTGAACGAGAGGACTTTCCCTTCCACCCGCTGTTTGAGAGTGCGAAAGACTGGGAGAGAATTCTCCGACGCAGAGGCTCGAGCATAGTGCTCAGTAAAGTGCTCGGCAATGGCCCTCTCATCGTTAGATTACACGCCATTTATGTTAACACCAGGAACACCTGGTGGGGTCTGGTACCCGAAAAAATGTTTTATCTTTGCCCAGACTTGGGAAGGTGACGTACGGCACCTAATGGTCGAGATATATCTCTCCCAACACTCCTGCTTCCGTCGTTTGATAAGTTGACGAACGCGAGCACGGAGCTGTTTAAAGACAATGAGGTGCTCCAGGGAAGGGTGCCTTTTAAGCTGCTGTAGAGCTCGCCGACGCTCCTTTATTGCTTCAGCGTCTTACGGCTACCACCAAGGGACTGTCTTTCGCCGGGGGCACCCTAAAGAGCGAGGGATCGTGTTTTCCGCCACAGCAGCGATTGTCATAGTCAGCTGCTCAACCATCACATCGATGTTACCATGTGGGGGAGATTCAACAGTGACAGCAGAGATGAAAGTTTCCCAGTCCGCCTTGTTTAAATCCCATCTGGGCAGGCGTCCGTGGGCCTGATGCCAGAGCAGTGACAGGATGATAGGGAAGTGGTCGCTACCACACAGGTCGTCATGTACCCTCCAGTGGATAGATGGGAGAAGTCCTGGGGTGCAAATTGATAAATCAATGGCTGAGTAACTACCATGAGCCGCACTGAAATGTGTGGTGGCCACAGTATTTAAGAGGCAGAGGTCGAACTGTGACAATACTGCCTCTACCAGTAAGCACGGTGCATCCCACAAGGGATTATGGGCATTAAAATCTTCCAAAAGTAGGAAAGGTGTAGGGATTTTGTCAATCAGTTCAGTTAATACATTCAGAGATACTGCACCATCTGGAGGAAGATACACATTGCACACAGTTATTTCCTGCGTCGTCCTTATTCTGACAGCCACAGCATCAAGAGGGGTTTGAAGGGGCACAGTTTCACTACTGACTGTTTAGGACAAACACAAACGCCACCTGACACTCGATTACAGTCGCTACGGTTCCTGTAGTGTCCCTTATAGCCATGGAGGGCAGCGGTCCGCATTACTGGGAACCAGGTTTCCTGGAGGGCAATGCAGAAAGCAGGTGTAAAGCTTAACAGTTGCTGTAGCTCAGCCAGGCAAGGGAAAAAACCGCCGCAATTCCACTGGAGCATGACGTCATCGTGAGACTGCGAATGCATGGAGCATTCAATGAGGCAGTTTACGTCTCAGGGTCACCTGCTACCACCGACTTTTTGCCTGAACGGTCTATATCAATTGTGTTTGAGAATATGGCGAGATCTAGGTCCTCAGTGGACGCCAGAATCTCCACCTCATCCACAGATGCAGAGCTTGTAGGTAGCGGTGGTGTGGGTGCCACTGTAATTCCCTTGGTCTTGAGGACCTTCTTTTGGATTTCTCTCGTTGCTCATTGGGTTTCCCTGTCTGGGAGGACTTCACTGAGTCAGTCTCCAGGACTGAGGATGAGCGTGAAACGCTACGACCAGCTGATTTTGGGCTCTTCAGCCACTGGTGGGTGTCATCTTTCCACTAACAGAAACCTGGGAAGTGAGTGACCCAAGGGATCCCTTCCTAGCGAGAGGAGCCGAAGAAGACTTACGCTTCTGCGGGTCAGAAGTGGGGACTGATATCGCCCATGGTTGGAGGGGAGTTGCAGTTGCTGCCGAAGTAGGTGGTGCAGGAGCAACAGGGGGGGAAGTGCACCCCACCGTCAAAGGGGCAGGTGCAGTCTTCTGGTTCTGAGAGGCGACCGGAATGCGAGGAACTGATGGGGCGACAACTGTTCTCGTAGCGGCGGCATAAGAGGTGGTCATAGCCACAGGACGTAGGCGCTCTGATTTCCTCTTAGCCTCAGAGTAGGCCAGTTGGTCCAGAGTCTTATATTCCATGATTTCTCTCCCTTTCTGTTAAATCCTGCCGTCTGGCGAGCAAGTTGAATGATTCTCTCCACAGTTGACACAAATGGGAGGCGGGGAACATGGAGTATTGGGATGTGATGGTCGTCCACAATCTCGACATGTGATGCTGAAAGTACAGTGGGCAGACATAAGGCCTGTAACACCATGGCTCTAATGCTGTACGGATTTATTTTGCCTTTTGTTTTATTTAATGTTACTTCGTTGAACTTCTGTAAATGTGTTTGATTGAATTGATAACACAAAATTGTATACTCCTTTCTTTGTAAAAACTTTGATGTCATGGTTTGATTCTATGTAATGTAGTATATCTGTCATTTAAATTCTTTGTCCCAATTGGAGGGAGACAAAAACTTACTATATATGTTTGGAATTTGTGTGAATAATTTTTTATGGAAATGTCAATATGTGCAAATGTTCTGTTTTATTTAAAATGTTTGTTTGCTGTTATGTAAACTGCTGACCATCACTTAGGGTTCTTAGTTAGTTTGTGTGTAAAAGGTGTAGTGGTTCCCCTCGGGATCGGAACTGTGTAGCGCGCGCAAATTGTGGTTGGCCTAGGTAGAAAAGGTGGAACCAAGAGTCAGTCGGGGACGAGCTACCAAACTGTGCACTGCCATGAAACAGTTGTATATTGTGCTGGTTCCGAGAGAGGCTTTTTCTGTCACTTTCCAATGCCTCGGATGGATGGATAAATAGCTGGAACGATTCTGGAATTGGTATCCATCATCGCCATCAAGAAGGGACAGAGTCAAGCAATTCTGCCTGCAAATCCACCTACCAACATGCAGTTGCCACCACATTGCGCAATCACTGTATCGGAATACTATAATAATGTACAGTGAACGATCAGCTTCTTGGATGTTTTAGTGTGCACAAATATAAGGTAACTTATAACTGAATTCATGTACCTACCTTGATTTTTTCCCTATTACAACACCTCTCAGGTTCCTCTCCATTTGAACTATGATTACCGAGTGTCCTAGTTTGTGGAAAAAATTAAAGCCTCAAAACATTAAATGGTGGTGTTTGATCTTTGGTAATAAGAGAGTAGCCAGGGTTTACTGTGGATTTCATGAAATTGTAGGAGGTAGTAAATGTAGTTTTGTGAAAGCCTTCCAGTGATGGAAATAGTCCAATTTATAGTTTTGTGGAGTTTCAAAGTCACTTATTTAATCATTTACTTGCAAGTAGAAGATTGTGGTAATAAAGACAATTTGCTGTTTCTTTTAAAGATTAAAAGTTCATAAAACTGAGGCTTATAAAGTTTTACTTAGTAAATGACCACATTGCTGCCTGTAGCAAATTTTAAAAGGTGAGTCAGTTTCTTGCAGTTTTGTCAACTTGTTTCACTGTAGTAAAAGTGGAAAACTGCAATAGTAGAAAATTGTTTGTCTCTCTTGTGTATTGGAAGTGCATATTAATAGTATAACAGGATCCACAGTTTGTCTATTGTGCTAATGCAAGGTGACAAGTAACGGGAAGGCTACTATTTATGAAAACCATAATTTCTTTATTCAAAAGATAGTGAGAAGCAACCTGTTAGTGGGTTCCAATTACCTATCGTTTTAAATAGTAAAATATTTAACTGAGAGAGACTTAACCTATGTCCAATTTATGATCCTGCAGTGAATGTTAATAGTAATGTTATAAAGACCATTCAGTTTGAACAAGCCCTGAAAGTAATAGGGTGTTTCGGTATCTGATATATTTTTGCAAATAGTTTGTGCTGCTGTAACTATTAGGTTCAATCTTACCGTAAACATACGTATGTAACAGAGTTCGTTGCACTCGCGTGTGACAAAGTATAGGTTGTGTTTATCCGTTAAAGTTACTAATAACTATTTTCTTGAACAAGAATGTTAATCATTCTCTTGCCTAATTAGGCTGGCGACCGTTTTCTTTATCCGTTAAACAGTGCAGATAGGCAAAAATTTTGTTTGTTACTGTTCAAATATTTACGTAATTCTGACTTTCATTTCCGATAAGCCACTCCCGTTAGGTACAACTCGGTCAACACAACAAAATTCCTCTCAGAGGGTAATACTGCTCTGTTGCTTTGTACCATAATTGTTTTAACTAGATAGTTATATTTCATGACCTGCCTCTTACTTTAAGGTTATGGTATAGCAGTAGCGGACAGGAGTGTTATAGGCCGAACTCCCAGCACTTAAAGCACTGCATTGGGGGATAGATATATGGCTTGACGTCACAGCAGTAGACCATCACCTTGAACTTCTCGGTCAATGTGTTACCCTCAAAGGCCAAGATGAAGGCACCGGTGGCAACCTGATTATCCCTCTGACACCTATGGACGCGCCAGGCGAAATGTACACCTCGCCTCTCTAAATTGGCGCGCAGCTCGTTGTCAGACTGCATAAGAAGGTCCCTGTGGAATATAGTACCCTGGACCATATTTAAGCTCTTACGGGGTGTGATGGTAACAGAAACGTTCCCCCAACTTGTAACAGGCGAATAATGCCCGTGACTGGGTAGAGAGAGGATGCTGTATTTATCAAGACTGACCCAGACTGCATTTTGTGTACAAGCCCTCCACCTTCCCAAACGTGTCCTCCAAATGCTCCACAAAAACTGAGGCTTCATGGACATGAAAAATTCCCCATCAACTCTCGTACATACGAGGTACCAGGTGAAGTAAGCTTCACTGCCATCCTTAGCCTGGCGTTCCTCCCATGGCGTCGCCAGGGAGGGGAACGATTTGGAGTCATATTTCTTAGCATTGAAGTTAGACTTTGCCCGCTTAAAGACTGCTGGCGGCGGACCACCAGCAAGAGATGACGCACTACTCTTCATGGCATGTCATCCGCCCTGATGCCACCCACTCCGACCAGGGGCCATCCCCACGGCCGCCACCCAGCTTCAGCGAGGACGAGAAATCGGGCTAAAGATCTTAATGCACGATGGACACGATCCACCATGTAAGGCGCCCTTCCCAAATTGGCTCGCCCTTCGCGAAAATTTAGAAAGATGGACGTCAAACCCGACTGGGGACTATCACATAAAGGCTGAAACGTGTGAGACTCCTTTTAGTCGCCTCTTACGACTACCTCGGGCCTATTCTAACCCCCAGACCTGCAGGGGCTGTACGAAGTGTGCAAGCGCCTATGAATATCTGAGACGCTCTGGTTTTCCGCCAAGAGAAACTCAATGACAGCTCTCTGCTTGGAACGCATCTCCGTTACGAACGCCATTTTGACGGCTAAATATATCTCCGGGACCTATCGGAACTTCATGAAACTGTAGGAGCCGAAGAGGAAATGTTCCACGATGTTCAACAAACTCATTTTTCACAGAAACTGTATGATAAAAAGATGTTGCATTTACTTATCATCCCTGGTAGGTGGCGGTGTGCACGTCGAAACACGATATCGCATTTCAGATGGTATACCTCCTCTCCACGTGCTCTGATTGCATACAATCGTTTGGACCGTACACGCCACTTCACTAGCATGACTTACGTCAGCGATGGACGGTCGCGTGATCGCCTGGTACCAACCCTGCGCCTACAGCGCTTCAAAGTGACCAGTGTGCTCTTAACAGCATGACTGGCAGCTTGTCCGATGAGCTTAGGAGTTGTTTCATGACCAGCCATGAGCGGCATTGGAAGAACTGCATCCAAAACTCGGATCTGAGAGCTCCATGTAAATGTAGGGTCTGGCGGACATACGGGCAGTGTGAGAGATGCACTCGGATGTCTCCGTCAGTGACAGGATATGGCGAAACGCGTCTGCTGCACTGCTCGGTCACCGGTGGGCGCGCCTCCCTGAACTCTGTCCTGCACTGCGCTGGTAGCAGCCATTACTCGTCGGCGGCCGCGGTGCGAATCCCGGCGGCGCTGTGGCGGCCATGTGTCACGGGCGTCCGATTGCGCCATTATCATTCAAACCGCGTTACCCTGGACAGGCCGAGTCGTATTAACACGTCGGCCTAATTGTGTTCCGACACTGCTAATTTCAATTAGCGCCATTAGTGTAATGAGCTAATGTAGTAAATACTGTTTCAGCACCGTCGATGATTGATAACGACGACCCGGCGCCATCGATCAGTGACGACTGCCTACACATCGCTCACCTCATACGGCCGCGTGCGCATCCCCTCCTGCAATTCTGCATCAATCTGCACTTCAAGTTCTCTCTTTCTGGTACACACGAGTAGTTACTCATTTCAAGGCGAAAGAAAGGTCATTCGCAAACCACGCGCGTAAAAATGAGAATAATTTGACCGACAACTGAAGGGTAAAATAGACCACTGGTATTGCGCCGAAGTGCGACGTTAAACGTACTGTTGAGAGAAATACATTGTCACATTTGCCATATGTATCTTTGTGACATTGAGGGAGAGCATAAATGCACTTCATTTACGTAGAGTTTAAAAATGTATTTCTCTTTAGTCTGAAAAGTATCGAGAGATTCATTTTAAGAATATTATAATTATGTCTACCAATAATACAGGGTGTCCACATGAAATCTCCCTGATTTTCAAATGCAGTTTAAAAAAAAATAATAAAAGTAAAAATAGCTATGAGACGTAGATATTGCGGTCTGCGGTATCTCGTAAGGTACCTCAAAAAGTTTTGTACAAAACATCAGTGCATTTCCACAGGGGCTCCCTCCGTATTCCATAAATGTCTAGACGGTATGTTACTCTATCTCATTCCACGTGGGCATAAGCCTGTATGGCGTTATGTTATTGCGTCCACAATCCTTCTGTGGAGATCGCCGAGGTCACGTATAGGTAAAGCATACACAGTGTCTTCGTATAATCCTACAGGAAAAAATCCAGAGGGGCTATGACCAGAAAATGCAGTAGCCACTTGTTGGTTCATCACGTCCTTTCCATTGCTGTGGAAATATTCGCTACAGGAAGTCACGAATATGTAAACTCCAGTGCTGTGTTGCACCATCCTCCTGGAAGATCACATTTGGCTGAAAGTGAAGAAAGCAAGGTACTGCATGTTGCTCGAGCATGTGCAGACCAAAGGTTCCTATTACAGTTTTCTCGAAGAACAAAAATGGTCCAACTGTGCTGTTTTCCGTCAGCCACACATTCACATTTACGCTCTCGCTTACATGTTTCTGAAAAAGCACATATGAATGTTGCACTAACTAACCTTCCCACAGGTATGGAAGATTGCTTCTCCAGAGAAAACGACATTACCTAGATTGTTGGGATTTTTTCCGGACCGTGAAACATCTAAAAAGCAGATTCTTGGCGAAGATACACAGAAGAGGCAAAGAAACTGGTACGTCTGTCTGTGAGCTCGCAGAAGTGTCGCAGCACGACGTGGCATGGACTCGACAAATGCCTGAAGAAGCGGTAGAGGGAACTGACACTGTGAATTCTGCAGGGCTGGCCATACATTCCTAAGCGTACGAGGGGGTGGAGATCTCTTCTGAACAGCACGTTGCAAGGCATCCCAGATATGCTCAATAATGTTCATGTCTGGATAGTTTGGTGGCCAACGGCAGTGTTTAAACTCAGAAGAGTGTTCCTGGAGCCGCTCTGTATCAATTCTGGACGTGTGGGGTGTCGTATTGTCCTGCCGGAATTGCCCAAGTCCTTCGGAATGCACAATGGACATGAATGGATGCAGGTGATCAGACAGGATGCTTATGTATGTGTCACCCGTCAGAGTTGTATCTGGACGTACCAGGGATCCCATATCGCTCCAACTGCACGCGCCCCACACCATTACAGACTCTCCACCAGCTTCAACAGTCGCCTCCTGACATGCAGGGTCCATGGATTCATGAGGTTGTATCCATCCGCTCGATACAATTTGAAATGAGACTCGTCCGACCAGGCAACATGTTTCCATTCATCAACAGTCCAATGTCGGTGTTGACGGGTCCAGGCGAGGCGTAAAGCTTTGTGTCGTGCAGTCATCAAGGGTACACGAGTGGGCCTTCGGCTCCCAAAGTCGATATCGAATGTGTTTCGTTGAATAGTTCGCACGCTGACACTTGTTGATGACCCAGCATTGAAATCTGCAGCAATTAGCGGATGCGTTGCACTTCTGTCACGTGCAACAATTCTCTTCAGTCGGCGTTGGAACACGCTGTTCCATTTAACGAAGTTGGGGAATGAAAGACTGGGTCCGTATTGTCTGGTAGACAGATAAATGAATTGAATATTCTCTTTATTTTACAGTTTAAGAGCAAATAGTCGGCCAGTATCTTGCGCGAAGTATGCTTCCTGCTTCCTGCTCAGTGGTGGCAGGCGACGGCGCCACTGCAGACGTGGAAAGCAGCTAGACAGGAGAAACAGACAACTGTATAAATAACGCGGCCTTTCAAATTGGCACCCTCCTTTCGACAAGGCTGCAACTTCGGCAGATACTAAGCAGAAACCATCCACGAATTAAAACATTTCTTAAGATTTGACAAACTTTTACAGTACCCTTGAAGAACTACCAACTTTCCTGAAACTCTATAAATAACCGCCTTCAATAATTTAATTCAAGCTTTGATTGACAACGTACTTAAATTGTAATCTTTCAGAATTTTGCCAGGGCAGAACCACCACCGGACACACAAAAAAACTAAAACAAGGTAATAAAAGTATGTAATGAACACGTGTCGATATGGTCAAGAACAAATGACGACTGACTGGTCAACGTTAATTACAAAGGTTGGTTGGTTCACACCCAACAGTTTGAATAATAATTAAACTTCTGATAGAATCATCCGAGCACCAACAACGTTTCGTTATGTTATTATGCAGTTAGTGCTTCTTCTATTACAGTCCTAAGATAGCTCTTAGCTTAATAATGATTATCGCTAAGCAGACGGTACTAGTCATTAATACTAAATTTTACTTAGACTATCGGGCACTCACCGGTTTATTCCAATGGGGCACTAGCCTGAGATGTACGCAAATTTTACATTCGCTATCTGTTGGGATTGGGCCTCCTCTAACCCACACGTATATTACGTCGGATAAAATAGTTCTTAAAGTACAACTTCGGCTGGATCTAGACAGTGGTCGCTTAGTACGCGTGCGCTTACTAAGCCCTGTTCGCCAGTAAACCATTTGCGCTAGGGCGTCTATTTCTTAAGACCCAGTGGGAACTAAACCCGGCATGTAAACCGTGCTGACTAACATAAATGCGGTGCGTAACAACCAGTGGGAACAAACTGACAAAATTTGCACGAAAGATTGAATGACTGCAATAAACCAAGCAGCCGCATCCAGACAACAACAAATTTTTCCCCACACAGGCGTGCACTCTCTCTCTTAAGATTTCTCACCCCAAATGAAACTAGATACAACAAATAACCACAAGAGACCAAGATACGTATAACAGAATCCAAACCACCCCAAGTCCCTCAGACATAACATTCGCAACGGGTCTCCTCCAGATAACAGACGGTGGACACTTGCCCTGAACAGCAGTTCGCGCAATGATGATGTGAGAACACTCACTACGATGCTGGCTTCTCAAATCACAAACAGCCAACAGATCATGACAAAGTGCAGGACACCTCTTCACCGATCGACGGCCTGTACAGAAAGCACAACAACCGCATTTAAAGAATACAATCGCGCTCCGATGCCAATGTCCATAATACGTCATCAACCAACACTAATCGATAAATGTAACTAGCTGACAAGTGCCACTAACAAGTAAGGTTTGTAAATTTGTGGGAAGATCTCATGCTACCAAACTGCTTAGGTCATCGGTCCCTAAGCTTACACACTACTTAATCTAACTTTAACTTACCCCGTGGACTACACACGCACCCATGCCCGACGGCGAACTCGAACTTCCGACGGGGAGAGCCGCGCAGACCGTGACACGGCGCCTGAGACCGCGCGGCTACGCGCGGCGTGCTTGATATCATGCACGCCGATTGACTTGAATGAGACCATAATGTACGTATCCGAAACAAAAACTCGTACAAATGTGCAAATTACACCACCAAACCAACTCTATTTTCCAAAACGAGATGACTGTATGCTCCGGGAAACGCACTCACACACATATTGACTTGCATGAGACTATAATGTAAATACCCGAAACACCGAACTCGCGGAATCGTGGAAAGCACACCAACGAACAAACCCTCCTTCCCAAGACGAGATGATGGAATGTTCTGGGAAAACGTACTAACGCACAAATTAACCTCATTTGCATGGAGGCCAGCAAGATCTTTCCTAACTTAGAGGCAAGCTCTAAACAAGAAGGGCGACTTCGTCTAATGTATACGACTCACGTCAGTCTACATTCACCACTGGGCCTCTGGATATGCATTCTTCCTCGTACTAAGTCCGCAAGTGCGCTGTCCCACTTACAACACCACCAGCAAAAACAATCCCGCAAGTGCACTGTCCTACTTGCGGTACCAGGAAAAACAATTTGCCTGACTTAAATACCGGGTGATCAAAAAGTCAGTATAAATTTGATAACTTAATAAACCACAGAATAATGTAGATAGAGAGGTAAAAATTGACACACATGCTTGGAATGACATGGGGTTTTATTAGAACCAAAAAAACAAAGTTCACAAAATTTCCGACAGATGGCGCTGGACAGCAAAACGTCAGTCACTGCGCATGACAATCGTGTATAAAAGGAGCTGTAATGAGAGGGAGAACCAGATGCGCCAGCAGTCGCAGCATGTTGACGTTACCTGAAAAGGCGCTTTTAGTGAAGCTGTATTATCAGAATGGGGAATGTGCTAGTTCAGCGTTACGATCCTACTGCCATAGGAAGGGGATTCGAACGGGTAAAGGTCCGTTGACAAATGCAGCTGTGGCGAAAATGATTTCGAAGCTCGAAGCCACGGTTTTTTTTGACGATAGACCCCATAGTGGCCGACCGAGCACAAGGCGTAATGCTACTGAGACAGTTAAGGAAGAAATGGAGACTGTAGCGGGTTCGTCTATGCACGGGGAAGTCAGCGCTCGTGCAGTCGCACGTCGCACCGGCATTCCATACACTACTGTTTGGTTGGCACTTAGGCGTAGCCTACGATGCTATCCGTACAAAATCCATCGTCATCATGAACTGTTACCTGGCGGTTTAGTGCAGCGGAGAGCATTTGCGGTGTGGGCCTTTCAAAAGATGGCGGAAGATGACGATTGGTTGAGTAACGTGTTGTGGGCCGACGAAGCTCATTTCACGCTCCGAGGGTCTGTCAGCGCCCACAACTGCAGAATTTGGGCTACCGAAAATCCTAGAACTGTCGTGGAAACTCCATTGCACGACGAGAAAGTCACGGTATGGGTTGGATTTACCACATCTACCGTTATCGGGCCTTTTTCTTCGAGGAAATGCGTGATTCTGGTTTTGTAACTGCTACCGTGACGGGTCGGAGGTACGTCGATATGTTATAGAATCGTATCATCCTCAGCCTGGCTGATAAACACCTGCTGGAACGTACGATGTTTATGCAGGATGGCGCTCCACCCCATATTGCTAGACGCGTGAAAGATCTCTTGCGCGCGTCGTTTGGTAATGATCGTGTGCTCAGCCGCCACTTTCGTCATGCTTGGCCTCCCAGGTCCCCAGACCTCAGTCCGTGCGATTGTTGGCTTTGGGGTTACCTGAAGTCACAAGTTTATCGTGATCGACCGACATCTCTAGGGATGCTGAAAGACAACATCCGACGCCCATGCCTCACCATAACTCCGGACATGCTTTACAGTGGTGTTCACAACATTATTCGTCGACTACAGCTATTGTTGAGGAATGATGGTGGACATATTGAGCATTTCCTGTAAAGAACATCATCTTTGCTTTGTCTTACTTTGTTATGCTAATTATTGCCATCTGTCGGATTTTTTTGAATTTTGTATTTTTTTGGTTCTAATAAAACCCCATGTCATTCCAAGCATGTGGGTCAATTTGTACCTCTCTATCTACATTATTCCGTGATTTATTCAGTTTTCAACTTTATACAGACTTTTTGATCACCCGGTACTTGCCACGTACTACATCGGCGGTTAATCGCAAAGCGTACTACTTCACAGCGTGGCAGGTGATATCGGCTGATCACCGCATCCGCACTACATTGTGGGACGATTGCACGACTCGCCAGAGCCCATCATGCGCTACAGGAAAACCACTGCCAGAGCTCACCACAACTTCACTGAGATGACAAAAGTCATGGTCTGCCTCCCAACATCGTGTCGAACCTCCTTTTGCTCGGCGTATTGCACCAACTCGACGAAACAGACTCAATAAGTCGTTGGAGATCCCCTCCAGAAGAGTTGAGCCATACTGTCTGTACAGCTGTCCATAATTGCGAAAGAGGTACCAGTTTGCGTACGAACTGACTTATCGATTATGCCCAATAAATGTTCGATGGGATGTCAGGCGATCTGCGTGGCCGAATCATAGCTCTAATTGTCCACAATGTTCTTCAAACCAACTACGAACAATTGCGGCCGGGTGACATGGAACATTGCAATCCACGAAAATTCCATCGTTGTTTGGGTAAAAGAAGTCCACGAATGGTTACAAATGGTCTCCACGTAGCCGAACGTAACCATTCCCAGTCGATGATTGGTTCAATTGGGTCAAAGGACCCAGTCCATTCCATATAAACACAGCCTGTACCTTGATGGAACCACCACCAGCATGCACAGTGCCTTATTAACAACTGGGGTCGATAGCTTCGTGGGATCTGCGCCACACTCGAACCCTACATCAGCACTTACCAACCAAAAGCGGGATCCATCTGGCAATGGTTTTTCAGTCGTCTAGCATTCAATCAATATGGTCGCGGGCACCGGAGAGGCGCTACAGGCGATGTCGTGCTGTTACCAAAGGCTGCGTCTGCTGCCATAACCCAATGACGCCACATTTCGACGCCCTGTTCTAACTTCTATATTCGTCGTACGTTACACATTGATTTCTACGGTGATTTCATGCACTGTTGCAACTCCTCGCAAATGTCTTTGCTCTCGATCGTTAGTGAAGGTCGTCGGCCACTGCGTTGTCCGTGATGAGAGGTAATGCCAGAAATTTGGTATTTTCAACACACTCTTGACACACTGGATCTCAGAATATTGAATTCCCTAACGGTTTTCGAAACGGACTGTTCCATGCGTCTAGCTCCAACTACCATTCCGCGCTCAATGTCTGTTAATTCCCATCACGTGGAAAAATTTTTCGTACGAATCACCTGAGTACAAATGACTGCTCTGCCAATGCACTGCACTTTTATACCTTGTGTACGAGATACTACCGCCATCTATATATAAGCATATAGCTGTTCCATGACTTTTGTAACCTCAGTGCAAATTTTCTGGTAAGCTTATCACTGTCTAAATCATACGTCAGAAATTATACAGTGGAATTATCACCGAGTTTTGCACTACCTTTGACACAATTAATATTTCTCTTATCCGAACAATTGAAACATGCTTTTAAAAGTATTGCCTCCTCCAGATTTACTGAACTCCTACAGTGAACCAACAATGACCTAACTAGTATCACTTCATCCATCCTTACTATTAGGGGCGACAGGACGACAGCCGATGTAGATATAGCCAGTAATAAATAAAACAACAGCTGTATTTTCGTCTTTGATTTATTCCAGAGGCAATCGTTCTCGGGGTTCTATCATACCAATATAAGACCACCTATGGCAACACAGTGGGTGAGCTGGTATTTCCAGACAAAATACCATGCGAAAGCGAACCAGTATCCGCTCCAGCATATGTAATTCGCCTGTACAGTAAGCAAGCCGAGTCCTCATACTCTTTACTAGTATACAGCCGTGTTACATACGCATGATGTTTTGCATGATATTTTGTCTGGCAATATAAACTCAGCCACTGTTCCCATAGAGCACGTCATTATTGCATAATGGAATGCTGAAAGAGGTTGTCTCTGGAATAAATCAGAGATGAAAAGACAACTGTTGCTGTATTTATTGCTTGTTATCTGACCTAATTGCTTCATCCGTTATATGGGTTGTTGGACAGGCGAAACACTCTCAGACTTCAAGAAGAATGTAATCATTCCCAGTCTAGAGTGGTCGGGTGGAAACGCTACTGTCGGTTCCGTTTGATACTATCTGCTGTTTACTGTCTCAAAGCTTGTAATAAATATGCAAGTGACACAGTATCTCAGTCTTTCTCTATTATTAGGAGTCTCTGAGTGAAGGATAAATGTGATAATGAATTTATTTATGATCTATTGATATCTCTTAATGCACTATCACATTTATGAATATGTGGATAGATGGATGGCTTTATTTTAAGACCTCCGCGAGGACAAGAGATTGAATTCCGCCCTGAATGAGCTATACCACTCCTGCAGTAACTTGGTAGTCATAGAGCTAACGGAGGACACAGAGCGTGTCAGAGATATTACGTTGCTTGCAATGACTCTGCCCAGGAGTTTGCGGGACAGGTAACTTCCAGATATCCCCTCCTCTTAGCGAAAGTCTGCGGACCCACTGGCACGGTTCTGCTGGCTATCGTCAAGTGGATATTTCAGTCTGTTCTGACTTTAGTGCCGCAGTTCAGCAGTTATTATCGTTGTTATATTTCGATTCTATTTAATCAACTTTCGCCTGTCGAAGGCGTCTTAGTGAGAGTCTTTGTCTGTGGGAGAATGCTGATACATGTATTTAAAAGATCAATAAACATACACCACTGGTCATTAAAACTGCTACACCAAGAAGAAATGCAGATGATAAACGGGTATTCATTGGACAAATATGTTATGCTAGAACTGAAATGTGATTACATTTTCACGCAATTTGGGTGCATAGATCCTGAGAAATCAGTACCCAGAACAACCACCTCTGGCCGTAATAACGGCCTTGATACGCCTGGGCATGGAATCAAACAGAGCTTGGATGGCGTGTACAGGTACAGCTGCCCATGCAGCTTCAACACGATACCACAGTTCGTAAAGAGTAGGGACTGCCGTATTGTGACGAGCCAGTTGCTCAGCCACCATTGACCAGACGTTTTCAATTGGTGAGAGATCAGGAGAATGTGCTGGCCAGGGCAGCAGTCTAACATTTTCTGTATCCAGAAAGGCCCGTACAGGACTTGCAACATGCGGTCGTTCATTGTCCTGCTGAAATTTAGGGTTTCGCAGGGATCGAATGAAGGGTAGAGCCACGGGTCGTAACACATCTGAAATGTAACCTCCGCTGTTCAAAGTGCGGTCAATGCGAACAAGAGGTGACCGAGACGTGTAACCAATGGCACCCCATACCATCACGCCGGGTAATACGCCAATATGGCGATGACGAATACACGCTTCCAATGTGCGTTCACCGCGATGTCGCTAAACACGGATGCGACCATCATGATGCTGTAAACAGAATCTGGATTCATCCGAAAAAATGACGTTTTGCCATTCGTGCACCCAGGTTCGTCGTTGAGTACACCATCGCAGGCGCTCCTGTCTGTGACGCAGCGTCAAGGATAACCGCAGCCATGGTCTCCGAGCTGATAGTCCATGCTGCTGCACACGTCGTCCAACTGTTCGTGCAGATGGTTGTTGTCTTGCAAACGTCCCCATGTGCTGACTCAGGGATCGAGACGTGGCTGCACGATCCGTTACAGCCATGCGGATAAGATGCCTGTCATCTCGACTGCTAGTGATACGAGGTCGTTGGGATCCAGCTCGGCGTGCCGTATTACCCTCCTGATCCCACCGATTCCATATTCTGGTAACAGTCATTGGATCTCGGCCAACGCGAGCAGCAATGTCGCGATACGATAAACCGCAATCGCGATGGGCTACAAGTCGGAAACGTGATGGTACGCATTTCTCCTCCTTACACGAGGCATCACAACAACGTTTCACCAGGCAACGCCGCTCAACTGCTGTTTCTGCATGAGAAATCGGTTGGAAACTTTCCTCATGTCAGCACGTTGTAGGTGTCGCCACCAGCGCCAACCTTGTGTGAATGCTCTGAAAAGCTAATCATTTGCGTATCACAACATCTTCTTCCTGTCGGTTAAAGTTCGCGTCTGTAGCACGTTATCTTCGTGGTGTAGCAATTTTAATGGCCAGTAGTGCAGTGCTTCATGCTTTAGCTCATTTCTGAATTCAAATACGTGTTTGTTCGGAAAACTTATAAGACAGTTTACATAAAATTTCGTGTGACTTCAATCTTAGTTCTGATCATTTGTTGAAGAGCGCACCACATGGCACAGTGGTCGAGCGAACCTCATACTGAAGTGTTCAAGTGACCGCATCATCGCCTTAAGCATTTGCATTTAGTTATTTCGTGACCGTCTTTTCGGGAATATTTGTCTCCGAGCTGAGTGATTTTCGTTTGATGCTGCTACTAACTAGGGTAAGAAATGGTTAAAATGGCTCTGAGCACTATGGGACTTAACATCTGAGGTCATCAGTCCCCTAGAACTTAGGACTACTTAAACCTAGCTAATCTAAGGCCATCACACACATCCATGCTCGAGGCAGGATTCGAACCTGCGACCGTAGCAGTCGCGCAGTTCCGGACTGAAGCGCCGAGAACCGCTCGGCCACCGCGGCTGGCAACTACGGTAAGAGCTCTGCTCTTGTGTCTGCTACAGCCTTGAAAGAAAAGAGCACGTTAAAAAACGAATAAACTGAGGTCAGGATACACATTTAAATTGCAAAATTACATCAGTTCAGCAACAAAAAACGGATCACAAAAGAATTCGCCCGCGAAGACTTCATTAAAATTTCGTTTATGTCATCTTTTGTTCAAATTAGCACGGCCTACTGCAATTCATATTCGTAATCACCGGTGTAAGGACGTCTGGACGTGTTGAAGAGATTATTTCGGTATCATTGCACACTGCACATGTTGAAAAATGCGACGTTTTCAATCCTCTTGGGTCCTCGAAAGTGGGTATAACCTTCATGTATGAGTTAACAGCAGATAAAAATGTACACTGGCGTCGAATTAGGCGAACGTGCTGGCCAAATCATAACGCCTGCGACCAGTTGCAGATGAGTGGGCGCTTTCCCAGCCACAGTCGAGTAGTGAACCGGGCACTCATCGTTCTGGTTCCACATACATGTACTTACTTCAGTTGGTACTCCCTCTAGGAGAGCCGCTGGTTCATCGATAAGAAAATGTGCGTATCTTTTACCCGTTGAGGTCTCTTGCATGGTTTAAGGACCAATCTCTTTCTGTCCAATAATTTAGCACGAAACGTTCACATTCCATTGCCTCTCATATTCAAACCGCCTCTGCCAGTGCGGATTGTCTGCAGCCTGATGACACGTATATCTTACATTCAGGTTTCCATGGTTTGTAAAGGTGACTTCATCGGTAAAGAGAATTTTTTGATGAAAGAATCTATTGTCTCAATATTACATCAGGACCTCGCAGTACAATTACACGTCTTTTTCAGTTCTGCTGATTTATCTCCTGGTGAAGAGCCACTCGAAACGGATGGAAGCTGTTTGCGCTCGAAATGCTAACAACGCTGGTCTGACTTATTCCACAGCCACTCGTAATTTCGCTGAAGCTAAGAAGCAAGAAAAGTGACACAACCTGAACCTTTAGTTTATGTCACGGAAAAATACGAGGGTTGTTTGATAAATCAGGCAAGTTTCCATGAAAGAATGGAATATTTTTGTTGCGTTTTGTGGTTAGTAAGCTTGATTATTCCAAGGATCGTATACAGAATTCCAATAAAGTACAGGATACAGTTCATTGTTGACAGTCTTCTGAATGTGTCGACTGCGACTGAAACTGGAGAAGACCGAGTTGTTTGTAGAGCTGAACTACTGTACAGATCAAAACAGAACTGGATGAAGTTCATACACACTCTGCACCATCATTAAAGACCACTTAGTTTTCGATTAATGAATTGAAATGTGGTCGGACAAGCACCAAAGACGAAACACGCTTCGATTGTCCAGTTGAGGTCACCACAAAAGATAACGTTGATAAAATGCACTGTATGGTAATGAAAGGACGCCGAACAGAAATTGCTGAGGTAGACGAGACTGTAGAAATCTCTAATGAATAATAGCCTGCACGGAGAGTTGACTATGAAGAATCCATGTGGGAGGTGGGTGCCGCGATTGCTCACTGTCGACCAAAAGTGCATCCAGCGCAACATTGCAGTACAATGTCTGGCGATGTTTAATCTTAGTCCACAAGACGTTTTGCGCCGATCTGTGACTGCTGATGAAACCTGGATCCACCATTACACACCAGGGTCAGAACGGCAGCCAAAAGAATGGACAAAGGCTGTTTGAAAGTGCACCGAAGAAGCGAAAGGCCTTTTGGTCAACTGGCAAGGTGATGGACACTGGTTTTCGGCTTCTAAATGCCAGAACAATAAGTGAACCTTTCGTATCCCGCCTGGTAGGCGGCGTGTGGGTCTGCTCCTGGAGCAAGAAAAGGTGAAGTACTGCGGTACTGAGTATAAGTTAAAACTCTTTTACTGGTGTACGAACATGAACAAATAATATTACTTAACTTTGGCTGAGATGAGCTCGTAGGCGCGAAGCCGCACAGGCATCAACGCTAACAGCTACGAGTAGTTGGACAAACTATCATTGAAGTAAGTGAAGTAACAAAGCTAGTCCCCTATGTAGAAACTAAGTTGCTTAGCCGTCTACTCGTGATCAAATCGACTGAATCTGGAGCGGCGCTCGTAGAGCTGCACAGCGCCGGCTAGAGGGTGCTGTCGTCTGTGTCGATGTCGTAGTGCTAACCTAGGAACTTTCATCTACGCCGTGGCATCGTAGCTGTCGATACCACAGAACCCTATTATGCTTAATTGTTGGATCTTTTGAAATATCAGTCGGCTGAATAAAGACTAAGGTTGGCCCCCCCGTCGGAGGTTCGAGTCCTCTCTCAGACGTGCGCGTGCGCGTCGTCCTTAGAGTAAGTTAGTGTAAGTTAGATTAAATACTGTGTAAACTTAGGGACCGATGACCTCAGCAGTTTGGTCCCGTAAGACCTTACCACAAATTTAATTTTTACAAAGGTTGGCACGCAAAAAAGTGATCTTTCGTCAGGGTAACGCACCATCCAGCACATCAGCGATAACAAAGGCGAAAGTGCATGAATTGGGCTTAGAACTGGTTACTACCCAAACCCTAATCCCCAGACTTGGCACAAAGTGACTTTTTCCTTTACTCTAATTTGAAACTTTGGCTTGCTAGAAGAACTTTTCATCGAGTGAGGAAGTAATAGTTGCTGTCAACCAGTAGTTTGCAGAGTCCGCAGAACCCACTTTTCCGTTGTGATGAAAAATTTGGAGGTCGAAGTGTGTAAGCCCACAAAGGAGACTATGTCGACAAGTGAATTGTTTACGAAACAAACATTTTTCCTTGCTTTTTTACCAGGCTTGTCAGACCACCCTCGCACGTGTGAATTCCGCCAACGCGAACCAAAAATATAATAGAATTCACTGCCAACAATACTTCCTTGAAATTTAAAGGAAGCTTATACTATTTCAAATAGAAGCTTGATTGAAGTAATTCCTTAAGTTGAGTTCTCTCAAGTATAGCATTTTTGAACTGTGACACCGTTCTTGCCAGGGCTCATTATGGTTTTTGACCAATAGCTGTTAGAACATCTATTTTGTTTGCTCCATTCGTTGCAAGCTTGTTCCTTACCCTAGCGTAGTTTTCTAGTGACCTTCCAATCAAAAATTTCTTGCAGATGTGCTGAATTGTCATTCTTACTGAATCTATATCCTCCATAAAGTGTCTTATCTAGTTTCTCTTGGTTTGTGGTAGATATTTATCTTTTCGAACTAACCAGCACTCGAAACATATGAACGACCCAGAGAGAATGAAAGCTTCACTTCAGATGTCTCCCTTTTATACCGGTATAGCTATGGTGCACCACTGTTCCTATCTCATTCAGCGTCCAGCATTTCCTTATTTCGGCAAAATATCACGAACTCCCGCATAAGACAGCAGTTTCGTGTTGAGAACAAATAAATCCTTAGTTCTAAACATTGTAATTACTCTGGAACTAGTTATCGCATCCTGAAGAGAGAAACGTCGTTGAATTCGTCTCTTTTATAACCACGATTTAGCAGCAGAAATTCTTATGGTTTCATTTGGAAAAGCGAAGGTGATATCCTAATCTGAGCAATTAATAAGGTTACGAAATAAAGTTACTCGTCATTTAGTGAGGTCTTTCCCACAATTCATCTGCGTAGAAACAGAATTACGTTATGTTAAACAGTTCCGGAAATATTTGAGTTGAACAGATTAGATAAAACACCCTGTATGTCGTGAACTGCGTCTATCACACTACCTTGAAGTGCGCGAGAAAATACCTTCGCTTCTGACAAGGGAACCTCCCCATCGCATCCCCCTCAGATTTAGTTATAAGTTGGCACAGTAGATAGACCTTGAAAAACTGAACACAGATCAATCGAGAAAACAGGAAGAAGTTGTGTGGAACTATGAAAAAAAAAAAAAATATACAAACTGAATAGTCCATGCGTAAGATAGGTAACATCAAGGACACTCTTAGCTCGGGAGCGCCGTGGTCCCGTGGTCAGCATGAGCAGCTGCAAAACGATAGGTCCGTGGTTCGAGTCTTACCTCGAGTGAAAATTTTAATTTCTTTATTTTCGCAAAGTTATGATCTGTCCGTTCGTTCATCGACGTTTCTGTTCACTGTAATAAGTTTAATGTCTGTGTTTTGCGACCGCACCGCAAAACCGTGCGATTAGTAGACGAAAGGACGTGCCTCTCCAATAGGAACCGGAAACATTTGATCGCAAGGTCATAGGTCAACCAATTCCTCCACAGGAAAACACGTCTGATATATTCTATACGACACTGGTGACGGCATGTGCGTCACATGACAGGAATATGTTGTCGACCCACCTAACTTGCACACTTGGCGAATGGGTAAAAAGATTCTTCTACCTTGCCCGATTTAGGTTTTCTTGTGGATGTGATAATCACTCCCAAAAAAGTGATGAAAACATAAGAGTTTGTCACACAGACTGCAACAAATGAATGCAACAGTTTCACAGTCGTACTGTTTTCCCTGTGCTCTGTCAAAACATATGTTTTTAACGTTTTCAAATTTTTCCTTGTGTAGACCGTCAAATCCTGCATATGTCCAAGCAAATCTGAACATGTCCTGGAATTTTGGAGAGCGAAATTGATGTGTGAGTGCCTGAACTTTGATAACTGTCTGAAAACAAAAGATTAAACTTCTCACTCGAGGGTAGAGTTGAACCGAGGACCTCTCTTTCCACAGGTGCTCACGCTAACCACGAGACCACGGTGCTCCTCAGGTCACATTATCCTTGTTGTTGCCTATCATCTGCATGGACTACTCAGTTTCTATATTTTGCTTATTTTTTCATAGTTCCACACAACTTCTTCCTGTTTTCTCGATTGATCTGTGTTCAGTTTTTCAAGGCCTATCCACTGTGCCCACTTATAACTAAATCTGAGGGGGGTGCGATGGGGAGGTTCCCTTGTGAGTATGCCTCTCCCTTTGCGTACAACTGCTTTCACAGTGAGACCAACCTTAACTTAATGTCTCAAAAGCTGCTCAGTGGCTGCTCCGTGACACCACCACGGTATTGGAGTGTGCTACCCCCTGTTGTCAAGATACACAACGCGCTGCCAGCTCAGGCAATACGTTTGGCGCGGGACGGCAACAAAGGCATTCAGCTGCACAGTGTTTGCCGGAGTTGGCTGTTGCTGAGGACCGTGAGGTGACGTATATTGTGTTTCCCGCTGTATTATCGTCTGAGCCGGCGTAGTTCTAGTAAGTTACGAAAGGTTATGCATGGTAGAGTAGACTAATATTCAGGTTTAATCCATTTCTTGCATAGTTTTTATGTAAACACAAAAAACATGTGTGGTTTCGTTACGGAACCACTGTGACACATCGATTAGTGAGGGCTGCTCTTTGTTGTAGGTGCAGTGTGTTGAATCATGGCTTCTAGAGGAAGATTCAAAGCAAGTGAACTGAATACCGAAATGCTGATGCAAAGACTTGACATACTAAGCGATACTGAGTCTTGCGTATCAGATAGTGACAGTGACGAATACAAATTTCTGAAGCAGCAAACCAACTTCGTTTTGATGATGAAGCTGTACTATATTCTGTAACCGGATATGACCCTCCAAATGGAGAGCAAGATGTGCTGGAAACAGCTGATGCTGCTGTTGTATGAGAACAGTTTCCAATTTCCAGAGGTCCAAAATGGTTTTGTGGTGATACGGGCAGAATTTTATGCATACAAATGAAGACGAAATACGCAGATTTCTTGCAATAAATCCACTAGTGGGCACAAAGAAATCATCCAGTTACAAGGATTACTGGTCTTCTGATCCTGCAATACGAGATACGCATATTTCTGCAACATTTTCAGGCACCTAAATGACAATGACAAACTACCGAAGAAAGGAGAAGTCTATGACAAATTACATGACGTACGTCCTCTTCTAACACAATTTGAGATATATATTGGAACGGTGGGAAATATTGTAGAAAAAAATTTAGGTGCTAGAGTAGTCAAAACTGTGAAAGTCTACATGGTTTGGGTCACAAGGTATTTGTCGATAATTATTTTATTTCGTTACCTCTCATGAAGCACCTCCTGCAACATCAAGTGTATGCATGTGGAACTGTTGGGGGAGCTGGGATGCCTATATATTTCACCAGTGAAATGACAATGGGTAGGGGAGACTTCCACTTCAGGTGTTCTGCGACAGGAATTGTTGCTGTGTTGTGGAAGGATAAAAAAGGAATCTTGTTTTTCGCCAATTATCACAGCATAGAGGACATGTCAACAGCCACAATGTATGGTACAGTCACTCTAATTTCAAGTCCACAATTAGTCAAGGATTACAACAACCATATGGATGAGACGCCCTGTTAAACCCGGAGGACAGATCACGTAGTTTAAATTGTGGAAAGGGGCCAAAATAAGCGGCTGTTAGTTACACTCGAACTTACAACTTTATTTATTTGACCAAACATTACAAGAGCCAAGAAAATTTAGAAAAAACACAGCATTAAATTTTTTTTTTTGAACTTAACTGGCTGAATGCGCCATACAATCTCATGCCTTAAGGGCAAGACCATTTTAATTTAAAATCGGCTGAGAACCAATAACTTAAGGCTCAAACCAAAATCAGAAATTTAAAAGGCAGAAGGCCTTATCTTAAATCAGTTCTTTCAATTAGGCTGAAGGCCCAAACAATCTCACACCTTAAGAGCAAAACAACTTTAATTTAAAAAATAAAATCGGCTGAATGCCCATCTCTTAAGACCAAACCAAAATTAGATTTCTAAAAGGCAAAAGGCCTTATCTAAAAACAGTTCTTTAATTAGGCTCAAGGCTCAAACGATCTGAAGTCTTAAGGGCAAACCAACCTTAATTTAAAAATCGGCTAGAAGCCATACAAATACAAACAACAAGAACAAATAAGAAAAGGCAGTACACCCACGGCGCTCTGAAGTTTCCGAGGGTCAGTCTGGAATTCAAACACTAACGCTTGCTTAGGTGAGACAGGCAGTCGGCCCAACCATTCTCGATCCGACGACAACCAAACAGACAGACAGACTGTCAACGGACCCACCGGCAAGATAACTTCCGCTCCACCCGACCAGCACACAACAGGGAGTTCAATGGAACAACGTAGAAGGTATTGGTGCCCACAACCAATTATACATTGAGCTGTCAAACTACACACCGTGCAGGACAGCGACAACACGATGGGGAAAATACACTGCCTGAATTTACGTCAACGGCCAGGGCAGGTAACCAGAACGTTAACGGCCACAAGGCAGAAGATTCCGCTGGTGCACTTCAGTTCAAAATAACCAAGTACAGTTAAACTCCACCGGAGGGTGGGTAAAATTTGCCAACTTGAAAAAACATGTTGTTGCTCACGAGAATGTCCCAACAGCCGACAACGAAATCCAAATGACTCAATGTGAACAGTCGTGACATGCTGGAGATTAAGTCAAAACTCAACTTTCGTGTCCAGGATCGGTGAGCCATGGACCTCATAGCAATGGGAACAGCGCTATACCCTCCGACCCCGCGTGGACACCGCCAGTGGCCTGGCCAAAATACGAGCCGCGGAGATTTCCTCGCTGCTCCACGCCAACCGACCAACTTTTCGCACACAGCAAAGCCGGAAACTATAAGCGGCAGGCCAAAGATAGTACAAGGTGCGAATATCGATACACACCGCTGCTGCCACTCGCGGAGCGAGAGGGTAACAGCATAATCGCGATAACTGTGGCAGACTAAACACAGAATAGCAATCAAAGTTTAATACAACGCATAAAATGAGCCAGCCATGGCTAAATG
Source organism: Schistocerca serialis cubense (assembly GCF_023864345.2). Classification (NCBI taxonomy): domain Eukaryota; kingdom Metazoa; phylum Arthropoda; class Insecta; order Orthoptera; family Acrididae; genus Schistocerca; species Schistocerca serialis. The sequence continues at coordinate 219,848,017 of NC_064642.1, forward strand.
GGTTAAGTGGATAAAGCAGATATGTTCAAATTCATGTATGAAATTGACAGAAAATGTAAAAAGTGGTGGCATCGTATACTGTGTCACTTTGTAGATGTAACTGTTGCCAACTCGTACTTGACCTTCAGTGACAGATGTCAAGAGAGCAGATCCACGTCACTCAAAGAGTTTCACCTTGCAGTCATTGCAGGTCCGATAGGATCTACAAAGTTGTCTCCCAGTAGAGGAAAGAGAGTACAAAAAAGATCCCTCGTTCAAGCCCTATTTAGCACCAGAGAAACGTTTTGATAATGCAAAAGACTTACCTGTGAGAGACACATCCCATAGATGTGCACTTCATAGCACAGCAGCTAAGCCTCATTGCACGAAATGGAGTTGTGAAATATGTGGCGTAGGTCTCTGCGTCGGTAATGTGAAAAACTGTTTTGCTTTGTATCACAAAACGTATTGAGTACTTTACGTCAGAATTTATTGTACTGGACCGGTGGTTTCACTACGTAAACACTTCTTATAAAAAAAAAAGTGTGAACACTCGAGTACTTTTCTCACTTTATACGGGGTGTTTGGGGAGGAAAGGTCAATATTTTACACAGTGATAGTATAAGCAATACTGAACAAAAAATGTTGTATGAACATAAGACCACAAATGCTTCGTTAGGGAGGTATGGGTATTGAAAGGAACTTTAATTCTGCAAAATTGATATGCACAACGTGAACGTATACGCAATACAACTGGACCGTAACGTGATTTTCTCGAAAACAATGTTACAGAGAAGTACAGTAGTGTTACTCATTTTTACATAATGTTTATTTACTTTGCATTTAATACATAATGCATTAAACATGCATGTTACATGTATTCAGTTGAAAAACACGTATCATGTCTTTTACAGTCGGCTTTAACACTTATCTTACAGATGCTGTACAGTTCATAGAACAGGTTCGAATATATGCTACCATGAACATCAGTGTAGTTTTGCGCTCTAGGGATAACATGTATTGCTTGTTCAATTGCGTTTGGTTGGTTCCTAATCAATTCAGCAGCATCCATGATGCGACGAAGCAGTTCACCTCATGTATTTACCTTCACTTTGTGCGCCTATGATTTCATCCTACCCCATAAACAGAAATCTAAATGTGTAAGGTCAGATGTTCTTGGAGGTCAGTTAATAGCACCGCCACAGCCAATCTAGCGATTAGGGTATGTGCGGTTGAGATGGTCCCTCACACATAAGGTAACAAGTTGAAAGTACCTTCCAGTTTGCTTGGCTAAAGAAATGTCTTCCAATATTTCCACAAATGAATTTTCCAAAAAATGCAGGTACCTCTCTCCCATCAATCGCTGACTGATAGTAAATGGAGCTTCAAAAGGTTGCCGATCATGCTGCTCCAAACATTTATGGCAAAACGAACTAGGAAATTGCTATCCACTGAGGCGTGTGTATTTTCCCGTGACCATCGATGATCATTGCATGTGTTGTTTATTTCATGCCGTGAAAACTGGGCTTTGTCAGTGAATAGTATGTATGGAAGCAATTGAGTATTTTCAGAATTGAAGTCGTTGGCATTGTGCCAACGAGGAGATTTTGGACAAGCTGTGTTGGAAATGGATACAGGTTTTTCGTATGTAATGTTTCCTGTACACGTGTCTCTGCAACATTCATACGCAGGGGCATTCTTCGTTTGCTAGTACTGGGACTTTGCTCAGCACTTGCGATAATTTCTGCCTGCTCTTGCAAAGTTTGTTAACGTGCACGCTCGGACGAAAAATGTTTATTTTGAAGAGAACCTGTTGCACACAAAGTGATAAACACTATGGAAAACACACTGCGATCAGGTAATCGTCGGATCAGAAAGCGCCTGTGGTATTCTCCTCTTGCAGTGGTAGCACTACCGTCACAGAAGCCACAAACATACACCATATTTGCGTATTCCTCATTACTATACACTTGTGGCATTGCTAGCAGCGTTTGTACGAACACAGTTAACACCATACACTACACAGCCAACCGACCCGTCGCTGGTACTACACAATGCAGCTTACACGGCACAAATGCGCAAACAATGGTTGATTGTACTACTTACTACGTAAACCACATGACCATAATACGAGGTATGTTGCATAGTGTAAACATGGCATGTACCTGTGCATTTTTTGCAAGAAAATCACGTTACGGTCCAGCTGTATTGCGTATACGTTCACGTTGAACACTTAGTTTTGCAGAATTAAAGTTCCTTTCAATACCTATACCTCCCTAAAGAAGCATTTGCGGGCATACGTTCATATAACAGTTTTTGTGCAGAATTAGTTATACTATCGCTCCTTAAAATATTGCCATTGAAGAAACTGTGTAGCACAGTCACTGTACTGTAGTGGTTATGATACTAGACTGTTGACTGGAGGGTCGTGAGTCCAGAACTCAGCCGGCCGGTGTGGCCGAGCGGTTCTTGGCGCTTCAGTCTGGAACTGTGCGACCGCTACGGTAGCAGGTTAGAATCCTGCCTCGGGCATGGATGTACGTGATGTCCTTAGGTTGGTTAGGTTTAAGTAGTTCTAAGTCCTAGGGGACTGATGACCTCAGATGTTAAGTCCCATAGTGCTCAGAGCCATTTGAACCAATCCAAAACTCACCTGGACTGTAAACTTTTGATTTTTATATTCGGTTCGGGTACATTCTACAAGTATCCACAAACGTAAAGAATCGTTGTACTTGAATGTTCTATAACTGTATATATACCGTATTTGTTCTGGCCGGAGGCAGCTCGCTCCGCGCTCCTGTATGTGCAAGTGCTGAATAAACCTTCGTTAAGTGAAGTTAGTGTTCATCATTCATCTAATTACACCTTCTTCTACGTAACATTCTGGTGGAGACGCTGGGTATTGGAACTTGTGGTACCGCACATTATCGACGACACAGTGGCTCCCATCACGTCACGACAGAGCCGCCGTTTAAGTGGCGAAAAACCCGAGTTCGAGCCATATTCAACAGAACGCAACCTGTCGGAGACAGAAGAAGAAGACGTTATGATGACAGCAACTGTGTGCAACCACATGAGACATCCTCCGGGTTCTCTGGTGACGATGGCCAAGATCCAAACAAGTGGCTGAAGGTATATGAGCATATATAGCTAAATTTAACAAATGGGATGACACCGTGTGTTTGGCTAACGTATTTTCTACTTGGAGGGCACTGCCAAACAATGGTATGAGAACAACGAGGAGAAGTTCACAAGCTGGGAAGTATTCCAGGCAGAATTGTGCAAGTATCTGGGCGACACACAACGACAGAATTGTAAGGCTGAACATAATGTGCAGCGTCCGGTTGAAACGACAGCACCCTACATTCAACATGTCTTGGAGCTGTGTAAAATAGTGGATCCTAGAATGAAGGAGGAAGATAAGGTTGCACATTTCATGAAGGCTGCTGCTGAGAACACGTATCAAGCCCTACTCCTGAAGGAGGTATCGACAGTAGACGACTTAAAAAAATGGTGCCAATATATCGAGACATTGCATCAACAAAGAACTACACGCAAGAAGTTTGAACGGCTTCCAAATGTCGTATCGATGTCTGTGATGGAGGAAGGAGCTGATTTCACAGGTGTTCTTCGTCAGACAGTGAGAGAGGAAGTTCAGAAGGTACTTTGATTGCAAAGCAAGCAAAAAACCGAGACGCTTCAAGAGGTCAAAAGGGAGGAAGTGGAATGGACATTTAACCCAATCTCTTGTCCATTTCTCTTTAAAATGATAAAAAAATCTAGACCCAGGTGAAGTTATGTTCCCACAATGCCGCATGAGGAACCAGTTTGGGCACCAAGGAAGACTGACGTTCGGAGGACCCAGGATAACCAACCAATATGTTTCCACTGCGGATGACCGGGACATATGGTGCACTGTTACCGAGAATGGTGGCCGATATTTGATGACGCCCATGCCAGAAGACAGCAGACCAATCTTAACCGATGCCAACTCCAGGACGACGAAGATGAACAAGGATATGTGGGTGCAGGACGACGTAGGTCATCATCGCTGCAAGCTAGCCGCTGGAGAGGACGCTCCCCAACATGCCGATCAAGGTCTCCACTGCCGTTTAGAAGCTCCAGCCGATCACCCAGCAGCCACAACCTTGGAAACTAAAGGCTGCGAGCTTCCTTGGAGGTGAGGCCGCCTAAGAGAAAAATCCTCCGCCGTTGATGATAGGAAACTACGTCGATATCCTCATGGATGGCCGACCTGCCCAAGCTCTTGTGGACTCTAGCGCATCATATTCAGTCATTTCGGAGAAGTACCTTCTCCAGTTGCAGAAAACTGTATTCGTAGACTACAAAACATCTCTGCTGAAGGTGGCTAATGGGAAAATATGCAAAACCTACAGGAAGATGTGTCATTTGTGTGGGTGTAAGTGGCCATACACAGCCCTTAGAATTCATCGTCTTACAAAAGTGTAGTCATGACGTCATTATCGTATGGGACTTTTTGAAAGCTTGTCAGGCAATTATAGATTGTGGTCGCTAGAAGATTATGCTAGACAAGATGAGATACTGTGGACAGGAAAATGCGCATCCAAGTGTGTGGAGACTGTGTGCTGGATGAAGTGATCATTCCCGCAGTCAGCGCTAGAAAGGTAACTGTCGTGTGTCATGCCACGCATCAACCCATGGATCTTGTAGTGGAATGTAAGAGAAGCACATCACTGACGAATGACTTGGTCATCCCAGCCTCTGTCGTCTCGTTTAAGAACGGATTCGGTGAATTGTAGATAATTAACTGACGCAGAGAACCGCAGACCCTTCCAAGATCCATGTGCGTAGCAAACGCTGAGCCGTTAACTGCCGAACAGTTGAGCGTCATAGAAACCTCCCATGCCTAGTCTGTGGGTGAAATTAGCGCTACCACTACGAGACAAGATCTTCTAGCTCGACTATCACCAAATCTCACTAAGGAACAATAGGAGAAGCTACTTGCCATTCTTCAAGAGTTCTTTGAATGCTTCATTCCACAGGTTAAGAGCAAATTAGACAAATCGACGGTGAAGCACCGGATTAGCACTGGAGACCATCAACCAATAAGCCAGAGATCACACTGTCAGAAATGGAAAGTCGAATAATTCGCGACGAGGTAGAGAAAATGAAGAATGGCATCATTCAGCCTTTGCAGAGACTATAGTCGTCACCAGTACTCCTCGTCAGGAAGAAGGATGGCAGTTGGCGCTTTTGTGTTGATTACAGGAAGGTTAATAAGATAACTAAAAAGGACGTTTACGCTCTTCCAAGAATTGACTATACACTAGATTGTCTGAAGGGGACTACGTTTTTCTCAACCACGAACATGTACTTGGGATACTGGCAAATCTAAGTAGAACAGCCTGATCGTGAGAAAACTGCATTCATTACCCCTGTATGAGTTTAAGGTAATGCCTTTTAGTTTGTATAATGCACCAGCAACTTCTGAACGGCTGACGGATAATCTTCTAAGTCACCTGAAGTGGACGATGTGTCTTCGTAATTTAGATGACATTATAGTGTTCTCAGAGACATTTGATAAGCACATACAAACACTGAGGGCCGTTCTCAAGTGTCTCCAACAAGGTGGACTGAAACTTAATCCAAGAAAGTGTCTCTTTGGAGCAAAAGAAATCATAATACTTGGACACCTTGTGTCAAACGAAGGTGTGCGGCCAGACCCAGAAAAAAGTGAGATCTCACTGCACTCCAGGATCTCTCTGCTGAGCAGAGGACGGATGCCAAGATACCTCAAATTATGCTTGCGTTAAATCGGTCAGAGGATGTGAAAGCACAATTTAAGGTAGTTAATGGATTACTTTGCAAGAAAAACTTTGATCCGTGTGGAAAGAGGCCGCTACCAGTGATGCCTAAACACATGTTCTTAGATGTTCTACAGAAATTCCATGACACACCTGAGGCCGGATGTTTACGATTTATGAAGACATACGATAGGATCCGCAAGAGATTTTTTTGGCCAGGTTTATTTAGGAGCGCCCGTCACTATGTGTCGCACTGTCGGGAGTGCCAGAAGAAAAAGGCAGTTCCTTAGAAACCACCCAGTCGACTCATACTAATTTCACAAGCCGAAGGGCCTTTCCAGCGTGTTGAGATTGACCTCCTCGGACGATTTCCAATGTCTGGTAGTGGCAATAGATGGATTATTGTTTGCACTGATTATCTCTCACGCTATGCCATTGCAAAAGCCGTGAAAACAACTGAAGCATTCGAGGTACCCAAATTCATCGTGGAAGACATTGCATTAAAACACGGTGCCCAAAGGTCGTTAATTACGGGTCGACGGAAAGCTTTTCAATCGAATCTTGTGACAGAGATAAACCGTCGGTGCAACATTACTTATCACATGATGACTGCCTACCATCCGCAAACTAACGGGCTTATAAGACCTTGGCCGACATGCTATCAATGTTCTTCAGTGTTGAGCAAAGCAACTGGGATGAGGTGCTGCCTTTCGTGACGTCTGCCTACAACACTGCCAAACAAGACACCACAGGATTTACGCCGTTTTTCCTGGCGCATGGGCGTGAGGCGACTACGACGATGGACACTGTTTCCGTTACATCCGGATGACGTGGACGACGACATCGGCCGGGTTTTAACCAGAGCTGAGGAAGCTCAGCAGTTAGCTCTACTCAGCATGCTGCAGGCTCAAGAAAACGATCGCCGGAGGTATGGCGCGAGCCACCACTCTATTGTCTACCAGCCTAGTGACCTCGTCTGGATCTTCACTCCTGTTCGGAAGGTTGGTCTCTCTGAGAAGCTCCTCAGGCGCTACTTTGGACCTTATAAGGTTGTAAGACACTTGTCTGATGTTACTCATGAAGTTGAAGATTTCGATCCTGACAAGACGACGAAAGATCAGACATACGATCCACGTCTTTCGAACGAAGCCCTATAAGGATCCTGCAACCCAGGGTAAATTAGAAGCGCCAGCGACAGGCAACAAGCGGAAAGGTGACAAAGAGCGTAGCGGGAAGGGAAGTTCTAAGAAGATCACCGCCAGGGCGAACATGAGTCATCGGGAATCGGAGTATGCAGGACCGATGACTCGTTCCCGAACTAGGAGGACGTAATACCGAGACGTTGCTCTCTTAAGGAGGAAGAAATGTCGCAGGAGAAGCTGAGTAGCACAGTAATTGTAGTGTAGCGGTTATGTTGCTAGAATGTGGCAGGGAGGATCGTGAGTTCAGAATTCACCTGAACTGTGAAATTTTAATTTCCATATTCAGTTCGAGTACATTCTAGAAGTATCCACAAATGTCTAGAATCACTGTACTGGAAAGTTCTGTAACTGCATATATACCATATGTGTTCTGACCGGACGTAGTTCGCTCGGCGCTCTTGTATGTGCAAGTGCTGAATGAACCTTCGTTAAGTGAAGTTCGTTTTTATCATTCATCTAATTACACTTTCTTCTCCGTGACAATATTGACCTTTCCTCCCCAAACACCCTGTACGTTACACTACTGGCCATTAAAATTGCTGCCGCGCGGGAATAGCCTAAAAATGTGTTGGTTCGTTACAGGACTTTACCACTAGGTTTGTCAGATGCTGTTATAACATGGAACGTCGTGGACTGTGCGGCTGGTCCCGGCGGAGGTTTGAGTCCTCCCTTGGGCATGGGTATCTGCGTTTGCCCTTAGGATAATTTAGGTTAAGTAGTGTGTAAGCTTAGGGACTGATGACCTTAGCAGTTAAGTCCCATAAGATTTCACACACATTTGAACATTAAAATTGCTACACCAAGAAGAAATGCAGATGATAATCGGGGTTTCATTGGACAAATATATTATACTAGAACTGACATGTGATTACAGTTTCACGCAATTTGGGTGCATAGATCCTAAGGAATCAGTACCCAGAACAACCACCTCTGGCCGTAATAACGACCTTGATACGCCTGGGCACTGAGTCAAACGGAGGTTGGATGGCGTGTACAGGTACAGCCGCCCATGAAGCTTCAACACGATATCACAGTTCATCAAGAGTAGTGACTGGCGTATTGTGACGAGCCAGATGCTCGGCCACCATTGACCAGACGTTTTCAATTGGTGAGAGATCTGGAGAATGTGCTAGCCAGGGCAGCAGTCGAACATTTTCTGTATCCTGAAAGGCCCGTACAGGACATGCAACATGCGGTCGTGCATCATCCTGCTGAAATGTAGGGTTTCGCAGGGATCGCATGAAGGGTAGAGCCACGGGTAGTAAAACATCTGAAATGTAACATCCAGTGTTCAAAGTGCCGTCAATGCGAACAAGAGGTGACCGAGACGTGTAACCAATGGCACCCCATTCCATCACGCCGGGTGATACGCCAATATGGCGATGACGAATACACGCTTCCAATGTGCGTTCACCGCGATGTCGCCAAACACGGATGCGATCATCATGATGCTGTAAACACAACCTGAATTCATCCGAAAAAAATGACGTTTTGCCATTCGTTCACCCAGGTTCGTCGTTGAGTACACCATCGCAGGCGCTCCTGTCTGTGATGCAGCGTGAAGGTTAACCGCAGCCATGGTCTCCGAGCTGGTAGTCCATGCTGCTGCAAACGTCGTCGAACTGTTCGTGCAGATGATTGTTGTCTTGCAAACTTTCGCGACTCATGGATCGAGACGTGGCTGCACGATCCGTACAGCCATGCGAATAAGATGCCTGTCATCTCGACTGCTAGTGATACGAGGCCGTAGGGATCCAGCACGGCTTTCCGTATTACCCTCCTGACCCCACCGATTCCATATTCTGCTAACAGTCATTGGATCTCGACCAACGTGAGCAGCAATGTCGCGATACGATAAACCGCAATCGCGATAGGCTACAATCAGGCCTTTATCAAAGTCGGAAACGTGATGGTACGCATTTCTCCTCCTTACACGAGGCATCACAACAACGTTTCACCAGGCAACGCCGGTAACTGCTGTTTGTGTATGAGAAATCGGTTGGAAACTCTCCTAATGTCAGCACGTTGTAGGTGTCGCCACCGGCCCCAACCTTGTGTGAATGCGCTGAAAAGCTGATCATTTGCATATCACAGCATCTTCTTCCTGTCAGTTAAATTTCGCGTCTGTAGCACGTAATCTTCGTGGTGTAGCAATTTTAATGGACAGTAGTGTAGTTTTATATATAATTTGTAATGTAATTAGACTAAATATTTTTTTTTAATGCTCAGTTTGGTTCATTGGGCCACAAAGGGTTAAGAATGACCCACTGAGGTATTTTCGGTACGAAGTATTTAATGCACTTGCTTACCTGTTTTGGATTGTAGGTACCCTCAGGAACAACACAATAGCGCACCCACAGGGAAGAACGGTACCAAGGCGAAAGTTTGCAGGTAAGTACATAGAGATCCGACATACAAATGATCCAAGTTTCGTGTCAGTGCACATATCCACAGACCCTGCAGTAGTGCTACAACCGTGCAGGGGACCCCATTTAAATAGAGCGCAGTGGACGAGACTATACCCGTGAGAATCACATCTCAATTCGAGGAGAACCTTAGTATGTTAGAATGCCAAGTGGATGTATTAGACGACATTCCTCACAGTTAAGCCAGTTTGAGAGACAATCATCAGTATGAAATCGGCAGGCTGTTTGACAGACCATGTGGCTCACCAGGTCGATCGTTCGGAGTGTTCCGTCAGACCATGGTGGGAGCAGTGGACACGAGGTGGCACCCACGTGCGACGTATCGTGTCCATAGCGACCAGGTAGACGACGAGGCGGGAGGATCGAAGGATCTTGTAGAGAGCGATCGGGCATTCTACAGTAACTCGCTACAAGATACAAGCAGAAGTATAGGTCCCACCTGTTCTACAAGCCATTTCCAGGCATATCGTGGATGGGAATTTTCATCCAAGTGCCATTATCGTTTACTGCTGTTAACAACTCGACATCAGGAACTTCGTCTACAATGATGCCAAAAATGGTTCAAATGGCTGAGCATGGGACTTCACTTCTAAGGTCATCTGTCCCCTATAACTTAGAACTACTTAAACCTAACTAACCTAAGGGCATCACACACACCCATGCCCGAGGCAGGATTCGAACCCGCGACCGTAGATGTCGCGCGGTTCCAGACTGTAGCGCCTAGAACCGCTCGGCCTGCAATGATGCCAAGACAAATCGATGTGTAGTGCTACAGATTGTCAAAACATTATGTTTGGTGATGAAATCCAATTCCTCTTGGGAATGGATGATAACCGCATACGGTCGTAGAGGCAGCCTGATGAACGGTGCAGTTCCACCCACGCTCTTGCATGTCACGCTGCCCGCAGAGCTGGCGTAATCTTATAGGACCCCACAGCCTACGATAGTTGGTCCCCTTTAACTGTGGCACATGGAACCTTGACAGGCCAGCGTTATGTTGATGACGTTCTTCGACTTCATGTGGAACTTTTCCTACATGGTCTACCAGGGGCACTTTTCCGGGAGGATGATGCTCTTCGGCATACAGCTCGAGTTGCTCAGCATTTCCTACGCCGTGTTCCAACTCTTCCATGACCAGTCTGTCTTCCGGATCTCCCATAGAGTATCTTTGGGACCAGCTGAAACACTAGATGACGCTGTGTCACTCTGTACATGGTTTGGAGGTGGGTGTTCAAGATATGTGAACTAATGTGCCTCAGGACAACAGGCATCTAGTCAACTCGATGCCCGACAGTGTTGTGGCATGTATTGCAGTAAAAGGTGATCCAATGGATTATTGATGTTGCACTGTATTTGTCTACGTGTACTCATTGTATTTGTTCCCTTTTCTTGATTTCAGTATTAACTGAATCTTTCATCTGTATCATTATGTCCAATAAATCACATTTCGATCCAATGCTCCTCTCTTGGGGCGCTATTTTCAATGTTACTGATTTTTTATTTCTTATTTAATTTTTTTTTTAATAGCGATGGTGCAGAAATGTATTGAAAGCTTTCTTGAAGTCGAGAAACAGTGATCCAGGGTCATCAAACACTTTCTGACTTTACTCTCACAACTGAGACTGGTGCACTGTCATTTGTCATTGTCGTTTGATACAGACCACTTCCGATTTTGGGAAAGCAGGAGTCATGGCTGGCAGGAAATGTGTCGGGGGTTGCGACCTAGATATGAATGGGGTCAGAGGGTCCTAGAAAAAAAAATGCTAAGGTCATCAGTCCCTAAGCTTACACACTAATTAACCTAAATTATCCTAAGGACAAACACACACACACCCATGCCCGAGGGAGGACTCGAACCTCCGCCGGGACCAGCCGCATTGTCCATGACTGCAGCGCCTTAGGCCGCTCGGCTAATCCCGCACGGCAGAGAGGGTCCTAGTCCAGTCAGCTGGGTAGACCTACGGGGAGACCTAGCCCGTCGTCTCCTGGAGTCGCCTGGCGTCACCGTTGCGCGCCGAGAGCAGCGCAAACAGCGCCGGAGGTAGCAATATGGCGGCCGCTTGTTTACAGATGGCGAGAACTCCGCCGCCACCTGGCGGCGCCTGTTTGTTCGCGCCTTATTGCATTCCGTGTCCCGCTCCCCCGCCAACAGGAGGCCCGCCGGGAATATTAGCGGAAAACGAGGCGCCCTCTGCCGCCTTCCCTCCAGTTCTTCTCCGGTTTACAGCTGTCTCGAATTACCGCCCATCGTCCCATTGGTGCCCTGAAAACCTGATACTGTTTCAGTATCTCACTGCCGGTCAGCCACTGCAATATGTCAAACGGCCACGTATTTACTTCCAGTCCCCACACAGGAACGATCACAGATGTTTAATTTTCAGAAAGGTATTTACGATCCATTGATTCATCAAGGAAGTTTTCAGGAAGTTGTAAGCGTTCCAGAGGTACATTGTTATCACAGTTTAATTGATTTTAGGCCACTGGACTGTTTAATCAGAAACACAGCTCGTATTCGTTGTGGAAAAGTACTGAGTAACAACAGTTCAACTTTCAGGCTGCCTCCAAGTTTACTACCAAACTAGCGTTCCGCAAGGTAGTGTCATAGGCCCTCTGCTGTTCCTGATTTACATAAATGATATAGGTGATAATCTGAGCAGCTCCCTTAGATTGTTTGCTGACGATGCTGTAATTACCGTCTAGTGAAATCATCAGGCGATCAATTCCAATTACAAAATGATCTAGAGAGAATTTCTGTATGGTGCGAAAAATGGCAATTGTCACTAAACAGTGCGAGGTCATCCACATGGGTACTAAAAGAAATCCGATAAATTTTGGGTGTACGATAAATCGCACAAATCTAAGGGCTGTCAATTCGACTAAGTACCTAGGAATTACAATTACGAGCAACTTAAATTGGAAAGACCACATAGATAATATTGTGGGGAAGGCGAAACAAAGACTGCGCTTTGTTGGCAGAACGCTTAGAAGATGCGGCAAACCCACTAAAGCGACAGCCTACATTACATTTGTACGTCCTCTGCTGGAATATTGGTGCGCCGTGTGGGATCCTTACCAGGTAGGATTGACGGAGGACATCGAAAAAGTGCAAAGAAGGGCAGCTCGTTTCGTGTTATCGCACAATAGGGGTGAGACTGTCACTGATATGATACGCAAGTTGGGGTGGCAGTCACTGAAACAAAGGCGGTTTTCTTTGCGGCGAGATCTATTTACGAAATTTCAATCAGCAACTTCCTCTTCCGAAAATATTTTGTTGACACCCACCTACGTAGGGAGAAATGATCATCATAATAAAATTAGAGAAATCAGAGCTCGAACGGAAAGATTTAGGTGTTCTTTTTCCCACGCGCCATTCGAGAATGGAATGGTAGTGAAGTAGTATGAAAATGGTTCGATGAACCCTGTGCCAGGCACTTGAGTGTGAATTGCAGAGTAACCATGTAGATGGAGATGTAGCAGAAGGCTAATGGGGTGTAGTCGCATTAAATGTGGCGATAGTGAAGAAGTTAAACTAGGAAGTAACACTAGAAGTAGTAGGTGAGTTGCTATTTGGGCAGTAAACTAACGACGATAGCCGAAATTCAGAAGATATAAAATGTGGACTGCTGATACCATGAACAGTGTTCCTGAAAGAGAGAAATTTATTAGTATCTGACATAAATTTAAGTGTTCAGATATCTTTGCTGAAATTGTTTGTAACATGGTTCAGATGGCACTGAGCACTATGGGACTTAACTTCATCATCATCAGGTCATCAGTCCCCTAGAACTTAGAACTACTTAAACCTAACTAACCTAAAGACACATCACACACATCCATCCCCGAGACAGGATTCGAACCTTCGACCGTAGCGGTCGCGCGGTTCCAGACTGTAGCGCCTAGAACCGCTCGGCCGGCTTGTTTGTCCGACTTGAACAATAAACAGTACAGACAAAAAGAGTTAAGAGCTTCTAAGGCGTAATGCTTGAGAATAATTTTGAATATTTGAAGGGTGAATTGGATAAGTAATGAAGAGGAATTGAGTCAAAGTGGGTCAAACGTAACATTATGGCTCGTCTTGATTAAAAGAAGGTTCCCATTGATAGGACTCACCATCATGTCACACCGAAGCATGACCACAATTAGTGGATTCAAGTGGGTGTGGGCTGCAGTGATTACGCAAAAAGGGCACAGGAAAGACTATGGAAAACATCTTAAACACACGCACTGCAAGGAAGGGGGGGGGGGGAGGGGAAGTGGAGGGACAGGGTTAGATGTGGCGTCTCTTTTCAGCGGTAGTGTGATCAAATAGCAGCTGTGGGAGCTGTCATAGCCAGGACCTATCCGTTCCAACAGGTTTCATTAATTACACGACCAGCTGTTTGCTAAGTATTTTCCTGTCCAGGGGGTCGTCAGTAGTCTGTATACGACAGGGAGAGGGTAAAGGATGAAAGAAGAAGCAGAAGGAAAAAAAAAACAGAGGGACGCACACTACGACACGGTGTGTTGACAATAACATGGCTGCGCTATTGGTTCACACGCCGGCGAATCCAGCAGCGATAGAAAAAGAAGAACGCTAAGGAAAACAACGGACTTCCCTGCCCTCCCTTTTCTTCTAGACTAATAGCCCCTCTCTTGGAGCAATCACTTCGGCGTCAGCCAGCTTACCGACTTACAAATCCTCCCGCAATTGCCTTCAATAGTAGGACGCTTTTGCACTCGTGTATGCGCTGTTGCTCACACATGCATCACATACACCAGACCTTTCGGATACGGTGTTTTTCTGTGTAACTTACAAATGATAGGTGAAACAAACATTTATAAAGCTGGATGAATGTAAGAAACGTTAGTGATATATGCGGAATTAAGGTCACGGTTTATTTGGTTACAGCAGCGAATTTAAATAGAGCATTACTTTTTTTTATCATGTAACTGTTGTATTCAACCAAATGTGGAACATTTAAATCAAATTTCTATCAGTTTTAATGAGGGAGCTAGAAACGTTCAGCCGCGCGGGATTAGCCGAGTGGTCTTGGGCGCTGCAGTCATGGACTGTGCGGCTGATCCCGGCGGAGGTTCGAGTCCTCCCTCGGGCATGTGTGTGTGTGTGTGTGTGTGTGTGTGTGTGTGTGTGTGTGTCCTTAGGATAATTTAGGTTAAGTAGTGTGAAAGCTTAGCAGTTAAGTCCCATAAGATTTCACACACATTTGAACATTTTTGAGAAACGTTCAAATTTTTAGATGTGGTTACAATGTGCTGCGTATACTGTTGTCGCGGAAGTACAAGCTTCCTTAATGGGCTGTTTGAAGTCATGCCCGGTTACACTTCGGCATACCAGGCACGTCGGAACGCACAACCTTCTGTTGCCATGGATGAAATGAAATGGTCGTATGGCATTGCTGGCCGGGAAGCCCCATGCGGGGAAGTTCGGCCGTCGTATTGCCAGTTCTTTTTAGTTGACGCCACTTGGGCGACTTACGTCCGTCAATGATAATGGAATGATGATGAACACACAACACCCAGTCATCACGAGGCAGAGAAAATCGCTGACCCCGCCGGGAATCGAACCCAGGACCCCGCGTGCGGGAAGCGAGAACGCTACCGCAAGACCACGAGCTGCGGACTTGTAATGGATAATAACGTGGAATAAACATGGCATACAACGAGTACGTCGTCACGATACTAATTTTAGGTGAATGGCGACGCGACGCCAATGTAACAGCCGTGCCTTAAGCCATTATGTTTTCCGGCGGAAGAGCTCCATCAGCCATTACGTTCTTACGTGCTGAACTACTTTGAGAAACAAGTAGTTTGAGAAATCGCGGCGGTAATAGACGAATGCCAGCAAGAAGTGAGGATTTGGAAGTCTTATTTTTAGTTGCAACAAATCACGATTCCATTGTCACCTAACGAGAAGTTGCTGCGGTCACTGGTATCAGCCCTACATATGTTTGGCAATAGTGCACGGTCGGAACTTTCACCTGTACTACCTGTTACTGGACACAGAGGCTACATGATTGCTATTAAAGAGTTACATTCTGCGCATGGGCCATGATTAATTTCACTCCAGACGACTTACATAGTGTTATGTTCTCTGATTAACCCACGGTCACAAATTAAGGCGCGTTCAGCCGTCATAATACGCGGTACTGGACTACGGAACATCCTAGGTGGGTACATCACGTCGATCGCCAATGAGGGATGTTCGTTAATGAGTGGTGAGGAGTCCTTGGGATGAAACCATCTGCCCACTAGGCTTCATAGATTCTCTAATAGGTGAGATGTTTCGAGCTTTTATCGCCGATAATTTAGATGCTCTACTTAAAAATATCAGTATAGACATTTTCAATTCAATCAACTTTACCAACAGCCGTATACTTTATTTTATTTCGAACGCAACCAGTTGTGACAATTCATTTTGCCATCTTCAGGCTCCTGCGTAATATAGATGTATACATGTAGTAACACAAGGGTGTACAAATCAAGTTTACAAGTGACAGGTAATCGTAATACCGCTTAAACTTAAAAATGATGGAAGTACTAGCGCTAATCAAATCTGAGTACATCCACCACAATAGACTAAAACAAATGGGCACACTTGGTTAGTCATAAAATCACTTTACATCACAGATTTACTAGGGAACATGCAAATTCATTAAAAAGATCAGCACTAGGCAGCATACAACCAAGAGCTCCGTAGAACCAAAGCTCGTCATATTTCTTTCTTTTTCTAAAATAATAAAATCCTATAAAATTCTTCTAGATGAGGAATCGCCTAGTGTACATGAGTACCAATTTTCATTTAAAGTAAAAGGTCACACAGTAAGGTATGAATTACATACTATGCATATTTACAGCCAAGACAATATCACGGATGGTAAGACAAGTAGTAACAGCATCAAAAATAACTTGACACAAAACAACGGCAGTCATATATTAAGAGAAAATAGCATGCATAGCGAACACTAGGAAGATTCACAACTATCTTGTGGCCAAGGTTGTACAGTAAATTGGAATAAAAGATATGATTGGTTTCATTTATATCACTTAACAGGTCGGCTTTACTACAGTGAAACAAATAAACAAGAAAGTCAAATCCTACTTAAGCAAGGCGAGTGCTGTAAGTTCACAGCCGACCACTTCATACAATGTCACTCGGAGTACAAGGCTATCCTAACACGACCTACCTACAGAAGCCAAACCATCTAAATACTAAGACATAAGTAGTGTCGCGTTAGGGAACGTGGGTACGGAAAAAATGAAAGGTAAATGAGTATGTCGAAGATGAAGCCCATAAAGCGAATACCATCATCTACCTCCACGAATACCAAAACTGATCTCTAGTAAAAACATCGTAACGGACTCCCTAAACTGTATGGAGAAGGACAACACTGACACGCTGATAAACTAACCAGGCACTAATCACACTCATCAGGTGTAGTCAAGACATACCGAATTCCCACAAATGAATTGGGGAATGTGTCACTTTGGGTCTAAAAAGCTACTGGCATTATGAGGAAGGACCAAATGCTTGATTGTCCTAAGTGTAAAAGTAGCGTAAAGAATACCAATAAACTAAAAACATGGTCACTAATAAACATAAGCTGCCTACCACGGGAGTAGTCCGCTATAAAGCGGATTCAAAGAGTTGCAGAAAACAAGATCTACAAGTTCATATGAATGTGACTTAGCAAGCTTTAGGTAAACGACCAGTGCGTTATAGTAAGGTTGAAAAATTATATTCTTGCTAAAGAAAATATATAGGAGAACTTTATATTGCCGGACCAGAAATGCTCTTTTTGCCAGTGCTAGTCTGCTTTTGACGTCCTCCTTGCTCAGTCCGTCATTCGTTATTTTGCTGCCTGGGTATCACAATTCCTTAACTTCATCCACTTCGTAACCATCAATACTGATGTTAAGATTCTCGCTGGTCTCATTTCTGCTATTTCTCATTACTTTTGTCTTTTTTAGATTTACTCTCAATCCATATGAGGTACTGATTAGACTGTCCATTCTATTCAGCAGATCATGCAAGTCTTCCTTGCTTTGACTCAGCATAGCAATGCCATCAGCGAATCGTATCATTGATACTCTTTCACCATGAATTTTAATTCCACTCCTGAACCTTTGTTCTGAACATTTCTTTTATTTCCATCACTGCTTCTTCTATGCACAAATTGAACAGTAGGTGCGAAAGATTACATCCCTTTCATTGACCGTTTTTAATCCGAACATTTTGTTCTTGGTCGTCCACTCTTGTTATTCCCTCTTGTTGCTTGTAAATATTGTATATTACCCGTCCCTCCCTATAGCTTACCCTTATTTTTCTCAGAATTTCGAACATCTTGCACCATTTTACAATGTCGAACGCCTATTCCATGTCGACAAATCCTATGAACATGTCTTTTTCTTCAGTGTACCTTCCATTATCAAACGCAGAATTACCTCTCTGGTGCCCTTACCTTTTCTAAAGCGAAACTGGTCGTCATCTAACACATTCTCTATTTTATTTTCTATTCTACTGCATGTTATTCTTGTCAGTAATTTGGGTGAATGAGCTATTAAGCTGATTCTGCGATAATTCTCGCACTTGTCAGCTCTAGTAGTCTTCAAATTGTGTCGATGATATGTTTCCGAAAGTCAGACGGTATATCGCCGGACTCATACAATGTACACACCGAAGTGAATAGTCGTTTCGTTGCCACTTTCCTTAATGATTTTAAAAATTTGGAAGGAATGTTATCGATCCCTCCTGCCTTATTTGATCCTAAGTCCTCCAAAGCTTCTTAAATTCTGATTCCAATACTGAATCCTCTATCTCTTCTATTTCGACTCCTGTTTCTTCTTCTATCACATCAGACAAATTTTCCCCCTCATAGAGGCCTTCAATGTTCTCTTTCCACGTAATCGCTCGATCCTCCGCATTTAACAATGGCATTTCGGTTGCTCTCTTAATGTCCTCTCCCTATATGCTGCTCTTTCAAATTCTAAAGGTGGCAGGGGTAAAATACAGAGAGCGAAAGGCTATTTACAATTTGTACAGAAACCAGATGGCAGTTAAAAGAGTCGAGGGACATGAAAGGGAAGCTGTGGTTGGGAAGGGAGTGAGAGGGTTGTAGCCGCTCCCCGATGTTATTCAATCTGTATATTGAGCAAGCAGTAAGGGAAACAAAAGAAAAATTCGGAGTAGGTATTAAAATCCATGGAGAAGAAATAAAAACTTTGAGGTTCGCCGATGACATTGTAATTCTGTCAGAGACAGCAGAGGACCTGGAAGAGCAGCTGAACGGAATGGACAGTGTCTTGAAAGGAGGATTTAAGATGAACATCAACAAAAGCAAAACTAGGATAATGGAATGTAGTCGAATTAAGTCGGGTGATGCTGAGGGAATTAGATTAGGAAATGAGACACTTGAAGTAGTAAAGGAGTTTTGCTATTTGGGGAGCAAAATAACTGATGATGGTCGAAGTAGAGAGGATATAAAATGTAGACTGGCAGTGGCAAGGAAAGCATTTCTGAAGAGGAGAAATTTGTTAACATCGAGTATAGATTTAAGTGTCAGGAAGTCGTTTCTGAAAGTATTTGTATGGAGTGTAGCCATGTATGGAATTGAAACATGGACGATAAATAGTTTAGACAAGGAGAGAATAGAACCTTCGAAATGTGGTGCTACAGAAGAATGCTGAAGATTAGATGGGTAGATCACATAACTAATGAGGAAGTATTGAATAGGATTGGGGAGAAGAGAAGTTTGTGGCACAACTTAACCAGAAGAAGGGATCGGTTGGTAGGACATGTTCTGAGGAATCAAGGGATCACCAATTTAGTATTGGAGGGCAGCGTGGAGGGTAAAAATCGTAGAGGGAGGCCAAGAGATGAATACACTAAGCAGATTCAGAAGGATGTAGGTTGCAGTAGGTACTGGGAGATGAAAAAGCTTGCACAGGATAGAGTAGCATGGAGAGCTGCATCAAACCAGTCTCAGGACTGAAGACCACAACAACAACAACATCTGACCAGTAATCATTGTCTTCTGTCCATTTCACTTCACTGACCCCTACTATATCTAGATTGAGCCTTTGAATTTCCCTTTTCAGAGCCCGACTCGTAGAACGTTATCCTTTCCTTTTTCTCATGGTCACCTCCCCCTTGGCAGCCCCCTCTTGGAGACCGGAATGGGGGACTATTCCTCAATCTTTTGCCAACGGAGAGATCATCATGACACTTTTTTCAATTACAGGCCGCATGTCCTGTGGATACACGTTATGTCTTTAATGCAGTGGTTACCATAGCCTTCTGCATCCTCATGCCGTTGATCATTGCTGATTCTTCCGCCTCTGGGGGCAGTTTCCCACCCCAAGAGCAAGAGTGTGGCCTGAACCTGTGTCCGCTCCTCCGTCCTCTTTGAGACGGGCGTTGGCAGAATGAGGCATGCTTCTTATGCCCAAAGTCTTTTGTCCTCAGTGTTGATTATTAATCAAAATTTTAGCGGTGGCGGGTTGCGAACCAGGGACCAAGGACGTTTAGACTATGAGTTAAAGGCGCTACCCCTTTTTTGTTGTTGATCTCATTGTGTTGTTATTGTTCGTTCTATTCATTCGGCGCGGATGTCCGATGACGCTTGTTCAAGTTCATTGTTGATCCATTAACTGAGTTTCTTATTACAGAAGGCAGCTAACCCTCTGACTGAACAGACTGAACTACCGTGCCGGCTCTTCTAGACCATAGGTACAATCCCTCTTGTCTTACTTGTGTTTTAATTGACTGTTCCAGAACATTTGCCGCGCGAGATTAACCGAGCGGTCTCAGGCGCTGCAGACATGCACTGTGCGGCTGGTCCCGGCGGAGGTTCGAGTCCTCCCTCGGGCATGGGTGTGTGTGTGTTTGTCCTTAGGATAATTTAGGTTAAGTAGTGTGTAAGCTTAGGGACTGATGACCTTAGCAGTTAAGTCCCATAACATTTCACACACATTGAACATTAGAACATTTCTCCATTTCAACGCTGCATTACAAGGTGTCAGCTAGTGTGATTTTGCCGGTGCTAATGGGAGAGATGGGGAGAGAGTGTGTGCGATTTTATCTTAGACTTTTTTTTATTTCTTTTATCGCGTATTTTAAGTTTTAACCATATTCAGTTCCACTAATATTCCTATGAGTGCTGATAACATCGTCGCGGAGCACCTCTGCACCACACACACACACACACACACACACACACACACACACACACATGCACACGCACACGCACACACACACACACACACACGAACACACAATTATAACTCGTTGCTGTAACTGTCTGGAAGATAAATTTGCTACTTTCATAGCCCCATAGAAGAGTAACGTTTCTTACGTTTATCTATTTATATAAATATTCATTTTACTCATTATTCTGTAAGTTACAGAGATAAACACCATACCTGAAACCCAACACTGTGTGTATTTCACCTGGCGGAGGATTGTTCGTAGGAATAAAAAGGATTTTCTCTGATATTCCACTTGCTTACTGTGTGAGGAAAGAGCCTTTCTTTACGCTTCTGTAAGTACCAATATATGTTCTACCTTATTCTCATGGTCCCTGCGTGAAATATACGATGGCGTTAGCAGAATTGTCACGCTGTCTTCCCCAGATAGTGGTTCGGTAAATCTACCCAACAGGGTTTTTTCCGATAGGAAAGTAGCCTTTCTTCCAATGATTCTCATTTAAGTTCCATTACACTCTTCGATTACACCATGTACATCTAGATCTACACCCATACTCCGCAAGCCACCTGACGGTGTGTGGCGGAGGGTACCCTGAGTACCTCTATCGGTTCTCCCTTCTATACCAGTCTCGTATTGTTCGTGGAAAGAAGGTTGTCGGTATGCTTCTGTGTGGGCTCTAATCTCTCTGATTTTATCCTCATGGTCTCTTCGCGAGATATACGTAGGAGGGAGCAATATACTGCTTGACTCTTCGGTGAAGGTATGTTCTCGAAACTTAACAAAAGCCCGTACCGAGCTACTGAGCGTCTCTCCTGCAGAGTCTTCCACTGGAGTTTATCTGTCATCTCCGTAACGCTTTCGCGATTACTAAATGATCCTGTAACGAAGCGCGCTGCTCTCCGTTATATCTTCTCTATCTCTTCTATCAACCCTATCTGGTACGGATCCCACACTGCTGAGCAGTATTCAAGCAGTGGGCGAACAAGCGAACTGTAACCTACTTTCTTTGTTTTCGGATTCCATTTCCTTAGGATTCTTCCAATGAATCTGTCTGGCATCTGCTTTACCGACGATCAACTTTATATGATCATTCCATTTTAAATCACTCCTAATGCGTACTCCCAGATAATTTATGGAATTAACTGCTTCCAGTTGCTGACCTGCTATTTTGTAGCTAAATGATAAGGGATCTATCTTTCTATGTATTCGCAGCACATTACACTTGTCTACATTGAGATTCAATTGCCGTTCCCTGCACCATGCCTCAATTCGCTGCAGATCCTCCTGCGTTTCAGTACAATTTTCCATTGTTACAACCTCTCGATACACCACAGCATCATCTGCAAAAAGCCTCAGTGAACTTCCGATGTCATCCACCAGGTCATTTATGTATATTGCGAATAGCAACGGTCCTATGACACTCCATAAATCACTCTTACTTCGGAAGACTTCTCTCCATTGAGAATTACATGGCTGCGTTCTGTTATCTAGGAACTCTTCAATCCAATCACACAATTGGTCTGATAGTCCATATGCTCTTACTTTGTTCATTAAACGACTGTGGGGAACTGTATCGAACGCCTTGCGGAAGTCAAGAAACATGGCATCTACCTGTGAACCCGTGTCTTTGGCCCTCTGAGTCTCGTGGACGAATAGCGCGAGCTGGGTTTCACACGACCGTCTTTTTCGAAACCCATGCTGATTCCTACAGAGTAGATTTCTAGTCTCCAGAAAAGTCATTATACTCGAACATAATACGTGTTCCAAAATTCGACAACTGATCGACGTTAGAGATATAGGTCTATAGTTCTGCACATCTGTTCGACGTCCCTTCTTGAAAACGGGGATGACCTGTGCCCTTTTCCAATCCTTTGGAACGCTACGCTCTCCTAGAGACCTACGGTACACCGGTGCAAGAAGGGGGGCAAGTTTCTTCGCGTACTCTGTGTAAAATCGAACTGGTATCCCATCAGGTCCAGCGGCCTTTCCTCTTTTGAGTGATTTTAATTGTTTCTCTGTCCCTCTGTCGTCTATTTCGATATCTACCATTTTGTCATCCGTGCGACAATCTAGAGAAGGAACTACAGTGCAGTCTTCCTCTGTGAAACAGCTTTGGAAAAAGCCATTTAGTATTTCGGCCTTTAGTCTGTCATCCTCTGTTTCAGTACCATTTTGGTCACAGAGTGTCTGGACATTTTGTTTTGATCCACCTACCGCTTTGACATAAGACCAGAATTTCTTAGGATTTTCTGCCAAGTCAGTACATAGAACTTTACTTTGGAATTCATTGAACGCCTCTCGCGTAGCCCTCCTCACACTACATTTCGCTTCGTGTATTTTTTGTTTGTCTGCAAGGCTTTGGCTATGTTTATGTTTGCTGCGAAGCTCCCTTTGCTTCCGCATCAGTTTTCTAACTCGGTTGTTGTACCACGGTGGCTCTTTTCCATCTCTTACAATCTTGCTTGGCACATACTCTTCTAACGCATATTGTACGATGGTTTTGAACTTTGTCCACTGATCCTCAACACTATCTGTACTTGAGACAAAACTTTTGTGTTGAGCAGTCAGGTACTCTGTAATTTGCTTTTTGTCACTTTTGCTAAACAGAAAAATCTTCCTACCTTTTTTAATATTTCTATTTACGGCTGAAATCATCGATGCCGTAACCGCTTTATGATCGCTGATTCCCTGTTCTGCGTTAACTGTTTCAAATAGTTCGGGTCTGTTTGTCACCAGTAGGTCTAATACGTTATCGCCACGAGTCGGTTCTCTGTTTAACTGCTCAAGGTAGTTTTCAGACAAAGCACTTAAAAAAATTTCACTGGATTCTTTGTCCCTGCCACCCGTTATGAACGTTTGAGTCTCCCAGTCTATATCCGGCAAATTAAAATCTCCACCCAGAACTATAACATGGTGGGGAAATCTACTCGAAATATTTTCCAAATTATCTTTCAGGTGCTCATCCACAACACCTGCTGAGCCAGGGAGTCTATAGAGACATCCAATTAGCATGTCTGAGCCTGCTTTAACCGTGACCTTCACTCAAATCATTTCACATTTCGGACTATTGTCGACAAATCACTGAATACAGTAACTAACCTAAAATATCTAGGAGTAACATTCGCAATCACCTGAAGTGGAATGACGACATAAAACTGGATCGGCAGGGGTAGCAGCAGCTTGGGCCGTGGAGTGGTGGTGCCTAGAGATCTTGAGGGCGGATATTTTTCTTTAAAAATACACAATTTATTGATCACATTAATACTGCACACTATTATAAATAGGCAAATCTATTAAAAATGTGAACAGTAATCATAGATGATTAGAGACAACCCGTTAAATGATTTCATATCGAAGAGAGCAGCCTTCAGTGAGAGAAAATTGCACTTATGATTCAAAGAACAATAAAAGATTTGCTATTAAATACACAATTAATAACAGCAATTAAAACTTTCTTAGTGAAACCACACATCCGATTGCCAGTGAATGTGTATCATTCTCATACATTAGATAAAGTTTTATTAATAATGGTCTATAATGAACAAGACGAAACTTTACGAGAGAAAAGCCAATATTAACGATACGAAAAGAAAACATGGTAGAATAAATTACGTTTACAAGCTCGACCATACAATGCACATGATAATTAAGTTATAGTTTATCGTGCAAACCCCACATATGATTAATGAAATGAAAATCTGAATTAATAACTTAACCATCAGTATTAGATTAATTTACTCCAAAATAATTTTATCTTTCAGATGCAATTGCATTATAAGGCTATAATATAAATTTGCTTCAACCTATGCTATTGCAAGGACTACACGAAATAACGCTATCCAGGAGACTCATAACCTGGTATAACGAAACACATGCAAAATAGTTAAAGGGATTATAAGAACATGGACAACTTTGTAGGGAGCCCCTGCCCATGCACGCTATGTAGCACTGCCTGTTCTATTTTCTGCAAGCTCACAGCCGGCCATATAGCAGGCAGGCTAAAAAACGACTCACACTGGCCCTTCGGAAGCACACACACACACACAACACACACACACACACACACACACACACACACACACACAGACAGAGTCCGCAGCTCGAGGTCGTGCGGTAGCGTTCTCGCTTCCCACGCCCGGGTTCGATTCCCGGCGGGGTCAGGGATTTTCTCTGCCTCGTGATGACTGGGTGTTGTGTGACGTCCTTAGGTTTGTTGGGTTTAAGTAGTTCTAAGTTCTAGGGGACTGATGACCATAGATGTTAAGTCCCATTCTTTTTCTATTTGGACTCTTTGTTCATGTGAATTTATTCCATTTACGTAATATCTTCCATTTGATCTCTCCCATTTGATCGTTCTACATTTTCGTGAATGTTATTGTATTCATAGTTTCTATTCCTCATTTCGCTTGAATTTCGTTTCGATCCTCGTTTGTCTTATTCTCTCCTTAGTGCCAAAAGAATTTATGTTTTGAATATGTGTGTGACGATTACCATAAAAAATACGCCCTGTAACGAAAAATACGTTTTTGACACGGTTGCATTGTCAATGTATAGAGATTATTTCGTATTTTGTTTTTTAACTGATAGACTAGCATTTTCAACTGTTCAAATATTATGCTAGACAAATAAAAACAGTTGAATTCACGTGCACAGAGACTACAAGCGGAAAAAGAATGACAGAGAGAAAAAAATCAAAGTAATTGAAGAAGTTAATGTGACAAAGGAATAAACATAAAAAATTACATTTAAACCAATACACTGAATAAAATAAGGTGCAAAGTAATTTCGATAAAGATTTAAAAATAAAAAAGTTGAAACACCTAATGAGATTTGAACCCACAATCTTTTGCATGTGAGCATTTTATCTTATCCACTGCGCTATGCATTTCTTTAAAGCTGTAGAACATGATGTGAGTTCCGGAAAAGTTTTTCCGCCAGTTACTCGCTAACGTGGGCCCAGCAGGATGAATCGTTGCAGGGACTGATACCTGGAATCTTAACCTACATCACAATACATACCAATTTTCTCCTCTTTTTTTTAGCGTTCTTGGCCATATAGAGAACAGCGTGGAGTGCTGGAAAGTATTAAGGATAATTTATAACGACACGCACTGACGAAAAAAGTCAAGAAGGAGCTGTGCGACATAAAGGAAAGTTGGTAGGCGTGTTTGTACAGATGAAAGATGACGTCTATTCAAATTTCGCGCCAATCGCATAAGAGCGGCGCTAGAAGCGCTCCTATAAGGATGCAAATCGTGTTTGCCTGACATACGTACACCCTGTAACGATCGTGAGCGTTAGTTACTTTTGATATTGGACGTGGTTAGGTGATTTTAGTTAAAAATACCTTTAAGGCAACAAAGACGCCATTAACATTTCACTGAGTTTCTCTGGGATCGTGTAATAGTGCTGCGAGAAACTGTGCAGTTCTTCTGCGATGTTGCAGAAAGATTTGGCAGGAATGTAGCCACTGTACATGATTGCTGGCAGCGGTGATCACGAGAATGTACGGGCGTAAGAGGTCCAGTCTCCGGATGGCCACGTGGCATTACCGAGAGGGAAGACAATCGCGTTCAGCGTATGATTCTGGCGCGCCGTACTGAATCTGCAGCGGCATTTTCAGCAGCAATTGGCACCACAGTGACACGAAGAACTGTTACATATCGGTTACTTCAACGACAACTCCGAGACAGACGCCCTGTAGCGTGCATTCCACTGACCCCGAACCATCACAATCTGCTACCTCAGTGATATCAAGCGAGAGTTCATTGCAGGGCAGGGTGGAGGTCTATTATGTTTTCTCATGAAAACTGGTCCTGTCTCGGTGCCAATGATAGGCGTGTGTTGGTTAGAAGTTGATGAACTGTAATGAATCTGTCAGCGTGGTAGACACACGAGACCTATTCCTTGAGTTGTGGTTTGGGGTGCGATTTCATATGACAGCACAAGCAGTCTCGCAGTTATTCCGCACGTCCTGGCTGCAAATCTGAACATCAATCGGGTGATTTGACCTGTTGTGCTGTCATTCATGAACAGCATTCCAGGGGGTATTTTCTAACAGGATAACACTCGTCCACATACCGCTGTCGTAACCCGACATGAGCGACAGAGTGCCTACATGTTGCCTCCTCGATTACCACATCTATCTCCAGTCGAGAATATTTGGGGAAACATTGGATGACAACTCCAGCGTCATCGACAAACAGCATTAGCCGTCTCCGTATTGCACATGTGCAACACAATGCGTGCACGTTTGCATGCTCGCATTCAGCATTCTGGAGGTTGCACCTGGAATGTACTCTGTCGGAATTTAAATTGTGAATCTCTCCGTTATGGACACTGACTCCCTTGTATTGTCTGCCTCAGCAGTATATTGAGCTTGGTCACCAAACGATTCCGCGACGAAACACTCCGCTCTTCATTGGATCTGCTCCCATTCTTGTATTAATCCTACTTGGTAAGAGTCCCAGTCTGATGAGAAATACTCAAGAATCGATTGAACAAGTGTTTTACAAGCCATTTTTTTTCATGTATGAATTACATTTCCTTTAGATTCTTCCAGTGACTCTCAACCTGGCATCTTCTTTTAGTACAATTGGTTTTGTGTTATGATTACATGGCACAATTAATGTCCCGACTCACTTGGAAGTTGGTGCAGAGGCTGGTGGTAGCTTTTCATCGCAGCAGAGGGAGTACAGGGCATCAGAGCGGCCCAGTGCAGTGCCACCGCGAGTTGACGAGCGGTCGTGAGTGACACTAGGAAGTAGCCCAGTGTGTGACAGCGGGCCAGCGGTAACTTGAAACCACCGCATGCGCTGTCGGTGGCAGCCAGTGGACAACACTTCGTGAGTGGCGTTGGACACATGAGAGCGCACTGATCGGTGTTGTTGTTGTCCCATAGTTGCTAGTTCTTGAAGTTTGTCGACGAGCGGTGGAACCGCTTAGTGTTGGAGTGTGCGCCTAGGGAGTAGAACTGAGTTTGACTGTTGATAACACCAATGAGCGGTCCCGTTTGCAAGAAGAATGGGCCGAATTACATGGCACAATTAATGTCCCGACTCACTCCAACACTAAGAGGTTCCACCGCTCGTCGACAAACTTCAAGAACTAGCAACTATGGGACAACAACAACACCGATCAGTGCGCTCTCATGTGTCCAACGCCACTCACGAAGTGTTGTCCACTAGCTGCCACCGACAGCGCATGCGGTGGTTTCAAGTTACCGCTGGCCCGCTGTCACACACTGGGCTACTTCCTAGTGTCACTCACGACCGCTCGTCAACTCGCGGTGGCACTGCACTGGGCCGCTCTGATGCCCTGTACTCCCTCTGCTGCGATGAAAAGCTACCACCAGCCTCTGCACCAACTTCCAAGTGAGTCGGGACATTAATTGTGCCATGTAATCATAACACAAAACCAATTGTACTAAAAGAAGATGCCAGGTTGAGAGTCACTGGAAGAATCTAAAGGAAATGTAATTCATACATGAAAAAAAATGGCTTGTAAAACACTTGTTCAATCGATTCTTGAGTATTTCTCATCAGACTGGGACCCTTACCAAGTAGGATTAATACAAGAATGGGAGCAGATCCAATGAAGAGCGGAGTGTTTCGTCGCGGAATCGTTTGGTGACCAAGCTCAATATACTGCTGAGGCAGACAATACAAGGGAGTCAGTGTCCATAACGGAGAGATTCACAATTTAAATTCCGACAGAGTACATTCCAGGTGCAACCTCCAGAATGCTGAATGCAAGCATGCAAACGTGCACGCATTGTGTTGCACATGTGCAATACGGAGACGGCTAATGCTGTTTGTCGATGACGCTGGAGTTGTCATCCAATGTTTCCCCAAATATTCTCGACTGGAGATAGATGTGGTAATCGAGGAGGCAACATGTAGGCAATCTGTCGCTCATGTCGGGTTACGACAGCGGTATGTGGACGAGTGTTATCCTTTTAGAAAATACCCCCTGGAATGCTGTTCATGAATGACAGCACAACAGGTCAAATCACCCGATTGATGTTCAGATTTGCAGCCAGGACGTGCGGAATAACTGCGAGACTGCTTGTGCTGTCATATGAAATCGCACCCCAAACCACAACTCAAGGAATAGGTCTCGTGTGTCTACCACGCTGACAGATTCAGTACAGTTCATCAACTTCTAACCACCACACGCCTATCATTGGCACCGAGACAGGACCAGTTTTCATGAGAAAACGTAATAGACCTCCACCCTGCCCTGCAATGAACTCTCGCTTGATATCACTGAGGTAGCAGATTGTGATGGTTCGGGGTCAGTGGAATGCACGCTACAGGGCGTCTGTCTCGGAGTTGTCGTTGAAGTAACCGATATGTAACAGTTCTTCGTGTCACTGTGGTGCCAATTGCTGCTGAAAATGCCGCTGCAGATTCAGTACGGCGCGCCAGAATCATACGCTGAACGCGATTGTCTTCCCTCTCGGTAATGCCACGTGGCCATCCGGAGACTGGACCTCTTACGCCCGTACATTCTCGTGATCACCGCTGCCAGCAATCACGTACAGTGGCTACATTCCTGCCAAATCTTTCTGCAACATCGCAGAAGAACTGCACAGTTTCTCGCAGCACTATTACACGATCCCAGAGAAACTCAGTGAAATGTTAATGGCGTCTTTGTTGCCTTAAAGGTATTTTTAACTAAAATCACCTAACCACGTCCAATATCAAAGGTAACTAACGCTCACGACCGTTACAGGGTGTACGTATGTCAGGCAAACAAGATTTGCATCCTTATAGGAGCGCTTCTAGCGCCGCTTTTATGCGATTGGCGCGAAATTTGAATAGACGTCATCTTTCATCTGTACAAACACGCCTACCAACTTTCCTTTATGTCGCACAGCTCCTTCTTGACTTTTTTCGTCAGTGCGTGTCGTTATAAATTATCCTTAATACTTTCCAGCACTCCACGCTGTTCTCTATATGGCCAAGAACGCTAAAAAAAAAGAGGAGAAAATTGGTATGTATTGTGATGTAGGTTAAGATTCCAGGTATCAGTCCCTGCAACGATTCATCCTGTTGGGCCCACGTTAGCGAGTAACTGGCGGAAAAACTTTTCCGGAACTCACATCATGTTCTACAGCTTTAAAGAAATGCATAGCGCAGTGGATAAGATAAAATGCTCACATGCAAAAGATTGTGGGTTCAAATCTCATTAGGTGTTTCAACTTTTTTATTTTTAAATCTTTATCGAACTTACTTTGCTCATTATTTTATTGAGTGTATTGGTTTAAATGTAATTTTTTATGTTTATTCCTTTGTCACATTAACTTCTTCAAATACTTTGATTTTTTTTCTCTCTGTCATTCTTTTTCCGCTTGGAGTCTCTGTGCACGTGAATTCAACTGTTTTTATTTGTCTAGCATAATATTTGAACATTTGAAAATGCTAGTCTATCAGTTAAAAAACAAAATACGAAATAATCTCTATACATTGACAATGCAACCGTGTCAAAAACGTATTTTTCGTTACAGGGCGTATTTTTTATGGTAATCGTCACACACACATATTCAAAACATAATTTCTTTTTGCACTATGGAGAGAATAAGACAAACGAGGATCGAATCGAAATTCAAGCGAAATGAGGAATAGAAACAATGAATGCAATAACATGGACGAAAATGTAGAACGATCAAATGGGAGAGATCAAATGGAAGTTATTACATAAATGGAATTAAATTCACATGAACAAAGAGTCCAAATAGAAAAAGAATGATGAAAAGGAAAATGAGAGGAAATGAAAAAGTTATTAAAATGATGTGGCACAGGAAGAGGAATAAAATAAATTGAAATCAGTTAAGTGAATAACAGTAATGATGAAAGTCATTTGTGTAACGATTTAAAAAGAAATCGAAGCGCCCGACGAGATCCGAACTTCTAAACTTTTGCAAATGAGGCTGTACCCTAACCATTACACTACACAGCCAGCCTCTAGATCATTCCTTTCTTTTAAAACTGTACAGAATCGCGTGAAATTCCGAAATTTGTTTCGTCGATTACTCGCAGACAATGGCACGTCACGGCGTACGCCTCCAGGGCGTGATACCCGAGTCCTCAACCTACATCACTGCAGGCTATGGATCGTTTCAATAACTCAATGCCACCGCTAGGGACCTCTCTGTGTCCAGTCTAACCGTCATGATGTTTGAGCTCTGAATCCTTTGCCTCCTCTCGCCGTCCAAAATGCGCGTGAAGGTGCTTTCTTCTGATTGGCTAGGACCCATCAACGTCAATCAGCTTGCAGTTGTAATCCCTACCATCCCGTTTCTTCTCCCTAAACCGATCACGTTATCAAGATTTCTTTAGATCAGTTTCTTAAATAATTACGTTCAGAAAGCCCAACAATAGCAAATTAGCCCCTCCTTTACAAAACTGAAATACCAGAGTTCCTTTTCCGTTTTTCCAATACCAAAAACTGGCGTATTACAAATCACAAATTTCCCCCTTTTTATGTGACTCACAGTACAATACAAATCCATATTCTCACGTCTTCATACACTCCGTTACTTACAACTGCCAGTATTCGCATGTCATACACATAGTACATTTATTCCCTTATTCACGCAAGGAATATACGACATGGAATGGCGTCATTTAACATGAAACAAATTTTTAATGGAAAATAAAAATTATTACGCAAAAAGAATGAAAAATATTAGGGTGCAACTTCTACTGCTGGTACCTATTGACACATGAAAATATTGCATAAAGTTTTGTTCCATTCGATGTACGATACATAATTTTATAATGCTGTACGTAATATTTCGGTTACTGTACGGTAGTGATACCCCAGAGCACCAGCCGCACGGGCAGCCGCGCTGTCTGGGCGGCTTGTCACGGTCCGCGCGGTTCCCCCTGTTGGAGGCTCGAGTCCTCCCTAGGGCATGGGTGTGTGTGTTGTCCTTAGCGTAAGTTAGATTAAGCTAGATTAAGCAGTGTCTAAGCTTAGGGACCGATTATCTCAGCAGTTAAAAAAAATCTGGTAAAGAGCTGTCACACATTTGCTATGGAGATGCCGCCGTGACTCATCAGCTGTAAGAAGCAAACTTCTTACTGATTCTATATGGGCGATGTATGGCACTACGGTACACGCCCTGTAATTCTAACTTTTTTCCAACAAATTTTTAAGAATTACAAAAAATGGCGTACATTATTTCAAAATCTTTCAAATTTCCAAAAGAAAACAGAATAAAATAAAATTACAAATTGATTACTTTGTACTTGGCTGTTATAAAACTAATTAAGTGTACTATTGTACAAAAAATTGTTTTTCAGAAAAAAACCGTTACAAAAATCGTGTTGTATACAACATTCCTTCTACACTCCTGGAAATGGAAAAAAGAACACATTGACACCGGTGTGTCAGACCCACCATACTTGCTCCGGACACTGCGAGAGGGCTGTACAAGCAATGATCACACGCACTGCACAGCGGACACACCAGGAACCGCGGTGTTGGCCGTCGAATGGCGCTAGCTGCGCAGCATTTGTGCACCGCCGCCGTCAGTGTCAGCCAGTTTGCCGTGGCATACGGAGCTCCATCGCAGTCTTTAACACTGGTAGCATGCCGCGACAGCGTGGACGTGAACCGTATGTGCAGTTGACGGACTTTGAGCGAGGGCGTATAGTGGGCATGCGGGAGGCCGGGTGGACGTACCGCCGAATTGCTCAACACGTGGGGCGTGAGGTCTCCACAGTACATCGATGTTGTCGCCAGTGATCGGCGGAAGGTACACGTGCCCGTCGGCCTGGGACCGGACCGCAGCGACGCACGGATGCACGCCAAGACCGTAGGATCCTACGCAGTGCTGTAGGGGACTGCACCACCACTTCCCAGCAAATTAGGGACACTGTTGCTCCTGGGGTATCGGCGAGGACCATTCGCAACCGTCTCCATGAAGCTGGGCTACGGTCCCGCACACCGTTAGGCCGTCTTCCGCTCACGCCCCAACATCGTGCAGTCCGCCTCCAGTAGTGTCGCGACAGGCGTGAATGAAGGGACGAATGGAGACGTGTCGTCTTCAGCGATGAGAGTCGCTTCTGCCTTGGTGCCAATGATGGTCGTATGCGTGTTTGGCGCCGTGCAGGTGAGCGCCACAATCAGGACTGCATACGACCGAGGCACACAGGGCCAACACCCGGCATCATGGTGTGGGGAGCGATCTCCTACACTGGCCGTACACCACTGGTGATCGTCGAGGGGACACTGAATAGTACACGGTACATCCAAACCGTCATCGAACCCATCGTTCTACCATTCCTAGACCGGCAAGGGAACTTGCTGTTCCAACAGGACAATGCACGTCCGCATGTATCCCGTGCCACCCAACGTGCTCTAGAAGGTGTAAGTCAACTACCCTGGCCAGCAAGATCTTCGGATCTGTCCCCCATTCAGCATGTTTGGGACTGGATGAAGCGTCGTCTCACGCGGTCTGCACGTCCAGCACGAACGCTGGTCCAACTGAGGCGCCAGGTGGAAATGGCATGGCAAGCCGTTCCACAGGACTACATCCAGCATCTCTACGATCGTCTCCATGGGAGAATAGCAGCCTGCATTGCTGCGAAAGGTGGATATACACTGTACTAGTGCCGACATTGTGCATGCTCTGTTGCCTGTGTCTATGTGCCTGTGGTTCTGTCAGTGTGATCATGTGATGTATCTGACCCCAGGAATGTGTCAATAAAGTTTCCCCTTCCTGGGACAATGAATTCACGGTGTTCTTATTTCAATTTCCAGGAGTGTAAATCACTCATCCCAAAACACCTCAAACTATTTATAGAAACGGTGTTTATGCACTGTATTTAATGTTTTTAAATCTCATAAGCTTTTTATATACTGATTCACTATGACATGAGTTTCTAGAATTTAAACCAGTACACTTCAAATTCTCCTTACCCTTTCCGTTTTATTGTGCATTCGCGTGACAAATATGAGTCCATCCCCACCTTACAATCGTCACTTTTTTACCATCCTATACTGCGAACATTTTTCCTCACAGTGTTACGCCACCCTTTTCGTGTGGTAGACACTCCAGCTTCACTTCAGAAACAGTCCAGTTTTCTTTCACAGGTAATTTTGTCTCGCAAACGTTTCTCATCTAAGTCTACAGATTTTTACTACGTTTTGCCAAAAGACGAATGTTAGTTCACTTACTTCTCTTAAAACTACTTTATCTTTACGTTATTAATTACAATTTTAAAGTTTAGCTTCCTCCTCAAACAGAGCAGATTAACAGATAATTTAACTTTCTGGTGCTCTCAAGTGGCATAAAATCAAAGTTACTTGAAAATACTATTTATAAAGTGAAAAAAAAAATTAATGACCGCAGCAAAAATTTCGTTCCTAATGAAAGCATCTGCTACAATTACTCAACTCATTCATAATATTTGCTTTATGCTGACTCTTAAAATTTTTGAAAACCTTGAATCTAGTATAATAGTATAACATAATTAGCGGAGAGTTGGGGAAAACTGGGTACATGCGTCAAAATGGATACCTCCAGATCTCTGTGACTAGTGTTGACATTTGATCTGATAACGCATGGAACTACTAGCATCCGGCATTTCCGGGAGTTGTAGGTACTCGTCATTTGCGGATTTCCTCTTCCTTATGGCCGCTTTTAACGTTTTTGCTAAAATTTCCCCCAATGGTGGCACTTCTTGCAGCAATATTTTGAGGAGAAGCGTTATCTGATAAGAAATCGGTAAGCGTTTAGTACGGTATTTCAAATTTGTATGATGAACATAATCGAATGCTAACTTTCCAATACCATGTTTTGTTCAGTTTTGCACTGTGGAGCAAAACTGGGTACATCATGGGGACAAAACTGCAAGCAAAGCACTACGAAAGTAGCCGATACCTTTCAAGACGACATCCCTCAAGACAGTGTCCTCCAACACAAAGTCACTCAACATTCTACAACAATAAAATGTCCAGGACGAAAAGATGAATTTTCAGCTGTTCCTGGGGCTTTGGAAATGGATTGATGGAACTTCTGGTATGCCATCAACATTCTCTGTGGCACCAAAGCTTCTAGTGCCTTCTCAAAAGGTTGACTTGGTAGAAAGTTCTAAGACAATCACCAGTAGATAAAACGGCAAAACAGTAATACTGACCTCCTCTCCATATAAAATGTATTTGGAGACTAAATAAAGAGCAGGAAACAGAAAGAGGAGAGAAGCTCAAAACGAAAACTTTTTATGCGGAAGATCCAAAAGCGTTAAGCTGTAAATAAGGAAAGGTAACAAAAACGATAGTTGGAAATACTAGACTAACTCAAATAATAAAAAAGAAAACAAGATTCTTCATCAGGCAAAGGAGATCCAGGTGAAGGATGAATATTTTATAATTGTCCATATTCCGACTTATTATCGAAGAAGGGTTAAATCCAGTGTATACCTTGTCATGGCAGCTTACGAAAAATACTGCAGTGCTAAGATAGAGGACAACTGCTCGTGATTTCTGCTTTTAATAACATGTGTTTTTGTTTTTTATTAGAGAACTTTGGCTATATTAATGTAATATTTTGAAAATTTGAAGTTCTCTGTCAAAAACCACTTTTGGTACTTAAAATAGACTTATGCTATTCCTTGGTCGTATTTTTTAAGATTTGTACATGTTTTCATACATTTTTCTGCCAAAGAATAAAACATTTTTATTGTTTTCACGTTTATTCTATTCACTTAAATGGATAGCCCATTTTACCCCATGGGTGGGGCAAAACTGGGTATTTTGCACCTAACGAGATACTTATTGTTTACGCCGAGATTTTTTATTTTAAGATGAAATCAGATTAGTATAATGTTACTAAATGTATAAGAAATATAAATAATATTAATTTGTTAACTTACTGATCGCTGAAAATAATTGATATGAATTTAAATTCAAAGTACCTGGTTTTACCCTACTTTTACTGACCACTGATTAACAATTTCTTCTCTTAAGCTTATATAAGTTACATGTATTTTAGGTAAGCAACAATACCACACAAACTTATTTACAATAAAGCTATTGTCCAAAGACAAAATGCATTGCATCCAAAATCATGACATTATTCAGAAATCTCTTCTTATTATTCTCTTCCATTGTTATCCTCTCACACTTTCCAGATTAGCCACGTAACTCTTATGTCAAGTGCACATTTGTACTAAATCCTCTATACCACTATCTGTTTCTACAACCATTATCTTCCCCCATTACGGAAAAAATGCTTTCTTTCTCGACCTCCATATATTTTCCTCAAAAATCTAGTTACTACATCAAATCTGGTCACCATCCATTCTTCTAACACACCTCATTCAAGTCCAAAACGTAATTCCCAAATTACATCCACCATTAGGTTCTATTACTTGCTGCTTCGTTTTATAAGTCACTACTTCAAAATCTAATATGTACGAGGGTTGACTGAAAAGTAATGCCTCCACCTTCGTAGCAGTTAGCAGCATTGGTATGCGGCAGGTACTGGCTTGTTCCGTAGGCTCTTCTCTACAGCTCCAGCTGGCGGGAAGCCTAAGCATTGAATTGTTGTGTTGTTACAGTGTAAAGTATGGAACCCTGCGCAGACGCTCACTCAACGTGGTCTAAGCAATGTGTAGTCATTGAATTCTTGACAGCAGAAGGTGTCACCCAAAAGCGATTTCATCAGAGAATGAAAACAGTTTATTGTGACTGTGTTGATGTGAGTACTGTGCGTCGTTAGGCTAGTAAGTTTAAAGATGTTGAGGCGGGAACATCTGAGCTGCGTGACAAACAAAGATTTGGACGTCCTGTGACAGCAACCACCGAGTTTCACAAGCAAAATGTTGCCAGACTGATTCAGGACGATCGGCGCATCACTCAGAAAAAAACTGCAAGCAGAATCGGCATTTCACAAGAACGTGTGCGTCACATTATTGCTTTGATTGGCTATCGGAATATCTGTGCACGATGGATACCCCAGTTGCTGACTCCTGAAATGAAAGCTCACAGACTTGAAATTTGCCAGGAACTCCTCTCGCGTTACGAGAATGAAGGTGACGCCTTTCTCCACTCTTTTGTGACAGGAGACGAAACGTGGCTACACCATTACGACCCGGAGACGTTGAGAGAACTGTGAGACTGTGGTTGTGGAAACAGAGTCAGCTTCTTCCGTGACGGCTTCAGAAAATTTGTTCATCGTTGGCAGAAATGTATCGAACTGGCTGGCGATTATGTGGAAAAGTGAATATTGCTAATTAAAGATTTAATCCCATCTGGTAAGAATCCCAGACCACGCAGCAGTACTCCAAAAGAGGACGGACAAGCGTAGTGTAGGTGGTCTCTTTAGTAGAACTATTATATTTTCTAAATGTTCTGACAATAAAACGTAGTCTTTGGTTTGCCTTCCCCACAACATTTTATGTGTGTTCTTTCCAATTTAAATTGTTCGTAATTGTAATTCCTAGGTGTTTAGTTACATTTATGGCCTTTAGATTTGACTGGTTTGTCGTGTAACCGAAGTTTAACGGATTCGTTTTAGCACTCGTGTGGGTGAACTCAAAGTTTTCATTATTTAGGGTCACCAGTCAATTTTCGCACCACACAGATATCTTTTCTAAATCGTCCTGCAAATTCCCCTTTTGATCTTCTCGTGACTTTACTAGACGATAAACGACAGCAGCATTTGCGAACAACCTAAGACGGCTGCTCAGGTTGTCTAGATAAAGAACAGCAGAGGATCCATAACACTACCTTTGGGAACGCTAGAAATCACTTCTGTTTTACTCCTTGAATTTCCGTCAATTATTACGAACTGTGACCTTCCTGAAAGGAATTCACGAATCCAGCCACATAACTGAGACGGTATTCCATAAGAATGCAATTTCACTAAAAGCCACTTACGTGGTACAGTGCCAAAAGCCTTCTGGAAATCGACAAATACGGAATTAACCTGAAATTCTCTGCCAATAGCACTCAACACTTCATGTGACTAAAGAGCTAGTCGTGTTTCACAAGAACGATGTTTTCTAAATCCGTGTTGACTTTGTATCAATAGATCGTTTTCTTCGAGGTAATTCATGATGTTCGAACGCAATATATATTCTAAAATCCTGATGCATATCGACGTTAATGATATGGGCCTCAAATTTAGTGGACTACTCCTACTATCTTTTTGAACATTGGTGTGACCTGTGCAACTTTCCAGTCTTTGGGTACGGATCTTTCGTCGAGCGCGTGGTTCTCCATGATTGTTAAGCATGGAGCTATCGCATCGGGATACTCTGAAAGGAAACTAATTGGTATACAGTCTGGATGGGAATACTTGCTTTTATTAAGTGACTTAAGTTGCTTCACTACTCCTAGGAGATCTTCTTTCAAGTTAGTCATGTTGGCATCTGTTCTTGATTCGAATTCTGGAATATTTACGACGTCTTATTTGCTAAAGGAATTTGCTTTATCAGCACTGTCGTCCATAGTATTTCATTACTATCGCGCCGAAAAGGCATTGATTGTTTCTTGCCACTAGCATACTTTATATACGACCAGAATGTCTTTGGATTGTATGCCAGGTTTCCAGACAGGTTTTCTGTACAGAAAATTGGAATGGAGATCAACATTTACACCTTTTCCGCCCTTTTTATTGCTCGTGAAAACCACACATTGAATGTGTACCACCATACAGCGAGACATTTAGATGTGGTGGTCCAGATTGCTGTACACACCAGTAGCTCTAACACCCAGTAGCACGTCCTCTTGCATTGGTGCATGCCTGTATTCGCCGTGGCATACTATAGACAAGTTCATCAAGGTACTGTTGGTCCAGACTGTCCCACTACTCAACGGCGATTCGGCGTAGATCCCTCAGAGTGGTTGGTGGGTCACATCGCCCTTTGCAGTCTATCCAAGGCATGTTTGATAGGGTTTATGTCTGGAGAACATGCTGACAACTATATTCGAGCAATGTCGTTATCCTGAAGGAAGTCATTCACAAGTTGTGTACGAGGGGGGAGCGAATTGTCGTCCATGAAGACGAATGCCTCGCCCATATGCTGCCGATAAGCTTGCACTATCGGTCGGGGGATGGCATTCAAGTATCGTACAGCCGTTACGGCACCTTCCATGATCACCAGCGGCGTACGTCGGCCCCACATAATGCCACCCCAAAACAGCAGGGAACCTCCACCTTGCTGCACTCGCTGGACAGTGTTCAAATGGTTCAAATGGCTCTGAGCACTATGGGACTCAACTGCTGTGGTCATAAGTCCCCTAGAACTTAGAACTACTTAAACCTAACTAACCTAAGGACAGCACACAACACCCAGCCATCACGAGGTAGAGAAAATCCCTGACCCCGCCGGGAATCGAACCCGGGAACCCGGGCGTGGGAAGCGAGAACGCTACCGCACGACCACAAGATGCGGCGCTGGACAGTGTGCCTAAGGCGTTCAGCCTCACCAGGTTGCCTCCAAGCTACGTTGGACATCTTCGGAGGTGCTCCTGGTTGTGCTGAATCTTGCCGACTGACGAGTCGGAAGTCGTAGAACGGCCTAAATACCGTGGAAAGTGGAAGTGGTCTGGATTTCACGAGGCAGCAGAGATGAACCTTGTCAAGGATAAAATATATCGATCATGGTACGTCAAAGATAAAAACTTCTCATCGATTTTGTAGCGCCACTGTCCATATATAGCTGAGTTTCATAGCTTCTTTTTTTATCTTAAAATTATCACCGTTTTTATACAGGGTGTTACAAAAAGGTACGGCCAAACTTTCAGGAAACATTCCTCACACACAAAGAAAGAAAATATGTTATGTATACATGTGTCCGGGAAAACTTACTTTCCATGTTAGAGCTCATTTTATTACTTCTCTTCAAATCACATTAATCATGGAATGGAATCACACAGCAACAGAACGTACCAGCGTCACTTCAAACACTTTGTTACGGGAAATGTTCAGAATGTCCTCCGTTAGCGAGGATACATGCATCCACCCTCCGTCGCATGGAATCCCCGATGTGCTGATGCAGCCCTGGAGAATGGCGTATTGTATCACAGCCGTCCACAATACGAGCACGAACAGTCTCTACATTTGGCGCCGGGGTTGCGTAGACAAGAGCTTTCAAATGCCCCCATAAATGAAAGTCAAGAGGGTTGAGGTCAGGAGAGCGTGGAGGCCATGGAATTGGTCCGCCTCTACCAATCAATCGGTCACCGAATCTGTTGTTGAGAAGCGTAGGAACATTTCGACTGAAATGTGCAGGAGCTCCATCGTGCATGAACCACATGTTGTGTCGTACTTGTAAAGGCACATGTTCTAGCGGTACAGGTAGAGTATCTCGTATGAAATCATGATAACGTGCTCCATTGAGCGTAGGTGGACGAAACTAAAATGAGCTCTAACATGGAAATTAAGCGTTTCCGGACCCATATCCACATAACATCTTTTCTTTATTTGTGTGTGAGGAATGTTTCCTGAAAGTTTGGCCTTACCTTTTTGTAACACCCTGTATATTTCGATGGCTTCTCTATATAGCAGTGGATAATAGTTCGTCATAGTATGTAAAACTTCAGTTTCCGAAAATTTCACTGCGTGATCACCAGACTGAAGAGCATGTTCCGCAACGGCTGACTTGTCTGTTTTCCCTAGTCTGCAAAGACTTTTAAGTTCTTTCAACCGTGTATTCACATTTCTGTTTGTAGTTCCCTACCACATGTACACGGATTCTTGTATACACCACTTGCAGACAGAGGTGGACATTTATCCTTAACGGAACGCAGTGCTTGATTTATGAAACTCAGCCATATATGGACAGTGGCGCTACAGAATCGATGAGAAGTTTTTATCTTTGACGTACTATAATCGATAGTTATATTTTATCCTTGGCAAGGTTCATCTCTGCTGTCTCGTGAAATACAGACCACGCCCACTTTCCACGATATTTAGACCGCTCTTCGACGTCCAACTCGTCAGTCGGCAAGACTCAGCACAACCAGGAGCACCCCCCGAAGATGTCCAACGTAGCTTTGGACGAAACGTCAGGGATAGAAGAGTTCCATGGACCACGACCATACAATCTGGAAGAGTTCTCGGCAGGTGGCACATCGTGTATATTAAATGAGGAAGGAGGAGACAGGAAAGGATACCAGCTGCATCAGCCCAATGTGTGACGGACAGAGGTTCGAGCCCGAGATCTGCAACTTACTGGGCAGTAGCGTTAACCACAGCGCCACCAGGACACAGCGTTTTGTGGAATTGCGCGTACTGTCTCAGCACACTACGCACTTGGCGCCATCTACCGGCAGTCCCTGTCCACCTCCTCCATCGCTCTCTACTTTGAGATTCGCGCAGGAAGTCGGACGTAACTGTGCAGTCGCACTGAATGTGGTGGATTCATTGCTCATCGATGTGAATCATTTATCTGAATTCGTGGTGTCTGTACTTTCGGGGCCGGCTGGAGTGGCCGAGCGGTTCTAGGCGCTACAGTCGCAGGCTCGAATCCTGCCTCGGGCATGGATGTGTGTGATGTCCTTAGGTTAGTTAGGTTCAAGGTGTTCTAAGTTCTAGGGGACTGGTGACCACAGCGGTTAAGTCCCATAGCGCTCAGAGCC
Organism: Schistocerca serialis cubense; assembly: GCF_023864345.2. Taxonomy (NCBI): domain Eukaryota; kingdom Metazoa; phylum Arthropoda; class Insecta; order Orthoptera; family Acrididae; genus Schistocerca; species Schistocerca serialis. The sequence goes on from NC_064642.1 coordinate 219,889,217, forward strand.
ATTTGAACCATTTTGTACTTTCGGACATTTGGGTCGGCCGAGAGGTGTTGCCGAGGTAGTCCGCGCAATGGTGATAAACACGGTGTGAGGGTGCGCAGTGGTTAAAGCACCTGCCTAGTAAGCAGGAGATCCCGGGTTCGAATCCAGGTCCGGCACACGTTTTCATTTGTCGCCGCTGATGCCGCACCAAGTCTTAAGGCAGCTGATATCAATAGTTCCTCCGTTTTCTTTCCTTTCTCCCCCTTCCTCCTTCAATGACATACTACTACTTTAGGCGAACAAGGAAAATTGCAAAGCACGACCGCCTGACAGAGATTTGAACCCACAAAGTGGATTTTGCTATAGGAACAGCCGTGGTCCCTTGCGGTATCGCTTGTGCCTTTAAGATATAGCAGCGTACCTAGGAACGGCTCCTCAGCGCTTGTCAGCAGATCGAAACAAATTAACGACTGTTGGGAGAAGTAATTAGCGAGAGCAGAGGGGTGGTGACCCGCCTCCCTAAGGCGATTCCTCACGGCAAACTCTCTTTCATTTAAGTGGCGCTCCTCTCCCCCAGGACTGGCCACTGCTCCTGGGGATTTATGTGTTTACCGCTGGACGTTTATTGAGTTATAAGACCGGCGCGCGCGTGCGCCCGCCGCTATCCAGGGCTGGCATCTGCCGCGTCTTTCGTTTTTCATGGTCCGGCGAGCCTCCGTCTCGTGAGCTTGCGGTGCTTCGGCGAGCGATGAAAAATTATATGATATATCAGAGGATCGACACGCGGCCCTACCTGCCGGAACTCCGACGTCTTCACTCCTTGTCGCGTTTAACGTCCTCCCTGCTGCAAGATTCCTTCATTGTCAAACTGAAACGAGCACCGTCGGAGATTCACTGTACAAAACTTCGAAAAGAGAAAATCAGTAAACAACGTAAACGAGGCACGTTCTCCGCCCGATGTACGAGGTGCGAGCAGTAAGTAATGCAACACATTTTTTTTTCTGAAGGAAGCTTGAATTTACTCAGAATTCATATACACTATACAGGGTGAAACGTATTTAAACCGACGAACTCTGGGAGGTTGTATGGGACATCTGAACAAATATTTTTCCCTAATGTCATTTTTTCCTATGAGGATTATTTAAACCAGTGGAGGCCGTATTACGATCTTCAGTTGTTAGAGGGCGTATTACGCTCTTCAGTTGTAGGCAACTGCTGTCCACCAGTGTAGTAGTGCATTGTCTCTGTTTACTAATGGAGAGATACACCTGGAGTGAACCGAGCGCGGTGGCGCAGTGGTTAGACACTGGACTCGCATTCGGGAGGACGACGGTTCAATCCCGCGTCCGGCCATCCTGATTTAGGTTTTCCGTGATTTCCCTAAATCGCTCCAGGCAAATGCCGGGATGGTTCCTTTCAAAGGGCACGGCCGACTTCCTTCCCCGTCCTTCCCAAATCCGATGAGACCGATGACCACGCTGTCTGGTCTCCTTCCCCAAACCAACCAACCAACCAACACCTGGAGTGAGTACATTGATATGGTTGGTGCATACTACGTAGCGTACCACAACGGACGAGCTGCACATGGGTTTATCAACTACCCGCTCCCTACAAGACAACGCATGTGGTTCCAACATCACGGGGCGCTGGCACTTTTCAGTCGTCGTGTGAGTCGATTCCTGGACCGACGGTTCCCAGAAACGTGGATTAGCAGAGGTGGTCCTGTACCGTGGCCTGCTCGATCCCCAGATATGTCCCCTATGGACTTTTACTGTGTGGGGAGAGATGCGCAACATTGTTTACGTAACTCCTGTTGGATCAGAAGAGGATCTGGTTGCCCGGATAGTAGCATCAGCAGGAACAATTCAGGATACTCCTGGGGTTTTTGCCCGTGTCAGGACATGATCCGACGGTGTAACCTGTGTTTGCGTGTCAATGGAGGCATATTTGAAAATCTACTGTAATTGAAATTGGATTGTGTTAATGTGTTGTCTCTTGGTCATAAAAAAATGGAAAAGTGTTTGTTGGTTTAATTAATTTGCCGCCAGAGAAATCTTCCTCTAGCGGTTTAACTACTACTCATACGGAAAAACGACATTAGGGAAAAATATTTCTTTAGATGTCCCCTACAACCTCCCAGAGTTTGTCGGTTTAAATACTTTTCACTCTGTATTATTTCCCAATCTTTTGGCTACGAAACGCTATTTTCAACATAACTGCTGTTCCAGTGGCCTTTCGCCACCTCGCTGCTTCACTAATCTGCCCATAGACGGAAGGTGCTGTAGGGTGGATGTGGAAGAATAATCCAGTCGGTCGCGCAAACCTGTGCGATCTACCGGGTGCCGTCCCGCACTCGGGAAGGTGAAGAAATGAATTCGGCGTATTCACCACCACCACAAAAATACAAACAAACTTCTCCTTCTCTCTAAGGTGCGCAGACTTATGTGAGACCTTGTGTTGTCATGGAGAAGGTGAAATTCATTTGTATTTTGTCTTCTCTCAGGCGGCAAGGAATCCAGCAGGTACACATCTTTGAGAATCCCAATTGGTGTAAGAGTGCGTCAGCATTACCAACAGAGATGTCCGGTTGAGCAGCGAATGAGAGTGTCCGCACGTTCCGGCACTGCAGGACTCACAGCTGCGTGCGGCCGGCCGGCCGGCACGCGGGAGATCGGACAAGTTCGTGCGATGATGACAGATGCCTCACCCAACGACTCGGCGTGCTTTTTTGCACTGCCAGGTCTCCGTAGACATTTTGCAAACGCCTATGAATATTTGCGATGCTCTGGTTTACCGCCAGAAGGAACTCGATGACCTCTCTCTGCTTGGAACGCACCTCCGTTATAGACTCTTCTTTGAAGGTTACATTTATCAAAAAAATGGTGCAAATGGCTCTGAGTACTATGGGACTTAACATCTGAGGTCATCAGTCCCCTAGAACTTACAACTACTTAAACCTAAATAACCTAACGACATCACACACATCCAAGCCCGAGGCAGGATTCGAACCTGCGACCGTAGCGATCGCGCGGTTCTAGACTGTAGCGCCTAGAACCGCTCGGTCACCAGCGGCCGGCCGTTACGTTTATCGCTACCTCCCATTGGAATTTCATGGAATTATAGGGGCTGAATCGCGAATATTACAAGATGTCCCACAGCAAATTCCCTGTTGTTTTCAACCGAAATTGGCCGAGAAAAAGTGTGTGGCATTACTTAGTCCCTGTCAAGTTCTGTATAGATCTTTGACTGTACTAACTCTGCTCTTGCACCCGACAGGCCGTGGGCAGATATGCACGGTGTTTGGCACGAGACGCTTCTGCAGCGACATCTACAATTACACAATCCACCTTGCAGTGTAAGGCGGAGGGTACTTTGTGTATCACTGTCAATTCCCTCCTTTCCTGTGCCAGTCACGAATGGCCTGCGCGAAGATCGATTGTTAGAAAATCTCCGCGTGGGCTCGTATCTATGTGATTTTACTTTCATGGCCGTTTTACGAGTTATAAGAAGCAGAAAACAGTATTTATTCATTTATTTTGTTTTTATTGATGAGGGGCCTTCAATAAGTAATGCAAAACTTTTTTCTCGACCAATTTCTGTGGAATTCGTTGTGGGACATCGTGGAATACTCCCACTTCTGCTCCTATAGCTTCACGAAGTTCCGATATGTGGCAGTGCTATACGTAGTCTTCAAAATGGCGTCAGTACCAAGCAGAGAGCTGCCATTGAGTTTCCTTTGCCAGAAAACCAGAGCATCGCAGACATTCGTAGGCTCTTGCAGAATATTTACGGTGATCTCGCAGTGAAAGCACTGTGACTTGTAGGCGAGGCGTCTCTCATTATCGAAACACGGTCGCGCAAATCTGTGCGATCTACCGGGTGCCGTCCCGCACTCGGGAAGTTGAAGAAATGAATTCGGCGTATTCACCACCACAAAAATGCAAACAAACTTTTCCTTCTCTACGACAATGGCAAGGCCTCACACAAGTCTGTGCATCCGAGAGGAGCTCACAAAACTTCACTGGACTGTTCTTCCTCATCCACCCTACAGCCCGGAAGTCACACATTTCGACGTCCGTATGTTTGGCCCAATGAAGGATGCACTTCATGGGAAGTAGTACGTGAATTATTCGAAGGTCACTGATACAGAAAGATGTTGGCTCCGTCGTCGAACAGTAGAGTGGTACCATGTGGGCACACAGACCCTGCCACTAAATTGGCGCAAGGCCATCGCATTGAGAGGAGATTATGTCAAGAAACAGGGTTTTGTAGCCAAAAGAGAGACGAATAATATGGTGTACTGGAACTCTGAGTAATACCCGTCTGATTTCAGGAAAAAAATATGTTGAATTTCTAGTTGAACGCCCCTTGTATTTGTTTATTATGGTCCACTTTTTTGATGACAACAAATGTAATTGTTATTCTATACTGGACATCGAATTAATTTTACAGGTCTATAATACTATTTTTCTATATCTTCACTTCTTGCTGCTACTATAGATGTAGCATTTAGATGGTACCTTTTGCCGCTCTCAGTCAGATCTTGCTTTATTGTAAAAGAATGGAGCCGAAGTTTTTCGTTATTTCAAATTTACTTGAGTAATCATACAGTTATCTCTGTTACAACAGTATTACCACAACTAACAACATAAACTATTAGTCGAACAACTATAACAGACACTAGAACTATTAAAATTATAAAAAATACATATTAGGAATAGCATCATCCAGATTTTTTTTCAGTGACTTTTACCAGTGCAAATCATGTTACTAATACTAACTCTGATGCCAATATTTCTACTACGACAACACACCCTCGGAGAACAGTTAAATAGTATACTGCCTTCTGTAATTTCACTATTTCCTTTTATTGTCGTCTGTAATGGATACGTACACCCACACTCACCCCTCCCCCCCCCCCCCCCCCCCCACACACACACATACATACAAACACACACACACACGATTTACTATAATCGAAATGTATCTATTCTCTCTGCGTACCGTATGGGATCAGTTCCCCGTCGGGTCAAACAATATTTTATTGCTTGCACACGGAACTGCTACAGATCAAACCACAACACTTATATTTCACTGATTTTCGTAGGTCTTCTTATATACCATTCACTTTTGGCCACCTCTCTTCCGTTAGTGGGCCAAGGGATTGTAGGGCTTTCGGGCTTCGTTCCCGTTCCATAGGGTTGAATAAAGAACCTACTCGCCTTGCTGTGGTATCTTTTGGCTGTAGTTCTGACTTGCTTTTTCTGAGAAAGCATCAGCGACAAGATTTAAGATATCAAACTCCTATATTATACTATGTCGTAAACAGCGTTACCTCTTAAAGCCTGCATAATAGCCCTTACTATATCTTCAACGAGGACACATTTCCATTGCACATGATCTGGTGTGCCGATTTCGCCATAGGTGCAACTGATCGTTACCCTCTTGCCAATTCTCTTAATATATTTAGTATATGGCTCATTTCCGGGAGGGTAGTAGACCAATTCCCTACCTGACTCAAAATGTGTTAACTGAAGCACTTTGTTTACATGAGGAAGAAACTGAACGTTCTCCTTCCTGTGACTGAGGAGTTCCATCTCTGCTGCAATTTTTCAAATACTACATTATTCATTGCTAATGGATTTGTTGCCGATTGCCTAAGAATTTCGTGTGTATTGTTTTTTCTTCAGACAGTAAATGGCAGCCATTTTTCTTAGTTGTAGGTCCGGGGACGTACGTCCATTAATATGGACAGAACCCCTGCAGATGCGGTGCTGAAGACTAAGCAGCATCGTAGCAGAGTTACTCGTTGTACTTTTGTCACTGTAGCGGCAGGTCTGTTTAGACACTGGCAGCGTAGCCCACAACCGTAGTTGAAAATACCCGGCACTACAATAAACCCTCAAAGGTATTGCCAAACTCTGCACAACCTCAGAAGAGCAATACAAAACAAGCGCAGGGGAAAGTTGGGCTCAAAGATCTTGCTGATTCACGACAACGCCCGGGTCTACACGGCAAATGCAACTCGTGAAGTTCTCGAATCTTTTAAGTGGGAGTTGTTTCCTCATCCGCCGTACAGTCCCGACCTGACACCGAGCGACTTCCACTTATTCCCAGCAATGAAGAAGTGGTTGGCTATACAGCGTTTTGATGACGACGCACAGCTTCAAGAAGAGGTAACCACGTGGTTGAAGGCGCAGGCGGCCGAATTTTACGACGAAGGAATTTCTAAGCTCGTCCATAGCTACGATAAGTGCCTTAATTTAAATGGCAACTATGTAGAAAAGTAGTATTTAAGTGTGGCTTTCATCTGTATATAATAAAAAAAAATTCCAATACTTTATTTATTTTTAATTCCAAAACGTAATGTACTTTGTGGATAGCCCTCGTATGTATGAAACTTCATGATTCATGGTCATACGAAGATCAGAGAAACTGAAAAGCAGGAAAGAGAAACTCTGAGAATAATGTATGGACCAGCGCTTCGGGAAGGAATTTGGATGAACAGGTCGACTAGAGAGATTTACAAAGACATAGAAACAATAACAGACACCACTAGAAAGAGAAGGATGAAATGTTATGGACATATCAGCAGGATGAATAAAACCAGGCTCACAAGGCAAATCTTTGAGATAGAAAACAAGAGCAAAAACAAGACAGAGTGGATCACTGAAACAGAAGAAGACATTAAAGAACTGGGAATCACACAAGACAACATAAACAATAGAGAACAGTTTATAAACATCATTAAAAAAACACACTTAAACAAGAACACACGGAGAACAGGACGGGAATAAGATAACTTACATTTACGACTGAAGATTTATCTCTGTTACGAATGACATGTTATGCTACGTTGACTAAGAACTCTTCAGGCCAACCACACAACTTGGTGTGACGCTCGTATTTTGTTCATTAGGTGGCGCTGCGGAACTGTATCAACCGCATTCCGAAAGTCAAGGAACACGAGTCAACCAGGACGCCGGGCCGATACCTATCGCTTTCAGAGACTGGTGGACGTACAGAGCGAGCTGGTTTTCAGACGATCGTCGTATTCGGAATCCATGTTGATTCCTACAGAGGAGATTTTCGGCATAAAACATTTTCTAAAATTCTACAACAGGCCGACGTTAGCAATATAGGTCTATAGTTTTGTTCGTCAGATTGATGAATCTTCCTGAAAGCGGGAAGTTCGCTCCAATCACTAAGCACACTTCGCTCTTGTAACAATCTACCGTACACTGCTGGCAGAAGAGGAGCATGTTCTTTAAGATACTGTTTATAGAATCATATTAGTATCCTAGAGTATAGCCCGTCCGGTAAGCCGTGCGATCTAACGCACGGCCTTCCGGACTGGCAAGGAGCACCTGGTCCCCAGCACGAATCCTTCCGGCGGACTTGTGTCGAGGTCCGGTGAGCCGGCCAGTCTGTGGATGGTTTTTAGGCGGTTTTCCATCTGCCTAGGCCAATGCGGGCTGGTTCCCCTTATTCCGCCTCAGCTATACTATGTCGGCGATTGCTGCGCAAACAAGTTCTCTGCGTACGCGTACACCACCATTACTCTACCACGCAAAGATAGGGGTTACCCTCGTCTGGTGTGAGACGATCACTGGGGGGTCCACCGGGGACCGAACCGCACAATAACCCTGGGTTCGGTGTGGGGCGGCGGAGGGGTGAAGTAGACTGCGGCAGTCGTCGTGGGGTTGTGGACCACTGCAGCTGCGGCGGGGACGGAGACTCTCCGTCGTTTCTAGGCCCCCGGCTCACATACAATACAATACAACACAATCCTAGAGGATCCAATGGCCCCTCCTCTGTTGAGCGATTTCATTTAATTTGTTATCCCATTGTCTCTTATTTAGATATCTTCTGTTCTGACGTTAAAAAGAAGTAATCGCAGAACAAAAGTCGTAAGCGAAACATTTTTGAAAAAAAAAATAGCGGTGTTTAGTATTAGGGATTTCTGTGTGTAATCTTCCGTTTCGTTGCCATTATGATCACACAGTGTCTGCACAGATGACTTCGCACCGTTAACTGATTAAATATGTGACCAAACCTTCTGAGCATCTTCTGTCAGACCGATCTTCTGGCGGTCGGCACAATGCTTATCAGTATCTTTGCATTTGGTCTTTAACATTACATATGACAGCCAGAACATTTATGTCCAGACTTTAGCTCTTCTCGGCAACCTGTAGATGTTCGACGAACGAAACCGGTCGTAACACAATAAATGCACAATAATACAGGTGAGATGATTTTCGTTCATCATGAACATTTGTGTCAGCTGTGGTGCTCATGATGATGAAGTTTATTTTCTATCAACTGACATAGCAAATATGTGTCTTCCAGCGTCTGTCCAACCTGATGATAGGAACTTGCAGAGAATTCTGTGGCGGGAATGGTCGTCTGAATCTACGCAAGACTGTAGACTGTCTATAGACACTTACGGAACTGCTCGCGTTGCCTTTCTCGGTACTAGATGTCTCCAACAGTTGGCTTTGTTAAATCACGGTAGGTTTCTAATGGCATTACAAGATTTATTGTCTAGCTTTTTTGTGGCTCAGACATGGTAATTGGATGTCTCTATAGGCTCCCTGGCTCAGCAGCTGTTGCGGCTGAGCACCTGAAGGATAATTTGGGAAATGTTTCGAGTAGATTTCCCCACCATGTTATAGTTCTGGGTGGAGATTTTAATTTGCCGGATATAGACTGGGAGACTCAAACGTTCATAACGGGTGGCAGGGACAAAGAATCCAGTGAAATTTTTTAAAGTGCTTTATCTGAAAACTACCTTGAGCAGTTAAACAGAGAACCGACTCGTGGCGATAACATATTAGACCTACTGGTGACAAACAGACCCGAACTATTTGAAACAGTTAACGCAGAACAGGGAATCAACGATCATAAAGCGGTTACTGAATCGATGATTTCAGCCGTAAATAGAAACATTAAAAAAGGTAGGAAGATTTTTCTGTTTAGCAAAAGTGACAAAAAGCAGATTTCAGAGTACCTGACGGCTCAACACAAAAGTTTTGTCTCAAGTACAGATAGTGTTGAGGATCAGTGGACAAAGTTCAAAACCATCGTACAATGTGCTTTAGATGAGTATGTGCCAAGCAAGATCGTAAGAGATGGAAAAGAACCTCCGCGGTACAACAACCGAATTAGAAAACTGCTGCGGAAACAAAGGGAACCAAACAGCAAACATAAACATAGCCAAAGCCTTGCAGACAAACAAAAATTACGCGAAGCGAAATGCAGTGTGAGGAGGGCTATGCGAGAAGCGTTCAATGAATTCGAAAGTAAAGTTTCTATGTACTGACTTGGCAGAATATCCTACGAAATTCTGGTCTAATGTCAAAGCCGTAGGTGGATCAAAGTTCAAAAATGGTTCAAATGGCTCTGAGCACTATGGGACTTAACATCTATGGTCATCAGTCCCCTAGAACTTAGAACTACTTAAACCTAACTAACCTAAGGACATCACACAACACCCAGCCATCACGAGGCAGAGAAAATCCCTGACCCCGCCGGGAATCGAACCCGGGACCCCGGGCGCGGGAAGCGAGAACGCTACCGCACGACAACGAGCTGCGGGCATGGATCAAAGCAAAATGTCCAGACACACTGTGACCAAAATGGTACTGAAACAGAGGATGACAGACTAAAGTCCGAAATACTAAATGTCTTTTTCCAAAGCTATTTCACAGCGGAAGACTGCACTGTAGTTCGTTCTCTAGATTGTCACACAGATGACAAAATGGTAGATATCGATATAGACGACAGAGGGATAGAGAAACAATTAAAATCGCTCAAAAGAGGAAAGGCCGCTGGACCTGATGGGACACCAGTTCGATTTTACACAGAGTACGCGAAGGAACTTGCCCCCTTCTTGCAGCGGTGTACCGTAGGTCTCTAGAAGAGCGTAGCGTTCCAAAGGATTGGAAAAGGGCACAGGTCATCCCCGTTTTCAAGAAGGGACGTCGAACAGATGTGCAGAACTATAGACCTATATCTCTAACGTCGATCAGTTGTCGAATTTTGGAACACGTATTATGTTCGAGTATAATGACTTTTCTGGAGACTAGAAATCTACTCTGTAGAAATCAGCATGGGTTTCGAAAAAGACGATCGTGTGAAACCCTGCTCGCGCTATTCGTCCACGAGACTCAGAGGGCCATAGACACGGGTTCACAGGTAGATGCCGTGTTTCTTGACTTCTGCAAGACGTTCGATATAGTTCCCCACAGTCGTTTAATGAACAAAGTAAGACCATCAGACTATCAGACCAATTGTGTGATTGGATTGAAGAGTTCCTAGATAACAGAACGCAGCATGTCATTCTCAATGGAGAAAAGTCTTCCGAAGTAAGAGTGATTTTAGGTGTGCGGAGGGGAGTGTCGTAGGACCGTTGGTATTCACAATATACATAAATGACCTGGTGGATGACATCGGAAGTTCACTGAGGTTTTTTGCAGATGATGCTGTGGTATATAGAGAGGTTGTAACAATGGAAAATTGTACTGAAATGCAGGAGGATCTGCAGCGAATTGACGCATGGTGCAGGGAATGGCAATTGAATCTCAATGTAGACAAGTGTAATGTGCTGAGAATACATAGATCCCTTATCATTTAGATACAATATAGCAGGTCAGCAACTGGAAGCAGATAATTCCATAATTTATCTGGGAGTACGCATTAGGAGTGATTTAAAATGGAATGACCATATAAAGTTGATCGTCGGTAAAGCAGATACCAGACTGAGATTCATTGGAAGAATCCTAAGGAAATGCAATCCGAAAACAAAGGAAGTAGGTTACAGTACGCTTGTTCTCCTACTGCTTGAATACTGCTCAGCAGTGTGGGATCCGTACCAGATAGGGTTGATAGAAGAGATAGAGAAGATCCAACGGAGAGCAGTGCGCTTCGTTACAGGATCATTTAGTAATCGCGAAAGCGTTACGAAGATGATAGGTAAACTCCAGTGGAAGTCTCTGCAGGAGAGACGCTCAGGAGCTCGGTACGGGCTTTTGTTGAAGTTTCGAGAACATACCTTCACCGAGGAGTCAAGCACTATATTGCTCCCTCTTACGTATATCTCGCGAATAGACCATGAGGATAAAATCAGAGAGATTAGAGCCCACACAGAGGCATACCGACAATCCCTCTTTCCACGAACAATACGAGACTGGAACGGAAGGGAGAACCGATAGTGGTACTCAAGATACCCTCCGCCACACACCGTCAGGTGCCTTGCGGAGTATGGATGTAGATGTAGATGTAGAAAGTTGGCAAATCTTGTTTGCGTGTACATCAAATGTGTTCTTCCTAATAAAAATTTGTAGTCTCATTTGCTGCTGCAGAATCTCGTGTAGCCCCTGTCAAACAACAATTTCTTCCACGACCGGAATTACTTGGTGTTGTGCTTCTTACTCTACTCATTACAAATTCACAAATGGCTCGGACATGATAAACAGTAACGACATCTATCTGTGAACGTAATCCACAATAGTTCTCTGCTGGCTGCAACGTAGTCCCAGGTCACGGAAAACCTTCGTTGCCAAAAGAGTCGCTGAAATTCAAGAAGTGAGTTCAGTTCCTGACTGTTTGCGCAGGTGGTGACTTGTGCAACAGCTACAGCAGTCCTTTTGGCGGTGGTAGTCGACTGAATACGTGCGTCAACTGCAGCAACTCAGTAAATAGGCATCAGAAGGAGCACGGCAATTCCAGATCGGCGACCATGTGCTGGTCAAGGAGGGCAACTTGCCTCCCTTGGTGTGGAGGCTTGGTGTCGTCGAACAGCTGTTTGCCAATCCTGATAAGGGTGTGCGTGTGGGGATGGTGAAAAGTGCCAAGTGTGGGCAGATTAAGAGGTTATAGCAAAATGTTATTGCCTACCGAATCAGTGAACCAGTGATGTGCACCCTCTCATTTGTGTAGTGGTACAGGATGAAAGCCTTGTCAAATTACTACTTACAGCAACAAAAACTTAGCTTGTCATCTCAGCTTGAGAAGCTGTAAATGTTTTCTTGTGAATTGGCTGACTCTTGTCAGCATTGATTTATTAACTGTCATATTGCCTGCATTAATATTTATTGCTGGCCGCGGTGGTCTAGCGGTTCTAGGCGCTCAGTCCGGAACCGCGGGACTGCTACGGTCGCAGGTTCGAATCCTGCCTCGGGCATGGATGTGTGTGATGTCCTTAGGTTAGTTAGGTTTAAGTAGTTCTAAGTTCTAGGGGACTGGTGACCTCAGATGTTAAGTCCCATAGTGCTCAGAGCCATTTTTTAATATTTATTGTTTTTGTAATTTAAATTTTGTGTCTTACAGGTTTGATTTCCAGTGTGACAGTAATATTTTAATGTTTTCTTGTGTACCATGAAAGTTTGTGCATTTCATTTTATGTGTTCTATATTCTGTCTAATGATATTCATTTTTATTGTTTTCCATTATTTGGAATTTACATTTTTATCTGTTGTTTGTTAAATTTCTGTTTCCCTTGAAAAACGAGAAGAATCATTTTAGAATGGGATTACGTTGAATTCTGTAACTTCCTTTGCCAATGGCAGTGCCATCTTGCAAACTCGATAGATCAGCTTGTCTGGTACACTCAGCTCCCTGACGGAAATGTAACTGTGGATACACTTAAAGGGGCCATCCAGGTACTTTGCGCACGCAGATACTGCTGAGCGGCAGCAGAGAGGCTCTGCATATAGGAGACGTATGTTTCGGCCACCCAAGGCCAGCAGCTAGCGGGCACGATGTAAAATCTTACGTGAATAAACGCATTTTATGTAATAAACTTGTGTTTTGTCTCACCACTGGAGTGGAAATAGGGGAGGGCAGTGAGACCTCTTGTACTGAACATAATGGAAATGTACCGATGCAGGACTAGGAGCCTGCAAGTGAATTGCGTACAGTAATATGTACAGTATATGTAATTTTGCTTGTTTTGTAACATTAGATCGAGTTTATACCAGGTGAAGAAAAATTCGTGCACTCGGACTTAGCAGCGCGCTTCCTCACATACTATCAATACAAAAATTTTCTCACAAAATTTCGTCCTGCGCATATTTCGGGCATTAAATGGACGTTCAAGATTGGCAATCTGGCAACACTGTAATCACGTAACTATGTCTGTGCGGTTGGTGCATTGGATAGCATTTTGGGTTAGCATGCAGGAGGTCTGTGGTTCGATTCTGGGTCGAGGCTTATTTGTTTTTATTTGCTAAAAGTAGTCTGCAGTTGGTGCAGTGGATAGCTTTTTGGGTTAGCTTGCAGGAGGTCGAAGGTAAACAAATAAACCTCGATCCAGAATCGAAACCTGACCTCGTGCATTCTAGCCCTAAACGCTATTCACTGCACCAGCTGCACAGCACGACTGCCGTCTCTTGGCAGAGGTAGTTACCGTACACGAGATTACAGTGTTACCAGATTGCCGATCTTTAACGTCCATTTACTGCCCGGAATATGCGCTCGTCGAAATTGTGTGAGGGATACTTTTGTATCGCCAGTATGTGAGAAATTGCGCTGGGAAGTCCGAGTGCGCTAATTTCTCTTCTCCCTGTGTAACAGTAGCGGCCATCCTGAGTCAGTTCGCTTTTAAATTATGGACGAATGGCGTGTCAGCCATGATTAAAGTGTTTAAAATTTTCCGGGCGATACACGAAAAATCTCTGCAAGAGTTCGGTAACTTAGAGAAGTTTTCCGGAGCAGTGTTAGAGCTGTGAATTTTCAAAATAGGTGCGTAGACTTTGACTCTTAACTGCAGCATCGTGTTTCGAGACTAGTGAAATTTCGACATATGTTCGAGGACTTCGAGAATTTATCCACAACCGATTTTCGTCCGTTAACTTTGAAAAGCACCGTGGTGTGCCGGACTCAGTGGACTCTTGATCGAACTAGTGAATAAATTTGACGTTGATTTCGTGGTAATAAGCAAAGGCTGAATACGCATATGGAAGTCGTTCATTAAAAGTTGCCTTTCGAAGTACTATTTTTTACGCGAGTTGTCAGTCGTTAAACTATTTTAAAGACATTTTGCACAGGGATTCTCAATTGCCGAGCATGCTACGGTCTTTGGCTGGTAAGGTGAAGGTATGTCTATAGAGAACACTTAGGAAGTGTAATTGGCTTACCAACCAAATGCCCTCACCACAGAGTTGGGTCAAAGTGCGTGTGTACTGCGTTGAGGTTATGTTCTGATGGGCATTACCACGCTACAAACTACAACGATTATGGTGAGGTTGTGGCAGTTCTACGTGTAGCATTTTGTTTACAATGCTTTCAGGACTATAAAAGTACCTGTAGTAGTGTCAGATTCATAGAGAGAGATCTAGTTCCATGATCATAGCAGAGTACCGGTACTTGAAGTGTCCATCTGTAGGCTTAGTATATGGCATTCGTTATATTCTCAGTGTTTTGATATTGTTCAGTGTGTTCTGAAGTGTATGGAGAATTGTTTTGTACTAGTTCTCAAGTACCGTGGAATTGTACATCAGGTGTTCCATCATAAGACAAATGTAAATATGTTGTTTGTTGCTGCTTATTTAAGTTAATTATCAATGATCAGGAATTTCACTAAAGTATCTTCGATTTATTTTCGTATCCTATCATTTATGACGTTTGCACGATTTTTGAAATGTTCACACGCATTCGTGAGACAGTATGTAATTAGAGAACAAGGTTACTTACAACCAGCCTTCGGCGAAATTATTACTAAAAACCAAGAAATGCCACCAGCAGAAATATTTTGAAATCTTTGCGTGCTTTTACAGCCAGTAAAGTAAGTCAGTATTGGTGAGATTTTGAGACTTCATCTGCTCCGGATTAAGTTTGACGCGCCTGTTATATTTTCTTCTCTTGGGGCTCGTTGGTAGACTCCCAAAGTGAGGCTGTAGATTCTCATTGCACCCGTGATCTGCGTGGAGGTACAATTACACTAACGAATCGTGCTAGAAAATCACAAGGTGTATTTGCGGTCTTGGATTCTTGCAAATATTTGTTCAAACTTCCCTTTCCTTTTCCATTGCGCAATGAAAGCAGTTCATACTCCTTAATATTTCAACAAAACAATGGTCATATAGCGTTATTATTCTTGGTCTAAAACTCGTTAAAGTTCAAGAACGAGGGTAAGCGACTTTCATAATCGTACCCAGATTGTGTTAAAGACATCATTTCAGCACTCGTAATCCTTAATAATGAAAACTGTTTTAATTTTTAACTTTTAAAGATCCAAAATCCTGCCTGTAGTCTGATCAAGCTGTAGGAAGTTACAGAACAATAACAGATTACTGCGACAGGTTTGTAGCGGTATACCAGACACATACGAACCCAACGAATTTTAGACTGCTTACGTAATTTGTCAGATACATTTTGACTGACTATTTCATTTTACTGACCGCTAAAATATTAGGCTGCGATTATCTGTTTGATTTTAATGGCAGGTAATATACTAAGCTGTGCTTGAAGTAGAGGGAGGGTGTGGAGGGGAAGGGGGAGGGGGTGGGAGGGCTTACAAAGCACGACTGGACTAATTTCGCCATTATGGATTTTTAAAAAATTCCTACAACCGCCATCGGCCACATAGAACTTTAAATCTCACACCATCGCTGTTTTGCATTATTAAATTTACTGCCTCTGGCATCTTGGATTTTTTAATTTTTCTCTGCCGCCATCTTGCATTTTTGCCGATTGCAGTACAGACGAGGTGCGTTGGCTTGGACTGTGTGTCAAAGTCGCCATGGATATACTAATGACTGAGCCACTGTTTTCTGTACAAGACCCTTCATTTCTGCATACATGCTGTATCCTACAGCCATTTGAACCCGCTTGCTATGGTCGTGCCTTTGTCTTCCTCCACAGTTTTTGCCATTTATATTTTCCTCCAGCACTGTATTAATTATTTCTTGATGCTTCAGTATGCAGATGACATGCGAGTAACAAGTCAAACTGAATGTCATTTCAAAAGGATAGTCATTAACATAATTCTGAAATAAACATATTTGGATAAAATATAATATCAATACTGAGATGTGCAGCAAATGGTGGGGGAATGGGCGAGCTCTTATTGATCAGTTCAATGGTGTTGTCTGTACCAGAGCCCAGGGGACACGTTGATTATACTAACTTTTTCTGTTGCTTGAGCCTCAAGGGGGTCATTTGGCTCAATCTCCTGTGTTGTAAAGTACTGAATCAGGGACTTGTAACTATGCAGCAGATGTTCTAACGGTGTTCTTTACCTCCATTAAGTTGGATTCATTCTCAGTGGTTGGGAATACCTATATCAAACGTGTATTATTTTTTCAGCATCTCTGTTGTTCCACATATTTTAGGTTCGTTGCTCAAATACGTACAGTTTGAATAATTTTTGCGGCCGACATATTTTGAAATGACTTGTAGAAGGGGTGTGACAATGAACCATCAAAGACATTACTTTTAATTGAGTATATGAGATCAATTGCTTGTGTGCTGTAGTGTGTTCGTGGCACTGTTGGATAGTAATCGAGGTTACTGTATTCCGAGATCACTATTTTGTATTAATTTTGCTGGTCATCATGTTCTGTAGCAACCATAATCCGAAAACCGAAAAGGCCTATCATATCGTAATTCTAAACTTCTGTGCTTAGCTGAGACCCTTTCTTCTGACTGATACTTTATATGAATCTCCACTTCCAGATCGCCGACGATGTAATTGCATTCACAGCTTGCAGGGTCCAAGTTGCGACGGGTCACGTCATAAAGGGCATAAGTTGTAACCTCCCTGTCTTAAAAGGAGACGCGCTGCTCATTACGCCACATGACCACGACAAGTTGCGGGAAATCATGATAGAAGATAATAGTGACCTCAACCTCTATGTTCTGTTACGCATGAGCAATTACCTAAATGTGATTGAGCTTTAAAGGAACACTGAAGTACAAAGAGAAGGAAAAAACAGAAAGGAAAATTTAAGTCTGAGCTGTTGAGATGGCTGTTGTAGGGGTTTGTTTTTACCTTTTGAAAAGCAATACTGCCTGACAAACAATAATAAGTGAAAGACGAAAAAATACGATATTTAAATGAGTAAGGTGAATGTTAATCATTTGTTAATAGACCGTTGTGGATTATTTGTTGAGTGGATTTAAAATCGAGTGTAAGTTCGACATTATTTAGTGTAATATAAACGTTCACCTGTCATGCTCTCCAATTACACAAATGTTGTTCCAAAAATAATACTAAATACCAGATTAATTATACCAAGCTCTTTTTATTTCATCACAGGCGGTAATTACAGAATAATGGCAGGCAACAAATGGAAATCAAACGCCGTTCGTCCCGCTGGACTCGAAGCTTCGGATGCTTAAATGGCGATTGGATAACAATGAGAGCGATCGCGTCAATCCTTTAAGCTGCTTTTCACGAGTGGCTTTAATTTATTTCCGAAATTAAAAGAGCGCTCTCTGGTGACGAAGTAATTAATCTCGCCTCTTCGACCGGAGTATCCCACTGCGGAGTAGGGGACCTGGAAAACTGTGGCGATCCTGCAGAAGAAAATGTTGGCCCCGAAAATTACTTTCTACACTGCGAGGTGGCTGCGCACAGCTTTTATATGACTAAACTTCTGCTGTAGCTAATAACAAATACCTTCTTTCTAGAAGTCTGTATCCTTAAGGTACCCGCCAGGAACACATGATTAGTGCGTTTATTGCTTTCCAACATATGACACAATTATTCGGAGAGTGCATCGTATACGGATATCACGAGAGCGGTAGACAAACGACATTTACGTTCAAAATATGATCATGGCCAGGCAGTAACACCATGTTTCAAGAACAGCACTTCGGAAAGCTTGGAGAAGATGGTTCAAATGGCTCTAAGCACTATGAGGTCATCAGTCCCCTAGACTTAGAACTACTTAAACCTAACTAACTTAAGGAGAGCCCACACATCCATGTCCGAGGCAGGATTCGAACCTGTGACCGTAGCAGCCGCTTGATTCCGGACTTAAGCGCCTAGAACCGCTCGGCCACAACGGCCGGCTTCTTGGAGAAGACGGTGACATTTAATTACGAGACGTGCGCCCACAGCGGTGCACAAGGCATATGGCTGGAAAAACTGGGATACCCAAAAGACAGCTTCTTGTTATTATTGTTCGACCACTTACAGACCGCAATGTTTCAACTGTGCTCTTGCGTTTCCTTGCACCTGGATTTTGATTTTGCTCCAGTATTCCCAAATTCGTTTCCTATATTGTTCATTCCTCGATTCAGACCGCGTTTTGGCAATTTTTAGTCTTGGCTTCTTTTGGACACCAAGGTACTCTTTGGATTTATTATTGAGCGAAATGCGTTTGTGGATATCCTGCAGCGTTATCCCGATTTCTTTCATATCTTTTTCTAGCTCGCTGAAACACGTCTCCTTGGTTTTTGCTGATGAGAAAGTAACGGAAGATCAGATTACTCAACCTTGTAGCATGTTTACTGGCAATTTGGCCATAGAAAACAATATCCTCCTACGAAAAATGTAGGAAACTTTTCTACGTGTGTGCTGAGTTCATGTCGGTCTCATCTGCTGAATTCATTATTTTTTTCGTTGACTGAATTTAGGATTTCTTTCCTACTCAGAGCAAGGCATTCCGCGGCACATAGGGCCATAATCTAGTATCTTGATTTTAGTGGAAACTGATTTCTTCATGTATATATTTTTGGCTGACTGATCCATTACTTCCGTTTTCCTTATCCGTATGACAAATGTTTCTTTCTTGAACGATGTAAGTAGGCTATTTAGGTTTTCTTATTGGTAACGCCACGTAGCGCTCTGTATGAAAATCACAAAATCACTGGCTGTGCTGTGTGTAGTCTGTGGCTAGTTTGCATTGTTGTCTGCCATTGTAGTGTTGGGCAGCTGGATGTGAACAGCTCGTAGCGTTGCGCAGTTGGAGGTGAGCCGCCAGCAGTGGTGGATGTGGGAAGAGAGACGGCGGAATCTTGAGAGCGGACGATCTGGACGTGTGTCCATCAGAGACAGTAAATTTGTAATATTGGATATCATGGACTGATATATATATATATATATATATATATATATATATATATATATATATATATATATCAGTCAGCCAAAAATATATATATGAAGAAATTAGTTTCCACTAACATCAAGATACTAGATTATGGCCCTATGTGCCGCGGAATGCCTTGCTCTGAGTAGGAAAGAAATCCTATATATATATATATATATATATATATATATATATATATATATATATATATATATTTGAACACTATTAATGTAAATACATTGTTCGTTCTCTATCAAAATCTTTCTTTTGCTAACTATGTCTATCAGTAGTTAGTGCCTTCAGTAGTTTGAATCTTTATTTAGCTGGCAGTAATGGCGCTCGCTGTATTGCAGTAGTTCGAGTAACGAAGATTTTTGTGATGTAAGTGATTCATGAAAGGTATAGGTTATTGTTAGTCAGGGTCATTCTTTTGTAGGGATTATTGAAAGTCAGATTGCGTTGCGCTAAAAATATTGTGTGTGAGTTTAGTGTTGACCAGAATAGGTAAAGAGCGAAATGTCTGAGTACGTTCAGTTTTGCTCAGCTGTCTGAAAAGAAAATAATGTAAGAGGTTTATCAGCACAGTAATTCATTAATTTTTCTAAGGGGACGTTTCAATGAGTCTGATTCTATCTACTCACTTAGGTATTTTAAGTTATTCCGTTCCGTTTGATTTTCTCTTTTTCGATTGATGTTATAAATTCAAGTTTCTTGAGGGAAGATCAAATTTCATGACACCCCTATCATGGCTTGCAATAACAGCTTCTGGGACAGTGTAATCAAAGATGCCGTTGATATCAATCTCACTCACTGCGTACACTCTTAACAGAGATGGCGATGTGCAGTTTAGCGCTCGCGAAGCCATTAGATTTAAAAGTGTATGAATCACTGTCCCTTTGCTGTTTGCTTTATTTGTGGATTTTAATCTTCGCATGTTCCAAGAGAGTTGTTGATCTTAGTCACGCAACCTTTGATAGGATCCCATACCTAATCCCGGAAGCTGTCAAGAGTAATGTTGAATCTAATTGCAAAAAGACTGTTTGGTTTTATTAAGAATAACTGCCAAAGTGCTAAAATATGAAGAAAAATCACCACCGACGTTAAAGAAAGACTGCACTTTTTAGACAGCACTGTCTGAACCGAAAATTTGCTTGTCAAGCAAAATAGATAACATTCTGTTCCGTTCTGTTTGGAAGCCATTCTTAAGTAACTAATTGGCCAACGATTGAAAACTGCGTCATTCATTTCTACTTTAACAGTATTACAAACAAGTTCAAATGGCTCTAAGCACTAAGGGAGGTCATCAGTCCCCTAGACTTAGAACTACTTAAACCTAACCAACCTAAGGATATCACACACAACCATGCCCGAGGCAGGATTCGAACCTGCGACTGTAGCAGCTGTGCGGTTCCGGACTACAAACAAGTATTGGATTTTGTTGTAGTATTGGGAGTGTCTCATATTCTAGAAGTAGGTTTAAGTCAGACAGTTCAGTTAACAAATGTTCTTATGAAGTAGAGGTCTGATAGTCTATATCTCGTTATAGAGAACTATGTAGAAGATGCTGATAGTGACTGATTTTTCAATCTGTCCAGAAGGAGGTAAATGCTGGATTGTTCCATTGTTTCTAATGAATTTCTGAAATTTAAGATTATGAACACTTACTTCAAAATTACGTGTCCGATTTATACTGGCGATATATATATATATATATATATATATATATATATATATATATATATATATATATTGTTGGGTACTTCAAAAATAGTTCAAATGGCTCTAAGCGCTATGGGACTTAACATCTGAGGTCATCAGTCCCGTTGACTTAGAACTACTTTAACCTAACTAACCTAAGGACATCACACACATCCACGCCCCAGGCAGGATTAGAACCGGCGACCGTAGCAGCAACGCGGTTCCGGACTGAAGTGCCTAGAACCGCTCGGCGAGAGAGGCCGGCTGTTGGGTACTGATGCATTAAGAAGTTTAGGTGTGGATATAGGGACTTTATGTTGCTTTCGTATTACGTGTAAGTGGAGGACCTGTGTGTGGACTGCGTTATGGGGTGAAGGACTGTAGTGTTTCCCATTGACAGGTCAGGTGTACATTACACAACGAAGTAACTTCTCGAGTCGTAGAGTACCGTGCAGTGCACGTCGTTTTTGCTTTGTCTACGCGATAGTTTTTAGTCCTCTAACGGACGCTCGTCAGTCAGTACGTAGAGAGCGAAATCAGGTCGCGTAAAAGGTGAAGACCCTTCGATTGTTAAAATTTTAACAGTAAATTACCAACGCATTCGAAACAAAGTTCCTGGAGATACTCCCCCCCCCCCCCCCCCCAGGAAAGCTGGGACGCTTAGCGTATACTCGGAACCGAGAGCTCTATGACTCACGAAGCAAAAAGCTTCGAAATATTTAAGAAGGCATGGAAGTTACAGTACATTGAAAAGTCTGATTACAGGCTATAGGAAGGGGAGTGTACACTGAAGTCAACAAAAATATCTTGTTAATGACCCGAATGGGACGGAAATCGTAGATGTGATGTGCACGTATAAAAAAAACCAAATGATGACAGTTTCAGAAAAAATGGATGATTTATTTAAGCGAAAAAGATTCACAAACGAGCAAGTCAGCCGGCCGTTGTGGCCGAGCGGTTCTAGGCGCTTCAGTCAGAAACCGAGCTGCTGCTACGGTCGCAGGTTCGAATCCTGCCTCGGGCATGGATGTTTGTGTTGTCCTTAGGTTAGTTAGGTTTAAGTAGTTCTAAGTCTAGGGGACTGATGACCTCAGATTTTAAGTCCCATAGTGCTTAGAGCCATTTGAACCATTTGAGCAAGTCAGTGATGCGCTGGCCCACCACTGGCCCTTGTGCAAGCAGTTATTCGGCTTGGCATTGATCGATAAGGTTAATGGATGTGCTCCTGAGGGATATCGTGCCAAATTCTGTCCCATTGGCGGGTTAGATCGTCAAAATCTCGAGTTGGTTGAAGGGGCATGCCCATAATGCTCCAAATGTTTTCAGTTGGGGAGAGTTTCGGCGACCTTGCTGGCCAAGATAGCGTCTGACAAGCAGGAAGACAAGCAGCATAAACTCTCGCTCGGCGCGGGCGGGCATTATCTTGCTGAAATGTAAGCCAAGTATGGCTTGCCATGAAGGACAACAAAACGGGCCATAGAATATCGTCGACGTACTGCTGTGCTATAAGGGGCCCTAAGGAGAAAACCAAACGCTATGCAACTAAGTGGCACCCCAGGACATTACTCCTGGATGTCGGGCCGTACAGCGGGTGACAGTTAGGTTCGTATCCTACCGCTGTCCGGGGTGTCCCCAGACACTTCTTCACAGGTCGTTGGGACTCAGTTTGAAGCAGGACTCTTCAGAACTGACGATGACGAAGATGTGTCTGGAGACACCCCGGATAGCGGTGGGATACGAACCTAACTGTCGCCCGCCATACGTCTCTAAAACTCTTCAGTGATGAGTCTTGGTTCGAATTGAGCCCCAGTGACTAGCGAAGAGGTTCCTGGCGAGGCCCCGAACAGCGGTGGAATGCCATCCTAAATGTAACCCGTCATATGGCGAGAAAACCAGTAATGATGGGCTGCGGTGCCATTTCATTGAATAGCAGTACCTCTTCGGTTGCCATTCGCGGCACCCTAACAGCACAGGGGTACGTCGACGATATTCTACGCCCCGTTTTATTTTCCTTTACGGCCATCCAACCTACGCTTACATGTCAGTAAGATAATGGCCGCCCGCACACGGCGAGAGTTTCTACTGCTTGTCTTTGTACTTGTTAAACCCGGCCGGAGTGGCCGTGCGGTTCTAGGCGCTTCAGTCTGGAGCCGAGCGACCGCAACGGTCGCAGGTTCGAATCCTGCCTCGGGCTTGGATGTGTGTGATGTCCTTAGGTTAGTTAGGTTTAATTAGTTCTAAGTTCTAGGCGACTGATGACCTCAGAAGTTAAGTCGCATAGTGCTCAGAGCCATTTGAACCATTTGAAACCCTATATTGGCCAGCAAGGTCGCCGAATTTCTCATAATATCTGCCGATTTCCATCCCATTCGGATAATTTCCTTGTGGTGCATCGGTTTTTGTCCGTGTGTATTTTAGGCCTCGTAACTACAAACAGGTCTGCCCTTATCGACAGAGTCAATATAAAGATAAGGAATAGTGATCATGATGACATCATAATGACGACAGCTACTAAAGGTAATAAATCCATCACGAAAGCTTGGGGGAGTTTTTATGCTCTAAAGGACTAAAATTCAGATAGCACAATGGATTTGGTTCCATTGGAATTTAGTTCCAATATGATGGACGTAGAGGAATAATGAGAAAAGTTCGTATTTATTTGTAAATCATGCCTTGGAGAAGTGTATGCTGAGCAAGGATTAAGGACAGAAGAACCACCATTGCTTATTAACTAAATTCTGAAGATGCCGAGGAAACAGATTGTTGCACTCTCGGTTCACAAACCAACACGGAAACGTTGATAGGAAAAATTAGTACGAAACTGAGCGTCGGTAAATGGATCGATGTGCGATGCATACAGTAATTTCCACCTTCGTACCTTAGTAAAAGATCTTGACAAGAATCTGAGAAAATCCTGATACTACGATAAATAGCTTGGACTTCTATTGACTTTTGACTAATGAGTAAGACTTCTCCTGTCACTCGTTGTCCAGTCTGGTGTGGCAATAGAAGACATCAAAAGGAAAGCAGAAGTTTAAATTCTGCATTCAAAAAACGTTCATGTTGCTCGATCGTAGAGACATACTATATTTTGACCGTCGCTCAGGCCACTGTGTGGAGGACATAGACACTTGCATCCCTAGCGTTGAATAAACAAACCCATCGGGTACACCGTTCGCCGGGTGGAAGTCTTTCGAATTGACTCCACTTCGGTGACTTCCGCGTCGATGGGGATGAAATGATGATGATTAGGACAACACAACACCAGTCCCTGAGCGGAGAAAATCTCCGACTCAGTCGGGAACCGAGCCCGGGCCCTTAGGATTGACAGTCTCGCGCGCTGACCACTCAGGCAGGGGAGTTGGGGGGGGGGGGAGGAATGAAGTTAGGAGGGGGTTGGGGAAGCCTGGGTGAGGAGGGGGGAGGAAGGGAGGATGGAGGGAAGGAGAGAGAAGGGAGAGAGGGTGCCCTAAGGAAAGGACACAGGAAGTGGGAGGGGAGGATCAAAGTTGATAGGAGGGGTGGATGGAGGGGAGGAGGGCATCATCAGGGAGGGGGAGCTGGCGGAAGCCACCTTGGGAGAGGGTATGGAGAGTGGAGAGATGGATAGCAGGTGGGACGTGGCTTGTATGTGATGGAGACACTTAACATTTATAATGTCATCTCTCTTGGACGCCTATGTGCTACTATTTTGTAAGGCCTGTGTGTTATAGGCAACTATTAATACCATCATTGTTTGCCTTGATGCTGTAACCTGTATGTGTCCTAAGGTATGTAACTAAATTTATATGTATACATGTTATATAAGTGGAATCCAAGATCACTGTTATAGTGTTTCTGTCCTCCTTATATCCGATGATGGCGGGTTTAGTTTCGCGGAAACCGGTGATCATGTAATAGAAAGAATTCCTGCGATCTTGGCTACCAGTTTATTGTTTTAAGCTGTAATTATTACGTGATGTCAATTGCAAGTGTGTAGGAAGGTAGATGCGGGTCAAAAATGAAGAGGCGCGAGTTTGGATGTAAAAGCCACCTAGGAAACAATGATTTTAAATTAATTAGAAATGCATTGTAAGTATGTGCAAGTAGCAACTGACTAACAACACGTCATGTGAGATGAACTAAATCCTGTTAGTCGCTGAATGCCATCTGTCGTCAGGTTTTGTGAAGCAAATATCAACGGCTAATCACAATTTGGTAATGAATGTTATTTCAGAAACGTTTGTAATGACTTCATTAGATAACAACAAACACCTTTGCAATGCCAATGTTACGAAAGCCCAAAACACATGAAATATTTTACAAACTCTCAACAAAGATTGTAAAAGCCACTTTAATCAAAACAGTATAATATGCAATTCTTTGAAATAGTTTCTGACTGGATGCAGTATAAGCACTAGAATGTACAAAGAACTTTAATTACTACTGCATCTGCATGTACTACTTAAATTGTCTGGAAATGTAATTAATTTTCTGTCCACGGAAATAGCTTTATAGCTCTCATTTATGATAATCTCGGTAATAATTATGAAAGGATGGGGCACTGCTGATGATTAATTAATTTGGATAATCAGTAGCATTTACAATGTTTATACTTTAACTAAAAAAATACTATGTTGTTCAAAGTATTGAAAATACTACGCTGAGAAGCTGTGTACATAAGTAAAAATATAATTGGCTTGATCTTGCCTCTTAGCGAGTTGCAGGTAGTACGATGAAAATCATTTTGTGAGGATCATTATTGGCAACCAGCAACTTTTAATAATTTTGGTCACCCAGCGCCAGTTCATCTTGTCGCTTTGTTCTGTGTGAGACATGTGCTCACTCACGCAGTCAGTGTCTTGCCATGCTTAAAACAACATTTCGAGAGCACTCTCCGTTACACCCTTTAGCACCGCCACTTCGCGCCATACAAGACTTGCAAATTTCTTCCCCCCCCACCCCATCGCTCACTCACTCTCTCTCGCTGCTATTGACTGCGCGCACTCGCGTTCAACGATATTATTCTCAACTATGAAACAGATTCTTAGGATTCCATACAATACGAAGTTCCCTGCCCTTGCTAGCGTTTCTACAACAAAATTTTTATAATATTATTGTTAATAGTTTTCTCATATTTACAGGTTTTAAATAGCGAATACTGACAAAATTAATAAACTACATACATCTACAAGAAATGACTTTAAAATTGCGGAATTAATTGACTGAAAAAATTTGAAGCACCGTGTTGTTGAGTTACAAGCTGACTTCTGTATATAAGTAAATCATCGGACCCACAGAATTACAAAACAATGTCCTTAACATTGGTTAGCTGCAGAATTCTTGAACATATTCTAAGTTCGAGTATAATAAATTTGTTTGAGACAGGAAAGCTTTTGTTCACAAATCAGCACAGACTCGTGCGAAGCTCAGCTTGCTCGTTTCTCTGACAACATCCTGTGAGGGACGGATGGAGAGCAACAGGCAGATTACACAATCCAGATCTCCAGAAAGCGTTCGACACAGTGTCCAACTGCAGAATTAACGGGGTCCGAGCGTACGGAATAGGTTCCCAGATAAGTGAGTGCCTCCAAGACATCATCTCTATATGAAAGAAAATATCCTGACTACCTAACCGTCTCATTTTCGCCCAGTCCAAACCACTGAAAATTAATTGAAATTTGGAGAGGGTGTCGTTCTTATACTTTATGCGTCATATAAGAAAGTATTTTTCAAAATTCCGTTCCTCTGGGGGTGAAATAGGGGACACAAAGTTTTTCTCTTTTTTTGAAAGTATGACGCTACTAAGGCAATCCTGAAGCTAGAACTACGAAAATTGGCTTCTCTGTCAGAAATAATTTGAAAATTCAACCCCTAAAGAGGTGCAATATTGAGTTAGATTTTTCATTGAAGGTAGATCATTATTAAAGGACTACTAAAGAATTTGGACAGCTACGTATACCAAAATTTGTATTTGACTTCTGGGTTGGTAATTAAAGAAACGATTTTCATTGTTTTTGGAAAGTCAAGCCCCAGTGGGGAAATAGGGGACGAAGAGTTTTGAGAAAATATTTCTTTGCGTGAAAACATTTATTGAATCTAAATCTATGAAAATTGGTATTTGTTTCCTAAAGAAATAAGTGTTAGGGGATGAAAGGATCTATGGCAATATGACCATAAGAGCTCAAGAGACAGAGTTCACAAAACCTTCTGACACCAGCTACTACAATCGCTCTTTGGTCATAAGTACATTCGGAAAAGATCTGGCTTCTATGGCCTCAATTAGCGTGAAAAATTTAGAAAATGTTGCACTTGTGAACAACATAAAAATTCGATAGAAGAAAATAATCTGCGCGGACCATACGGTCTAAGTGAGAAAAGCATCGGGCGCTAAGCTAGTATATAATAAAACCCAGTACGTTGTACTCGTTGGAGAGTTTTCATCAAGGGTATCATTAGGAGTGCTCCACGGTAGTGTTCTTTTCCTCCGCATACATAAAGGATCTGATGGATAGGGTGAGCTGTGACTGATCAGGAAAGTGTTGTCCTTGAGTGACTGTAGGAGGACACAGGAAGAGTTAGACAGAATTTCAATTTGCTTAGATGAACCGCAGTTACCTCAAAATGTAGTAAAATGTACAAAAATGCAAGTTAGTGAAGATGAACAGGAAAAACAATTATGTAAGTTTGACTACAATGTTAGTGATGCGCCACATGACACAGTCTGATCGTTTAAATATCTAGGATTAACGTTGCAAAGCGGTACGAAATGGAACGAGCATGTAAGTGCTGTAGTAGGGAAGGGAAGTGATCGACGTCAGTGTATTGGGATAATGCTAGTAAAGTATAATTCATCTCTAAAGAAGACTGTGTATAGAACACTGGTACGACCCATTATTGGATACTGCAGAAGTGTCAGGGATCCCCACCAGGTTAGATTAAAGGAACACATCGAAGCAATTCAGACGTGTGCTGCTAGATTTGTTATCAGCAGGTTCAATTAACACGCGAGTATTACGAAAATGCTCCCTGATCTCAAATGGGAAGCCCTAGAGGGAAGACAGCATTCTTTTCGCGAGACATTACTGAGAAAATTTAGAAAACCAGTGCTTGCAGCTGACTGCAGAACAGTTCGACTGCCACCAACATACATTTTGCGTAAGTGTCGTGAAGTCAAGAGAACAGAAGTTAGGGCACTTGCAGAGGCCTGCAAACATTCGCTTTTCGCACCCTCTGTTTGCAAATGGAACAGGAAAGAAATGACTAGTAGTGGTACAGGGTGCCATCTGCCATGCACTGTGCTGTGGCTTGCGGAGTGTGCATGTAGATGTAGATCTTGGACATATAATAGTGGCACATTTGAATATATGCTATTAATAAACTGGTCTGTATTTTTTTATTCACGTGCATGATTTGAAAAGTGCCTTATCGTGGTGTTTACTGGCGTCGTCAGCTTCCGTTTTATACTTCATATGATCATATCGCTCCATTGGTTCAGTTGTTAATTTAATCATCTATCGTAATTAAAATAATTTTTAACTTTCTAAATATTTATCCTAGAATCATGCCTAAAGTTGCAATGAGCTCGTCCCATTGCTTCGATTTTTCTGGTGTACTTGGTTTTTCTGTACGATGTTTGTAGGTTCTGGAGTATATTTTCGTTGAAAATAATACTATTGCCGGCCGAAGTGGCCGCGCGGTTCTGGCGCTGCAGTCTGGAACCGCGAGACCGCTACGGTCGCAGGTTCGAATCCTGCCTCGGGCGTGGATGTGTGTGTGATGTCCTTAGGTTAGTTAGGTTTAACTAGTTCTAAGTTCTAGGGGACTAATGACCTCAGCAGTTGAGTCCCATAGTGCTCAGAGCCATTTAATACTATTCATCTTTCATTTCATCCACCTTAACTGTCACTGAGTTGTCCCCACACTAAGCAACATGCTCTGGCCCGGGGAAAGCCCTGCACCCGACACCCGGCATTCCACCACCAGCCTACCTATATTCCTGTAATCCTCGCCTGGTATGGAGTCACCCCAAGCTCTCAAAGAGCTCACCACTCCCGCTCACTCTGTGAGCCGGCTTCTCGTAATGTCTTATTGGCATATTCATAGCTGCTGAAGCAGCGTTCTGGGTCTTACAAGTGTTCCGATATCCTCTGACTCCTAATAATAGCTTTGGTTGGGTTGGGTTGGGTTGTTTGGGGAAGGAGACAGCGAGGTCATCGGTCTCATCGGATTAGGGGAAGACGGGGAAGGAAGTCGGCCGTGCCCTTTGAAAGGAACCATCCCGGCATTTGCCTGCAGTGATTTAGGGAAATCACGGAAAACCTAAATCAGGATGGCCGGACGCGGGATTGAACCGTCGTCCTCCCGAATGCGAGTCCAGTGTCTAACCAATGTGCCACCTCGTTCGGTAATAGTAGCTTTGTCCATCCAGTCACTCATTCGTTCACTAACTCTCTCATTCAGTCTTTCACATAGTCACTAACTGATTCATTCATTCACTTGCTCACTAACTCATTAGTTAATTAACTAATTAACTCTTAAACTAATTAATTCACCCATCCATCTGTCTATTCATTCATTACTCATTCATCGCTGAATCAGTCATTTATTCACTTATTCATTTATTCAGTCATTCATTCATCCAAATGGACACTGATGATCCAAAACGTTATGGCCAGTACCACCGCGATATTGAGTGCCATTTACCGGCGTTGCGGGCACGTGATGTAGCAAGGAAGGTACATAACTGGGGCAAAGGAAAGTGGGGGTTCATTTTTAGTGGAGATACAGAGAGGGAATGGGGAAGTGCAGTGATATGAGCGACTTTGACAAAAATAAGTTGTTATGATGTGGTGCCCGTGGAACAAACATCTCGGCAACGACGAATGTGGTCGGTTTTCATGTGCTACTGCCATGAACGTCTATGGAAAGTGGTTGAAGAACAATGAAACCACCTTTTAGCGACAAAGCGTGAATGTCCAGGCTTCATCACAGTACATTTTGATCGGAGGCTTGCCCGCTCCGCACTGGAAAGCAACACAGCCGGCCGCTGTGGCCGAGCGGTTCTAGGCGCCTCAGTCCGGAACCGCGCTGCTGCTACGCTCGCAGGTTCGAATCCTGCCTCGGGCATGGATGTGTGTGATGCCCTTAGGATAGTTAGGTTTAAGTAGTTCTAAGTCTAGGGACTGATGACCTCAGATGTTAAGTCCTATAGTGCTTAGAGCCATTTGAACCAATTTTGAAAGTAACACACACGATGGGCTCTGGAAGCTCTGATGATAGAGTACAATGGTGATGCTGGGGCAAGTGTTTATAGAACAAGAGGCTCCACAGCAGACGAACACTAAGTGTCTCCACGTTGACTCAGGGATGTCGTCAGTGACGATTGCAGTGGGCACTGATACCATGGATCAATATAAACGTGTCATGTTGTCTAATGAATTACTTTTTCTGTTACGTAAAGTGTACAATCGTGTCCAGATACACTATCATCCAGACGAACACTACTCTAAACATAGACTGCGTTACGGACAGAAGACAGTGAGGGTATTGTTATGCAATGCTTCATATTCACTTGGGGTTCCATGGGACCTGTGGTAGCACGATGATAGCTATGGTCTACATGGACATTATTACGGACTACCTACATACATTGATGTGCGATTATTTCCCCGATATCGATGGCCCACACCAGCAGGATAACTGAACATGTCACACAGCTACAGTAGGGCTACCAGTTTTGCCTATTATCAACCCTATAGGACACATCTGAGACACTGTATGGCGCAAACTCCACGCCTGCAAATCACTGGCCCGTAATTTACGTGACTCGCTAACGTGTGTGTACCAGTTTAATGAAACATATTTCCGGAAGCCTATCAATGACTCGTCGAATGCAAGTCACACAAAATCACTATGTTACTGCCTTCCGAAGGTGAACAAACACGATATCAATCAGATGGTTCTTTAAACGGATGTGGGGAAACTGCCCAGAAATCACACCCAGGATGGCTAGTGAACCAATACACGTCAGTTAATCCGCCACAGTGTATCATGGAGTGAGGGCATGTGGCACTGCTCATGGTGATCGTCCATCGGATAGGGACGATATACTTGGGCCGTCTTGGTATATTCGAGATGAGTAGATTGTGTGATGTCACCGGCTTTTGCTCTCTCCCTTCTCTGCTCGTCAAACACTATACACACCTCAGTATACATACACACTGCAGTCATCTACGCCCAGTATACATAATGCAAAACTGTCATGTACCAGTGGAAAAGGGACACTGTGCGTGGGTGAAGAAAACCTTTCCGATTGGGCACCTGAACCAGCCTTCGGTGTCTCGCAGCCAACAATACGAAACGACACTTGATTTGTTTCCCTGAGTGCAGAATTTGTAACAAAATTATCTTAAAGGAAAAATTTTAATGTACATCTGCAACCACTTAAAGAGTGAGTCGGTTAAGTTGTTCATCTTCTATATTTCCGGAACCGTTTAGCTCACAGGCTGTTCCAGCTCGTCGGCTCCGTTGTGAGCCGCGGAGCGCTCCCTGCTCCAGGGAGCCGTGTCGCTCGCTGTGACCATTCAAGTGGGCCGGCACGTGGCACGGCTGGCTGAGGCAGGCGGCAAGGCAAGCGTTTTGATGTGCCAGCTGCGTCTTACAAGATCGACAACCTCATACTCTTAGATGCTAAGACGTGGTGACATGCTACACCAGGAAATACGATGTTCAGGAAATAAATAAGAAACAACTGTTTTACAAGAAATTGCATACTAAATTTATTGGGCTTCTGTAGCTTGTCATTTTCTTTTCATTACAAGATCGGAAATATCAGGCGTCAAAGTGTTCGCAGCGTTAATTCGGAGGATGGCCTTCATTGTTGCACCCTGAAGAAACGATCGTTCCTTACTTTTTACTCTTTTCGTTGCTGAGAAAAGCTGCTCACAACAGTGCGTAGATCCAAACATGCACATGATCTGAACGGCATTGTTGTGAAGCTTGGGAAATGTTTTTTGCTGTAATGAATGATACCATAGTGACAAATCCAACGTGTTGTAGTACCTCTCTTTTAACAAAGTTGAATTTTGCAAATCAATAATCTCCAATTGAAGTGACGATGACAAGTCATAGGGTGAAACTGAAAAAGGAGTGCTGAACACCTTAAGTGCCATTTTCAAACTAGTGAGGTCTCGGAATCGTGTTCAAACGACGTGACGAGCTACTTTAACTTCGCTTGGTAATCGCCGAAAGTAGTACCTTCAGGTAGTTTTAAAGAAGCAAGACGATTTAACAACGTTAAATGTTCATTACTCATCTGCCTCTCAAATAAACGTAACTTTTCCATGAACGCTTTGATCTGGTCGTGTATGTCAACGATTAGCTGCCCTTTGCCCTGGAATGACAGATTTAAATTATTCAGATGCATAGTTATGTCAGCTAGAAACGCCAGGTCTGTTATCCATTTTATATCTTCCAGACACCGCATTTCTTCCCCTTTCATTTCGAGAAAAAGGGATATTTCCTTACGAATGGGAAAGAAAACATCAAGAACTTTTCCCAGACTCACCCAACGAACTGTACTGTGGTAAGGTATATCCTCATACTCCGCTTCCATATCTTTCAGGAATCCTTTGAATTGGCGATTCATACCGTGACGCCGCACAAAATTCACACACTTCACGACATCTTTCATTACGCCACCTAGATCTACTGTTTCAGCACACAGTGCCTCTTGCTGAATAAAACAATGAAGAGTCAAAATCTCTTTCCCGAGTTCGTCTCTGAGTTTATTTTTCAAACGAGAGGCAAAACCTTGGTGACGCCCGATCATTTGTGGTGCACCGTCTGTCACTACAGAATGGAGCTTATCCCACGGCAAAATTCATATTGTCCACTGAGTCACAAACAGCTTCAAAAATGTCACGTACTGTAGCGGTGTAATCGAGTGGTACCACATCCAAGAGTTCTTCAGTTACTTGCAGCTCCATGTCGACACCACGCACAAAGACTGCAAGCTGAGTACAGTCCGATATGTCGGTGCTTTCGTCAAGCGCTAGCGAAAATGCAACAAAGCTCTCCGCCTTTTTCCTGTGCCGTGTCCAGGATTGGACGAGACATTGTTTGCTTCGACAGGCAAACCCCTTCAATTGCCCGCACCTCCCTTGGAAACAAACATTCAGCAACTGCTACCATGCATGATTTTACGAGTGGTCCCACCGAAAACGGCTTGCCACTCGTCGCAATGATGTGAGCGACCCTGTAGCTTGCTCGAATTGCAGATTCAGTAGTGTTTTCTCCGCTCTCGTTCACCTGAAAATTATAAACGCATTACAGAACACGAACTATGTTGCATGTTTTGATACCCTCCGTATTACGAAACCGTTTTCAAACTTACGTTTCCTAGTATGTCGTTCTTAAGCCTGGCTACCTGTTCTCTGCGTGCAACGCCTTCTACCTGATCGTAGTGCGCTACTTGAAGATGTGTACACTGTCGTTGTATATTGTACCTCTTCGCAGAATTAAATACTTTATGACATACAAGACACTGCGGACGACCACCCCTCTCAATGAACAGAAAGGTATCCTCCAATAGGTACAGGGATCCCGCGGCTAATCATAGCTGTCATTGAACACGGATTATTGCGTTAGTTGCGGCTGCATGCGGCCAGGGGGCAGTGAATTCGCTTTCCCCCTCCACGCGGTCTCCGAGCTGCCGCAGTGAGCGCTCGGGAGCGCTCCGGCTCCCTGGAGCTCGGTTGGAACAGCCTGGTTCAGGATATAGTAATTTCGTTCCCTCCCAGACGAATTGTTGTAAAGTCTTCACTAAACAACGTGCGCTCGTTTCTCATAGTTGTGTGAATTACAGAGCCATCGGTATCAACCTTGCTCTGCAAATGGAATTATAATAACTTCTGTTAGTATTGTACTTGTAAAAGTGACGAATTCGCCTGCGTTTCTCTCTTCAAAATGCAGAAAGCAGATTCGGGGAAATTTCAGTATTTAGAACTTAGCCTTAATTTGTTGTAGGGGCCGCCCACCGTGGGCTGTAAACCCCCACTATTTTGTCAGGCTGCAGACCGAGGACCTATGTGGCAACGTTGGACGTAATAAAATAGTATTCAGGATTATTAAATTTATTAATCAGAATACAAGTCGTTGCCATGTCTTCTGCGGTCGCTGATGCCTGTTTAATCCGGAGAGGACTCCGCTGGCTCCAAAAGCATATTCACCGTTGACGCTGCATCAGCTCGGAGCAGAAGTAGGGGACACACTGGTGCGGCGGTTTGCCGTTCACTGGCAAGTAGGCGCGTCCCATCGGTAGCCCTGCTTGGAGATGGCGGTGACCGCGAAGTGTGTGTTTGATTCACTTGCCGTTTCGGGGAGCACTCAATCGCTCACAGATCACCGCCCGAGCTGTCCCCTCAGGCAGACCGCAGTGTCGGATGCCGGGACGTTGCCCTAAATGCCGAAGCTGGCCGGCCATCAGGCTCGTGCGACACTGGAGTTTTACAGCAGTTTCTGCCCTGGACTGGAGCCTTGTTGGTAGACCTCTGGACTACTCATCAGTGCTGGCTGCTGTGCTGACTTCAGTACTGTATGCTGGACTTCATTATCCGCGGCCACGGATCGCTGATCTTGTCGCAAAGCGGCAAGTGTAAGACCAACACCAGAACAATTTCATACACAAGATGTTACCATAACCAGAGAATCAAGTGCGAACGAATGAACGCCATCGATCCTACTTATATTGCTCTAAGGTAGTATTTACGCCATAGAAAAGAGGCTCTGTTCTACGACTTCATTCGTAATGAGAAAAACAGTTCTCAAGTTGTCATCGGTCTTCAGTTCCGCCACATTTGCTTACCCAATTTCTTACAGTGTCTTTACCACTTAGCCAAACTAGGCGATCTTGCGTCCTTCCTAGTGTCTGTTACATAATGTTGCGAGTGTAACGAAAGGAGTTCGGTCTGTGAGCCATGTAAAGTCCGTTGGTGCTTCCTGGGACGCCATCTACGATGTCAGCGATAGAGCCCTGGCTTCCCACTCCCCAGGTTCAACGCCCTGAGGCAGCGCGAGCAATACCGGCTGAGTTGCAGGCGGCGCCTAGTGACTTTACTGGACGCTGAGTACTTGCGTCCAATGTTGCAACGAGCGAGACTTATAGGCTCGCGTGTGCATAAGTGCATTCCGGGGTTACTTGCAGCGCTTTTTGCCGCAGTTGCTGCTGGCAGCCATGAATGGAGACAACCGTGTATTTTGGAACAACGAATGTTTGTTGATGACTTTTTACTAGCACCGTCGGGTGCCAAATATGCAGTCTCTCAGAAATCCACTGCTCGGCCATGCTCAAGGGGTCAAGGTCCGTAGAGATTCCGACATCACAGACCGAATGCCACCACCTAACATTGCGTCTGGTCCTGTGGACTTTACAATATCTGTACATACAATTACGATTATTCTCCGCAACCTATGGACCAGTGCATGGCGGAGGGTACCCATTTCAGCATTTCCAATTTCCTGTTCTATTCATGTACTGAGCGAGGAAAAGAGGACTATCTACGAGTATATGCCTCTGTATGCATCCCAATCTGCCTTATGTTATTCTCAAGAAGCGAAGGCGAGATAAACGACTCATAATTTTCTTCGTTTTCAGTTTAGCTAAACTTACACAAAAAGTTTTCCTTAAAAGCACTGCTATTTCATTTCGTCGAGCATTTCTTTACGATTTATTAAGGGATTTATCGACTTTTTACGATCCTAGCGAAGCATCTCTGAATTTGTTCGATGTATACTGTCATTCTACTCGGCGAGGACGTCAAACAGTGGTACCATGTTCTAGAACTGGTCGCACTAGCGTCTTGTACACGGTTTCCTTTACAGACACCATGCTTTTTTATAGAACCCTCCCAACTAATGTGCGTCTTCTGTTCGACTTTCATTGTCGTAATATCGATTTCTACTATTACCCTTAAATAAATTTACGATATGACGTGCTCAAGATTATCAAGAGTAATCTGGTGAAGGATGTTGTTCGCTTTTGCCTGTGTTGCAAGAATTACGACAGATTGTAACAGAGTCTTAATTATCGCCTCGAAAAACTATAGTAGCGCAACTATTTTCTTTGTTTCTTTGCAGTTATACGTCTGCAACTCTTATACACCACAGTGCGTACAACTTCGTTAGGGGTGCCAAACCCAAAACAAAATGACGCCATCCATCTCCATTTTATTTTTTCGAGGTCATAAAAAAGCTTTATGAGTATCCCACGTATTCTGCTTTTAATCGCATTTAATGAGAGCTGTTATTGATTGTAGTGACTCCTTGGATTTCCCTATGATCGCCAAACGACATTACTTTCTACATTCACCTTCATACCACACAAGCCATCGTACGGTGCGTGGCGGAGGGTACTCTGTACCATTACTAGACATTTCCTTTCCTGTTCTATTTACAAACAAAACGAGGGGAAAATGAGGGTCTGAATGCCTCCGTAGTAGCTGTAATTCCTCTTATCTTATCTTCCTGGTCCTTACGCGAAATCCACTTTGACGGTAATAAAATCGTGTTTTTCTTGAAAAGAATGTCGCCTTCCTTCCAGGGATTCCTATTTGAGTTCTTGTAACATCTCCGTATAATTTCGGGTTGTGAGAACCTACCGGTAACAAATTTAGGAGCCCACGTCTGAATTGGTTCCATATCTTTCTGTAATCTTGCCTGGTGTGGATTCCAAACACTCGAGCAGTGCTTAAGAATGGTGTTCTTTATGCAGTCTCCTTTGCATATGGACCACACTTTTCTAAAATTCTCCCAATAAACCGAAGTCCACCATTCATTCGCCTTCTCTGCTACAGTCCTTAGAGGCTCGTTCCTTTTCATATCGCTTTGCGACATTACGCCTAATATTTTATTGTGGTGACTGTGTCAAGCAGCACTCTGCTAATGCTCTATTCAACATTATGGGTTTTATCCATACTCATTTGCATTACTTTGCATTTTTCTACATTTAGAGCTAGCTGCCATTCAACACACCAACTAGGAATTTTGTCTAAGTTATCTTGTATCCTTCTACAGCCGCTGAACGACGACGCCTTCCAGTGCACCACAGCATCATCAGCAAACAGCCACATACTATTGCTCACTCTGTCCTCCAGATCACTGTATGTTTTCCCGTATACAACAGCATTGTCAGCGAAGTGTATCACAGTGCTACTGATATCTGTACAGGTAAATGACCTTATTATTTGACAAATCGTGCATTTCTCTCCCCTCCCTCCCCCCGCCCACCAACCCCACCCTATCCCCGCCATCATATCATAGATCACCCTATTCGTTGCTGCCGGTATAACGCTGACGGTATGTAGGAACAATCGTTTACGGTTTATTGTGGGATTTTAAAATATGGAAGAAAATTGTCGGCCCTCCAAATGTGACGTCTGCTCTGTCGAAGTTTATGGAAACGCGATGATAAAAGTTCAGTTTAAAAGTGATGCATCATGTTTAATGATGGCGGAACGAATAGTCATGATGAAAAACAACCAGTATGAGCTTCAGATGCGACTGACGAACTCATATCAAGGAGCAGGGAAAAACCCAACATTATACAAGTTTCACTGTTGATGAACTGACTTTGGCTTTTGCTCAGATTGGACGGTCAATTCCTTATCGAATTGTTACTAGTAATACGGGCTGTAGAAAAATGTGTATCAGATGGATGCTTCAACTTTCCACAGATGAACGCAAAAAACAAGTAACGGGAACTGCAAAGACTCTTCTCACTGGATATAAGGGTGGCCAGTACTTTTTGAACCGCGCTGTTACTGGTACGGAGCTCTGGGTTTTGCATTAAAGTCTTCAAACAAAGCGCCAGTCAATGGAATAACATCGTTCACTGTAACCATGAAAACACAAAAGAGCCAATCAAATTCTGACTACCAAACGGGTTGGCCACGGTTTTTTGGAATCGAAAGTGAGTCCTATTCTTCAAATTTATGGCTAGAGGAGAGTCCATAAATGCAGAGACCCAAAGTCACACTCTTCACCGACTATGATGGCGCCGGCGTGGATTTTTGTCCAGCGCCATTATGTTGCTTCACTATAACGCTCGCGCACATTTTGCTGCGTTTGACGAAGGATTTCCTTCGGCTGTTTTATGTGGAAAGTTTCTGAACGTCCACCTTACAGCTCGGACTTGGCCCTGCGTGATTAATATTTTTTACCCAAACTAAACGTTTTTTGTGTGCGGAAAGCATTCTGGAAATGACGGCGAACAGAAAGAGGATTTTAGAGACCGATTAAACGGTTTGGCCGGAGCTGATTATGTAGAGCGCTTCGATAAATCTTTAAATTTTATATCCGACGGCGTAGAAAAACAGCTAATATATCAAAATATGTTGAAAACAAGTTTACTTTCATTACCGGCATCTTAAATAAAATTGTGTGGAAAAACAAACGTTCTTAAGAAGGACCCTCGGATCAATTGGAAGATTAAATTATAACATCTGTTGGTTTATAATTGCATATTCATATAGAAGACACTTTCATATACGAAATGTTGCAGTGGGGAAAGTAAAATACGAGATAACCAGATTCTGATAAACTCTCAAAAAGTCCGATAAGTTACACATGCAATACTGACAGTTAACAGTCGCCTATTATGGGGACATTATACGTGAAATTCGTTGAAATTTGACATTTTCTGTTTTCTACTTCATAATGTACTTTGGACTTTCCAGAACATTTTGGTATATAATACATTAAAATCTGACAATTATGAGATCTTCAAATGATATTTTGAATGTTGATGTGTGACTGTCAGATTTCGTGGCTACGTATACACTGTCACGAATCAGCAGCAGTCATATCTTGGGAACTACACTGTCTACAAGGCTGTGAATTGCTATGTTTTGCGCCTTCTGCTAGGTCTCAGAAGTTGGCATTACGAATAAACAAATCAGTCCTTTTTTCTGATACTAGTTTTCGTTGAAAGTAGTGTAATTATCGGCTATTTTTGTAGTAAGCTAACTTCTATTGCGCTTTATACACAAATAAAATGAGTATGCGTAAAAGTAACTTCAGAAACGCAAATTTCCGGGAAACAGGTATGTGAGACCTTTTCTTCTGAAGTACTTGAAAACACTGATGAAAAGCCATGTCATGCTTTGTGTCCACCTCCACCAAAACCTTGGTGTAAATATAGGCAAGCTGAATTTTCTGGCACCCTGCATGAATTTACACATAAACATTCTCTTCCTTTGGCAGTAATGGAGGCAATCGAACCTATTTACAGAGATTTGGCAAATCCTGAGCTACTAAAGAAGTGTTTACATGGTAAGACCCAGAACGTGCATGAGTCCTTCAATAATGTTGTGTGGTACCGTGTACCTAAAAATATATTTGTTGGCCTTATGACTCTAATGTTAGCAGTGTCTGATGCTATAATAACATTTAATGATGGGAACTATGAAAGACTTAAGGTTCTGTAGAAGCTAGGGGTAAGATTTGGACAGAACACAGCTAAAGGACTGCGGGAACTGAATGAGCTTCGTGTATGTGAAGCAGAGTTAGCTGCTCAGCAAATGACAAAAGAAGCAAGGAAGAAAAGGAGGAGGCAAGCAGTGGGCTGTTGTGACATTGAAGAAGACACAGACTGTGGGCCAGGGCAATTCTAGTGCATGTCTGAAATGTAAGTCTGTATAAGAATTTGTAATAAAAATAGTTTTAAACCTCAATATCTCTGAACTACATTTTTTCCAATAAATGGTGCGTTTTCTAAAAAAGTACTGATGGTAGAGACATGAAATTTTCACAGCATGCCAAGTGTGAGATTCAACACATATGGAACTAGAGTAATTAAAATATCTTTAGTTATTTTGTTTTTGTGTTCATTTATTTACAAAATCCTGTCAAAAAATTGACTGTTTGGAAAAAAAGATAACATGCCCCACAATAGAATTTTAGCAATAATTCTACTTCAGTGTATCTAGAAAGGTGCATTTAATAATTATGGAAAATTGTAAGTTGGTGTCTTAAAAAGTTTCCAAGGTAATGGGTCACAAAATTCGATAATTTAGCATTGGTGGCATAGGATATTCGATGTCCCCTCAACTGTCAAGAGTGCTTGTATTGCTTACCTAAGCTTTTTAAGAATTACTAATTGACTTAAAACTGTCTCACAACAACAAAAACAGTACAAACTGCCGGTAACTGCATATGGAGGACGCTAGTGCTCCTTTCTTCATGCGACTCTAAAACAATTTACTAGATTGAGGTACTGATCAGGAAACATCATGTGTTTACAAGTACGCCATCGTCGAGGTATAACGCTGTCCTCTATCAGAAACAAAAGAAGACCCAGAATCGAAGCCTGTGGTACACCGTGCGTAGATTCAGATTCTGAGTCACTTTAATCTACCGAGTATGGACTGAGACGACTATGGACTCATTGAGATGGTTACTGACATACAGTCTTGGGAGGTACTTTTGAACACGTTTTCTGAGCACCATCTTGAGCAGATAGCTCAGCAGCCCACATGCAATGGAAATGTCTTATACCTTGTAGTTACAAACAGACTGGCCAGTATCGACAGCGTCAGTGCAGAGACACGGGTTAGTGATTATGATGTCACTTCTGCAACTATGGTTACGAATGATAATAAATCACTGAAGAAGGCTAGGACAATATTTCTGTTGTTAACTGTCAAGAGTGCATATCTTACTTACCTAAGCTTTTTAAGAGTTTATCAGAATTTCGTTGCATTTTACGTTTCACCATTGCTGGATTTGTTAAACGTGTCTTCTATAAGACATATGCATTTTTAAACCAACAGACGTTATTTTTTTTCTTCTAGTTGTTGATGGTTGAAACACTCTAAATTCGTCGAATAAATTCAATTTACACAACTGATTGGCAAATAAAAATGCTTTCTGTGTTCTAATCACTGAGGTCTGCGGCTAGTCGTCGCTACCATGCCGGGTGCAGAGCAGGACTCGGCTGGTGTGGCAGGAAAAAGCAGGTGTGGAGAGCAGTGGGGAGAGGCGCCTTGGCCACGTCAGACCCTGTTTGTCATCGGGGAGGCGCGGCCACTGGCAAAGGCGGCTGACGCCGTGTAGCCGCGTCCCTGGGGAGATTTATGCCGCGCCAGTATCTCACATGCGGGGAGAACAAACTTGCGAGATGTATAAATCTCGCCGGCCCGTTTCTTTCCCTGCAGCCACTGGATTTATAGGCCGCTGCCGTGGCAACAATCTGGCCGTTTCGTAGCCTCCGAGAACATCCTCGTCGGGCCACTTGTCACTGTGCTCGTTATGGGGAAACTCCTGGGAACAGAATCAGGCTCCGCTGCTCAGCTGCCTGTCAATGCCAATCGGATCATTCCGGTAAGGCAATGAAGATGTAGGCCGTTCACTGGCGACAGCTACTGTGTGCACAATACGGTGCAGTTGTGGCAGCTACCTTTGGGAACACTTGCGACTTGGCTAAGGCTTCTGATTGTGAGACCTATGATATCTTACTGCAAAAGTTGTAATATTACGGAATAATAGCCACAGCAAGTTCATGATCTTTATCTCACCTGAATGACGGATAAACATGTACATCAGTTCAGTTTTATTTACCCGACGATGAACACTCAGAATTTGAATCAATTAGATATGGTGTACCACAAGGTTCGATTTTGGGTCCTTGTTGTTTCTGATAGGAGAGAGCGTTGTACCTGGAGGATAGGTTAAACAGGGATACATGGTGTTTCCTGGTTGGTGTTCGAGTAAAGTGACCTATTTTAGAATCAAATGAAGAAACGACCACTAGTGACTACCATAACCAGTTCACGACATCTTGTACTGTTTTTGTTGTGGTGAAACGTGAAGTTGTCCTTTATGCATCGTTTATACAAATTATGAATTCTGCATATTTATGGGCTGTATAATATACTGAAGCTATTCGGGTGATATTGTTAATCCCTGAATTACAGAGTTTTACGGTGAGTACAGTTCTGTACATTTTCGAACCAGTTACATTTCGCACTGGCGGCCAAGCCTTACTTCGTCAGTTGTGCATCGTCTTGTACCTTAAAATGAAGACTGCCTTCTTCGATGGAACACCCGATATTTGCAAATGAATTGTGTCTCTTCAATATTTTAACAATTTTCCGTGTCTTAAAAACAGAAATTTGGGTCAGTTGGCAACAGATTTTGTTTAACTTGTAACTGGTTTTTGATACCACTTCTTCTTAATTTGATTTCACTTACTGATTATTGGTGTGCAGCAGAGTAGCAACGCAACACATAGTCTATTAAATGCAGTGCTGAAAAGATTTTCTCGATTGCAACACATTTAAATTTGAACAGAATATTTATTCCTAGTTGCATCACCATGTTATACCTTAGAATAGTTTTACACAGTCGGAAAAAACATTATTTTTCTGGAGTAATTTTTGTAATTTTTGAGAAAGTCTGCTGCACGCAATCATTTCAAAATGGAATAAGAAACGACAAAAGTGAGGGGATGCCTCATAAATCGTGTCGGACCTTCTTTTGCCCAGCGTAGTTTGTTTATTAGCCCACTCGAAGCGTAAATGGTTGCGAAAGCATACATCTTAGGAACAAATAATCCTGGACAAATAGTGAGTATCGTGACGATTTCAGGGATAAGCGACCACAAGGCAGTAGCTGCTAGGCTGAATACCGTAACTCCCACAACCATCAAAAAGAAACGCAAAGTTTATGTATTTAAAAAAGCTGACAAAATGCTCTTAACACCGTTTTAAGAGACAGTCTGTACTCCTTCCGATCTCATCATGTAAGCGTAGAAAAGTTGTGGAATGATTTCAAAGAGATGGTATCGACGGCAGTTGAGAGATATATACTACATAAATTAATAAGCGATGGTACTGATCCCCCAAGTTACACAAAACGGGTCAGATCGCTGTTGCAGAAGCAGCGAAAAAAGCACGCCAAATTTAAAAAACGCAAAATCCCAAAGACTTGCAAAGTTTTGCAGAAGTTCGAAATATAGCGCTTACTTAAATACGAGATGCTTTCAATAATTTCCACAACGAAACTCTATCTCGAAATCTGGCAGAAAGCCCAAAGAGATTCTGGTCATATATAAAAGCACACCAGTGGCAAGACGCAATCAACACCTTCATTGTGCGATAACAATGGTGAAGTCACTGATGACAGTGTCACTAAAACAGAGTTATTAAACACGGTTTTCCGAAACTCCTTCACCAAAGAAGACGAAGTAAATATTCCTGAATTCCAATCAAGAATAACTGCTAAGACGAGAAACATAGAAATAGATATCCTCGGTGTCGTAAAGCATCTTAAATCACTTAATAAAAGCAAGGCTTCCGGTTCAGATTGTATATCAGTCAGGGTCCTCTCAGAGTATGCTGATGAAATAGCTCCATATTTAGCAATTATATACAACCAGTCGCTCACAGAAAGATCCGTACCTAAAGCTGGAAAATTGCTCAAGTCACACCAATACCCAAAAAAGGAAGTAGAAGTAATCCACTGAATTACAGGCCCATTTCACTAACGACGATTTGCAGTAGGATTTTGGAACATATACTGTTTTCGAACATTATGAAGTATGTCGAACAAAACGATTTATGGACACATAGTCAGCACGGTTTCAGAAAAAATCGTTCTTGTGAAACACAACTAACTCTTCATACTTATGAAGTAATAAGTGTTACCGACAGGGGACGTCAAATTGATTCCATATTTTTAGATTTCCAGAATGCTTTAGACACCGTTCCTCACAAGCGTCTACTAAATAAACTGCATGCCTATGGAATATCGCCTCAGTTGTGCGACTGGACTCGTGATTTCCTGTTACAAAGGTCACAGTTCGTAGTAATAGACGGAAAGTCATCGAGTAAAACAGAAATAATATCCGGCGTTCCTCAAGGAAGTGTTATAGGCCCTCTATTGTTCCTGGCCCATATTAACGACGTAGGAGACAATTTCAGTAGCCCTCTTAGATTGTTTGTAGATGATGTTGTCATTTACCGTCTTGTAAAGTCATGAGATGACAAAAACGAATTGCAACATGATTTAGATAAGATATTTTTACGATGCGAAAAGTGGCAATTGTCCCTGAATAAAGAAAAGTGTGAAGTTATTCACATGAGTACTAAAAGAAATCCGCTAAATTTCAATTACGCGATAAGTCACACAAATCCGAAGGCTGTAAATTCAACTAAATACCTGGGGATTACAATTACAAATACCCTAAATTGGAACGATCAGATAGGTAATGTTGTGGGTAGAGCCAACCAAAGATTGCGAATCACTGGCAGAACACTTATAAAGTGCAACAGGGCTACTAAAGAGCCTGCTTACACCACGCTTGTCCGCTCTATTCTGGAGTATTGCTGTGCGGTGTGGGATCCGCATCAGATAGGACAGACGGATGGCATCGAAAATGTACAAAGAAGGGTAGTTCGTTTTGTATGATGCAGATGATAAACGGGTATTCATTGGACAAATATATTATAGTAAAACTGACACATTTTGACGCAATTTGGGTGCATAGATCCTGAGAAATTAGTACCCAGAACAACCGACTCTGGCCGTAATAACGGCCTTGATACGCCTGGCCGTTGAGTCAAACAGAGCTTGGATGGCGTGTACAGGTACAGCTGCCCATGCAGCTTCAACACGATACCACAGTTCATCAAGAGTAGTGGCTGGCGTATTGTGACGAGCCAGTTGCTCGGCGACCATTGACCAGACGTTTTCAATTGGTGAGAGATCTGGAGAATGTGCTGGCCAGGGCAGCAGTCGAATATTTTCTGTTCCCAGAAAGGCCCGTACAGGACCTGTAACATGCAGTAGTGCATTATCCTGCTGAAATGTAGGGTTTCACAGGGATCGAATGAAGGGTAGAGCCACGGCTCGTAACACATCTGAAATGTAACGTCCACTTTTCAAAGTGCCGTCACTGCAAACAAGAGGTGACCGAGACGTGTAACCAATGGCACCCCAAACCATCACGCCGGGTGATACGGCAGTATGGCGATGACGAATACATGATTCCAATGTGCGTTCACCGCGATGTCACCAATCACGGAACCGACCATCATGATGCTGTAAACAGAACCTGGATTCATCCGAAAAAATGACTTTTGACATTCGTGCACCCAGGTTCGTCGTTGAGTACACCATCGCAGGCGCTCCTGTCTGTGATGCAGCGTCAAGGGTAACTGCAGCCATGGTCTCCGAGCTGAAAATCCATGCTACTGCTAACGTCGTCGAACTGTTCGTGCAGATGGTTGTTGTC
This sequence comes from Schistocerca serialis cubense, assembly GCF_023864345.2. NCBI lineage: Eukaryota > Metazoa > Arthropoda > Insecta > Orthoptera > Acrididae > Schistocerca > Schistocerca serialis. The sequence goes on from NC_064642.1 coordinate 219,934,205, forward strand.
TTGCAAACGTCCCCATCTGTTGACTCAGGGATCGAGACGTCGCTGCACGATCCGTTACGGCCATGCGGATAAGATGGCTGTCATCTCGACTGCTACTGATACGAGGCCGTTGGTATCCAGCACGGCGTTCCGTATTTCCCTCACAGTCATTGGATCTCGACTAACGCGAGCAGCAATGTCGCGATACGATAAACCGTAATCGCGATAGGCTAGAATCCGACCTTTATCAAAGTCGGAAACGTGATGATACGCATTTCTCCTCCTAACACGAGGCATCACAACAACGTTTCACCAGGCAACGCCGGTCAACTGCTGTTTGTGTATGCGAAATCAGTTGGAAACTTTCCTCATGTTAGCACGTTGTAGGTGTCGCCACCGGCGCCAACCTTATGTGAATGCTCTGAGAAGGTAATCATTTGCATAGCACAGTATCTTCTTCCTGTCGATTAAATTTAGCGTGTGTAGCACGTCATTCTCGCGGTGTAACAATTTTAATGGCCAGTAGTGTATTTCCAATGTGCTCATGGGATCATATTGACCCGAGTGGTACTATGAGGGTTAAACACTTTTTCTTTGTATGGAAATGGACTGCCCGGCTGCTGACACTTGTGATGTCTCAGGTTTACAACCTGCTGAGTAAACTCAAAGAACAGCCTTGCAGGACAGAAAGAAGAAAATTTTTTGTGCCCCATACATATCAACCGTGTAGACAGGGCGCAGATCAAAACTAGATGAACAGGTTGCATACAGGCATTCAAGGTGTCATTCTTGCCACCGTCCATCGCTAATTGGAACGGCAAGAAACCTCAGTCCATGGGACAGTAAAATCTACACTCTGCTGCAAACTTGACAGTTATCCACGGAGTATAGATGCAGGTGAGTGTGGAGTGTAACAACGTACCTATACATCGAAATTTCACTCCCCGTGCCCTAACGCCGCGTCTCTGCCGCAGACAGCGTTCCGCGGTGTGAACGGCGGCGCCATTGATAGAACCGCAGCCACAAGGGTGGGTTGGCTTTTGTCTGTTCCGTCGAGGGCAGCGTTTCATGAGACGCGCGAGAAATGTGAGGTGTTAATCTGGGTGACAGTTTGAACGCTGAGGAGAAATGGGAGCGGGCAGACGGATAGACGTGTGGTGGGGGGAGAGGGGGCGTGGGAGGGTGTCGGGGTGGGCGGAGAGGGGGGGAAGGCATTGTGAGGGAGACAAACAGCGCCAGCAGCTCTCGCGGCCGCGTTAGTCAGCATCAGATCTGATCCCGCCTGCCTGGCTGCCTCACGTTCTCCACGTACCCCACTCATACACCTGCACTCACTTACGATTTCACTACAAACTCTGCAGTTTTCGAATTACGACACTACAATTAGTGTCGTAATTCGCTGAGCAACAGAATTAAAGGATCAAGTTTTTTAAAGCCCGCAATTGCCCCCTGCCCCCCCCCCCCCCCATCCTCCTCCCCCTCTTGCCCTCTTGCAACGCTTAAGTTTGAAATTTTGCTCAAAGGTGCACACAACCTTCCTCTGTAATACAGTGTGTGACTTGGGTTAATGATGTCACATTGGCACCGAACTTCATCACAATTTTTATCAGTGACAAAGTGGACGTGTCACCTGATGAGAAGTTTGTCACAGCACCTCTTGCCCACATTCCATCCCCTTCTTTTGACGCCTCTGCGATGGAGATTAGGACCGCGATGCACAACGTATAAATCACGTGGTTTTCTTATGAGTGGCTGAGGAAAACATTCCAGACACACCCACTAGCTCAGAATCGGCAGGAAAAGGCCTCAGGGAGTGGCATAAAGAACCTCAATGAAACAACCCCTTTACTTGGCGCATTGATTCCCACACATTTTACAGCCGAAAATGACAGTTCGCAGTAAGACGAGCAACACGAAAATGTTCTTGACAACCTTTGAAACTGACCACAGCCTCGGAAGTTTCAACCCTTCTCTATTCACATTGTACAGAGTGAGGGGGCGCAGTGTGTAGCACAGTGGACACGCACTGAGAAGGATGACGGTTGAACCAGCGTCTGGCCATCAAATTTAGGTTTTTTGCCATTTCCCTAAATAGCTCCGGGCAAATGCTGGGATGGTTCCTTCGAAAGGGCACGGCCGATTTCTTTCCCCATGCTTGACACAGTCCGAGCTTGTCCCCCATATCTAATGGTCACGATGTCGACGGGACGTTAAAGCCAATCTTCTTTTCCTTCCTTCCCTCTAAGGACATTGTACGTGATCTGACTCCTTTGGAGTGCAGCATGACTGAAATTTTTGCTCTCATGTACAGGTAGGAATCATCAGGGACCGTTCAATGCCATTCGACTAAATTTGACTGGTTCCAAAGTAGCAAAGGGTGCTTATGCATTTTATTCCGTCGTATTTCGCGTCCACTTGGTGTGATCACAAAAGGGGGACGAGAGCAGTGCGACATTGACATATGCGTGAATAAAATTAGCAACGGTTCGTTCTAAGACCACCAAGCAGGGAAAAACCCTCGGTGCTACCCACTCCCCTTTGTTGAGAACCTTAAACATGTGCCTGCACAGACAAAACCTGTGTTGACAGTTCCAGGCGCCTGTAGGCAGGCTAAGCTGCTCCTCTAACTCCGCTACACTTTGTAATATTTCTGGCTTTGCAGCCGTCATATTCGGCCACAAGAAGAATTTTAGAGAAGTTGAGAAGGCAGCTGTCGCAAGATGACATAATGTGGTGTGAGGTAACTATGACTGATGGCTTGTTAGGTACGGGTGTCGTGAGAAAGAGGACCTAAATTGTGGTCTTTCTCCGCGATTGGCTGCTGTGTTCGGAAGCTGCGGGCCAAAGTGGTAATCTTCCATTATTAATATTTGAAAAGTTAAAGAACGTATTTACTTGAATTTCAAATTAAAGTATCTCTCATTAGCGTGATATCATTCCATTATTTCACAAGTCTTAATAACCAACGGAATAATGAACGATTGCAAAACGAAAAGGCAGACGAAGCACCTCGGTGATCTTCGGTCGCGCCTAACTTGGATGGCGGGTGAAGTGGTTCGGCGGTAACATCAGAGCTCATTCGGCAGTCTCGGAGGACGAACATGTTGTCCGCCGCAGTATTAATTAAGCAATATATGATTATTTGAACACTTAGTTGAAAACAATGTGATACTAATTTCGGAAATATGCAGTTCAGTAATTTGCTGAAGAATAAAAATTATTTGTGACTCTAGAAGGAAATGTAATTTTGCAGTTCCTCGTGTTCTGTTAACAAAAAGCGAGAGGCATCCCGTATAAACAAACTGATTGGAAATTTAATCATTTCTAAAACAACAGTTCCTCGCTAAGAGTTTCTTACAGCTTCAAAATTACGGATTCACGATATGTGCTGTTTTCTGCACAGGAGACAACAACTACAGAAGGCTACAGATTGATGAACGTTTATTGGAACTTATGCATTCCACTCAGGGCGGTGGAATCAAATAGGCACCTCTCGTGTACTGTAATCCTAGTACAAATGACATCAGTGACACATCATCTATGGTAACACAGAAGAGTTATGAAGAAAAATAATTTTGAGGAAAGGGATTTATCACACACAAGTAAAAATCACTTCTCCCTCACTCACTCTTTTTCGACTTGCCGATAACTGTTGCTCTTGCAACCATTAGTGGGCCATTAAGAATAGGAGAGTGTTGAACGGGTTGCCGATCTGCAAGCGCCTAGGACTCCATTACGAGTTACGTCTGTATAAATGCATTTTCAAAATTCTCAATAAATTTGGGCAGGTGCCAACGAGAGTTTTGCCATACCGAGGAATCTTAAAAGAACCTTTTACCTTCTTATTCACGCACGTGTCAATGTTGCAATTCCCCATTATAACGCCACAGGAGGACACAAAATAGAAGCGCCGAGAAGCAAAAGCATCCTTTGCTGCTTTGGATCACGTTCGAGTTCCGTCGAATGGTTTTGAACAGTCGCTAATGGCTCACCACGTACAGAAGAGGAAATACTGAGGCCTCGCTGCGCTCCAAACGGGTGCGATCACCTTCGATGCCGATGCAGCCACACAATGTCCCTGGAGGAGGGTTGAAACGCTGGAGGGTGTCTCCAGTGAAAAGATTGTGAAGAATGTCTTCCTGCTGCTCATCCTATTGTGGCTTTGTTTTTGACAGCGAAATGTATGGGAATCAACGCCTCAGGGAAATGGCTGATTTCATTGCCGCGGTTTATACCTCTCCCAAAGGCCTTTTCATGCTGATTCTGAGCGGCAGTCTGTACGGAATATATTTCTGAGCGCCGCCGTTCTCGTCCCCATCACATAGGCGCTGAAAATTGGGGTGAAATGTGGGTAGGAGGCACTGGGCAAAATTGTGGTAAAGTTTGGTGCCAACGTGACGGCATTGCTGTGGCCGAGCTGTTCTAGGCGCTTCAGTTCGGAACCGCGCTGCTGCTACGGTCGCAGGTTCGAATCCTGCCTCGGGCATGGATGTGTGTGATGTCCTTAGGTTAGTTAGGTTTAAGTAGTTCTAAGTCTAGGGGACTGTTAAGTCCCATAGTGCTCAGAGCCATTTGAACCATTTTTCTAGGGGACTGGTGAACTCAGATGTTAAGTCCCATAGTGCTTAGAGCCATTTGAACCAATTTTTTCGTGACAGCATTAGCCCACCTTACACATCATGTGAACTTCTGAACTGTGGCCTTCATCTCGCACGTGTCGACACATGATGTTTGAAGCGTCGTCGAGCTCAAGGTTGACGTGGCAGGGCGCCACGCTTTTGCACCATAGCGAAAGAAGGTCGTACGCACCTTTCAAACTTAAGCCTCACAATGGACTAGAATTACGGTGCTTCGTAAAGGTGATACTGTAATTCTTGTGCAGCGTATTAAAGGTTGATTCTAATGTAACATAACGTACATTCTCGGCCACTACCAAAATGTTGCTTGAAATTGTCCATTTCTTTCCGTTTTGAGCTATTAAGCTGTATTTAGTTTACCAGCTTTCTTCGTGTAGTTCAAGCTTTTGCGTTTTATTTCACTTTTAGAAACTTTACCCAGCTTTACTAGTACGAACTTGAAGTCAGAACCACTTCTTAATCGCAGAGACACAACACGTTTTGTGCAGGATAGCTCGCCTGAAATAATCCTACAAAACCGGTTAAGGAAGCACTGATAACTTTAATTTATAGAAAAGCCTTTTGAAGCAGTTGAGGCATTCCAATCGAATCACGAAATCAAAATAGCTTGATTCCGATACCTAATTTTACTTAAAATACAGTCCGCATCTCGTTGTCTAGTGATTACTGTTGCTGCCTGCAGATCGCGTGCTCCCGGGTCCGATTCTCGGTCGTATCGAAGAATGTCTTCACTCGGTTCGTGTTGTCTTAATAATTTCGTCTCATCTTCGACGTGGCATTCGCCGAAGTGACGCCAAATTGAAAGACTTGGACCAGGCGGCCAAGCAGTATACGATGGGTGCTCCCAGCGAATAATACCACACGATTACTTCACTTAAAAGACGATGTTTGAATTATTGTTCGTTAACTGTCATAATGCCATGCGTAGCAAAATCCACTTTCAGGTTTGTAACCGTCTGATCAAACAGATCATAGAGTGTGGTTGATTAAGTCGCAATTTCAAAACGCTGTAAAAAGGAGTCGCTGCTCAGAATGACGCCGAATTTGAACGGAATATTATCGAAGAAGGAGGAAAGGTTATAGAAAAGAATTTAACCAAATTTTCACACTAGACGGCGCTGTAAGCTTCATAACAAACGATTCAGCCACAAATTACACACGGTCACAATACGATGGCGTGAGTTGCACGCTAAACCGACTGTGCTGTGCAATGTGCATGACCGCAGAACTTTGACATTCAACTGTTGTGACAGATCGGATGATGTGGGCGCCCAGGCTGTAGGGAAATGACAGCTCGAATTGTGGCATTTCCAGAAGGCCTCCGCAGTAGTTACTTCACTGGCTGTGGAATATGTGGAGGAGAATACATTGCGTAAAAATGATTCCAACCACTCATCCATGCTGTTGTGTGTTGGAATGTTGCTGCGCAAATGACGGTACAGGTAACAGGACCCGCCTCCTCGAAAAAATGTGCCCCTCGATAAGTGATACCATCAACCGGCCCCACATAGTTAACTTTACAAAATAAACCGGTAGCGGTTGATGTGCGAGCGGATTCTCCTTTGCCCACATTCCACGATTCTGTATACTTACAGCCGGCCGGAGTGGCCGAGCGGTTATAGGCGCTTCAGTCTGGAACCGTGCGACCGCTACGGTCGCAGGTTCGAATCCTGCCTCGGGCATGGGTGTGTGTGAAGTCCTTAGGTTAGTTAGGTTTAAGTAGTTCTAAGTTCTAGGGGACTGATGACCTCAGCAGTTAAGTCCCATAGTGCTCAGAGCCATTTGAACCATTTGTATACTTACAAGTCTGTTGAGATGGAAATGGGCTAACTCTGTCCACAGAATGTTCCATGCCATTCATTGTCCACTTCCAAGCAATCAAGAAATTCTAGAGCAAACATTTGTCTCCCCGGCAAGTCAGCATGAAACAACTCCTGAACATGGGTAATTTTGTGTGGATAGCTATGCAGAATGTTTCATAGAGTTTTATGTACCGTCTTCACAGGCATGACCAAACTCAGGCAATTCCCAGTGCACTGCAACTTTGCACACCAGCGCTCGATCACCTCCTGCAGTGCTGCAGGCTTTTTTTGCTGCTAACTCTATTCTCGAAACATTTTGCAGACAGTATTAACGTATAGCGTGGAATGTACCGGGAAAAGTTTATCATAATTCAGAAGATATGACGTCAAATACTGAGAGGCCCGAAAAACTGCGCATCATGCATGGCGTTTTAATTTATTGGTTGTTTACTACTAACTGTTTCACAAAACATTTCGCACAAAGTAGTCAGATATACCACTGGATGTATCCCGCACAAAGTAGTCGGATATACCACTGGATTTATCCCAATGTTATTAAATTACACAGCACTTACTTCCAAGAGATAGGACGTCATAAAAATGAGCTGCGTGAAAAAGAAACTGCAGGTGAATCTCGCTAGACATACAGCTTGAACTGTGTACAAGTACGTGTGAATAATGTTAAATATATGTGAAGTACACTGATAAGCCAAAACATTATGACCACTACCCACCGCGACGTTGGATGCTACTTCGTGGCGTTGCGGGCACTTGACGCGGTAACAAAACTATGCGAGCGGAGCAGACGCGGACAGATCACCGTAGCGAAGATATGCGCTGCAAATGGCGAAATCCATTGAGACCGGCGTCTTTGACGAAGGACAGATATTATTATTCAGAGACCGTGAACGAGCATCTCGAAAACGGCGAAGCTGGTCGAATGTTCACTTGCTACTGCCGTAAACATCTACGGAAAGAGGTAGAATGACAGTGAAACTATCACTAGGCGCTAAATGGTTGGACGTCCACAAGTCGTCACAGAGTGTTGGGTTCGGAGGCTTGTCAGCTCTGTAGTGTAGGTTAGATGGTGATCTGTGCCATTTCTGCTGAAAGAGCACAATGCGGTTGCACGAAGAAAGATGAACGGCGGCTCAAAATTTGCAGCACGCAGTCTGGTGGGAGCAGTATTATGCTATGGGAGACAATCTCCTGCGATTGCATAGGACCTGCGGTAGTAATCGAAGACACGCTGACAGCTGAGAACCACGTGAATCCCGTCAAGCTTGATGTCTTCCCCGACGGCGATATCATCTTTCAGCGGTATAACTCTCCGCGTCTCGGAGACAGCACTGTGCTACGGTGGTTTGAAGCTGATGTCTCGGCGACCAAATTTGCCTGATGTAAGTCCTATAGAACCCATCTGGGTCGCTATCGGGCGCCATCACCGCATACGCAAATCAGCGGCCCATTATTTACGCTAATTACATGACTTAAGCGTAGACTTCTATTCCCACATACCTCCACCGTGGTCTAGGGGTAGCGTCTGTCCCGGGTTCGAAACCCGCGACCGTTTGTATCTCGATTAATATTCAGCACTGGCGGCCGAAAACTTCCGGCATAAGTCACACTCACTCTGCCAACGGCGTTATCAAAGAGGGAGGAAGGGAGGGCAGAGGTTCATGGCACCCTCTTGTCCCTGGGGTGAAAAACTGCTCGTAAAGGCAGAAGAATGACGATGCAGAAGGCAATGGAAACCATTGAATTAAGACACATGACGCGTATCCACAGCACATGTGCCCCGTAATTGAAAGAGTGTCACGATGATCTCTCGATTGGCAACAGATTCAGGAATAGTCCTCTATTGGCATCTTCGGGAGGGGACTGCCAAGGGCGAGATGACCATGAGAAAAAGATTGAATAACCAAAGAAACGACAAATTTTGTACGAGTCGGGGCGTGCGATGTCAGAAGCTTGAGCGTGGTAGGTAAGTTAGAAAATCTAAAAAGGGAAATGGAGAGGCTTAATCTAGATATAGTGGGAGGCAGTGAAGTGGAATGAAAAGAAGACACGGATTTCTGGTTAGGTAGGTATAGATTAATGTCAACAGCAGCAGAAAATGGTATAACAGTCGTAGTATTAGTTATGAATAGGCAGGTGGGGAAGAAAGAGTGTTACTGTGAACAGTTCAGTGATAGGGTTGTTCTTCTCAGAATCGACAGCAAACTAACACCGACAACGATAGTTCAGATATATATGCCAACGTTGCAAGATGAAGATGAAGATATAGAGGAAGTATAATACGAGGATATTGAAAGGGTAATACACTACCTAAACGAAGAGGAAAATCTAATAGTCACGGGGGACTAGAATACAGCTGTAGGGGAAAGACCTTACAGGAGAATATCGACTTGAGATAAGGAATGAGAAAGGAGAAAGATTAACTGAGTTCTGTAATAAATTTCAGCTAGTAATGGCGAGTAGTCTGTTCAAGAATCACAAGAGGAGGCGGTATACTTGGAGAAGGCCAGGTGATACTGGAAGATTTCAGTTAGATTACACCATGGGAAGACAGAGATTCCGAAATCAGATACTGGATTGTAAGGCGTACGCTGGAGCAGATACAGACACAGATCACGATTTAACAGTGGTGAATAGTAGGTTGAAGTTTAAGAGATTAGTCAGGAGAATCAATATCCGAAGAAGTGGTGATACAGAAGTACTAAGAAATGACGAGATCCGTTTGAAGTTCTCTAAAGCTATAGATACAGCAATAAGGAATAGCTCAGTAGACAGCGCAGTTGAAGAGGAATGGACATCTCTAAAAAGGGCTATCATAGAATTTGAAAAGAAACCATAGGTACAAAGAAGGTAACTGCGAAGAAACCACGAGTAACAGAAGAAATACTTCAATTAATCGATGGAAGAAGAAAGAACACAAATGTTCAGGGAAATTCAGGAATACAGAAATACAAGTCGCTGAGGAGTGAAATAAATAGGAAGTGCAGGCAAGCTAAGACGAAATGGCTGCAGGAAAAATGTGAAGTCATCGAAAAAGAAATGATTGTCGGAAAGTATGACTCAGCATATAGGAAAGTCAAAACAACCTTCGGTGAAATTAAAAGCAAGGGTGATAACATTAAGAGTGCAAAAGGAATAACACTGTCATATAGAGAGGAGAGAGCAGATGGGTGGAAAGAGTACACTGAAGGCCCCTATGAGCAGGAAGATTTGTCTGATGTAATAGGAGAAGAGACAGGAATCGATTTAGAAGAAAAAGGCGTTCAGTTTAGAATCAGAATTTAAGAGAGCTTTGAAGGAGTTAATATTAAATAAGACAGAGGCCATAGACAACATTGCATCAAAATTTCTCAAATCATTGGGGGAAGTGGCAAAAAACAACTATTCACGTTGGTGCGTAGAGTGTATAAGTCTGGTGACATACCATCTGACTTCTGGAAAAATATCATTCACACAGTTCCGAAGACTGCAAGAGCTGACAAGTGCGAGAATTATCGTAAAATCGGCTTAACAGCTCATGCATCCAAGTTACATACAAGAATAATATACAGATGAATGTAAAAGGATAACGAGGATGTGTCAGATGACGATCAGTTTGGCTTTAGGAAACGTAAAGGCACAAGAGAGGCAATTTTCACGCTGCGGTTGATAATGGGAGCAAGGCTAAAGAAAAATCAAGACACGTTCATAGGACATGTCGACGTGGAAAAAGCGTTCGACAGTGTAAAATGGTACAAGAAGTTCGAATTTCTGAAAAAAATAGAGATATAGGAAAAGACGGGTAATATACAATATGTGCTAGAGCCAAGAGCGAATAATAAGAATGGACGACCAAGAACGAAGTGCTCGGATTAAAAAGGGTGTACGACAGGGATGTAGTCTTTCGCCCCTACTGTCCAATCTGTACATCGAAGAGGCGATGATGGAAATAAAATTAAGGTTCAGGAGTGGAACTAAAATTCAAGGTGAAAGATTATCAGTGATAGGATTTGGTGATGACATTGCCATCCTCATTGACAGTGAACAAGAATTGCATGATGTGTTGAATGGAATGGATAGTCTAATGAACGAAGAATCTGGATTGAATGTAAATCGAAGAAAGACGAAAGTAATGATAAGTAGCAGAAATGAGAACAGGGAGAAACTTAACGTCAGGGTTGATGGTCACTGAGTAGATGAATTTAAGGAATTCTACTACCTAAGCAGCAAAATAAGCAATGGCGGACGGAGCAAGGATGACATTAGTAGCAGACTAGCACAGGCAAAGAGGGCGTTCTTGGCCAAGAGAAGCCTACTAGTATCGAACAGAGCCCTTACTTTTAGGAACAAGTTTCTGAGAATGTACGTCTGGAGCACAGCTTTGTATGGTAGTGAAACATGGACTGTGGGAAAACCGGAACAGAGGAGAATCGAAGCATTTGAGATATGGTGCTACAGACGAATGTTGAAAATTAGCTGGACTGATGAGGTAGCGCGAATCGGAGAGGAATGGAATGTGTGGAAAACACTACAAGAAGGAGGGACAGGACATCTGTTAGGACATGAGGTAATGACTTCCATGGTACTAGAGGGAGCTGTAGAGGGCAAAAACTGTAGAGAAAGACAGAGATTGGAATATATCCAGCAAATAACTGAGGACGTAGATTGAAAGTGCTATTCTGAGATGAAGAGGTTAGCACAGGAAAGGAATTCGTGGCGGGCCGCATCAAACCAGTGGAAAGACTGACGACTGAAAAGAAACAAAAATCCTCTACAAATCTACAAACTGTCGGATCCCTGATAGGCAAAATCAATTATGTATTTCACTCCAAAGACGTGCAAACAAGCTATTAAGCACGTGGTCATAATGTTTTGGCTCATCGGTGTATATTTAATACGTGCGTACGTGGGGAAAGCTACAGGCAACTATTTCAACCTAATTTGGTACACATATTGGTTACGATCTGGAAAGAAATACTATCGGGGAAAGAATTACCCGTGTCTTATGCCGGTATTACACTATCAAATTTCTTTGTCAAAGATTTGATCAAAGATGTGATCAAATATTCCGTCAAATATATTTGACAAAGATCTTTGACGTAGCGCTAGAAGGGGTAATACACTGTCATCATATTTTTCGTTAAAGTTCAAGATGGCTGACAACAACAACTTGTTATTAACCGCAGCAGTTGCATGTACCACAATTACACTGTGTGCAAATGCGGAAGAGAAGCGGCGGGAAAAAAGGAATCATACCTGGGCGAAGCCGTGGGTTTTACGACGACACGATAAAAGCATTCATCAAAACTTGGTACTTGAGCTTATAGTGGAGGGCGTCAAGTCGTACATCAGTTACTTAAGAATGGATGAGTATACATTTCTGTATGTGCTCAGTAAAGTGTATCCTCATATCACATAGCACAATATTCACTTAAGAACTGCTACATCTGCAGAAGACAGGCTCACTGTAACACTCCGATTGCTTGGGTTAGGTTAGGTTAGGTTAGGTTAGGTCAGGTTAGGTCAGGTCTCCAATCTTCTTAATCTATTTTTGTATTCAGGGTGCCTCACGTTGTAAAGCGCCTCATCAGCTTCATACATCTCTATTAATTTTGTAGTTGTCGGCACACACCAGTTGTATTTACCGCGAATGTTTATAAAAACACTACAGACGACAGAATGCTGCAGCGATGCTAGGGCTTCATGTGGTAACATGTCACATTGCAGTGAACAGAAGACAAGCGACTTCTTTGATCAAATCTACAGCGAGGCCCTAGATTTGATCAAATATTGGACGACATTTGACAAAGTTCCCTATTACACCATCAAATATCTTTGACAAAGATATTGGACAAAGAAGTTTGATAGTGTAATACTGGCCTTATTGGGGTGAGCGTGACAATGTGGAGAGAGAAGGGGGAAGGAGGACATGGACACCCATAGGGGGGTGGCGGAGAAAGCACTCGGCCGGCGAAGCGTGCTGTTGTCAGTAGCGGCGCGGCGGATGGACAGCGCGCATCGCCTTCCCTCGGGCGAGGCGGCACCCTTCAAGGTGATGCAGTCGGTACGTGGGCTGCATCGCTGACTCGCGAATAGAGCCGAGTGGCGTGCGTAGGACAGCACACTGCACCCGCTTCAGCCGACCTGCCGCCGCTGCTCAGCAGGAAGTGTACAGGGCCAGGCGGGATCAAACCGCGACTCTCAGCATCTTTGATGCAGCTGCGTGTGCCCTCACAGGGGATAGCGAACAGCGACAGCGTGTGCCAGTACAGGGCGATGAACAGCGAATGGCGATGGCTAGGCAGCTAGATGGCCCAGGATCGAATTCTGGTCCATCAACGCAGGCGGCCAACTGGTGGAAAGGCACCAAGTTGGCAGCATACATACTGAGCACAGGCAGCGGCCTATGGCTAGTGAAGATGGTGGCGGCTTGCTTACTCGTCTCGGCTCGAAGACTGCCAAGGACCTCCCTTCGTAACCGCATAATGCCTGTGTGATGAAATACGTGGTATACAGGGTGATGAGAAACGGTAGGCAGATCGCTGCATGCCCAAATTCAAGCGGTCTACTAGAGACGATTTCACCAAACGTATTCTTCGTTCGGTTTCCTTAAAAAAAAAAAAAAAAAAAAAAAAGCGCTCAGTCTTCAGGCCACGAGTGGCCTACCGGGACCATCCGACAGCCGTGTCATCCTCAGTGGAGGATGCGGATAGGAGGGCCGTGGAGTCAGCACACTGCTCTCCTGGTTGTTATGATGGTATTCTTGACCGAAGCTGCTACTATTCGGTGGAGGAGCTCCTCAACTGCCATCACGAGGCTGAGTGCACCCCGAAAAATGGCAACAGCGCACGGCGGCCGGGATGGTCACCCATCCAAGTGCCGACCACGCCCGACAGCGCTTAACTTCGGTGATCTCATGGGAACCGGTGTATCCACTGCGGCAAGGCCGTTGCCCTCGGTTTCCTAAAAGCATTGAAAAATAGGTCATTTGACGGTAGTAATGGTAGAACCCGAGCCAAATGCTGAGCAGTTTCGTGTGCTATCATCTACGCTTTGAAAACAGCTGACACTATTATTGCTTATGGCAGGCCGCTTGAATTTCAGTGCGCAACGGCGTGATTGGTTAGCTCAAAGCTAATTAACTCGCAAAAGGCGCAATATATCGAATTTTTTTTTCTTAAAGGGTATTTCCAAGCACAACCTGCCCTGCAACACCCTTAAAAGCTTTGCAGACTGTTTCTAATCACCCCGTATATGCAAGACTGGTCTGCTAGTGTTTTTGAAGCGAAAAGTGCCCCTGGCCTTTCAGTCATAACGGGTCGGAGGCGCTGGGTGTGAAACTTGCCCAGCCACGACATGATTTGCACCAGCTTTCCTGTCAAGTCAGCGCCTCCAGAAGCCCTGTCGGTGCTGTGATGTGTAACAACTCCCGCTTTCAGAGGTCCTGGACGGCATATTCTGCAATGTCAGCTTAGTGAGCACATTTTCTTGTGACAGTACACCTAACTGCAGAGCTGTCTTGCGACACTCTCTTTTTGATTTCGTGTTACTGAGGCGGTCACAAGAGCCGTCTTCTTCTCCAGGCAGTACCGTGGCCGAAAAATACGGACTTTGACAATAAAACATTACATTAGTGTATTTTATGACACAAATGTGATAGATTTATAACAAGTAAGCAAGTACCTAAAATGGTACTACAAGACGCTGACAAGTTTACACCTTTCAAGTTATTTTTTTAAAAAAATCCTTTAAAATCTCATGTTGAATACGAAGTATCTTATAAATACACATTATTGTTAGAAAGGAAGCACTGAACGTATCTGGTGATTTCTTCCTGCAGATGGTCTCGCCTCTGGCCAGCAGAGGGCACTGAAGTGTGGCGTCCTCGCCGCGCGCGTGTTCATTTACTTAGTGGCAGCGCTTTGCTGTCGCTTAGACAGGAACATGCAGTTCCAGACGGCAGGTGGCGTTATGTGTGTTTATAAAATGTCGTCAGAAATATTAAAATATCCATAGTTTCTGAACTCATTGTGGCCATTTAATTGTCCAGGGCCTTTTCGCTTAGCAACATAAATCTCTACTTCCAGAATGGTGTAGATGTGTCTTCCTCTATAAGATAAGTACTGCTCATAATTTTTAAAGTTTTCGTTCTTGTTTCTTTTTAACTAAGATGAATTTAATGTTTAAAATTATTTTTTTGTAGGACTTAGGATGGCCGATGCCGAGCAAAACCGTAAAATTCGTTTGATGTTATTGTGATATGGCGGACAATAAAGATGTTCACAAATGATATTTATATTCTCTGTTAACAATTTCCTCTTTCTCAGAAATGAATTTCTTGTTATTGCCATTGTACATTTTGAATCCTCGCTACTTCGACAGTCACCATTTATTTCGTTTCCCCAATAACGAAACTCGTCAATTACCTTTAGTGTCTTATTTGCTAGTCTAATTCCCTCACATCTCCTGATTTAATTTGAGTACATTACCTTTGTTTTCCTTTTGCTGATGTTCATCTTATAGCCTCTTTTCAAAATACTAACTATTCCGTTCAACTGCTCTTCGAAATCTATTGCCGTCTTTTATAGAATTACAGCGTGATAAGCAAACGTTAAGGTTTTAGTTTCTCCTCTCCGAACGTTAATTCCATATCCAACTATTTCTTTGTTTTTCTTTTCTCCTTGCTCACTGTGGACTGAATAACATCGTAGATTGCATAGAATCCTACCTCACTCCCTTCTCTATTACCGCTTCCCTTTCATGTTCTTCAGCTCTCCTATACAAGTCTCCGCTTCCTGAATTTCATTCTTGCTATCTACAAAATTTCAAACAGTGTGATCTAGTCAACATTTTCAAAAGCTTGCTCTAAATCTATATATGCTATACACGTAGCTTTGCTCTTCTTCGCCCTAGTTTCCCATACAAAATTTAAAGTCAGTACTGCTTCGTGTTTTCCTATACTTTTTGGATCTGAACTGATCTTCCTCGAATTAGATAACTTCTATTCTTCTGTAAATAATTAATGTCAATATTTTGCAACCATAGCTTATTAAACTGATAGTTCGGTAATATTAAAACCTGTCAAGACCTGCCTTTTGTTTTGGAAATGGAATTATTAGTTCTTATTGAAGTACGAAAGCATCTCACTAGCCTCATTTATTTTGCACATCAGGTGGAATAGTTTTTCCTAGACTAGCTTTCCATGGAAGTCAGTAATGCTGAAGGAATTACGTCTACTTAAGGGCCCTTGTTTTTACTCAGATATAGTACCATTTTTTTAAAAATCGTGTCGCAACTGTAGAGGCATCAACACACGTATTTCTGCAGCACGTAGAAGATATTAATGTCTACAGTTATTTCTATTGACTTTTCAAATGAAATCATATTTCGTTTCCATTTTACGTGTTAAATATTTTCCTAAATGATCGCAGATATAGAACATTATTTTCATTAAGCCAGTATAATTTACACTGGGTATCTCAGTATCAAAAGACTTTTGCATTCATATGTTCTTTTCTTGTCCTCAAGCATAAACATTCCGTTTGCTCTCATATGGTCCAGTATTTCCCGCGGGAGCGACAGCAATTCGTGAGGCTCTCGAATATGGCCGTAATTCGGATCTACAGACAGTTTGTAGTATGAAAGTAAAAAAGGCGTGTGACAGTACACTGAAACCCCGAAGAGGACAAGTTATATGAATATCCAAACACTGAAAATTATGCGAGAACCACTGCAGAATAAACGAAAAGGTACGAGTATCTACTTTCAATGGCCTCCAACTCTTGTAGGATTAATTTGCACTGCCGAGATAGACCGGTTGCCCAAGGAGGCCAGCAAGGAGCATCAGACTAACATCCTTCGATTACCAAATGTTGTTGTGAAATTAGACGATGAAGAATGGACAGGGGACTGAAGCCTTTCAGTCCGACATAAGGTCAATAATAGTCTGCGATACAAGCAGTAATAGGAAACTACCCCTGGATTCGAAAATTTCAGTCGAACAGGAAGCTGATAACCACATTGGTATGAATGTATATCAACTAGGGGGTAACTCTTCCCACAGTCGGATAGGCATCGACGGTAACCGTTTCTCCTGATGTCAGAAGAAAGAAGAAACCACATGCTGCCTTCCTGCAATCTATTTGTAACAATGAAATTTGTTGTAGTAGCTGTTGTTGTATGAACTCTAATCTCCAGGTGTATGCTCCACAATCCTCGTTGCGTTCTTTTTTTACATCCTGTTCTATCTATAGGCGATTCATGTGAAGATTCTTTAGCTGTAAGTACCGTGACTATGCAGACACAATAAAATAATCGCAAGCCCTTCTTCGTATTACTTATATTGTGATTTTTCTGTATACTTGATTTCATATTTGTATCAAGCTGTTGCCAGTAAGGTTCAATAAACCCAAGTCCAAAAGAGAAAAAAAATCAGTATCATGAAAAAGAGAATATTAATCGGACATTTGATTACGATGACAGTGATCGGTAGCATGTGCTCTTAAGTTGTGTTTTACGTGTAAGTGTGCAACGCAAAAATTAGCCAGTAATAATTTTGTGGAGGTTCAAATCATCAGAAACAGATGACCATGGGGACGACACCCAGGTGGTTGATGCCATATTCCGGAATGCATTCAATACGCTTCCGCACTGTGTCTAGGTGAACGAAATACATGCTTAACGAATATCGTGCCAGTTTTTGAGGATGGAATAAATGACGGGGCGAAAGCAGGCGATTCAAAATAACTTAGAGTGATGATGTAGGGTCCTTACTATTGGTGAAAACATCAGCTACATTGCGTTGGAAGCTCCATGAGGCTGTTATGTTAGAGGATGATGCTGTGGTGTGTGCGACAACCTCAACGCTAGAAATATGCAGAGAGACGCAGGATGACCTGCGGAAGACAGACTCTTGGTGTAGGAACCTCAACATAAATAAACGTAACACATTGCGCATAAACAGACGAATAGACTCATTACTGTTTCCAGGGCTCGGAATTGCATCAGAACCACCTGATGATGGTTGAAATATCGTGGGACTTCAACGATCGCATCCGGCTGGACACAACACATATGCCGGGAAAGCCTCCGATCAGAGACTCATTACTATTCGATTACACTATAGACGATAAATCACTGGAAAGAACAACAACAATAAAATACCTAGCAGTATCCGTCGGAGCGCCCTAAAGTGAAGGACAACGTACAACTAAATGAGATAAGGGCAGACGACAGTATGAGATTTATTGGAAGAATCTTGGGGGAATTTAATCGTCTCCCGAAAGACGTGATTTACAAAAGCATTCCTTCGTCTGATTCTTGAACACTGATCGTTAATTTAAAACCCTTACCATGTAGTATTAACAGAGAAGACAAAGAAGATCCAAAGAACAGCGACGCGCTTTGTGACAGATTTGTTTAAGTACGAGCGCGTTGCAGAGATGATCATGAAAATCTGAAGACAGACTTTGCAAGAGAGGAATTGGGTATGACGGAGAGTGCTGTTCAAATTCTGGGAGAACATGTTCCAAGGAGAGTCAGACAACATGTTACTGCCCCCGTCATACATTTCATGAAGAGAGCGAGAGGAGCACATAAGAGAAACTGCAGCTTACAGTTCTTCTTAATGCGCACCATTCGTGAGTGGAACAGGAAAATGGGGATATGACGATATCAGAAGCACCCTGCTCCACACACTTAAAGTATCGATTGCAGATGTACTGAGAGTCTCTATGGCCCGACGCATGAGTGTGGATGTCACACTACTTTCCAAAGTATTGTATCTCAGACGATAAATTTTAATGACATTAGGAAAGCGATTGTTGAATTTGGACTGCGGTAAGAGACAAAATGAGTAAACTATTGATACGTATTATGTCATGCGCGACTTATGTTTAAGTAATAGATATCAAAACGAAAAATAAAACCGCGCGTGCAAAATCTTTACTGCAAACAGTCTCGAATGTCAATCGAGCCATTAACAACAGTTTTGACGAATGGTTCGAGGACTATAATAATAAGTGTTCGAATGCATTAACACTACATACACAGTGTGGTGAGAAACGGTTTGAAAAGCTTGTAAGAGCGTTGCAGGGTATGCTGTGCTGAGCAATAATTGTTAAGGAAAAGATTCGATACTTTGCGCCGTTTCCGAGTTAATTAATATTGAACTTAGCGTCAGACAGTTAAGCGTGCAAATTCAAGCGGCTCGTCGGAGACGGAGTCGCCAAACGTGCTCATTTGGTTCCCAAAACCGAACAAGTGAGCGATACAAAAACTAGGTATGGGACGGTAGTAAGGATCGAACCCGAGCTACTGGCTGAGCAGTCTCGTGTGCTGTTATCCAAGATGTGAGAATGACTATCTGGGGGGCCGCTAGAATTTGCGCTAACAACGGCCTGATTGGCTAACTTCAGTGATAATTAACTCGGAAAGGCTCAACGCGTCGAATTTTTTTAACAGTTATTTCTCAGTACAACTTACCTTGCAAGACTCTTACAAGCTATTCAGACTGTTTCTGTCCACCCTGTGCACGTGCACACAGTACAGCTGCAATACAGTCTGAGCACGCGGTACTTCATACCCTTCTTAGTGATGGCATATCTACTGTAGTTCCATTCAGACATTGAACGCGGAAGACTGCCTACGTGCCTCTATAGAAGCCCTAGAGTCATCTTATTCTCATGATTTCTCAGTGAAATGCATGTTGCTGTGGATAGAATTATCACACAGTTTTTCTCGAAGTGATTTGAATAACGACGTCTTTCAAAAATTCCCATTCGTCAGGTAATATTGAAGAGAACCCGAGGCGCTTTGCAAATAGGACTAATTATCTTTGCCTCGCGAGTCAAAGCGGGGCTGTTGACCTTTATCTAAACATTTTCACGCATCGAAGATTACAAGAAACAGATTCGGGCCAGTCAGGCAAACATTTACTCTAGCGAGGGAGGCGATAGCTACATCGCCTAAGGAAATCGCGTGGGCAGCACAAAGCGGACCTTGTTTCGCGGCTTTATTCGGGGTGAAAAGGAGAGGGAACGTTGTAACTTCCCTGAAAACTCAATAATCAAATTAATCTCACTGTGAGAACAAGGAAAGACGTGCCATTTACAAACACAGGGTTCTTCGTAAGTAATAGAAAAGTTAAAACTCCGCAACATTAAAGTTTTCCCAGTAGCGAGATGTGGTTTGCACATAGATACTTGGGAAGAGTTGCAATTATGTTTACTTTATTGCCAGATTATCTGTATTTTTCGCTATAGCATTGGAGTTATCTTGCTGAGATTATTTAAATAATTAGATTACTGTAGTAATGGTAAATCCAAACAAGGAAGGCGAATATACTGTACAGTCACCTACTAATGAAAATTTTGCAACCTCAAAGTGTTCGTTAATTCACGTAAAGAGCATGTTATCCAGGTTTGTGTTACACAAACGCCTTTTACGGATACATAATGGCTCAACCACAGCAACAGACCCATTAGCTTGAGTGGAGTACAATTGTACAGTTTCTGACAACATCGGGGTTGCACAGGGCTCACCAACGACGTTATCCCATCGACATTGTCCTTATCTGTCTGTACCGACGGATGAAAGGGTTGTTCTATTCTTATCTCCATCCACGTCGATTTTAATCAAAGTGGAATCGAATTTAATATTACGACACACTGCCTGTCCACGAAATACTGTACTTGGTTGTTCTTTACAGCCAGTGTAGCTACTCGTATATTGTGGTCAATGTCTACATCATACACGTGCCAGTAGTTCGTAGGGAAACGCATATAGACATGGTTGTCATGTGAAATGACGTCCAAGCTATTTGCGTGTTCCGTGTATCATAATTGTGACGTCTTGCTATGATATGGAATGAGTAAGTCTTACGATTGTAGTACACTTTCTCAGTGAAAAATATGGTAACAAGCTGATCATTTACATAGTTTCGAAAGTATTTTTTACGCTTACAGTTATTCATAATTAACTATGTTCAGTCTCACACTCATACTCACACACGCCTTTACATTATTATTAGGAACGACGAGTCTGCTGTGGAGGGTATTAAAAAACGGCAGGATGGGTTAAGTATCATGTAGCTGGCAAGTCGCTGTAAAGCGCCGATAAACCAAATGTTGTAACTCGAGAACAAGGCAACAAAATTAACTTTACTTAGGAAAACAAGGTGAAAAACGGGAGGTGCGTGTGAAATTTATAAAGGTAGGAAGCTTCATGGAGAATTTCATCACTTATGACATCAACTATGAAGATCACCAGTCAAATACTTCGAATGTACGAGGATGGACACACGTATGTTCCACTGTCTCATCAGCAAATGAAACACGAGTGTTTAGTATGTGACCACGAAATTTCAGCAGCTGATAAATGCGGAAGAATGACTGAGCATCGCAAGCAGAAAGAATAATAGGCCCTATCATCGAGTCGTTAGTGGTTCAGCGGTGGCATCTGTGGCTACGTATCTAAATTGTTATGAGTCCTGGGTACGGACCTCGCATTTTTTGACTGACTCAACTATAATCCTATCACTGTTGTGCGCACTAATTTTTATCCAAGCTATTTACATTGCACTTCAAACTGCATTTATAAGGTCTTGCCAAAGTAAATAACTATCCCGATACGTATATCCCATATATTAAATTCGTAATGAAACACATTGAAGAACCAAGAAAATTTACTAATGTTTGATCGCTGGAACATAATTAATCAGCACTCAATGTTAGTACCAAATGTGCAAAAAGTCTGAATAGTTTGCATAAATAATGCATAATGTTTTTTAAAAGAAATGTCGAATGTTTCGTTAAATTATTTGTCTAAAAGGCAGAAATGAAACAGATTAGAGAAACATATGATGCACTTCATTTTCTGTACATGAATGCTACACAACATTCACAGGCACATGAAACAGATCAGAGAAACATTTTATTTCTTACATTTAGACAAGTATGTTCACAAAACATTTGGCCCATGTAGTTTAATTCAGAAAGCATGATGTTATTGACAACTCATTTGCCATTCCTAGCATCTTCTGTTCTAGAAATATCCTAAATTTGGTACTTGCTCAGTAGTACGCCTTTCTGACCTTTAAATAACATTCAAATGCATCTTTTCATGTGTAAAATGTCTAGGCCTTGAAGAGATGAACTTTTTGACGGTTCATTTAGATAGCTAGCAGCAGTTGTTCGTGAAAAATTTCAGTTTCCCTCTGGTAGTTGTTTTTCTTAATTACTCAGATTATCAAAAGTGTTCTGACTCTGAAACCATTCAGAACAGGGCGTACGTCATATGAATTTTTTTGTTCAAGATCTAAAAATTATGCATATTGTTCAAACGTGGTACTCTGCAAATTAGCAACGAGAAAAAGCTTCTTGGAAGTAAAGAAAAATTGCAGATGTGTTGCTTGGTGACAGAGGTTTCCCTTTGAAGACGCATCTCATACGGCTGTCTCACATCACAAATTTGACACATCGGCGAGAGTTATTCAGCAAACCGTTGTCACACACAAGACGAGTGGTCGCAGTTTCTTTTGGAATAATGGCAAATAGATGGCGATTATTACTTAGATAAGTTAAGGCTTGCCCCGAAAAAGCAGAAAATATTGTAAAAACTGTTACTTTGCTGCAGAACATGGCAACAGACAAAGAATACTCCGCAAAATGTTGATCGATTTCGTCTGAAACAAAGAATATATGTGGTACTGCAAACTTGTTTGTCGGTATGTGAAGTAAAATACTTTTATGGAATACTGCAGAGAGCATTATAAATGGCTTTATAAGACTTCATTCCTCCATTAGCTAAATTTACATTAATTATTTACTCATGAAAAAGTATCTTATGATTAAACTTAAAATCTTATTTTACTTGTCTTAATTTTTGTCATTACAAATATCGTCTGGTATTTTAGTGTTAAGAAACAAATGGGATTACCGTAAACTTGTCAAATACCTTCATAAGGTGACACTCGCACGCCCCATTCCTACCTTAGGTAATTTTTACTTAGCGTAGTTTACAGGAAAGTGGAAGAGAACTGGTCAGACTACAACTTCTCTTTAAAATCAGCAGGAATTGTTACCGTAATAATTACTTTAATATAACTATTTGGGGGAAACTAGGGAGAACCAAATTTATAGTACTTCCTCCAATGGTCACAAGTAAAGGAAATTACCTGTCTCTTATAATTCCGTAGCTACCTTCTCCCACAGCTTGGACATGACATTCCTCATGTGATACTGACATAAGCATCTATGTGCAAACAACAGGCAGATTATCTTCTCGTTATCCATCATTGCGTCGCGCAACTGGCTCGGAAATTTCAAACTGAACTGAAGCTTGTACACGGTCGTGCGTACAGTGCACGACCATGCACGACCGGTTCGCTTGCAGTAGTAGCGACTACATTATTCTGCACAGTTTTGTTGTACTCGTAGGTCTAGCGAGCGCTGGGTTGTGCTATGAGCCCCTGGAGCAAGCCACTAGAGAAAGAGTGTGTGTGTGTATGTGGGGAAGGGGGGGCGGGGGGGGGGGGGGGGTGTCATTGCTGTCTAGCGGGCCGTCAGCCAGACTGAACTTGAACTTCCTGTGACGCTGTACTTTGTTTTGAAATTGCCGAATGCGATCGTCTTTTATTTCGTTATGGTGATACAATGTGCTAGCTTGAAGCCCACAGTATTTTGGAGATTCGTTAACGACACGTTTGTAATGTAGCCCCCTGTTGGAAATAAATTGCAAGAATTTTGTAACCAGCCACGGAAAAAAGAAGTTTTCAATAGAAATTGAAAAGGCGGGATGCCTTCCATTTTTGAATGTTTTGGTTCGGCGCAGAGATGATCTCACCTTGGCTATATATCAGACACCGATGCATACGGGTTATATTCCCGTGCAAGTAGCTGCCAACATCCTTCCCAGACGATGAGTGTTCTCAGATCTTCGGTTCGCAGACCACACTTCATTGCTGACGAGAACTGTCTGAAGGACGAGGTTCAACACTTAAAGCAAATTTTTGAAGTTAACGTCTATTCTCCACAGCAGATATGCAAGGCGCTAGGAACGAAAATGAAGAACGGCCTAAGGAATGCAGAAGAAAACGTAAAACGATTTAAATCCAAAACTTTCCTGCCATATGTGGGTAACCCAACGGTGAAAACAGGACGGATCACCAGCAAGCACAAAGTAAAAGTGATTTTTCGCGGTCCACCAAAGTCAGCAGCACCCTTAGGTTCCTATATACACGATTTGATACTCTAGGAAGCTGGGTTTCACAAGATGCCCTGCGAGTTTGGCATTTCATACATCGGACAGAAGATTTGTACAGTATGTGGAAGATGCACGGAACACAGGTACAGTCTATTCTTGCAACCCAATAAATTGCTTCTGTTAAAGTATTGTACTTACACTGGTCACTACACTGCATGAAAACGTCGAAATTATAGTGTCAACATATTTTTCGGACTCGGTGGCGAAGAAACATTTGAAATTAGATCTGTCGGCGAATTAGAGGTATCAGCTTGCATAAAGAATTGAATCTGACGCTTTCTCTGATAAACGTGACCACAGTGCACCTCACAGTGATACATCGACTTCCCAGCGGTGATCGACCGCGTAGCCACAGATCAAACTCATGTATATGCTTCTTTGCCGCCGATCAACGTCTATGGTGCCCGTGCATCTGCGGCCGGAAGCACAGTGGCACGGCCCACGAGTTTATTAAACGGGCGTTGCGACTACTGCAGTGTCAGTTTTTCGGCTCACACTGAAGATGACTGAATGGTATATGGCCGAAATATTAGAAGGAAAAGTGGTACTTTTGCGGTTACTCGGCCGAAATTTAATGGTGCAGAGTTATTATAGTTTTTCCATATGTGAATATTTTGAGAAATATAATTATGCATGCATCTATGGATGCCATATCATAGTGAGAGAAAGGGTTGTTGGAAATGATGATGATGATGACAGAAAGAAGGTGAGGTTCAAAGAAGAGTTAAGATGGTAGGCAGATGAAGACATGTTTACATATGGAACAAAGACAGGAGAATACAAAAAAAAAAAAAAAATGGTTCAAATGGCGCTGAGCACTATGGGACTCAACTGCTGAGGTCATAAGTCCCCTAGAACTTAGAACTACGTAAACCTAACTAACCTAAGGACAACATACACATCCATGCCCGAGGCAGGATTCGAACCTGCGACCGTAGCGGTCGCGCGGTTCCAGACTGCAGCGCCAGAACCGCTCGGCCACCAGAGGCCGGCAGGAGAATACATTTATGCTGCAATGTAGAAAGCGTACATAAATATTCACAGATTATGTTGTCTGTAGCTATCAGTGTAAGCATATAGGTCAATATAGTACCTGGAAGTTTAAGTCTGGCGCAAGTGGGTGGAATTATTAAGGAAGATGTTCATTAGGATCATGTTTAGTAAGGTGTGAGTTGAAATTAATTTGTGTATTCATTATTATATTCATAAATAAGGGTAAATTGTTTGTTGATGTATGTAGATGTTTGAATTTTATACGAAAGTCGTTATAAATGATTGAAGCGATTTCACGGATTTGCTGCAGCTTTTTTATTTGACATATTGTCACAGGGCTTTGCACACACGTAGAAAAACTCTAAAAGGTTTTTTGACACATTACAAGCGCTCCGTATGTACCACCCCCTACTCCATACTGATTCAGCAGATATCAAGTCATTAACCAAGTCGCAGGCCGCTGTGGCCGTGCGGTTCTAGGCGCTTCAGTCTAGAACCGCGTGACCGCTACGGTCGCAGGTTCGAATCCTGCCTCGGGCATGGATGTGTGTGATGTCTTTAGGTTAAAGTAGTTCTAAGTTCTAGGTGACTGATGACCACACATGTTAAGTCCCATAGTGCTCAGAGCCATTTGAACCAGCCATTAACCAAGTCCTTCCCACGTTCGACGCAGCATGTTCCAATTAATGTGTTCAAAAGCACTGTTGATGCGAGTTCGACGTCTGGTAGGTTTGTTAGTGGGTAAGTCATAAACACTGACTCTTTCGCGTAACACTACACGAATAAATGATATATGGTAGACTGATGTGAATGCATTTCGAGCACAACACATGCTTTTTCGCCACCTATCTCAATCTTTCCTAACAGCTTGCTGGTGCACTCTCGTGGCAGAAGTCAAAAGTGCGGCTGCAACACTACAAAACATTTTAGTTTTTCTACATTAATGTAGAGTTTTGTGACAATGTGACAGTTGGTATAGCTATGGTGAATTTATGAAATCGTTTCAATCATTTAGAATAACAATATGTGTGTGTTACATTTGTTTCCGTAATACACCTCAAATTGTCAGCTGAGCACAGTGGACACATGATGATCCAGGGGAAGATTCGTAGAACCTGATCACAAGGAAGTCATGGGTCTGCTCAAATGAGGAATCACTTATATGGGATTTATTGAATATTTGAAAGATTTTTTGGCTGGCAACAGGCGAACAGCATTGCTGGCTGTACTTGTGTGTATGGAAGAAAGACTAAAATTGCACTGAAACTGGCCACTCCACTCGAAGGAGCCAATGGACAATACGCCAGATTCTAGTCAAGATAGTGTTTAATGCAGTTAGATAGAGTATTGTGATCATAAAGGAACAAACGTGGGCTTAACTGAAATTCATGACTGCGAATCCATAAACAACGCAGCATATTTGCTAGCTGTGTAACTGAATAATTTTCTATGTATATCTAAATTCTATGGTCATATGTGTTCATCTTAACCTGAGCAATAATCATGTTGACTAATCGATCACAACAGAATTATTTCACATTTATTGACACAATAGGTATGCATGCAAAGAAACTGACTCTTATACAACTGGCTGTTTAGTGCGACTTTGTGTCACAGTCAGCAGGCTAATATGACGTGAAGTGTGTGTGTGTGTGTGTGTGTGTGTGTGTGTGTGTGTGTGTGTGTGTGTGTGTGTGTATGTATGTATGTATGTAACGTTACCCCAATGAACCTGTAACACAGGCACATGCATACTACCACACATTCAGAAAGTCTTTCTTGCGAGACGTTTCCATGGAGAAATGATTTCAGTTTGTGGTTGTATTAATTTTATTATCCATTAAGTTATTTACATCACTGTCTGGACTGCCAAAGATTTTTACTGCTGGGTAATTTTTGCTAGACTATGTGTTGGGCATTTTCTTTTCAGCCTTCTTCATCCATTAAGCAGGGATTCTGCACTAATTTGCGTTCACAATAACGGACCACTGAACCACTTATGGTGCGCCACATTCTAAACCATGTAGCCGCCATCCGTCGATCTGCTCTCGTCGGCTTCTCTGAGGTACGATTTTATGTTGTTATCTACGTATATGCCTCACTGTTCGTTATATCTGTACCGCAAATGGAGCAGCTACAAACATCATCACCGTAACGGCGACTAAATTTTGGGTTTTCATGATAATTAATGTTAACTTTTTGCTCAGTCGATCGCCCTTCATTTGTTGCTGCGTTACCGAAGACACGATAGTTATTACCATTTTTGGATGTTACTTATTAGTTACTAATAACACGTTATTATCGAAATCACTTTAGTTTAGTTAACAACATTCAGTAATAGTTAAATGATCGTGAATGATTACGTTTTGTAGAGAGGGAAAAGGAGGGTTGATCCTACAATTAATCTCAGCAATTACGGCAACTAAAATGTCCGTGATTTTTATAGTTCTTCACTCAAAGGGATTATAGCAAGAACTATGGTCCGTTACTATACTTCGATACAGTCATTCAGACTTCGTAAGCTTTTATTTTCACAAAGTTAAGTGTCCAGTTCCGTTCTTATACTCAATTTAAAGTCTCTTTGTATAGTCCACAGATTCTATTATCAGTTATTCGGCAAGTAACAGAATTTAATTCTGAGAGCTACTTTTCTCGCGCACACAATTCCTCAGATTTTATTATACCGTGGCCTTACAGCAAAAGTCTGCCCCGTATCAATTAACTATTGTCAATTTTCTTGCAATTTAACAAAAGTGCCCTGATCCCTTCCGTAGCATATCACACGGAAATGCCCGCTAAACCGCACGCCGCAGCTACGTAGACTTATTCAGAGCGCAGAAAACAAGACAAATAACTGTACCCGCGCATGGTTTATATAGAAGAATTTAGAAACAAACGTAGCCACGTTAAACCCTCTTTGATTTCCCTGAAGCACTACTTTGCTGCGGGCGTTATTCTGATGAGAGAATATTTATCGATAATTCTAACTGAAACTTTTTCAATTCTATTAATTGTTACCGATATTATCGATCACCTCTCCCCAGTATGAAAATGAGCCTGATAATATTGTTCTTAATTAAATAGCGGTTGTTCCTAGTATCTGTTCCTAATCCCTCACGTTGTGTTTGTTACCTCTGATATTCAAATCTTACAGTAATAACAATCTGCTAATGCTGTTTCGTTTGCTATGGTAACTAGTTTTAAGAAACATGGAGCGTGCTACTCAGCATCCGGCTCTTCTTAAGTTATGATTTGGACGCTTATGACCTCAGTTCCTTTGCGCTACAAAGTTCAAAAGGAAAAAAAAGTGTTTAACGGTTGTTAGTGGCTCCAGTAATTCACAGTGTAGCTAACCTGTTTCTACGGGTTATTACGTTAAGATTAGGGTCGCCACCGACTCTAACCATACAACTAATGAAAGTCAAAATATCCACGGGTGTGCTATAGTGTCCAACGGGCACAATATTTCGGCGATCATACATGTCGCCATCATCAGGTGAACTGACGGACTGAGCTCCTGTAAACGTGCCGGCACGGAGATCCGTACGCTATGACTGCTCAGAGGGAACTGGGTTCAGTCGCGGTGGGGCCGATTTAAATACCCTCCGCTCGCGGCGTGCTCCCTCCGCCGTCCGCGCCCCGCGCCACGGTCGCTCGGTGGAACAGATTGCGACGGCGTCTGAGATGACGTCGGTGTGATGGCTCTGTCCGCCGTCGTCGTCACAACTATACGTTTGCTCGATTTACTCTTGATTAACCCCATCGCTGGTTCCCAAGCCTTGCTAAGATTATAGCCACAGTCACGGTTTATGAGGTCGTTATTGGTGCGAATTTCGATGGCCTCTCTAACAACGCTGTCCCAGTATCTCGACGTCTGTACCAGAATCCTCGTGCGGTCATACTCCATGGCGTGATTTTCCGACAAACAATGTTCATCGACCGCCGACTTGCTCGGATACATCAGTCGAGTGTGCCTCTGGTGTTCACGGCATCGATCCTCGACGGTACGCATCGTCTGACCAATATACGACTTGCCACATTGACACGGAATCTGGTACACGCCGGCCTTCCTCAAACCGAGGTCATCTTTGGCGCTCCCCACCAGTGCACGAGTTTTATTTGGAGGACAAAACACAGTTCCGACCCGGTGTTTGTTCAGAATGCGGGTGATTTTCCCCGAGAGTGCGCCTGTGTATGGAATAAATGCAGTGCCTACCTCCTCCCTCGTGACTTCATCCATCTCAACAGGTTGTGCTGCAGTGGTTGGGCGGAGAGCACGTTGAATCTGCCACTCTGAGTACCCATTTTTTCGAAATACAGTTCTCAGATGTTCCAATTCCTGGGGTAGACTCTCTGCGTCAGAGATAGTGCACGCCCTATGTACTAGAGTTTTAAGTACCCCATTCCTCTGTGAAGGGTGGTGGCAGCTGTCTGCGTGCAAATACAGATCAGTGTGCGTAGTCTTCCGATACACCCCATGACCTAGGGTGCCGTCAGCCCTTCTCTTGACCAAGACGTCAAGGAAAGGTAATTTACCCTCCGTTTCAGTCTCCATAGTGAATTTGATATTAGGGTGTATGGAGTTTAGATGTGTAAGGAAGTCAAGGAGTTTATCCATACCATGTGGCCAGATGACGAACGTGTCGTCCACGTAACGGAAAAAGCAAGTAGGTTTCCATACGGATGACGACAGGGCTTCCTCCTCGAAGTTCTCCATGTACAAATTCGCTACCACCGGTGAGAGTGGGCTACCCATGGCGACTCCCTCCGTTTGTTCGTAGTATTCTCCATTAAAAAGAAAATACGTGGAAGTCAAGACATGCCTAAAAAGTTCAGTGGTCTTCTCGTCAAACTTCTCACTAATCAATTCTAGTGACTCTCGCAGGGGTACCCTCGTAAACAAGGAAACGACGTCAAAACTCACCATGATATCTGACTCATCCAACCTGAAGCTATCAAGACGTTTAACAAAATCCACGGAATTACGGATGTGATGAGGGCATTTACCCACATAAGGACTTAATATTCCCGTCAGGTATTTGGCCAACAAATATTTAAATCGGCCGCCGCCGCGACCGAACCCAGTTCCCTCTGAGCAGCCATAGCGTACGGATCTCCGTGCCGGCACGTTCACAGGAGCTCAGTCCGTCAGTTCACCTGATGATGGCGACATGTATGATCGCCGAAATATTGTGCCCGTTGGACACTATAGACCGGCAGCACACCCGTGGATATTTTGATTATCAAATACGCCGGGAGAAACTCAAGAATCACAACTAATGAAAGGTTTGGCCGTGTCGGAAAATAAATTAATTTGATCACAGACCAAAAACTCATAAAAATGCATACATTGTGATGTCGCTCACAGGGGATGCGACGTAATTAATAGAATTGCCAGTGCACTGTTCACGAGAATCAAACATTTAGAATAAAATAGCAAATGCATGAACACTGTGGGTAAGATCAGCTCCCTGCAATACACCTGGAAATAAGACTTAATCTGAAGCATTTGTTTTAAAATAAAAGGGGAAACTAATCATTGGACCTGTACGTAAGGAAACGCGTTGGATGTGCTAATGGGAAAGCTACGAGCTGAGTGGCTTAGGTGTAAAAACGTAACCTCGGAACACAAGAGAAAATTGTAGATAAAATCATTTATCCCTAAGATATGGATGTGAGGCATGTACACTATTCCTGATAACATTAATTCCTAAAACATTAAAGAAAAGCATCGATACATTCACCGTTATAATCTACACCTAAAATCATTGGTGTGAATCATTTAGACAACTGCTGTTGCCTGATAACTGATCGCAATAACTCGTGAAACGGTACACGTTTCGCAGTACGTCCACGTGCCCACGTGGTTTGTGGAGCCGCAATTTCTAGGTATCGTGGCCAAGTTGCAACAATATCACATCACACAATCATGAACAGTTAACATTCTTTAAAACAAACATGATGATCCAGTTGGTGATGACGGTAGCCCAACAAACTCTAATGTTCAACCACGTGGTTGGCTCCCCACGGACGAAAGATACACAAAGAGAGGAAATTTTACGAGAAGGCGAAGCTATTAATATTTAGGAAAATAAAAGCTTATACAGGCACAGCTGAAGGCAAACAGACATTCATACAGGAGCGAGTGCTCACTTCTTATCGACACTTTTGTGTGGCGCTCTTCCGGCGGATCCAAGTCTGCTATAGAAATTTTCTAAAAGAGAAATCTGCCAAAATTTTGCATTCCTTGTTGCGACAAGGCAAAGCAATCTTTCAGAGTTGGAAAGCGAGACCAAAAGCTAACAGCTCTCCTCTCGCCAAGTAACAACGCGCCACGCGGTCAGTTTAACTCACCCTTCGACTGGAGCACAGCTGTGGACGCTTCCCGTACCGGCGGCAGACTGGCTCCCTTTTTCATCTCCAGCCTCTTCTACGCTCCTCGTGGTTCGGAAAACCCAAAGATGCCATTTCCGCCACCAACCTAACGCAGGTGGATTTCTCACAAGTGGCGCAAACATCTTTGCCTGCTTGACCACTACGAGAGTTGGCTGTTCTGTACAACTGCTGCTGAATCTGTATGACTATCGCAGACTTTCTGCAGCAGACTACGCCACTGTCTAGCAACGTGACACACAACCACATTCATTCAATCACACCACTATGAGGTTTATGAGAAAAGAGAAACAAGGGAAAGGAAGACAAATGCTAGTGAAAATGGGCTACCGGACTAATGAAAGGTGGCTACAGGACCCTTTCAATAGCAACAGCTTCTGTGAACGTAAAATGGACTTCTCGATTATTTTTGCACATATCAGATTCAGATCCTGTAAGGTACGCATAATTTTGCCCCTATGGGTTTGGGGATTTTGGTGCCTGGTTTCAGCTTCACATAGAGTCAGCCAGGTCAGCTTATGAAATCCAGAGAGCAAAATCTTTGCGCTTGGTGCGTGGAACTGCAGAAGCGCTTGTTTCAAGTAATGAGGGCCATGTCGAGAAGCAGGAGACGCCTACACAGGGTCACGTGCCACTGTCCTGGCGCTGCCGTGTCCGGACCACGAGAGTATGGTTGCTCCAGAGCTGTTGCCTCTGCTCAGGGCTGAGAGGTCGTACACTGCGTGAATCATAACACCCTCGTAAAGTCAGTTACAATATTGTAGCCTGTTATGGGTAATCTGTAATATACAGTATGGGCAAGAACCAAGAGGGTGGAATAGCAGTGGACGACCAAGAAAGAACTGTGTGACACATACGAGATGTGTTCAAAGAATAGTAGCAGCACTTTTAAATATAATTTTATTTATTCACGTACATCAATATTACCCCTTCAAAATGTTCTCTATCACATATTATACACTCACGTCATTGACACATCTGGAACTCGATCTTCGATATACATTTCAGTTCACTTCTCTATTCTCGTAACACGATGGCCCTGTAAACCTTTCTTTATTTTCGGGAACGGAAAAAATTTACATCAGGTCATTTCTGCCAAACACGGATACTGGGACATCATTATGGTGTTGCATTTAGCCATAACTTCAGTAACAAACATCGAAGTATCAGCACGTGAATTATCGTAGTGCAAAAGCCCTGAATTCTTTCGTCACCAGTCCGGGCGTTGTTTTTCAGGATTTCTTCATGCAAACGGCGCTGAACGTGTAATTGTCGTCCTCATTCATCTTCAGATTGACTGGAACTCATGGTTCACTATTTCGTTACACTCGAAAGACACAGGGAGCATTTACCTTCACATTTCATTGGCTTGTCGATATTTTCTACTCTCTTCAGTGATCCAACACGCTTCCCATGAAACGAGTGAGCCTTAGTTTCGACGTGATATCCGTAAAGCCATGTTTAATCACGTATTACAACACGTTTCAGTAGCTCTATATCGCTACTGAAGTTATCTAGCAACTCCTGAGCAACTTGGTTTTGCCGTTGGTTTTGTTCGAAATTCATCAATTTTGGAACAAATTTTGCAGTCACGCGTTTCATACCGAAAACACAGCAAAAAAGTCATGGAATGGGAATGAGCCAGTTGATACGTCAATAGCATCAATAACATTCAGCGATCGTTCATAACCATTTGTTTCTCTTTTTACATGATTTCATATATGGATGATCTACTGGAGCATCCAGAACGCTCGTCATTTTCAACATCTTCAGGCGTTATTCGAAACGCTTACGCAGCTCGTAAACCTTTGCTTGTTGTTACCAAAATCAGTACTTCGGATTTCTAAAACTTTGTTTCACTTTATTCCGTTGTTAAGGTAACATTTAATACAAATTCCCTGATCCATTTTTGAGCAAAATAAATAATCTCTGATACCACCAAAACACGAGTAACCTTTTTGGTAATTGAGAATGGAATAAATATCCAATATGAATCACACTGTCCAGATAATTTTCAGATTTATTTACCAACAACGCAGCGAAAAAATCGCGCTATCTGGTAGAAACGACATGCGAAATTACAAAATTCTCATCAGTTGATAAACACACCTCAGATGTAACGTATGATGTAAGAGACGTTATTTGATTTCGTTGCTTTGAATCTATGGCAGTATTGCCATTCTCAGAGTTACAAGACTCAGTTTTTTCTTTATGGGTAATAATAGAGTTATGAGACGAAAGTGTCAAAAACTTGGCTTAATTTTACTACACTACTCAGTCTTCAGGCAACGAGTGGCCTACGGGGACCATCCGACCGCCGTGTTATCCTCAGTGGATGATGCGGATAGGAGGAGCGTGGGGTCAGCACACCGCTCTCCCGGTCGTTATGATGGTATTCCTGGCCGAAGCCATTACTATTCGGTCGAGTAGCTCCTCAATTGGCGTCACGAGGCTGAGTACACCCCGAAAGATGGCAAGAGCGCATGGCGGCTCGGATGGTCACCCATCCAAGTGCCGACCATGCCCGACAGCGCTTAACTTCGGTGACCTGACGGGAACCAGTGTATCCACTGCGGCAAGGCCGTTGCCCTTTTACTACACTACTGGCCATTAAAATTGCTACACCACGAAGATGTTGTGCTACAGACGCGAAATTTAACCGATAGGAAGATGATGCTGTGATATGCGAATGATTAGCTTTTCAGAGCATTCACACAAGGTTGGCGCCGGTGGCGACACCTACAACGTGCTGAATTGAGGAAAGTTTCCAACCGATTTCTCATACACAAACAGGAGTTGACCAGCGTTGCCTGGTGAAACGTTGTTGTGATGCCTCGTGTAAGGAGGAGAAATGCGTACCATCACGTTTCCGACTTTGATAAAGGTCGGATTGTAGCCTATCGCGATTGCGGTTTATCGTATCGCGACATTGATGCTGCGTTGATCGAGATCCAATGACTGTTAGCAGAATATGGAATCGGTGGGTTCAGGAGGGTAATACGGCACGCCGAGCTGGATCCCAACGGCCTCGTATCACTAGCAGTCGAGATGACAGGCATCTTATGCGCATGGCTGTAACGGATCGCGCAGCCACGTCTCGGTTCCTGAGTCAACAGATGGGGACGTTTGCAAGCAACAACCATCTGCACGAACAGTTCGACGACGTTTACAGCAGCATGGACTGTCAGCTCGGAGACCATAGCTGCGGTTACCCTTGACGCTGCAATCACAGACAGGAGCGCCTGCGATGGTGTACTCGACGACGAACCTGGGTGCACGAATGGCAAAACGTCATTTTTTCGGATGAATCCTGGTTCTGTTTACAGCATCGTGATGGTCGCATCCGTGTTTGGCGACATCGCAGTGAATGCACATTGGAAGCGTGTATTCGTCATCGCCATACTGTCGTATCACCCGGCGTGATGGTATGGGGTGCCATTGGTTACACGTCGCATTGACGGCACTTTGAACAGTGGACGTTACATTCCAGATGTTTTACGACCTGTGGCTCTACCCTTCATTCGATCCCTGCGAAACCCGATATTTCAGCAGGATAATGCACGACCGCATGTTGCAGGTCCTGTACGGGCCTTTCTGGATACAGAAAATGTTCGACTGCTGCCCTGGCCAGCACATTCTCCAGATCTCTCACCAATTGAAAACGTCTAGTCAATGGTGGCCGAGCAACTGGCTCGTCACAATACGACAGTCACTACTCTTGATGAACTGTGACATCATGTTGAAGCTGCATGGGCAGCTGTACCTCTACACGCCATTCAAGCTCTGTTTGACTCAATGCCCAGACGTATCAAGGCCGTTATTACGGCCAGAGGTGGTTGTTCTGGGTACTGATTTCTCAGGATCTATGCACCCAAATTGCCTGAAAATATAATCACATGTCAGTTCTAGCATAATATATTTGTCCAATGAGTCCTGTTTATCATCTGCATTCCTTCTTGTTGTAGCAATTTTAATGGCCAGTAGTGTATTTTATATCATTTGTATCCTTTGGAACCACATTCTGAGGTAATTCATCATCAAGGTAAAAGCTGTTCATGTAATAGGGATAATATGTGACACCCACTGTAGTACCTCTTGTAGACAACGCTGTAAATAGTTTGGCTTACTGATAATAGCTCCACAGATCATTCACTCCCTTGTGAAGTACGTTGTTAACAATCAGTCACAGTAATGTGCAGAAGCATAATACTAGAGAGGAATTATTTACACTAGGCATTCAACCTTGAAGTAGCATCCAAATCAGAGAGTACAAAGAATTTAGAAAATCTGTGTTGTCAGATCTAAAGGGTGGCCCAATAAAGGCAAAAACTTGGCAGTAAAAGTCGAGCACTGGTCGAAAAGGAGCTACGTAAAATGCTTTTTGTAAACAATTAAGGCGCATCACACACCACGGTCATCTCCGGAGACATTGGTATCAATGAAACTGCTGTCCCCAACTTGCACACGAATTCCAGAAATTTCGAGCGTATGCTCGAAGCGTAAAAGATCTAGGAGTACGAATCTGCAGTGATCTACAGTGGAAGGAACAGACAGAACTAATTGTAGGAAAAACAGCTCCCCACATACCACTGACCTTAATGAGGCGGGGCGGCTTGCTTGTCTTAGCGACAGAGGTAGCCCTAGTGCAAGTCAACTTCATCGGAGGGGTGTCTCCAGAGACACTAGACTAACATTGGATTCCTGAGGAATCAGGTAGCCCTAGTGCAAGTCAACTTCATCGGAGGGGTGTCTCCAGAGACACTAGACTAACATAGGATTCCTGAGGAAGTGTAGCCCCGTTTTCAGTAGTTGCAGGGCAACAGTCTGAATGATTGGCTGATGTTGCCTTGGAACGTTAGCTGACATGGCCTTGTTATGTCAGTCTGCAACAGTCTGAAAAGAAGGGAAAACTGCACCCTTTGCATTGCCCAACAATAAGAAACAATGCACTAAGACTTAATGATTCTCTTGGAAAGAAGTTGTAACATGAAAAAAAAGCGAGAGGATAATGGAATGTAGTCGAAGACGATGAGGGAGTCAGATTATTGCGTTTTGCAATTTGAGCAGCAAAATAACTGATGATGACTGTAGTGGGGAGGACATAAAATGCAGACTGGTCATAGTAAGAGACTCATTTTTGAAAAAAAGTTAACATAGAATATAAATTTGAATGTTTGGAAGTCATTTCTGAAGGTATTTTTCTGGGGTTTAGCCTTGGATGCAGGCGAAACCTGGATGACAAATAGTTCACACAAGAAGAGAATAGAAGCATCTGAAATATGATACTAGAGGAAAAATACTGAAGATTTGATGGGTATGTGGAATAGCTAATAAGGAGGTATAGGAACGAATTGAGCAAGAAGGAAATTTGTGACATAGCTTGGCAGACAGAAAGAATATGCAAATTGAACTTCGAGGGGAAGGAAAGGGAGGGGAAGTAGCTACTGATATCAGGTGCATCTAAAATTTACGCAGGATTATCGGCGACGAGTGAAAATGTGTACAGGAGTAGGATTCGAACCCTCGACCTCCTGCTTACTACGCAACTGTGTTAACCACTGCGCCACCGAGACTCAGTCTATCGTAACTGCATGGACAATCTCCGCATGCCTCTCAAACGACCCACATTCCCTCCTAGCGCCACCACGGATTTATGTGAAAGAATATGCAACAAGGAATCGTCAGTTTTATAATTGAGGGAGATGTGTGTGTGTGTGTGTGTGTGTGTGTGTAGGGGGGGGGGAGGGGTGTTAGGGTAAATATTGTAGAGGGAGATACGATGGGTGCAGTAGTCGTGCAGAGGTGGACAGACTTGCATAGGATAGACGAGTGTGGAGAGCTGCATGAAATCGGTCTTTCGACTGAAGACTCTAGCAACAACAATAACAATGACAACAACAACAACGTTAATGTGAGGTAGTGATTTAATTCACAATAATAACATTTTGTGATGATTGTTTTGTCTTTACTTACAATCGCTAGTTTAATAAAGTTTCTTAAAATAAGCAGTGTTCTGGGTTGGCTGCTCTTTTATTTTGAAATAAACAGTTGTATTTCATTACTAGCAACAGCTGGCCTCGCTTTGCTATCCTTCTGCCCATCTCGTCTTCCTTCCTTCTTCCGACCTTGAGCCTTTTTTTAAAGTTACTGCAAATTCAGATTCTGTAGTTCTACACTAATCATAAACCAATAAGTCATAAATACAACTTTGGTGTTTGCTAATTACATTTCGCTATTTTATATCTATGTATTTAAAAAGTATGTAGTCTATACATGTCCAAACGTTTATCACAGTAACATTTAAAAATTTGAAGTAAATCTGAAAGGTACATTTTGAGATTTTTGGTAACAATGTTTTCCCTTTATACGAGAACACATGTAAATTTATATAGTATATGTATCAAAAATATAAGTATATTGAAGAATTAGGGACCTAAAAACACGCCCATATTAGGATTCAACATAGTGTCACAATTTCAAAGCAATCAGTGAAGAACTTTCGGAGATTTGAGATTTAGAAGAAACGAACATCTGAATTTGTACTCTCATAGAAAATGTAGATGTTCCTAATCGCAGATTTCCGGAAGTTTTTGACCAATCGCTTTGAAATTTTAGCACAAGTTCCATTGGTATATTAGCGCGTTTTTATTTACCTGACTTTTGAAATATATGTGATTCACACATTTTTATAAACTTAATAATAGGGAAACGTTGTTACAAAAAATCTCAAAAACTTGCGTATACATATTTTATACACCATACATTAAAGAATTACGTACCTAAAAACTCAACCGTATTAGAATCCAACGTGTTACGTAGCATATTATTTAGAGGTGCCATGGCCCCAGGAGGAGAGACAGGAGGAGAGCGGATTTTGGTCTCACGCCCGCGCAGCAGACGCTGGCTACCGGGCCGGGCGAGCCGAGTACTTGCTTAACGCTGCATGCAGCACGTTACACATACTCTCTGCAAATCTGAAGAAGTACTGTTAACTATTAACAGATCTTTTTCATACTTAGTGCACCAAATTCTATGGATAACACAACCATACCGATAAAATTCCAAATCAACTTCAGTCCTTCCGGAGACACAGATTTTTACCTAAAACACATAATAACCGTGCTGACATTATAAAACCGAGTTAGGGACTGTAATGTATTTATCTATGATATTAATTGAAACTACAACCAAGAGAATAGTAATCTAATTTACTGGAATTTACGTTACCACAGATTTCTGACGTAATTAAAAATACTTTGGAAAGTTATTATTTGATTGTTTTTTGGTTGTGTGGGTCTTTAGGAGAGACAGAGAGTGAATGGAGAACCTACGTAAAGTGAGAATGTTATATTGTATTAAAACTATGTAAATCTATGCATGAGAAAGTTGTTGTGCAATAAGCGAATTTGTGGCATATGTCGAAGTGAGCTTGATTTTGTAAACGGCAGCCAGAAGGGGGGGGGGGGTGTTGAGTATTAAATTTATTAGTAATTTATTTTGTGGAAAGGAATCGTCTTTTGTTTTCATTAAATTTTATTTAGTTTCGGAATTACGAAATTTCTAGTCTAAATTATTTGTGGTAATGATTGACTGGCATTAGAAATAGACCTACTGCGAGTACAGAAGTGCTCGAGCTGATCTGATTGGCTGCTTAACATACTAGCCACTAGAAATTCAGCATTTTCCGCGCGTTGGAGTAGGGCTTCGTGCCTCAGATCTCGGAGTCGAAATAGTCGCTCGGAAGCAAAAAATTGGAAATTTGTGGTAAGGTCTTATGGGACCAAACTGCTGAGGTCATCGGTTCCTAAGCTTACACACTACTTAATCTAACTTACGCTAAGGACAATACACACACTCATGCCCGAAGGAGATCTCGAACCTCCGAAGGGGAGAGCCGCGCGAACCGTGACAAGACGCCCTAGACCCGTTCGGAAGCCGTCTCCTGGTTAACACGCATGTTAAATCGCGCTGATCAAATTTGTACCAAAATGAAGAAATCCGCGCGTTTGATCGGTTCTCGTGTAGCTGATGAAAAGCAAGTACAGTGTTGAGTATTTTGTGAAAGTTTGGGCATTGTGAGTAGTTTATTTCAGGAGAGATTCGCGTATGAACATTTCTAGTCGTACATAAACTCCGCGTGGCGTGTTTCGTGCAGATCACGAGACGTTATGGCGGGCATTTCTTTACAACAAGCCTACTGACCGATTGAATATGTTAATTAGCAAGTAGTCGTGGTTGAGTGACTGTTTATGGCGTTCAAAATATCGAGTCGAACTAATTACCTTCTCGCTGCTTTCGAGTGTGGACTTGTAAGAGAGAAAATCAGTAACATCGTATAGTTGAGGTCGGGGTATTAAATACGGACTTGACAGACATTTTCCTTGTTTTAAAGACAATAAACCAACTAAAAGCAAATATTTACATTTTTTCAAACGACTTCTGCAAGTATCCCCGAACCAACGATAGTTTAACTAACTTTCAGTTGCTGTCCGTAGACTGGAGTTACGTGGCCTTTGTGTGGTAGGTATTTAGCCGAATGTTCATCAACGCTGCTTTTATCGGCTAAACCAGTAGCTACCATTGCAGACTGAAGGGGCAGAAAACCTGAAGCCTATCATAGTAGGTAGACAGATGGTTTTAAAGAGGCCAATCCGCACCACCGCGAACGTTGTGACAAAATTTCAAAGCAATCGATCAAGAAAGATTAGCCCATCCGCTTCGACATTATCAAGCTACATGACCATATCAGTAACTGTTAAGCGTACAGTACTGACAGATCTACACAGCAGTACGCCAAAAAAGCTAGATGTGATCCCATTCCTAATAAAAGATACGCACAACAGTATCCATACATCCATCCACTTTGATACTCTGGAAACCATACTTAAGTGTCTGGCAGAGAGTTCATTGAACCAGCTTCACAATAATTCTCTGTTATCCCAATCTCGAACAGCGCGTGGAAAAATCGAATACTTCTATCTTTCCGTGCCAGCTCTGATATCCCTTATTTTATTATGATGATCGTTTGTCCCTCTGTAGGTCGGAATCAACAAAATAGTTTTGCATTCGCACGAGGAAGTTGGTGATTGAAATTTCGTGAGAAGACCCTGCCGCAACAAGAAACGCGTTTGTTTTATTGATGTCCATCCCAAGTCTTAAATCATGCCCATGACACTCTCTCCCCTATTTATCGATAATACAACACTTACTGCCTTTCTTTAAATTTTCTCGATGTACTGCGTTAACCCTTTTTGGCAAAGATACCGCACCGCGCAGCAGTACTCCAAAAGAGGACGGACAAGTGTAGAGCAGTCAGTCTCTTTAGTAGATCTATTGCATCTTCTAAATGTTCTGCCAGTAAAATGCAGTCTTTGGCTCGCCTTCCTCACAACATTTTCTTTTACGTTGTTCGTGATTGTAATTCGTAGCTACTTAGTTCAATTTGCGGCCCATTAATTTGATTGATTTATCGTGTAACCTAAGTTTAACGGGTTGCTTTTAGCACTCATGCGGATGACCTTACACTTTTCACTGCTTAGGGTGAATTGTAAATTTTCGCACCATATAGACATCTTTTCTAAATGTTTGCAATTTATTTTGATCCTTTGATCACTTTACTAGACGAGAAGCGACAACATCATCTGCAAACAACCTAAAACAGCTGCTCAGATTGTCTCCTAAATCTTTTATATAGAAAAATAACAGCAGAGGGCCTATAACTCTACCTTGGGGAACACCAGAAATCATTTCTGTTTTACTCTCCCTATCAGTTATGACGAACTGTGACTTCACTGACAGGAAATCACGAATCCAGTCCCATAACATACTCCATAAGCATGCAATCTGACTACAAGCCACTTTGAGGTACGGTGGCAAAAGCCATCTGGAAATTTATAAATACGGAATCAAGGTGGAATCCCTTCGACTCAACACTTCAATCGAGTAAATAGCTAACTGTGTTTCACAAGATCTGTGTTGACTGTCTGTCAAGAACCCGCTCTCTTCGAGGTAATCCAGGACGTTTGAATGCAGTATATGTTCCAGAATCCTGCTGCACAACGACGTTAATGTTACGGGCCTGTAATGTAGTGGATTACACCAGCTGCGACACACACGGTGTAGAACAGATCTGAAGATGGTCATTACTGACTGAAACCGGTCATCGTCAAAGGAATTTATATTATGATCAGAGACTGTAATAAAAAATCATTTGTAGTGGATTACTCCCACTGGCTTTCTTGAACACTGGTGTGACCTCTGGAACTTTCCAATCTGTGCGCACTGTTTTTTTGCCGAGCGAGTGGTTGTGGATGATAAAAATAGAGCTATTGAATCAGCATACACTGAAAGGAACCTAATTGATACGCAGTTTGGATAGAAATTCATTCCTTTAGTAAGCTATTTAAATTGCTTAACTACTCCAAGGATATCTACTTCTAAGTTACTCATGTTGCCAGCAGTCCTTGATTCGAATTCTGGAATATTTAGTACGTCTTCATTGGCGGAGGACTTTCGCAAGGCTGTGTTTAGTAACTCTTCGGCAGCACTGTCATCGATAGTATTTCCATAGAGAACGTGCACAGAAGGCATTGATTGTGTCTTGGTGCTAGCATACTTCACATACGACCAGAATCTCTTTGGATTCTCTGCCAAGTTTAGAGACAAAGTTTCGTTGTGGAGACTGTTATAAGCACCTCGCATTGAAATCCGCGCTTAATTTCGAGCTTCTGTAAAAGAACGCCAGTCTTGGGGATTTTGCGTTGGTTTAAATTTGGCATGCTTTTCTCGTTGTTGTAAAGTAGTCTTCTGGCATGTTTTTTGTACCATGGGTGATCAGCTCGGTCGTTTATCAGTTTATTTGGTATAAATCTCTCGATTTCTGTCGATACTGTTTCTTTGAGCGTTTGGCATTGTTGGCCAGGAGGCACCGTCCGGGGAAGTTTGGTCGCCGGGTGCAAGTCTTACTTCAGGTGACGTCACATTGGGCGACTTGACCGTCGGTGATGCTGAGGACAACGCAGCACCAGTCCGCGGGCGGAGACGACCGCGAACCCAGCCGCGAATCGAACCCGCGCCCGCTGAAGAGGCAAGCCCGTTGCCATTCAGCTAAGCAGGTGGATTGTTTCTCTGAATTCAAGCCACATATGGTCTACACTTACCGGTACACTGTTAATTTGGAAGGAGCGGAGATTGCCTCTCAGGAAGGCGTCAAGTGAATTTTTGTCTGCCTTTTCGTTTATCTGTTTATTCGTTTATTTTTGGAGTATTTGGAAGTTATGGTATTCAGTCTCGCTACGACCATCTTGTGTTTACTAATCCCTCTATTCGTTTTGATGCTTGTTGTTAGCTCAGGATTATTTGTTGCTAAGAGGTCAAGTGTGTTTCCACATCCGTTTACTGTCCGAGAGGCCTCATGAACTGATTGCTTGAAATAGTTTTGAGAGAATGCGTTTAACACAATTTCAGACAATTTTTTTGTGCTTAATTCCCGTTTTAAACATGTGTTTTCTTCAATATATCGAGGGTAAATTGAAGTCACTACCAACTACACTCCTGGAAATTGAAATAAGAACACCGTGAATTCATTGTCCCAGGAAGGGGAAACTTTATTGACACATTCCTGGGGTCACATACATCACATGATCACACTGACAGAACCACAGGCACATAGACACAGGCAACAGAGCATGCACAATGTCGGCACTAGTACAGTGTATATCCACCTTTCGCAGCAATGCAGGCTGCTATTCTCCCATGGAGACGATCGTAGAGATGCTGGATGTAGTCCTGTGGAACGGCTTGCCATGCCATTTCCACCTGGCGCCTCAGTTGGACCAGCGTTCGTGCTGGACGTGCAGACCGCGTGAGACGACGCTTCATCCAGTCCCAAACGTGCTCAATGGGGGACAGATCCGGAGATCTTGCTGGCCAGGGTAGTTGACTTACACCTTCTAGAGCACGTTGGGTGGCACGGGATACATGCGGACGTGCATTGTCCTGTTGGAACAGCAAGTTCCCTTGCCGGTCTAGGAATGGTAGAACGATGGGTTCGATGACGGTTTGGATGTACCGTGCACTATTCAGTGTCCCCTCGACGATCACCAGTGGTGTACGGCCAGTGTAGGAGATCGCTCCCCACACCATGATGCCGGGTGTTGGCCCTGTGTGCCTTGGTCGTATGCAGTCCTGATTGTGGCGCTCACCTGCACGGCGCCAAACACGCATACGACCATCATTGGCACCAAGGCAGAAGCGACTCTCATCGCTGAAGACGACACGTCTCCATTCGTCCCTCCATTCACGCCTGTCGCGACACCACTGGAGGCGGGCTGCACGATGTTGGGGCGTGAGCGGAAGACGGCCTAACGGTGTGCGGGACCGTAGCCCAGCTTCATGGAGACGGTTGCGAATGGTCCTCGCCGATACCCCAGGAGCAACAGTGTCCCTAATTTGCTGGGAAGTGGCGGTGCGGTCCCCTACGGCACTGCGTAGGATCCTACGGTCTTGGCGTGCATCCGTGCGTCGCTGCGGTCCGGTCCCAGGTCGACGGGCACGTGCACCTTCCGCCGACCACTGGCGACAACATCGATGTACTGTGGAGACCTCACGCCCCACGTGTTGAGCAATTCGGCGGTACGTCCACCCGGCCTCCCGCATGCCCACTATACGCCCTCACTCAAAGTCCGTCAACTGCACATACGGTTCACGTCCACGTTGTCGCGGCAAGCTACCAGTGTTAAAGACTGCGATGGAGCTCCGTATGCCACGGCAAAGTGGCTGACACTGACGGCGGCGGTGCACAAATGCTGCGCAGCTAGCGCCATTCGACGGCCAACACCGCGGTTCCTGGTGTGTCCGCTGTGCCGTGCGTGTGATCATTGCTTGTACAGCCCTCTCGCAGTGTCCGGAGCAAGTATGGTGGGTCTGACACACCGGTGTCAATGTGTTCTTTTTGTTCCATTTCCAGGAGTGTATAATTGTATGAGTCGGGCACGTGTTTGAAATTAAACTCAAGTTTTCTTCAAACCTTTCAGTTGTTGTATCATCTGAACTGGTAGGTAGGTAAAACGATACAATCGTTATTATATTCCGATTGCCAATAATGATCTCTATCCATATTAACTAACAATGCAATTTCGGTACATGAGAAACTACTTCTAACAGCAACAAGCACGCCACTGCCAGCTGTCTTCCACAGAAATTTTGACTGAACTTATCTCTGGCTTTAGAACAGGTTAATATCAACACCAGCAGAAAATGGTATAACGGGAGCAGGATTCGCTATGAATAGGAAGGTAGGGCAGAGAGTGTGTTACTGAGAACAGTTCAGCGATCTACTGAATAGAATGAACAGTCTAATAAATATAGACTATGGACAGAGAGTAAATCGAAGAAAGACGAAGGTTATGAGAAGTAGTAGAAATGAGAATAGCGAGAAGCTTAACAT
Source organism: Schistocerca serialis cubense (assembly GCF_023864345.2). Lineage (NCBI taxonomy): Eukaryota > Metazoa > Arthropoda > Insecta > Orthoptera > Acrididae > Schistocerca > Schistocerca serialis. Next base: position 219,978,715 of record NC_064642.1, read on the forward strand.
CTGATTTGATGGTCACGAGTAGATGAAGTTAGGAATGCTGCTACCTAGGCAGTAAAAAAAACCAATGGCGGACATCAAAAGCAGACTAGCAATGAGAAAAAGGGCATTCCTAAGTAAGAGAAGTCTACTGGTACCAAACATAGGTCTTAATTTGGGGAAGAAATTTCGCAGAATGTACGCCTGGAGTACAGCATTGTACTGTAGTGAAACATGAACTGTAGGAAAACCGGAACAGAAGAGAATCGAAGCATTTGAAACGTGATGCTACAGACGAATGATGGAAATTAAGTGGACTGATAAGGTAAGAACTGAGGAGTTTCTGGGGTGAATGGCAGAGGAAAGGAATATGTGGAAGATAGTGATAAGGTGAAGGGACAGGATGATTAAACATGTGTAGAGACATGAGGGAATGACTACATGACGCTATAGGATGCTGTAGTTGGCAAAAACTCTAGAAATGAAGAGTTCCTGGCACACGAGAGGAATGTGTGGGGGGCCGCATCGAACCAGTCAGAAGACTGAAAACCCCGCATATAAAAAAAAAAAAAAAAAAAAAAAAAATATATATATATATATATATATATATATAATAAAAACAAAAAAATAAAAAAAATACCGACTGTTCATAGGTCTACGTTCTTCCTGTGTTCGACCTGCATCCTTTGAGACTGAAGCCCTTTTTGTGGTTCTCGAGATCCTCTAACCTAAAAAAAACCGTGCAGTCCACGCCACACAGCCCCTGATATCTATGTAGCCGCCTTCTGCTGTAGTGGACTCCTGACCTATTAAGCAGACTCCGAAACCCAACCACCCAAGGGCGCAAGTCGAGAAATCTGCACCCTACACGGTCGCAGAACAGTCTGAGCGTCTGATTCAGACTCTCCACTCGGCTCTGTACCGGAGGTCTGCATTCGGTCAAGTCGACTATGGTACAGATGGTGAGCTATACTTTCATCCCGCCAGCAAGACTGGCAGCCTTTACCACTTCTCATAGCCACTTGAAATCAGAGAGAATCACTTCCGATGCAGAGCGACGCACGTGATTGGTACCGTCTGATATCTCAAAACAAGGCTTAGGATAATTTTAGGGAAAAACACTTAGAAGGAGGACCCACATATTTCGTCATTTGTCATTTCATAGAATGCACTTTACTACTTAACAGCAATTATTATGACTATAAATTAAAAAAAAACTTGACAAAAAATGAATAACAATGCTCACAATAATTTAAGGAATTTAAACAGGATCAATTCATTAACAAAAAAATTGTAACAATTTATACCATTAAGAACAGGGCTTAAAACCAGGAATGTCCTAAGTCCCCAAATGCAAGTAAGAAGTCACACCACCAGGTGTGACTGCAGGTCGGTTCAGCAAACTGAGTTTTACCAATAAAATGAAATACAAATGAGTGCCACTAAAAGTACTAACAATATCCAAGCATAGGTAAAAGTTTAAACAAATAGACAACGTCCCCCAAAACACAGAAAGGATAGCAGGTCACACCAGTGGTTGTGGCTGTTGGAAAGCCCTTAACAATTTATAAACCTTAATAAAATCCCTTAAGCAATAAAACAGACAATCCCCCAAAATACAAGAAAAGCTGGGAATTCATTCAATTTAATCGTGACACCCGGCAGGTACACACCAGCAGAAACCTTAATAATGACCCTTAGACAAATACACAGACCCTCAAAATACAAGAAAAACTGGTAACGCATACAGTTTAAATGTGATTCCCAACTGGTGCACATCAGCAGAAACATAATAATGATCCTTAAAAAATGTATAAAATCCCTCAAAATACAAAAAAGTGACAAATCACAGCAACCAGTTATCACAGGAAACTGCCAGCAACGACGCAAATTTGGCAATGACTGGAGTTAGCTAATGACTATGGATGAAAAAATCAACAGTTCGTACTCATAAGTAAAAGCCTTTAAAACTTAATACTCTCCATAACCAGCAAAATAACGCCTGAAAGATTCAAACAAGCTGTTAAAGGTCAAATATACTCACAAGAAACTTCGGACTTGCAGAAAACACCTTGAGGCTTGTATGCTTCCTCAACTGTAAATATTAGAATAGATCAAGGGTTCTGGAATTAATAGGGCAACATTCTGCCATGCACGTACCAAAACGATCAGATTTACGTAACTTGAGCTGACACGAGGTTGCTGATAGAGACGCCTGGCTGCGGACAAACTTAGACATCGTGGAACTACAGATGTGACGCCACAGCAGGAAGAAAACACTTGTCTGCTCTGGGGCCAGGAAACAGGAACACATAGTCCGCTGCCAGACCTACCCTGCCAACATGCATCAGAAAGAGAACAGCAATCTGCCCAAACAAGGCTACAAACGAGAATATCTAAGATATAGGAAATATCAACTTATTGTGGAAGTGGCTACACGTACAAGTGACAAGCTTGACGCTCCTTGAGATCACATAAAAACTGATGACATGAACTACAACCACCTGCAAATTAATGCCAGGGCACACCCTCTTTAACTGTGGATTGCCTTTGACACAGACTATATTGCAGTCCCAATTACAACTCAGTTTACAACAGAAAGTAATCACACACTTGCAATGAATATGATCTGGAAGAAACAGATTAAAATCAGTTACACTGACTGGTGGCCATCCAAACAATCACTTGGAGTTATGTAATGAACATGACGAGTCTAATTCAACATTAACACAGACGTGGGCTTACGATAACAAGTACCAATAAAAGACCAACATTTAACTCCAATCAGGTGGGAAGAAGCCATGACTTTCAGGATTCCAAATGTTCAAATGTGTGCGAAATCTTATTGGACTTAACTGCTAAGGTCATCAGTCCCGAAGCTTACACACTACTTAACCTAAATTATCCTAAGGACATACACACACACCCATGCCCGAGGGAGGACTCGAACCTCCGCCGGGACCAGCCGCACAGTCCTTGACTGCAGCGCCTAAGACCGTTCGGCTAATCCCACGCGGCCAGGATTCCAAGCAGGGGTGTTATGGCCTCCAATCCGTGCAGGTGATCTACAGCTGTCATGATGTTTAAGCCTCACGTGTAGGCCAGGTGCTTGCTCACAAGGTGGCACACGCTGCTATCAGTACTTAATCCAGCTGGAAATCTTTGACTGCGACCAACTTAAAAGCTCATGGCTTCATGAGCTCCATGCCTGGGCATCAGGAGTGTCGAGAAAGCTAACTCGCCAGCCATGTGGCCTGCTGCTAACTACCGGTACCACTGCCCGCCACATCCCGCAACTTAATCCTCAACCAAAAGATCCTAGCCCGGGCGTATGACCAGGATCGATACTGGCTGTGCAAGTGGTTAGTGGCACCAGTGGAGAGGGATGACCGCCAAAACTAAAGCCGCCATGGATCATCGAAGTGAGCCGCCACGCACAGTTAATTGCACCCTGTGCTCTTCATGACATCTGGAAAGAACCGTTCCACACAGTATGCACTCAGTATGCACAACGGCTTTTTCCCGTATCTTTGCAGCCATGTCCCTAAGGAGACCCACAACGTGCGTAAGACTGCGCCTCTCATCTACCAATAGTTTCACTCTCTGTGAGTGCCCATATCTTGCAGGCTGAGAGGTTTCCTCTGAAACAGGAAAAGCGACTGCATCTGTCTGAGGGACAGTGTCAGCCACAGCAAGCGCCTGGAATCTGTCTGTCAGACTAACTGGGGAGCCCTTACGTTTGACCGCCAGGGAAATATTTCGCAGCCTGCTGCACCCCAAGGCAAACTCCCACTCGACCACTGGTGAGGGATCTACCTCAATGCGAGCAATAACTGGCCACCAGCGCAGACCAATCGGCGGACTCGTGGGTCGTACTGGACGTCCGTTAGGTCCTCACGTTTGGCTCGCAACAGTGATGTCCAACCGTTGCAGCCCCAAGCCGTGTAACCGAAACGAACATAGCTTGGAGCTGAGAGCAAAGTGTCACCAACTCAGCTCGCACCTGCACATGGGAATCAAACTTCCTATCCATACTAAGGACCGTGGGGAATTACACTATACAAGAACTTCCCTGTTGCTGCTATATCTTGGCAGGCGGCTGCTGCCTGGCTGTAGTAGGTTCAGACACAACAACCACAATGTGAACACTGTACATAGAAAGAATTGCATCCATTCTGCATCTACATACTTGTAGTAATGACAATAGAGCTGAGAACCAACATCAGTTGTTTCTCCATCCATTTTAAAACGAGCACAGCAGATTGTGAACCGCTACAACTGGACTGACTGTAGTTTTTCTTTGTTGTGTCCGTCAATCTCGAACGGAGATGCAATGCTTAATGGACCAGCGACAACAGTTACAGTTGCCTATGGATGGAACGTACAGATTTTATTACAGACCTCTCACAACAGGTGTTCTAGCTATATCTTTCAGTCGCTTCAGTTCTATTCTTCCCCTTTGTAGAACAGATTACTTTTTGTCAAGGAAATTCTCACAATGTTGTAGTAATTCATTACCTGATTTATCATCTCTATCAGTTGTTTATTTGCTCTTCCCAGGTCTGCAAGTTAGGAACACCCATGCTGGATTCATGGATGCACTCTTTTCTGGATGTGATTTGTATTACCAATAGCATCCCTAGGCATTCAAAAGCATCTTTGACCTTTGTCCCATTATCCTCATCATTCCCGCAAGCTGCGTCTCAGGTGAGCCGAGAGTGGTGGATGCTGGTTGACTGTCAGAGTTCGGGCTGTCATCCCTTCGTCAACTGTCGAATACTCAGAGTCTCAGAACTCTGTGCAAAAACTCAAGATAGATGACTAGAATCCTACCCGCTGACATGTTCTATTACTTCAGAATGGCCTCCGAATACAATTCTCTTCAGTTTCAGCGATCGTAAGGGTATCACGCTCTCTGTATGTTTCTTTCCTCTTCTCACTGCCCTTTCACGTCTGTCTTCATGTTTCCGATTTTTTGAATGTGTTGCAATTCTTGGACCACGTGGCAACATTGTTAGATTCCCGAACACTTTGACAACCCTTATGCACTTATCATATTATGTAAAGCGAATGAACATTCGAATATAAGGTCCCCACTGAGATGCGCGCAGACAAACAACACGTTGACCTCCTGTTGAAATAAAGAACATTTATTCAACGTCTTACTTGAATCACTAACACATGAATGTAGATCTATGAGAAATGTCTGTAACACCAGCAGTCGTATTATATCACTTAAACTGGTGGGGAACATCAGAAGCTCCATGAGACATTCTGCAGACGATGTTGTTGTCTACAGGAAGGCTGCAACGCCAGAAGACTGTAGCGAAATGCAAGACCTGCGGATGATCTATGATACATATAGCGTGAAAACAGGCAAAGAGATCCATTACTAGAGACAGAAAAAAATCGTTTTATTTTATAGCCAAACTCGGTGTTATTTTTTGTCAATTTCGGTGCTATTTTTTGCCAGATTCGGTGCAATTTATTGCCAGATTCATTGCCATATTTATGCCAGATCCGGTGTTACTTTTAGTGTCAGATTAGGATTTATTTTTCGCCAAATTTGGTTTTAATTTTCTTAATTTTTTACAATTTTTGTGTTTTTTCCCTTTTCGGTTATATTTTTTACTAATCTCGGTGTTACTTTTCCAGTTTCGGTGTTTTATGACGATTTTGCTGTTAGTTTTTTCATTATTTTTTCCCATTTTCGATGTTATCAGGTTCCAGTATAGGTGCCATTTTTTGCCAATTTCTGTGCTATTTTTGACGTCACATCATAGTTCGTTATGCGGGAAATAATTGTCATTTTAAGAGTTATCGTTTAGGAGAAGTTTTCGAGTCCCTACACATTACTGTTCGATTACGCTGTTGTAGAAAAACAATTGGAAACCGCAACAATCGTACAGTACCTAGCTGTAACTGTCCGAAGCGACCCAAAGTGGGATGACCACATAACAACAAACTGTAGGAAAAGCAGATGCCACGATGATGATATTCATTGCAAAGATCTTACAGAAATTTAATTTTCACGCGAAAGGAGTGGCTTACAAAACGCTCGTTCTACTGATTCTTGAGTTTTGTTCATCTGTCTGTGACCATTACCGAGCAGGATTAACAGAAGATAGAGAGAGAGAGAGAGAGAGAGAGAGAGAGGGAGAGAGAGAGAGAAAGAGAGGAAAGATCCAAAGGAGAGTGGGGCGTTTCGCCACGGGTTCGCTTAGCAGACACGAGAGCGTTACGGAGTTGCTGAACATACCTCAGTAGCAGACGCTACAAGAGAGACGTTCTGAGTCACGGTGAGTTTAGTTATTAAAATTTGGAGGACATACGTTCGAAGATCGGACAAAATATTACTTCCTCCCACAAATGTTTCGCGAAACAAAAATGACGCGAAAAGTCGGAGAAATTAGAGCTCATACGGAGAGTAAACGACGATAGTTCTTCCCCTGAGTCATTTGCGAATAGCACAGGTGAGGTGGAAAGGAAAGTGACAGTGGTACGAGGAAAAACCTCCACCACTTATGGTAAAATGATTTGCAGAATACAGATGCAGATGAACATGTAGAGCTCCTGGGGTTCATATAATACTGCTGACATCTTAGTGCTCGTGAAACACCAGCAGCAGGTTTCTAAAAGCAGCTGTGCACCCAAACCATCTCTCTCTCGGTCTGCACGGAGGACACGCTTTTAGTATCTGTAGTTCCGTTAGCAAGTGACAAAAACTGCATGTGTAAAAGTGTCTCATCTTGGGCCGCAACAAGGCACTTAAAACTGACCGGCGTCAGCGGTAACTTTTCTCTACTCGGTCACTCCGTAAATTTCGTTCACAAACTAGCTTATGGGAGACTTGCACAGTATCGGACACCTTAAACTGTATTTACACAAAAACTTTTTTAAACACCTATAGAAAATACAAGTACAACTGCAAAGTTAAAATGTTTACTTATCACAGAAAGTGGTAATTTTTCGGAATATAATACTTTGGCAGATCAAGTAAACAAATAAAAAAATGTTCACAAATGACAGTGGTGGAAAACCATTGCCCATTATCGGACACTTTACAAACTCATTAATTACAACTGTAATTATTCATTTTTTGGCTAACAAGTGATACTTTTTATTAAATTATAAGTCGCTCTAAACAAAAGGAATGTAAAAAAGAAAACGGGGCGATGTTTATGCATGGGAATTGTCACATAGTAAAGGAGATTTTATTGATCCGCACAAGCCACATGAGCCCACACCTTGCATGATTTGCACTGAAGACAATCTTCATTTGTACATTCTCTGCAAATAATACACTCTGTAGTGCTGTCTTCTTCATTGGTGTTAATTTTAGAACATCTGTTCTGTGGGATATTTGTCAGGAAGTGACGTTCTCGGTTTATTTTCACTTTTCTTTGTTTCTTTTTCTGATCACTATTCTGAGCCTGGTTTTGTATCTTCTTTTCTTTTGTTAAGGCTGCTTCTCCAAGCTTCTCTCCATATTCATTTAATTGCTTCTCCAATGTATCTTTATAGGGGCTGTCAGTTAATATTTCTCTTTTTTCAATTCTTCTCTTTCTACTGGCAATTTTACTTCTCTCTTTCTCTGACACTGGAGAAATTCTGTCTGTTACTATTTGGAATAAGGAAGAAATGCAGCTTTCATGATTAGTGAAGTACCTAGAAGTGGTTGGAGGAGAGGCGGGAACAGAATCTGCCGTGGAAAGACTTGTTGACGCAATGCAGGGCAAGGTGGCATCTGTTTACCATGACGGCCCTGGCTCAGTCGTTGGTGCGGAAGGAGTTGCAATTCAGCCCCTGGTTCTTCTGAAGAAGCATTTAGCCCTATGGCACCAAAAACCGTCGGTCTTGAAATAGTTGTCGGACTTTCCTCAGAGAAGTAAGTTGCTGCCACCAAGTCTAAATCTGTAAAGGTGTCCTTCTTTAATGGGTGGAGCCCATTGCAGGAAAACCCAGAAGTTGCAAGGTCCATCCTGCAAATAGCCTTGAAAGTAGTCCCAACCAAACCAACAATATCCCTTTGAGTTGCTTTAATGGAACTGTATTTGTTCATCCATCTAGCACAGGCTTCATTGTAAGCAGCTTTGAATGGTCTCATTACTGCGTGGTCAAGTGGCTGAAGTTTGTGTGTAGTGTGAGGAGGAATGCTTATCATATGTATATTGTTGTTCATTGCATACAAAATTACTTGAGGTTCCTTGTGTGAGCTGTGGCCGTCTAAAATTATAAGAGCAGTACTTTCCTTTGTTGGGTTCACATAAGCAACAAACATCTTTAGCCAAAGCAAAAATAAATTTGCGGTCATCCTCCCACTTTGTTCACAGGCGAAGATACTCCCCTCTGGTGCATCCTTTTTTAGCTCTTCAGCAATTTTATTCCTCCCAAGTACAAATAAAGGGGGTAGAAAAACATCAGATGTAGCGTTGATTGTTAGCAACAAAGTCACAATTCTTCCTCTTCCTCCTGACGTGATTTTGATAACTTGTTTTTTGCCTTTTTGGGAAAAAAATGATTGTGGAGTTCTCATGAACCACTGACACACCAGTTTCGTCGCAGTTGAAGATTTTTGAGGGACCGAATCTATATTTTGTTAACATTGCCTCATACTTGTTATAAAACAACTCAACTTGTTCTTTGTTGAAGCCGACAGGCCTTTGAATACTCGTTGGCTGAGGTTTTCACAAAGAGAGTTCAGTAAAATTTATCACCTGCTGTCTCCTTTTCTTTATTGAGTTGGTGCAGAATTTTAAAGCGCTCAGACATTTCAAATAAAAATCTTAAACATTCTTTTTTACTCACTGGCATCATTCAATTATCTAGGTCTACCAAATGCTCAACTAAGCTTGATTCTAATTCTTCTGAAAGGTCTGTTTGAAACGATCAGTCTGTGCTTCATTTCAACATCCCCACCATGTTTCAAAAGATTTACTCTGTCTGCCAAAGTGTTTTTTGGGAGAGAAAAATGAATCGAAGCGTGCCTTATTCTCGTTTTGGAGGGCAGGACTTGCTCAGTAGCAATCTTCCTGTTATCCTTTTTTCTCTTTGTCCATGGTGTGGAATGTGCCTGGAAAGGGAAACATGATATTTGGGCGCTTTACAGTCGTTCTAATATTGTTGTTTAGGTGTACAGTCTGAGCAAGTGATGACCGTCCGATAATGGGCAAATGAGGCAGGGGAGGAATATAAATTTATCACCATGAACTAACGCTTTAAACCGAAATTCAATTACCTCTATTTATCCACAATGAAATTGGTGTTATCACAAAAAATAGTTGAACACATTCTGCTCACCTAGTCTCGTTTAATAGAGGGTGAAACCTTACAACGGGAAGCCGTCGCTCGAGCATAAACACATCTCCCAGTCACTGCTCAGACAACAGTGGCGCGAAATCGGAGAGACGAAGAGCTTCACGCAAGAGTGCATCTGCCTGCCATCGGAGGTTTTGAGAAATACGCTCTGTCCGATACTGGGAAGTGTCCGGTACTGTGCAAGTCTCTCCTAGTTAAAAGAAATTGAACCTACAATTTTATACTGTCGATCGAGAGAAATGAGAATCGCAGTTTCGTATATCGCGAACCAGTTTCATGTACATGTTATTAACAACTTGTATGTGTACTGTAGAATCTTTGCCCGCCTCAGATTATATAGCCGGCTCTCTCGAGAGTGTGGTTTGTGACTGATACTGGGTTGTGTGTGAGACTCAGTTGTGGGCGCTACTAGGATTGCCGGACACGTGGCCCACGAAAACGTCTACTGCTGCGTTGTCATAAATGGTTCACGCCTCCATCATAGACGCTGGGTGCTTTTCTGTCAGTGTTCCTCAACAAAAGTATCTGTAAAGTATGAAGAAAAATAAACTTTTCACATTGGCATGTCGTGTCATCGAGGTAACAATCCGTCGCACCAATGCGGTTACGGAATCAACTAACGTGGGCTTGAATTTAATTCGGTAAACATTGTAATTAAGAGAGATCTGTAATCTGTAAGTAACTAGAATTCACGAGTAAAGCTACTTCCTTTCTAGTATCGTGTCGTGAGACCAAACAGCCAGCCACGTCGCGAAATGGTTATGCTTAAACTCGTGGAAGTTATAGCCTCCATCGTTAGTATGAACAAATGTAAGCTACAGGAAACTGCTCTGATTACCAGTAGCAGAACACAATATCCGGACGATAAATTTAAAATGACCGAGGCACAAGTAAGCGAACAGAGCGAGTGAACAGAGCGACAGCAGGTCGGTAGGTAGTGCAACAGACCACCTTGCCTGAAGTGCTGATTACAGCTCATACTTGCCGCATTATTAAAACAGTCTGTGAATAGTGGAGCCCTCATTTATGTGTTTCCTGTTGGAATATACGTGGAAGCAAGGAAGAAGATAAGAGTTTAACATCCCGCTTACAGCGCGGTCACTAGAGACGAAGAACAAGAGCGAGGAGGGAAATCGGCTGTGTGCTTTTCAAAGGAACCACCCCGGAATTTGCCTGGGGCAATTCAGGGAAATCACAGAAAACCTAAATTTAGACGGCTCCCGTGTGTTAACTACAGGGCCACCCTTCTCGGTTAGATATGCGCACACTTCGTAGAATGGTCCCCATTACGTGTATATGTTGCCAACATGCCGTTAATTGGACACAGTAATTACAGGATTTGACTTACAGTTGATGGCTGCACCAAAGAGAAGCGTAGCACTGTGGGCCACACAAATGACAAACGAAACAAAAGAATTTCAACTACACATTCTTCAGACATTCATATAGAAACGCCACTCTGTCTTAGAAAATCTGTACCTGTGATAAAGATTTTTGAGCACGACGTGTACCAAAGCGCTAAATATGGGGATGGCCCCTTCTGTAATTTCTGTTCATGAAAAACGGTCGGAATCTTTACCGTGTGTCCTTAAAATGATGTTCTCGTGGATCCTTGAATCTTTTTTGATGTCGCCATGCATTATGGAGATACAGAGGTTCAAATTTATCTTACTTATGTACGTGAAATATGCAAGTAATATCCGATCTGAGATGTAAATGAAGTTTTAACTGACGCAGTGAACACATAAAAAGGACTCTGAGGTCACCAAACTGGCCACCAAACTGTGTTTTTAGTCATCATTTTTCATGAATAAAAGTTGATGACGCACTATCCCCGTATAATGGGCACTCCATGTCTATACAGATATTACCAAAGTGGTACTGCCGGCCGCGGTGGTCTAGCGGTTCTAGGCGCTCAGTCCGGAACCGCGTGACTGCTACGGTCGCAGGTTCGAATCCTGCCTCGGGCATGGATGTGTGTGATGTCCTTAGGTTAGTTAGGTTTAAGTAGTTCTAAGTTCTAGGGGACTGATGACCACAGATGTTAAGTCCCATAGTGCTCAGAGCCATTTGAGCCAAAGTGGTACTGCAGTGACAAAAATGGATTAAAAAGAGTGTTAGATTTCCTGAAAAGAACGTAAAATAATAACCGAAAATTACTAAAAACTGGAAGTATTTCAATTTCAGTGAAATATCCCTAATAACATTTTCACTCTTTTAAGAAACAAATCATAGGCAGGGCGTTTTTGTTGAATTACGATCGAAGAGCAGAAAATATAGTAGTGCAAACATTTTGTGTTAACCTTATTTTATGCGTACTTATTTGTTATTTATTTGTATCAAAGTACGTAAACGTGTCGAAGTACCGCTAAATGAATAAACTGCCAAAACTTTACTGATCCAAAGAACTCGTTTTATATGAGCAGCACACCGTGCTGTAGTAGGGAAAAGGAGGGAAGCAGCTAAAAATGCTCCTCTTGGAGCACGAAAACTCGAATATGATCCCATTTAAAGGACTCTGACAGCAAAGTGGAGAACCAAGTGCCTACATCTACACCTACATCTACATGGAAAATCTGCAAATCACATTTAAGTGCCTGGTTGAGGATTCATCGAACCACCTTCACAATTCTCTATTACTACAATCTCGTATAGCGCGCGGAAGTACGAGCGCTGATTTCCCTTACTTTATCTTAGTGATCGTTTCTCCCTATTGTAGGGAAGCAGCCTACTCACGCTGTTGTAAATTCACATCAGTTTCCATTGTGTGCCAGCCAGTCTGCTGTAACTAGCTCTGACGTCATAAATGTTGCGCAATACCTTAAAAATCAAGCAAATGAACTAAAACTTTTCTAGCATGTCAGAAATAATACTAAATTAATGTGTGTTAAATATCAGTTCGATAACTGCAGCCATTTCCGAGATTTGGACGTTTTTCTGGAAAAATCATTGGCGCAACAGAAAAGAGCTAGAGACTTCAAAATTTATATTTAGATTCATCTTTCATAATGATTTAATAAAAACAGTACTTTGGATTTCACATATTAAGATTTTAGTGGAAATTCATGATTTTCTGGTTTTCGTCTCAAAACTGAAGGAAGCAAGATAGATTAAGTAGGCTAGTAAATAAGGCTAGGTTGTTTAGATTTAAATAGGTTGGAGGTCCGCTATGATTATGAAGATGTGTAAAGTTTCTTTTTAATACCTATAAAATTATAGCGATAGCGGATCTCAACAGGGCCAGTTCAGAGCTCATCTAGTGCGTGCAGGGCAATTAAATTAATTCTCTCGCCTAAAGTATTTAACTTAGCCACGTCAAAATTTTATTATCAATACTTACCTGCGTGCTGAATGCACGTTTAAATTAAGAGCTTCTTCGGCCATCAGCCAAAGAAGCTATAAATTATTATGTATCTTGAAGTGGTGCGTTACTAGCCCAGCGGCTAGTCGGGAGAGCGGATTTGATCAGACGTTCCCTCAGCCGTCCGCACCGCGGCTTTATATATAAGAACACTGCGCGAGGAAGCAAGGCCCCAGTTCTCTCCAGACGCTGAATGACACGCCATCTGTGTCGGTAGTCGCGTCGCATCAGTGTATCTGCTACAAACAGCCTCGGGTGCCGTATTAAGTTACTAGAGATACGCGGAACTATGAAAACGTTATATGTGAAGTGTTAATTCTGGAATGATTTTCATTATCTAGCTTCAGTTTGCGTATTGTCGTAATTTTCACGTGCCGTCGCGGGACAGACATTCTACCAAATATTTAGCGTGGCGTTTGATGAAATATTTTCATCAAATTATGGCGAGCATTCTTTTTAACATTTGATTCGGACATTTATAGTTGCATCAGCGTATTAGACTCTGAACTGTTCTGTTAGTTAGGTTGTAGGGATACTTGTGGTTTTTATCAGTGAATTTCAGAATATACTCAACTATTTTGGAAAACCGCTTTTGATTAGAAATCCCGGACAATCTCCTAATTCCTCAGAGCTATAAGCTGCAGCTATAAGAACATTCTCAGGTAAAGTGGGCACTAGGATATCTATTTACTGGCTCCAAGTTTTATTAAATCACTTTCTGGGGGTCACGGAGTAAATAGAGAGCCAGTGTTGAGAACGGCAAAAGACAGCAATAACAACATTCTAAAAGCTAGAAACTGATTCAACATGCAATCATTTATACAGTAAATTATTATTTTACACAAAATCATCCGCCGCCCCACATATGGTGCATCGGCCGGGAAATATCAACTAAGTGAAAGTGATTTTTAACTATTCGGATTCGCGAGTGAAATGCGACACGCAGCTGAGTAATAGAGCAGTGAAAGTGTTACGTGTGCATATGGACCACGCAATTGGATTAACAACGCATCTGGATTGACGGAGCTGGCACTGAGTCTAGCGGTGCTGCCGGCATCGCGAGAAGCCAGTCTCGCCGTACCGCAGTCGTCCCCTGGAGCAGCCAGCGCAGAGCCTGCAATTGCGGGCCACGCAAACACACAACAGCCGTCGGAGAGCCGTCTGCAGTTCAACGTGCCACGTCGCATCAGGAATCCTGGTACGCCGCGCCGGCAACGCCATACGTCGTGCAGAAGGAACTAAGTTAAGTGAAAAGCTGTTAAAAATTTTACTAACCTGCACTAAAAGACTGTCGGCGATGGAACCGTCAAAAGAAACTGAGGTTAAACTTATATCAGAACCTATGTCTGTTGAGGAAACTGCAAATCCAGACAACGGTTCGAGTGTAAATATGCATGAAAGTAGTAATGTTAAAGTGAAAAATGAAGTATTGTCTCCGGACAGTAGTGTGCGAAAGGGAAATGATTCAATAATAGAGACCCCTGTAGTAAAGCGGAAAGTAGAAATTGTAAATTTATGGGATGATAGTTTCTCTGATGAATTAAAAATGAAACAGTCATCAGAGATGGTAGAGTTTAAGAAGGAGAAGTTAGATATGACTAATCAATCAGAAGTTTCATTTAATTTTGATGATTCTGGTATTGGAGCTAGTTTTTCGTCACCTGAGTGTGATAAAAAGCCAGCTAGTGAGCAACCCAAAGATGCTGGGGCTGTTGATTTAAATGTTATATTACAAGCAATAGCTGCCAGTAATGCTAGAATGACAGCTGATTTAAAATCTGATATAATTGAAGTAAATAACAGGATTGTGGCCAGCCAAACAAATTTTAATATGCGGTTTGAGGCAATGGACAATAAATTAGAATCCAATAATGCTGAATTAAAGTCTGAAATAAGTGAACAGGTCAAAAGCAGTAATGCTGAATTAAAGTCTGAGATTGTGGCCAGCCAAACAAATTTTAATAAACGATTGGAGGTAATGGACGATACTTTCAAGGCTGGTTGCAATAAGTTGAAAGAGGATCTAGACAGTTTGAATTATAAAATTGATTGCAATCATGAGGATATTAAGAAAAAGGTTGCTCAACAACTGTATAAGACAATAAAATCCGAAGTCGCTGAGGTTCGCAAAGACTTCCAAATGGAAGATGTGAAGCTGGAGCACAAGTTAACAGAAAAGATCGAGGCAGAGTCTGAACTGTGCTCAGATAGATTTAAAGATGTTAATATAAAAGTAAACATATGTCAAGCAGAAGTAGAAGCAATCAAAACTGACACTACTCATATTGTGCAAAGAGTAGATAATGTTGAAATGAAAGTAGAAAATATAAGTACTAACATTGCTAACATTGAGAGTAAAGTAGCTTCAGTAACTTCTGGTAATGGTAATGTACAACAAGTTGTAGCTGCAAACGCCGCTTTTATCGGGTGTCGGCAGTTCTTGCGGTTCGATCCAGATAAAAATATCCACCCGCTAGATTTCTGGAACGATTTTGAAGATGTGATTCCACCAACTTGGTCTGAGCGAGAGAAAATCTCATTTATTAGAAGCCATTTAGCAGGTGACGCCATGCGTTGGTCAGCTGATGTTATGTTGAAATGTAAAACATTAGCGGAATTTAAAACAGCTTTTATTAATGAATATTGGTCTAGCAATAAGCAAAATGAAGTGTTGAGAGAATTTTGGAGTGGAAAACGCTTCAATGCAGGCAAGGAATCTATTAAAGAGTTTGCTAGGTCATGGATTTCACGTTTGTCACATTTGGCGGAAAAGCTAAAACCAGAAATGATTATACTAGGTCTGGAAGCCAAACTGCCATGGTACTGGCAAACTAGAATTATATCAGCCCCTAGAGACAATCTGGATCGTTTCATTGAATATTTGGAACGTGTAGAACGTGTTGCTGCCAATGAGGAGCAAGCACGTAATAACCGTAATGCCAATAATAATAATAGTAATTTTAGGAACGAGCAAAATGGCAATGTAAACATCAGAACAGTAGGTGTTCGTCATCCTAAGAGAGATAGGAAATGGGGAAATAATTATCAGAACCAACAATGGCGTCCAAGGGATAATAATTTTGTTCCAAACAGAAATATGCATGTAAACAACAGTACGGAAAGTAAGGCTATGCCAGCTAACTATAATGAAAATAAAGGAAACAGTAGTAGACCTAGGCAGGAAAACTAGTTCCCGTCTATGAGGACACTGGCGCTCACCAGGCGGTTACTTTTCCTAAGCCAGTAGTTAAGGGAATTGGTAAGACAGATCAGAATACTCAAACTGAACAGATGGATGAAATGTCGGTAGCACCTAAGGATACAACAGAAATATTAGATCACTCACAGTATTTGATAGATACCGTGTTAGAGACGCTTTCTAAGTGGGAAGAGAAAGAGAAGGCGCAGCAGTGTAATAGTAGGGATGAGCTACAAAATACTGAATTGTCAGGTGAAGAAGCAGAAGAAATTCATGCTTATATTTACGATGAGGATGATGTGCTCTTATCTAAAGTGCCTGTGCAGGATGTTGATAATGTACTAATAGATTTAGGACAGGAGATAAGTGGGAATGTAGAGGGTAGGCTGTTTGGGGTCGATGAACCCAGTAGCTGTGACCAGTTGTCACTTGAGAAGGAAACCGACGATAATGGTGAAAGTGGTTTAGCTGTAACTAATGTTATGCCCGGTCTGGAGGCGCAGAATCGCTCAGACTACAGTAATTTGGGTCATGTTCAGCAAACTAAATGTAATGAAGTCGTGCGGTGTTTCGATTTAAAATTAATAGACCGACTGGAAAAGGCAGCTGAGAATGTAATTCAGGAAACCCCTACTCACTGTGACCTAAATGTAATGAAGACAGATGTTGATCACTTTAGTTGGAGACAAATCAAAAAGGAACTATTAGATGAATTTGAGGAACCACCTGTACAACCTAGAATAAGCCACCCTATAATAATAGTGAATATGTTGGGTATCAATGTACGTTGTCTCTTAGACAGTGGAAGTGAGGTGAGTGCAATATCTCAGTCCTTCTTTGATGCATTACCTGGTAAAGACAAGCTTACAGTAATGAGGGTATCAGGACTAAGAATAATTGGTGCTACTGGCAAGGTTTCAAAAACGGTAAAGCAAGAAGCTTTACTACCCTTTAACATTAATGGTAATTTAATTGATCATCCATGTTTAATTGTAAACAATCTCAGTATTGAGGTTTTAATTGGCATAGATTTCTTGTCGAAATATCAGAGTGTTGTTGATTTTGAAAGAAGCCAGTTAAAAATGGTCTTGCCAATAACCGGAGTAATTATAGTACCTTTTAGTGATAAACATGTAGTAACTGATCATGAAACGTGGGAGCTGCCTATAAGAGTTCTGAAAAACAGGAGGTATTGGGACGAGGATGTTAATCTTAATAACAATAAGTTGAACACAGAAGAAGAAGAAGAAGCAATTATTTTAGACAAAATAGAAACTAAATTGCAGGAAATCGATAGGATTTCAGCCAATCAGAAGGAAGAACTGAGACAGGTTCTAAAAAGGCATCATAAAGTATTTTCAGATCGACGTGGCGTGGTCAAAGGTTATGATTGAATGCTGTAGGGAGGAGGTTGTTCTGTAACCTCTACACAGTGTGGCAGCTGTGCAGTCCCAGCTGTGTGAGATCTTCTTTCCCTTTCAGGTCTCACTCATTCTTCATCTTTCCTGTCCACAAAAATTTCGACATCTTCTTCCAAATACTAAAATTTTCCGTTATGACTATCAAGCCAGTATTAAACTAATGAATGCTGTAGGGAGGAGGTTGTGCTGTAACCTCTACACAGTGTGGCAGCTGTGCAGTCCCAGCTGTGTGAGATCTTCTTTCCTTTTCAGGTCTCACTCACTCTTCATCTTTCCTATCCACCTAAAATTTCTAACTCTTCTTTACAATAATAAGCTTATGAATGCTGTAGGGAGGAGGTTGTTCTGTAACCTCTACACAGTGTGGCAGCTGTGCAGTCCCAGCTGTGTGAGATCTTCTTTCCCTTTCAGGTCTCACTCATTCTTCATCTTTCCTATCCCCAAAAATTTCGACCTCTACTTTCCAACACAAAATTTTCCGGTATGATTATCACGTCAATATTAAACTAATGAATGCTGTAGGGAGGAGGTTTGTTCTGTAACCTCTACACAGTGTGGCAGCTGTGCAGTCCCAGCTGTGTGAGATCTTCTTTCCATTTCAGGTCTCACTCACTCTTCGTCTTTTCTATCCACCTAAAATTTCTAACTCTTCTTTACAGCATTAAACTAATGAATGCTGTAGGGAGGAGGTTGTTCTTTAACCTCTACACAGTGTGGCAGCTGTGCAGTCCCAGCTGTGTGAGATCTTCTTTCCTTTTCAGGTCTCACTCACTCTTCATCTTTTCTATCCACCTAAAATTTCTAACTCTTCTTTACAGCATTAAGCCAATGAAGGCTGTAGGGAGGAGGTTGTTCTGTAACCTCTACACAGTGTGGCAGCTGTGCAGTCCCAGCTGTGTGAGATCTTCTTTCCTTTTCAGGTCTCACTCACTCTTCATCTTTTCTATCCACCTAAAATTTCTAACTCTTCTTTACAGCATTAAACCAATGAATGCTGTAGGGAGGAGGTTGTTCTGTAACCTCTACACGGTGTGGCAACTGTGCAGTCCCAGCTGTGTGAGATCTTCTTTCCCATTTCAGGTCTCACTCAATCTTCATCTTTCCTATCCCCAAAAATTTCGACCTCTACTTTCCAACACAAAATTTTCTGTCATGACTATCCAGCCAAGAGTTATGTAACCATTCTATCTACCGATTAGTGAAAAAAAAACCTAATAGTGACAAACAATAGAGAAGTATGACGTAATTAAGATATAAAATGTATTTGAGTAACAAGTATGTATAGTACCCTGGTAATATAATAAGTACAAAGTGTTGTGTTATTGGAAATGGTCCACCAACAGTAATTTAAAAAGATATATGAATTCATGTACCAGCAGGATCTGAAGTGGTAGTGAAACCTAGTGTATGCATTAGAGCTAACTAATTAATAGTAAGAAAGAGATTGCTTAGTGTTATGAAAAATATGCAGATAAGTTGTAAGGATGAACTCACCTGGTGTAGCAAGGAAAGGCAGTGTAATAGAATTGAGCAGTGTTTGTGGTTGAGACGTGAAGGACACGTCCCTGAAGTATTTATTAGGTTGGAGCTGGCCATTATTTTAGTGTAGTGTGTGACAGGATACACCTACATGTATTGAGGTTATGAGTTGGAGGCGTGAATGCGACCATAGGTACCCTTATGTTAGATGAGACAGAGCAGCTCATGGTGTCCTATAGGTTTAAGGAATTTAGCATTACGCTCGTCCATAATTATTTGATGCAGTTTAGTGGTAGGTCCGAGAGAGACTACCTGAGGTTTCAGCGTCCGATCGAGTGGAAATGGATTGCCACGTGAGCAAACTAATCAGCTGCAATACACTATGAATATGAAATAAATGTGCTATACTATGCTTTAAATATTAATAGAGTGAGTGTTAAATAAGTACATACACTAGCAAAATAAATAAATAACATACTGACAGACGTGAAACATTTATTTTAGCTCAGCATAAATACACTTCAAAGTAAGTAAGTACCTAATTGCGGATGTGGAACTGACAACAGCAGAGGACCAATAAGTGGATTTTGTAGTCAACTAAACGTAGTGTGTTTTGAACACTCACAACTGTACGATTACCAAAAGTTACTCACATGCACAAAGAAGCTGAGAAAACAACCACTAATCGTACTCATACTATCTCTAAGAATAAGGTAATCAAAGATGAGTCAGTTAAGTGCTTAAAATACAAATGTATCAGGAATGTACCGGGCATTGGTTCAGTGTTCCGGACCAGAAATAATAAATTCAGATTAAATATGATTTATGATTGTATGCCTTGAGCATAAATTTTCTCGAGTACGTCATTGACGGCGTTTTAAGCCATTTGTTTAACGATTTTATGACAGTTAAGTAATCGTAAGAGTAGAATTGAAAAAATTCTGTTAACTTTGTTCCAGTAACATACTGAAGGAAAAAATGTATATATCCCCATTTCATTGTGACCCACCCTTAGATGTTAAGTGAACAGAGTCTGAGGCACTCTTTTTGTTTGTTCTACAGGACAAACCAGATAATGGCAGCCTGGTAGCTGCGTGAAAGCGTGGAGTGACTTGGACACAACTCACAGTGACCCCTCCACTTTCCCCCATGTAATTTAGAGAGAACGTGAAGGACGCACACCATAGCAACTTCCCCTCCTCTACCCTTGTGAATGGAAGTGTAGGACGCCAGCCAAAGCGGCTACAACCACGTGTGTAAAAATTATTTGTGAACTTTTTCTTTCAGGTTTAGAAAAGACTGCTAAGAGATAATCATCTGTTTATGTGTCATGTTATTTTCTTTGAATTTGTGCATGTAAAAATGTATTTAATGTAGTTAAGATTTTCATAATTTTTCAATTTCTATGTGTTTGTTTGTCTAAGGCAATATGTATGCCAAAATATTTCATGACTTTGTTTTAAAAATTTGAGTAATGACATTGTTTAAGAGGCAGTGAACATGCCCACAATTTAAATAATTAATGTAGGTAATCAGTTTTCTTTAATGTTTCTACAGGTTTATATTTCAATTTTGATTTTTCATAGGGAGTTAAACTGTACTCTTGCTTCCCTTTTTGTAATTAAATTTTTTTTTCATTCATTAACATTCATAAACAAAAAATTTAAGTAGAGGGTGATGTAGGGAAGCAGCCTACTCACGCTGTTGTAAATTCACATCAGTTTCCATTGTGTGCCAGCCAGTCTGCTGTAACTAGCTCTGACGTCATAAATGTTGCGCAATACCTTAAAAATCAAGCAAACGAACTAAAACTTTTCTAGCATGTCAGAAATAATACTAAATTAATGTGTGTTAAATATCAGTTCGATAACTGCAGCCATTTCCGAGATTTGGACGTTTTTCTGGAAAAATCATTGGCGCAACAGAAAAGAGCTAGAGACTTCAAAATTTATATTTAGATTCATCTTTCATAATGATTTAATAAAAATAGTACTTTGGATTTCACATATTAAGATTTTAGTGGAAATTCATGATTTTCTGGTTTTCGTCTCAAAACTGAAGGAAGCAAGATAGATTAAGTAGGCTAGTAAATAAGGCTAGGTTGTTTAGATTTAAATAGGTTGGAGGTCCGCTATGATTATGAAGATGTGTAAAGTTTCTTTTTAATACCTATAAAATTATAGCGATAGCGGATCTCAACAGGGCCAGTTCAGAGCTCATCTAGTGCGTGCAGGGCAATTAAATTAATTCTCTCGCCTAAAGTATTTAACTTAGCCACGTCAAAATTTTATTATCAATACTTACCTGCGTGCTGAATGCACGTTTAAATTAAGAGCTTCTTCGGCCATCAGCCAAAGAAGCTATAAATTATTATGTATCTTGAAGTGGTGCGTTACTAGCCCAGCGGCTAGTCGGGAGAGCGGATTTGATCAGACGTTCCCTCAGCCGTCCGCACCGCGGCTTTATATATAAGAACACTGCGCGAGGAAGCAAGGCCCCAGTTCTCTCCAGACGCTGAATGACACGCCATCTGTGTCGGTAGTCGCGTCGCATCAGTGTATCTGCTACAAACAGCCTCGGGTGCCGTATTAAGTTACTAGAGATACGCGGAACTATGAAAACGTTATATGTGAAGTGTTAATTCTGGAATGATTTTCATTATCTAGCTTCAGTTTGCGTATTGTCGTAATTTTCACGTGCCGTCGCGGGACAGACATTCTACCAAATATTTAGCGTGGCGTTTGATGAAATATTTTCATCAAATTATGGCGAGCATTCTTTTTGATTCGGACATTTATAGTTGCATCAGCGTATTAGACTCTGAACTGTTCTGTTAGTTAGGTTGTAGGGATACTTGTGGTTTTTATCAGTGAATTTCAGAATATACTCAACTATTTTGGAAAACCGCTTTTGATTAGAAATCCCGGACAATCTCCTAATTCCTCAGAGCTATAAGCTGCAGCTATAAGAACATTCTCAGGTAAAGTGGGCACTAGGATATCTATTTACTGGCTCCAAGTTTTATTAAATCACTTTCTGGGGGTCACGGAGTAAATAGAGAGCCAGTGTTGAGAACGGCAAAAGACAGCAATAACAACATTCTAAAAGCTAGAAACTGATTCAACATGCAATCATTTATACAGTAAATTATTATTTTACACAAAATCATCCGCCGCCCCACACTATGTAGATGGCTGTCAACAAAATAGTTTCGCATTCGGAAGAGAAAGTTAGTTATCTTAATTTCGTGAGAAGATTCCGCTGCAACGAAAAACGCCTTCGTTTTAATTATGTCCACTGAAAATTCTGTATCATTTCAGTGACATTGTATCCCCTATTTCTCGATAACACAAAACGTGCTACCCTTCCGTGAACTTTCTCGATGTACTCCTTTCATCCTATCTGGTAAGGATTCCATACCACCCAGTAATACTCCAAAAGAGGACTGACAAGGGTAGTAGTGTAGGCTGTCCCCTTAGCAGATCTGTTACATTTTCAAAGTGTCCTGCCAATAAAACCCACTCTTTGGTTAGCCTTCCCCACAACATTTCCTGTGTGTTCCTTCCAATTAAAGTTGTTCGTAACTACAATTCCTAGGTATTCAGTTGAATTTACAGCCTTTAGATTTGACTGATTTACCGTGTAACCTCATTCCAGTTTTCCCAACCAAAAAGTTTGGCATGCGAACATATTCGCCCTTTTTTGTGTTGGGAGAGAGTAGCAGAGAGACAGTGACCGCTGAAGGGAGAGGAGATAGTGCCAGCTGGAGAGAAGATAGACAGTGATGGTGAGAGAGAGAAAGTGGCACTGAAAGAAAATGAGAGCTGGATGATGGTCATTGAGAGACAGTGGCACTAAAAGAGAAAAAAAGAGATGGATGGAGATAGAAGCAGTGGGAGCAAAGGATACAGGAGACAGTGGAAATAAAAACTGCAGATGCATGAAGACAACACAGAGGCTTGGGGGGAATGGGCCCTCCCAGACCGGCGAACTTTAATAAGTGGGTGTAGAGAAGGGAGCATTTTGGACGAAATTTAAACAGTTGAGCAGAGACAGTGGCAATGGAACAGAAAGATAAAACCATAAGTGAGAGTGGAGACGTTGGCATTGGGATATACTGTAAATCAATGGAAGGAAAACGAGACAGTGAGAAAAGACATACACAGACGGTGGCAGTGAGAAGGAGGTGCTGAGTATGAAGGCCTGACTACAAAGAGAGAGAGGGTAAGAGGATTCAGAATGTTGCGTGTTAAAAGAGCGCGAATGTGTTGCGTGCCGAATATTTTTGGTTTTGGTAAGGAAGGCGGATGAGGATTGGTTCTCCGTTTTCTGTCCGGGTTTTTTTAAAGAGGATCATATTCGCCTTTTTTGTGCTCAGACAGGTACAAGGGCAGGAACGAGTGGAGCATTTTAACTTACGCATCGAAACTTGAAGTTTACCTTGCTGCCATTTGTACACTACTGGGCATTAAAATTGCTACACCAAGAAGAAATGCAGATGATAAACGGGTATTCATTGGACAAATGTATTATACTAGATCTGACATGTGATAACATTTTCACGCAATTTGGATGCATAGATCCTAAGAAATCAGTACACAGAACAACCACCTCTGGCCATAATAACGGCCTTGATACGCCTGGGCATTGAGTCAAACAGAGCTTGGATGGCGTGTACAGGTACAGCTGTCCATGCAGCTTCAACACGATAACACAGTTCATCAAGAGTAGTGACTGGCGTATTGTGACGAGCCAGCTGCACGGCCACCATTGGCCAGACGTTTTCAATTGGAGAGAGATCTGGAGAATGTACTGGCCAGGGCAGCAGTCGAACATTTTCTGTATCCAGAAAGGCCCGTACTGGACCTGCAACATGCGGTCGAGCAGTATCCTGGTGAAATGTAGGGTTTTGCAGGGATCGAATGAAGGGTAGAGCCACGGGTCGTAACACATCTGAAATGTAACGTCCACTGTTCAAAGTGCCGTGAATGCGAACAAGAGGTGACCGAGATGAGTAATCAATGGCACCCTATACCGGGTGATACGCCAGTATGGCGTTGACGAATACACGCTTCCAATGTGCGTTCACCGCGATGTCGCCAAACACAGATGCGACCATCATGATAATGTATACAGAACCTGGATTCATCCGAAAAAATGACGTTTTCCCATTCGTGCACCCAGATTCGTCGTTGAGTACACCATCGCAGGCGCTCCTGTCTGCAGCCATGGTGTCCGAGCTGATTAACCATGCTGCTGCAAACGTCGTCGAACTGTTCGTGCAGATGGTTGTTGTCTTGCAAACGTCCCCATCTGTTGACTCAGGTATCGAGACGTGGCTGCACGATCCGTTACAGCCATGCTGATAAGATGCCTGTCATTTCGAATGCTAGTGATACGAGGCCTTTGGGATCCAGCACGGCGTTCCGGATTACCTTCCATATTCTGCTAACAGTCATTGGATCTCGACCAACACGAGCAGCAATGTCGCGATACCATAAACCGCAATCGCGATAGGCTACAATCGGACCTTTATCAAAGTCGGAAACGTGATAGTACCCATTTCTCCTCCTTACACGAGGCATCACAACAACGTTTCACCAGGCAACGCCGGTCAACTGCTGTTTGTGTTTGAGAAATCGGTTGGAAACTTTCCTCATGTCAGCACGTTGCAGGTGTCGCCACCGGAGCCAACCTTGTGTGAATGCTCTGAAAAGCAAATCATTTGCAAATCACAGCATCTTCTTCCTTTCGGTTAAATTGCGCGTCTGTAGCACGTCATCTTCGTGGGCAGCAATTTTAATGGCCAGTAGTGTAACTTGCAGGGTCGTGTGGTTGCTGCTAGAGGTTTACTTGGTGCAGCTGGCTTACTTTTTCATTACACAGTATGGGTCCAGTCGAGATGACGATGAAACAGCAACCAAAGGCGTTTTGCTTTCTGTATTTCAACAGGTGATATTCAGTTACAACCGTGCTGCGTGATTTTCATCGAAAGTGTAATATTGCACCTCCTACAGAATAAGCAACGTACAGATCTCGCATTGCACTACTGGGCTTTATGGTCGCATGGCTTCACGAAATTTAACTTTTTTGGGGGGATTTGTGGGAGGCTCCGGCTCTGTGTCGAACCTTCTACCATCTTTGGGTGAAATGCGTCCCCAGAAAGCAACAGCAACGAATACAGTAACTCTACACATGTTATCGACTGTATGGGACGAGTTTGACTATCATTTGGGTGTTTGCCGTACGTCCAGTATTAGGGGCCGGCCGCGGTGGCCGTGCGGTTCTGGCGCTGCAGTCCGGAACCGCGAGGCTGCTACGGTCGCAGGTTCGAATCCTGCCTCGGGCATGGGTGTGTGTGATGTCCTTAGGTTAGTCAGGTTTAAGTAGTTCTAAGTTCTAGGGGACTTATGATCTAAGATGTTGAGTCCCATAGTTCTCAGAGCCATTTGAACCAATATTAGGGGGTCCAGTATTATGGGGTCCAGAAAGTAATGTTGTTTTTACATATTAAATACAATCAGATAATTTGTTAACAAGTTTTTATTTTTAATGAATAATGTAATCATCCTCGTTATTAGCAACCTTTACCCATCTAATGCCAAAATTTCAATGACGGATACACAAAGTCAACTGAATTTACAGCAAAACATCTAAACATGGCATTTTGGACACAGTCAAAAGTGCCACACTTTTTGTCACTTAGAAAATGTTGTAACAATCGGAATAAATGAAAATTCGATGTCGCAGTCTCGGGCGAGTATGCTGAGTGAGGCAATATCTCCCATCCCAGTTCATTAATTTTTACAGAGTTCGTCATACGCATTGCATTATAGTGTTGCAGAACACCGCGTTTTCTGATGACAATCACTGGGCGCTTTTCACTTAAAGATTGATTTACTCCATCCAATTTTTCACAATAAAGGTTTGCATTCAGAGTCTGTCCAGTTTTCAGCAGTTGAAAATGAAAGAGTCCTTGAAAACTGCATCAGACACCCAAAAGCGCCTTTCTAGAATGCAAACCTAGCCTAGCTATACTTCGTGGCGATTCATTCAGAGCGAGCCACTGCCTTTTGCTTTGTGTGTTATCAATAGTGCTATAATGAACAAGCTACCAAAAATACGCTTGTGTATTGTGCTGCTGAAGCAACAAGGTGCAAGTGGTGGATCGGTTAGCTTTGATTGCCTTTAACAATCAGCTTTCAATATTTTTAGATGGTCAACAGATGTTGGTTAAAATGATTGACCGTTCCTTGATTGTCTTACACGAATTTGCATCCAGTTCGCCGCACTTAACATGTCATTGCCTGAAGTTGTTGGTCATCCTGGTCGATACCAGTGCTTGTTAATGGTACAACGTGTATGTTGTCTTAAAGAAGCAACACAGTTTTTCTTTGATTTGTGTTACCTTCCGTTCTTTAGATGCTCTGACTTTTGCTGTTCATTCTGTGCGTGTATCGTTGTCTGCCATTAGTTGTAAGCTGTTACACATTACAATAAACTCTGCACAAGCAGGCTTATTTTTGTGCTTCATTAACAACGCCTGATCACAGGTTATGGGTTCAGGTGCATGTCTGTTTCTCAGTAGGGTGGCAGAGATTTGTTTGGTTGTGTCGTACGTAACAGCAAAATTTGACATTACCGGAGTAGTGTTGGCGTGGCGCAATGGAATAATTTACGCATCAGTTTCAGTGTTTAAAAGTTGTCTGAAGGGGACAATTGAGCGGTGTGGAAATTCCAATTGGAAGTG
The DNA here is from genome assembly GCF_023864345.2 of Schistocerca serialis cubense. NCBI lineage: Eukaryota > Metazoa > Arthropoda > Insecta > Orthoptera > Acrididae > Schistocerca > Schistocerca serialis. Next base: position 220,005,219 of record NC_064642.1, read on the forward strand.
ATATTCAGAGAAACAGACCTTTCAAATATTGTCAACGGCACTGTTATTAAGCCACCACAGGAGAAAGAAGCTAAAGTAAAAACGTGACTGGAAAAGGACGCAAAAACAGAGGAACTGATTGTGACGCGGATGGAGGTAGCACCACTCACTCATCTACTTCCGTGTACGAGTCAACCGGGATGTGCACGAAACTGAGGACTGCGTATCAAAAAGAGTCCGCAGTGAGTATTCACCTACTTCAACAAAAAATTTTCTTGCTCCAGTTTGGTGATGACTCGGTGGTTACAGTTACGTCGTAATAGAAGAAATGAACACAAAATTGAAGCAAGCGGGTGACCACTTTCAGATAAAACGATGATACCAAAAGTGTTAATGTCGTTTCCAGAGCGACATAAACATTTCCGTTCAGCATGCGAGTCCCTCCTCTTTGAGAAGCAGACGCTTAACGAGTTAACTGCAAGACTGCTCATTGAGGAAGAGAGAAAAAATAAGTCCGATCAGCGGGAGGTAACTTTGGCCAGTGTAAGCAGGCAACAAAAAATTACCTTTTATGCTTGTGGTAAGGCGGGCCACTTTGCAAAGGATTGTAAAAGTAAAGAGAGAAACAAGAAACTGCAGTTATTGTGAGAAAGGAAGTCATTTGAAGTCAGATTGCAGGCTGTTGAAATCGAAGGAAGGCAAAAAGGCTGAGGATGTAAATGCCTTTATGTGTACGAATCAAGGAGTTGACCTAGATAATTGGATCATGGATACAGGTGCTAGCGAGCATATGTACAATAAGAGGGAACTGTTTATGAAACTGGACAGTGCGCAAAGCTCAATGAAAGCTGCTGTGGGTAACGGTAAGCTTCCTGAGGTGATTGGGCGTGGTACTGTGGAACTGTATGCGTGGAGCGGAGTTAAATTTAGCAAAACAGTACTTAGTGGAGCGCTTTTTGTGCCTGAACTGAAATTCAAGCTGTTTTCTCTAGGGACTGCGTTAGACAAAGACTCGTGTTTAGTATTGAACAAGGAACAATGTGAATTCTTGAACAGTAGATGTGAAGTTCTTGTACTGTCCAGACATGTCAACAGAATGTATCGTATGTTATTTTCACTAAACGGAGCACAATCAGAACTGTCAGTGATTACTATGACACGAGCGGATAAAACACACACTTTAGTTGACAGTAATGACACTAATGATTTCGTCGCCAATATTGATAGTGGCCTGGTCTAAACGTGTTGAAAACTAGAGCGTCTGGCTTAAAAAGATTGTGCTTTCAGAGCATTACGCATGTGAAAGAACTTTTGTCACGTACAGGAGTGAGTTTCATTGACGACTTTATCATTTGTGAAGAATGTTTGGCAGGTAAACAACATCGCGTCAGTTCGTCAAGAGCTAATGCCCCACTTGAGCTGGTTCATGCAGACGTCTGTGGATCCATGGAGACGCATTCGCTCGGAGGAGCAAGATATTTTTTGCTTTTGAAGGACGACTACTCTGATTTTCACAAAGTGTTTTTTATGAAACAGAAGCATGAAGTCAAAGGTTTGATTAGGAATTTTATTCCAAAAACTGAGACAGAAACTGTTCTGAAAATTAATCTTCTAAGGACTGATAACGGATTGGAGTTTATGAATAGTGACTCAGGTACATTTTTGAGTGAAAATGGCATAACCCATCAAAGAAGCGTTGTGTGCACGCCACAACAAAATGGAAGAGCTGAAATGGAAGTGCGGTGGAAGCTGCTTGTTCGATGATTTCAGGACTGCGCAGACATTTATGGGCTGAAGCAGTTAACACGGCGGCTTATGTGATGAACTGAACTGGTCCAAGTCCTGTAGAAGCTTAACTCCTTCTGAAGCTTTTTATGGCATAGAATTACCATTAGGAGATTTGAAAATAATTGAAACTCATGTGTCTGTCCTTATACCCACGAAAAGAGACTGAAACTAGATCTCAAAAGCAAGGTAGGTTTATTTATGTGTTATGATAATGATATGAAGGGGTACAGAATATTTATACCTTCCACAAACAGAACTGAGGTGGATCGAGATGTAATTTTCTTGCCACCAGCAGTATGTGAAGGGAGAAGAAAACTGATGTTCATCTAAAGGAATCAGATACTATTTGTTGTGATGAAGAGAACTTAGATAAAGTTTCACATTCAAAGAAACATAAAGATGGAATGAGCAGTGATGTTGTGGAAGAAAATTAAAGTCAGCCTATAGAAGAATTAGAAATCAGAGGAGGATGCTGAGGAAAATGTAGTTTTTGACAACAGGAAGACATACAACCTTAAACCCGGGAGAAAAATTCAGTACCTGAATTACTTGGAGGATTATGAGCTGGGCCTGTTGGCAGCAGTGAGCGATGAACACCCCAGGCCCTACGCTGAAGCAATGTCTTGTTGCGAAGCTAAAAATTGGAAAGATGCCATAGCTAGAGAGCTGCTATCCCTGGAAGAAAATAACACAGCAATTATGTACGTAAGCCAAATGATTGTGATGTTATTGACACAAAGTTGGTTTTAGGCGAAAAAGAGATGAAAAAGGTAATGTTCTTTCTTATAAAGCTTGTCTTCTGGCAAACGTTTTCCAACAAACTTTGTCTTATTCCGAGATATACATCCAGCAGCAAACCTAATTTCAGTGACACTTTTTCTGTTTTTTTCTTTTTTTTGTAATGGGAATAACTTTCCCATCTATGAACTGGATGTTGGTAGTGCTTTTCTCTGTAGAGAGATAGGTGGAGACTTATGTTAAATTAGCTACTGGATGTTGCAGTAAAATGATGAAGTTTGAAAACTTAGAAAGGCTGTGTTTGGTTTAAAGAACTCACCCATAAATTGGAATGTTAAATTTCACACAGTGATAGGATTTGTCAGAAGTGATTCTGAGTATTGCCTCTATGTAAAGATAGAAAATAGCCATAAAGCATACATACTTGTGTACATTGATGATCTGCACGTAGCTTCAACTTCCCTGAGTGAAACAGACAATTTAAAGGTGTTACTGAGTAATAACTTTAAAATGAAAGGTTTGTGTAGGATCAGAAACTATTTGGGGACGAACATTGTTCAAAATTTAAGGGAGGGTACTATTACTATTTGCCAAGCTACCTATCTTGAAAAAGTGTTGAAGTTTTTGGTATGTTTGATTGTAATTCTGTTTCAACCTCTATGGAGGAAAAATTTGATCAGACTATGTTATAAAAAGAAAAACCTGAAAATGAGGACATTGAAGAAAGGCGTAGAAAATTTGTAGGGTCACTGATGTATGCTATGCTAGGTTCCAGACCAGATATTTACATAGCTATAATTATTCTAAGCAGGTGCCAATCATGTGCAATTCTGGATTTACGGAGTGCTTTGAAGTGCGTCTTGTGTTACATTAAATGAACCCTAAAACTAAGTCTGTTATGTGCTAGGGATAAAAAGTGTTCTGATCTTATAATTGATTATATTAACACTGATTGGGCTGGTTCGACTGAGTGGACAGAAAGTCCACAAGTGAGTACCTTTTCAAAGTTTTGGGTTGTAGTGTTTCATGGAAATCTAAGAAGCAATCCACAGTGTATCTGTTATCAACAGAATTTGAATTTATAGCCTTAAGCATGGCAACAAGTGAAGCCTGTTGGCGCACTAAATTTATATAACAGTCTTTCTGGCAGTCAAAGAGCTGTTGTACTTTTCGAAGACGATACGCCCGTAATAAGCCGTTGCAAGAACCCACAGTTCCATCATAAACTGCAACACATAGGCGTGAAAATTTTATTTGTGAGAGAAAAAGTTTTTACTAAGAAAATTATGTTAAAGCACATTAGCACAAATGACCGGCAAGCTGATGTTCTAACAAAGCCAGTAAGTAAAATAAAATTTTAAAAATTTAGAGCGTTTTTAGGACTTACTTAGAAATTGTAATTTGTTTTTGTAGTATTGATGATTAACATTGAGGGAGGATATTAATTGTACAATGATAATGTTGTCTTAAAGAAGCAATACTGTTCTTCTTTGATTTGTGTTATCTTCCATTCATTAGATGCTTTGGGTTTTGCTGTTCGTTTTGTGGGTGCATTCTTGACTGCCATTAGTTGTAAGCTGTTATACATTACAATAAACTCCGCACAAACAGGCTTATTTTCGTGCTTCATTTACTGCGCCTGATCACAGTGCTATAGATCAAAGCTACCAGATTAGAACTTAGTAAACCACCTTTGGCGTTTACAAACGTCTAATGCAGATGTATAAAAATTGCAAATGATTTCGGTAGCAACTGCTACGTGCCACCCTGTTTGAACTCAAGAAGCCTACAATGCCGAATACGTATCTATTCTGCTACTTGGCTGGTCATTTCACCATAAATTCCCCCCCCCCCCCCAAAAAAAAAAATAAGAGTTAATTACTTATGAATAAACAAGTCACTCTAACATTAAAATATTTTTGGCATGACGTTTAAGCACACAATAATCTGATCAAACGAATATCCACATGAGCAGAGACGACATTACTTTCTGGCTCCCCTCATAAAGGCACTGATCCTCTACGTAATTGTAAAAAGTACCCCAGGGTCGTATGTCCATCCGTGTAAAAGATATACCAATATAAAATCAGAAGTTTCTTTAAAAAATAAAATCTTTGTAGTCCTATGTCTAAGTTAAGTTTACCCACAGTTTCTATTTGCATCCACATAGATTCAGCCTTATGAAACCACGTGAATATTTTTGAAGCGCGCTTTACATTCGCATTTTAGTGCCATACTAGAATTTGAAACGTGTGTCTGACCCACAGATGTAAAAACAAGCGAGTTATACGTCTGTCACTTGCATATGTAATAATAATTCGCGCGCTGCTGAAAATCGAATGAGCTCCATGAATACAGTAATGAGGCAGTAAATTTAGCTGCACGCTACGGATTTGGCGGTGAAACGTTCTGATTTCGTGTTCACTCAAGTTAAATCATAAATCAATCACTTCGAGGTAAATCAATAATCGACACCGAACGGCATATGTACGCTTCGCTTTGCTCTCTGCTGCCGTTACTGAACTTTTTCATTACGGAGAATTGCAGTTGACGATTCATACAAGTCCGTGATAAAGCGAGGTTGTCGCCAGTGCTGATGTGGAGGCAGCACACACCAATGTATTGCACTGTAGTGCCATGTAGTCACTACAAAGAATGTCTAGCGTGAACAGCCACAGAGAAGACGAAGACATGTTCCTGTTCCCTCGCCTTTAACTCTACAGTCTCTAAAATAAAATTGGAGATCTTTAAAATTTCAGTTGTTTGTAGTTTCTGAATACTTAAAATACTTCGGTCACTACAAGCATTCTATGGATACCTCGAAACAAACATTAGCTAAATTATTTGTTGTAAATATAAATAAAAAAAAAAGTTTCTGAAGATACTTGCGTGCAGACATATCAAAGACGCTAACGAGAAAGGCAGTATATACACAGTGTAGTATCTGAATTCTGTAATATCTTTTTATCATTTGTGTATCAAGTGAATGAACTGTTATTTGCTTATACTTCTATTCTAATGAAGTGAGTACTTTTTAATCAGAGACAATACTTACATGCACTGTCATTTTATCATGGAGCTAAAAGAAGGGAGGTGTCATTACAGACTTAGGCTGTACGTTGTTTTGAAGCCAGAGTGGGCGGGGCCTGTCGCCATTTTAAGTAGCCCAGAACACTAACAGACTACTGCATACGATTCCTTCTTGTTAATTATGTCTGTCGTGTGCGCGCAACATCTGTTTTAAATACAAAAAATTACAGAGTTTATATGAATGAAATAGTGTCGCGAAGGCAGATTTCGAACATTTTTCTGTTCTTGAACGCGTATTTGCTTTAGTAATACAACATATCTGGCCTCACTAAGTAACTTGTTTTTTGGCGCTATATTTCAGTTAACCAGGAACAGAAGGAAGTACTGTAAAAAGCATGCTGTCGTAATCCATTTAATTCCACTTTTACTGTATTTGTATAGATAGCAAATGAAACTGGAACTCCCAAACTAATGCATGTTTGCTTACAGGTACTGCTTCTTGTTCGTTGCATTTTCAGCTTTCACCTCGCATGCACAGCATTTTTAGTGTTCACGTTTGCAAAAACTTATCTGTGTGTTCTTTGCTAGCCCATAAAACGTGTGAAATAAGGAAAGAAGCAAGAAGCAAGGCATGCTATCGTATGTTGTGCATGTCAACAAAGTGATTGATTATTACAATGTCAAAGGAACAGAACTGTAGGTATACCTCCATGCAGGAGAGATTTCTCGTTTTATTAGACTGTCAGTTTATTAGTCTCGCTGTAGTTAACCCATCTCCTCATTTTGAGGAGATGGGTTATGTGCATCATTAATTGTGTGGCCAATAACAGCAACTAATAGGGTAAAAAAAAACATTTTCCATTACTGTGGAATGTTATAAATGTAATTAAGCGAATCTTCTCAAGCGCTTAGGATCGCTTAAAATGGATATTTCGCTTTAATATGCATGTGAGGTACTTTTTAGTAATTATAGCCAAACCTGTGCAACATACAGGCCTTTCTTTCCAACAGTAGCAGATTTTCTTTTTTTCCCGCAATATTTCTCGCCAATGGCTCTTTCAGTTTTTCGGGAATAACCAAACGTAGCGCAGTGGGAATATACGTCTGCTTTGATCATCTACTTGTTTTTACTTTTGAATTTCATTTTGAGGTTTTCGAAGTATGAAAGTGTATATCATACTTCGTCATGTACCAACAGTTAGTTACTTAGTTTCCGTGTATCATCTGCACGGTAAATCGTAATGATATGGAACGAGTCATTATATATTGACACAAATTTTGTTTGTAAAGATGCGTCCATGCTGATCATTTATTAGTTTTTTGATTAAAGACACACACGGATATTATTAATTTCTAGCCATCGCCATTTACACATTATAACAATAGAAAATCTTCTGCAGAAGAGGAGGAGTTACCGAATATAAACATTATCAGTTTAGTTCCAAATTTGAATTTGCTGTTTATCAGTTATTTTATATCATATGGGCAGATGATCAAAACTTCTGGTTGCAGCATTTTGAACCCGTGTTTATGCTATGGACAACCTTAATATGGCGTAAAGAATTTTTCTTCTGGTATTGTAAGTGTGTGCATCATTGTTCATGTTGAAGCACATTGGATTATTTTCAGCAAACTTCATGCGGGAATAACTATACTGTGAAAATATACTCATACGCCGAGCGCAAGGCAGGAACGACGAAAAGAATGTTCACGTAAATTTTCAGCCAAAGCCTTCAGAAGCACACATACACATTCATACAATCCTACACACAAAACTCACGCACACATGACCGCTGTCTACGGCTGTTATAACCAGAACCTCTTTCAAAGGGGGAGGAAATGTGAACAATGAATAATAATTATCGGTGAGAGGAACTTAGGGCATCAGATGTTGCCCCAGCAATCAGCACGGTTACTTAGCATGTTTTGTGTGGGGACGAGACCATTGATACACTGTCGCTCGCATGTCGGAACGTTTGCGACTTGTAAGGTTGAAAAACACTGGAAGTAAGAGAATGAAGGGACACAGAGTAAAGTACGGCAAATGTAAAGTCAAATGACGTAAATAAAACCATTACAATAAAAGTAAACAGGCAACACTAATTCATGTATATAAAAGAAAATATTGCTTGAATTGCCCTACTTACGAATGAAATGCGATTCCTTTAATCTTTAGATTACTATCGGATCGAATAGTACTCGGGTAGACAAAGAAAGCTGTCATTTTTGATGAAATAACTACGTCTCTGTCACAGTCTAAGTAGCCAAAACGGTCGAAAATGGACACGGGCACGTCAGGGCGACGTCATGGGGATATATCAAAAAGGTGAAACATAGAGGTATGAATGTGGTGAACATAATGTTTTGGGCTAGTTAAAATGGCTGACATCGGGTTCAAGTTTGTGACGTAATGACACCTTCCTTCCTTTTTTACCTCCATGCATTTTATGCAACGTGAAAACTATAGTATTATGCTTTGTTACTTTCAGTTGTTACCGTTTAACCGGCAGAGCTTCGGATGTATTATCCATTGAGTAGAAATAACTATGGAGTGAGCAATGCGTTCTGCACATGCAGTAAACATTAAGCTGGAACTGTCACGTGATCTCGGGATGAAACTTTTTAAGGACAATTCACATTCGCCATCTCGTCATGTCATGTCACGTCATGTCTCATCACGTCACGCCAAACATTCCACAGTACATTTCAGACGGCGGCATTCACACAGGCCGTCAAAGGACCATCACGTTACATCACGTCACGTCAAGTCATGGTTTGTCGTGAAGAAAGTGTTAACGGTGTCGTTAAGTTAACATGTTTTCCACGCACTCACTCGTGTTATAGTAGTGGATCTCACGCTTTTTTATCTTCATAGTTTTCTTTTTATTATTGTTTTCTTTTTATTATTATGCGTACTTTTCAGAGCAAATTGCAAATGTTTCATGACGACTTGTATATTTTGTCCGCTTACATAAGCGAGGTCAGATATCAGAAAGTGAAAATTTTTTAGGTTTGACAATAACACAACAGAGGCGAGGTATACGCTATAAATAAATATAAGAACATAAATTGACCAAGCAATTTTCGTTGTACAACATTTGAAGTGAATACGTCAGCTTTAACGAAGGAGAAAAATACAGTTATTTATGGCATAATTAGTTACGTCAGTCTCCATTTATTCCCTTATAGCAATTCGTTCATGTGTCAGCATGTACATATATTTTTACCAGTAAACAAATGTCGATGTTTTGAAATGTTGTTTCACTTCTTAGCACTTAACCAAACAAAAGTGATCAAGAACATACGTTACGAAGTTTGCTTTGGCGATTAATAAACTTCGTCGCTGTAGTTCCTCAGTTGCGAGACTAGGCCTATATTCCGACTTTTAGTATTACTGGTTGTAACTCATAACCTCACTTTCGCCTTTCGTACTGGGTTAAGCAAACTGACATGACGTCATCTGACGGACAGTGTAAATACATGCTGACGTGATGGTGCGGTTACGTTATGCCTCTTCATTTTGCTCATCAAACCTAACTGCTTAGTTCATTACAGACATCAAATGCAGATTGTTTTAGTGTCTACAAAGTGCCTATTCCAGACCCACAGCAACTACGAAGGGAATTTACCTGTACTAGCGATATGACGGCATTCAAAATTTATATGGTGCATTACGGAAAAACCTACGCCATCCTGAGATCACGCTAGCACGGTGGCAATGTATGTTGATAACGCGAAATGTGTTGTGCGCACCCGAATGCTCACTCCAAAGAAATTGTATCTGTGTTATTTTTGCGGTAGAGAATATTCTTGCTGAATAAACTACTACCCAGAGACGTCAAGAACCCGAACAGACCACAACAAATAACACTGAGAAATGAACTCAATGCACCATACAACACAGTAGCTGTCACCTGTCCATTTGCTCAGGAAGACGTCACAGTAGCGATACGAGAACGTCATCCCCACAGATCACCCCACAGAAGTACTTAATGACGCCCTAAGGCTAGACAGGGTACCTTTAATTCGAAAAACCTCAAATACAGTGACCATACAAAAATCCACAGACAGAGATCCTTCATACAGATCAATATATATCATAAACGTAATGGCTAAGTTTCAAGAGAAGCCACTATACAGCCGAATGTATGTCCGTAGAGCTCTCCACCGCCTTAGCCCCCCCCCCCCCCCCCCAATTCAGCTTTAGAAAAGGAATATCCATCGAAGACGCAATTAATCGAGCACTCAAAATTGTTACAAATACAAGAAACAAATACGCAGTAGCGATAATGATAGAGATCGCAGGTGCCTTTGACAACATGAAGTGACCAGCGCTGTTTGCGAGCTTACTACAGTTGGAGGTACCCCATTCCCTGTGCAATAGTCTGTTGGACTAGTACAGGGACAGAGTAGCGGAATGGCGCGTGAACAATCGCAAAGTAATCCGGAGACTTACCAAGGGATGCCCATAAGGATCGATCTGTGGACCCATCTTCTGAGACATCACTATTGAACCCCTCCCAGAACACTTGGATGGGGACAATCAGACGGACGGAGTTGTCGCTTATGCAGTTTCTGTTAACAATAGAGCCCAGCTAGAAGAGAAGACACGTAGCACGCTACAGACAATCGCACAATGGTGCACAACAGACAGACTCCAAATAGCAGGCCATAAAATAACATATACTTTCTTGAAGGGTCTATTGAAACGACATCCTCAATAACAGTCGGAAACACAAAGAGGATGAGAGTGACACGCTGTCTAGAAGTATACACATAGACGAAAAGTTAAACTTCCACGAAGACATCAGAGTAACCACAGCCAAGACAGGAAAAATACTACACAAACTGGCAAGGCTAAACTCAGAAAAATACAGACTACCCTTGCCAGCAATCAAAACGTACCGCTGTGTACTCTTCGAATCAGCACTCACTTTTGCAGCAAGTGCATGGCTATATCTGCTAACCCTCGCCGCCAACAGAACGGCGGTAAGGAGGAGGCAGAGAAGTGTCCTTAGACTATCGGGAGCTTTCGGCACCACAGTGGCGCTCAGAATCTACCCGATAATATCACCATCAGATACCGGGCTACACACTACTGGTTAGAGATGGGTAAAGTAGACCGAGTTAGCCAAATAACCGATGTACCTTCAAACAACAAGCGCCAGCTTAAACTCTGACGAATTGAAACCCGAGAGAATGAGTGGGGCACAAGTGATACTGGACGGGGAGTCCATAAATTATTTCCGTAAGAATCGGAATGGTTAAGAATGAAACATGATGCTCATGGCCACGGCATGGTTCACTTCTTAACAGGACAGGACCTACTTGTAGGTGCGGGGAGATACTGTCCTATTCTACAGGAATTACAGACGCATCAGGGACACAATACAAGCACACAACGTTTACACGGAGCGCCAGCTATATGATGCGCTACGAAACGAAACAGAATGGTCACGGTTAAATACACTAATAAACAAAATTTCAAAGGAAACACACGAAGAATACCGACGCAAACGACCGTACAGAAGACAAGACAATATGCAGCAGGATAACAGACTGCGTAGGTTGGTTAATGACACGGAAGACGTCACAGAGAGCAATAGGGCAGATAGAGCAAACGACAGCACATTTAGTAAGTAGGCTGCTACTCGACTTGAACTTTAATTTAACTGTAGCTGTATTTAGTAATAATATGTAATTCTAATCATGGGCACTTGGTAGTGCCCATTAGACTAAGGTACGTAGTAAAGTGCCGGCGTATTCTCGGAAGTTGCCGAAGGCAACGGGCACTATAAACCTGTAAACAGTAACTAGAAAAATAACTGGGGTTATTTTAGTATAAATTATCCGTAAAAGTGCCGGCGTATTGTCGCAGATTGCCTATGGCAAATTGCACTATAAACCTGTAAATACACTGAAGCGCCAAAGAAATTGGCATAGGAGTGCGTATTCAAATACAGAGACATGTAAACAGGCAGAATACGGCGCTGCGGTAGGCAACGCGTACAGAAGACAAAAGTGTATGGCGCAGTTGTTAAATCGGTTACTGATGCTACAGTGACAGTTTATAAAGACTTAAGTGAGTTTAAACGTTGTGTTATCGTCGGTGCACGAGCAATGGGGCACAGCGTCTCCGAGGTAGCGATGAAGTGGGAATTTTCCAGTACGACCATTTCACAAGTGTTCCGTTAATATCAGGAATCCGGTAAAACATCAAATCTCGAACATCACTGCGGCCGGCCGGATAAAGATCCTGCAAGAATGAGACCAACGACGACTGAAGCAAATCGTTCAACCTGACAGAAGTGCTACCCTTCCGCAAATTGCTGCAGATATCAGTGAGGAGACATCAACAAGTGTCAGCGTGCGAACCATTCAACTAAACATAATCGATATGGGCTTTCGGAGCCGAAGGCCCACTCATGTATCCTTGGTGACTGCTCAACACAAAGCTTTATGCCTCGCCTGGGCCCCCTAACACCGACTTTGAGCAGTTCATCATGACTGGAAACATGTTGCCTGGTCGCTCATGAATCCATGGATCCTGCATGTCAGCAGAGGACTGTTCAAGCTAGTGGAGGCTCTGTTATGATATGGGGCGTGTGCAGTTGGAATGATATGGGACTCTTGATACGTCTAGATACGACAGGTTAAAAGTACGTAAGCATCCTGTCTGATCACCTGCATCCATTCATGTCCATTGTGCATTCCGACGGACTTGAGCAACTCCAGCAGCGCAATGCGACACCCCACACATCCAGAATTGCTAAAGAATGTCTCCAGGAACATTCTTCTTAGTTTAAATACTTTCGCTGGTCACCAACCTCCTCAGACATGAACATTATTGAGCACATCTGAGATGCCTTGCAACGTGCTGTTCGGAGAGATCTGCACCCCCTCGTACTCTTACGGATTTATGGCGTCAGTTCCTTCCAGCAGTACCTCAGACATTATTCGAATCCCTGCCACGGCGTGTTGCGGCACTTCTGCTTGTTCGCGGGGGCCCTAGACGATATTAGGTAGGTGTATGAGTTTCTTTGGCTCTTCAGTATATATGTATAGACTCAACAGTTACGTTCAGAAATGTAGTATGAAGACCACCCTACTTTCTAACATGCAGGACGTCTGTAAGTCAATGGCTTGAAGCACATACCGAGGTATTCATCCTCAGACATCTAGTTGGCGGGACTAACATCTATAAATCTTTCCAATCTATCTTTCTGTTTCCTCTTAAATTCAACAAATTTTTATATTCCTATTTCCAGTTCATGTATTATATTTTGAAAAAGTACGAAGCCGCAAAAACAAAGAAAACAATGAAAAACAAAGAGACTATAATGAACAATAAGCCCCCCTGCACTTGGCGGGACCCGGGCAGTGGTGTGATCTGATTTGGGCGCCGGGTGGAATTGCTGGTCGGATCCGCTCGCGTCCCAAACACCGAGCATAGCGGCCAAGAGGTAAAAAATGACAAACCGTAAGAAATTAGGTGGTGCGTTGGTAAAAATACGCAGCGAGTGAAAAGAATGAAAAAAAAGTAATAGAAAATCTGCATTGTTTTAGAACCTGTATTTTTAACGTACTGCGATTTGATCATTAAATTCCAATAAAGGTTCGTCATTAACTGCTATGGTGAGGCAGTACTTACTATTATTAAAAGTATATTAATCTTCCAGATGTGTACTGCGTGGTATTGGTGTGAGGTGGACTCCGACTGCGACGAACCTGCAGTCACAAGGCCAAGACGAACTCAAACATCGCCACAAAATCGTCTCACTCGACATTTCGGTGGGCTCAGCTCGAGCGTAACCACACCAGTAGATATTTATACGAAAATTAAACATAACAGGAAGATTATTCAGAGACACGAAAGTTGAAATGGTTGAAATGGCTCTGTGCACTATGGGACTTAACTTCTGAGGTCATCAGTCCCCTCGAACTTAGAACTACTTAAACCTAACTAACCTAAGGACATCACACACATCCATGCCCGAGGCAGGATTCGAACCTGCGACCGTAGCGGTCACGCGTTTCCAGACAGTAGCGCCTAGAACCGCTCGGCCACTACGGCCGGCAGACACGAAAGTAATTCTTCCGTCCACCATAACAGCAACATTATGCTCATACACGCATTTGTCGACACGTTTAAGAATAGGGGGTGTTAATAAAACATGATGTATTATAATAACAGGAAAACCTGGCGGTGGATGAAAGTATACTTTAACACAAACGTTGTAGTAAATAGGAAACTGCAAAGAACCATTTTTGCGAAAAGACTGCGAATGAGTTGTAACGAGCTGCCACAGACTTCAGTACGAAATTTTCTTCTAATTAGGGCAAAAATATTCGAAATGGGAACTTGTCGATCAAGTCTCCGTGCAACTGGGCTCAAATCTCATCCATGTATCCCTTGAGTCAACCACACCTGTGACCATTCTTATTGCCATTCTAGGATGGAACGCAAGAGTGTTTTCTAAGCAGTCTCCTCTATATGCTGTCTGTATTTTCAAGTATCGAACTAATCAAACCGAAAAAAATGCCACTTGTTTTATATAAGATTGAGTCTATCCTGTTCATTCCATTTCATATTCCTACAATTTGTTACATCCAATTATTTATGTGAGTTGACCGATTCAACAAGACACTGGAGCACACGGTCAATCGGCGCCTAGTGTGAGTTCTGGAAACCAGGTCCCTACTCAGTCGGTCCCAGTGTGGGTTCAGGAGGTACCGCTCCACTCTCGATAACCTAACCCTTTTCGAAGCTGCAGTTCAACAAGATTTCCTTCGTAAGAAACACCTTATCGGTGTTTTCTTCGATTTGGAAAAGGCCTACGATACTACCTGGAGGCATAACATTTTATCGCAGCTCCATCAGTGGGGATTCCGTGAACGTCTACCGACCTTCATACGGTCCTTTCTCTTGGACAGATATTTTATATACAGGGATGGGAATGTCTTGTCTGACCGCTTTAAGCAGGAGAATGGTGTCCCTCAAGGGAGTGTTTTAAGTGTCACGGCTTCCGCCGCAGTCAGTAGTATTATAACCACAGTGCGACTTCCAATACTATGTTCCTCATTTGTGGACGACTTCTCCATCTTCTGTGCATCCTCCAGCCTCGCCACGGCTACTCGGCAATTGCAACTGACGATCAGACGGTTCGAAGAATGGTCTCGGACCACAGGTTGGGCCTATCGCACGATCCCTGTTGTTAGTTTGTGTGCACAGACTGGCGAGCCTCCGCTGTCTATTCGACGTCTTCTTCTCGTGGTACGCCAAGCATGTAGGGCATTGTCCGTTCCTACATCGCCAGCATCCAGTTACGTTGTTCAGCTGGAATGGCTGTTCGATCATCGACCACAAGCAACACGGCCATTTGGGATCCGTGCAAGGGAGAGCCTTGAATTATTGCAGGTTGCTTGCATTAAGGTCCAAAGCCAGGGTTGGAGTAGGGCATCCCCCTGGCTACTACCAAGGCCTAGATTGCTTTTAGAACTGACTGCTTACAAGAAGTATTGTACCCCAGACTATGTTTTTAAAATTAAATTTAATGAATTTTTACGTAGCCACCCAGATTTTATTACCGTGTACACGGATCGTTCTAAGCAGGGAGATGTTTTCGGTTGTTCTGTCGTGTTCCCCGACACTGTCCTCAGGATAGGATTCCCAGAGCAGTTTTCAGTTTATTACTCGGAATTGTTTGCTATCCTGATGGCAATGGAGTAGATGAGACGGCGCCGTGACAAAAAAATTTTCATCTGCTCCGATTCTCAAAGTGCTGTTATCGCTGTTGGACCGATGTACCCAGCAGATCGAATGGTGCAACAAGTGCAGGACGCTCTCTCCTTCTATTGCACAGGCAAAGCAAGGAAATCATTTTTGCTGAGTTCCAGGTCACATAGGTATCCAGGGAGACGAATTCACTGCTGCTGCTGCTAAGAAGGCTTGCTCCCTTCCTCCTCCTGCCAGTTGTTCAGTCCCTCTGCGGCCTGTCACTTCATTTGTGACTAGGAAGGCCATATGTTGGTGGGAGTCCCAGTGGCTGGAAGTGAGGAACAATAAAATACGTTTCATCAAAACTTCAGTGCCACCATGGATCACTTCCTTCCGCTTGCGACAGTGTGAAGAAGTAGTCCTCACTCGGTTTAGAGTGGGACATTGCCCACTGACACACGGCGTCCTCTTACGTCGGGAGGAGCCCCCGCTATGTCAGAGATGCGAGACACAGCTGTCAGTACAACATCTTTTAAACGAGTGTGTTCTGTATGACGACCTGAGGGTTGAACTGGGTCCCCCACGGGATCTTCCCTCTATTTTAACTGATAACGAGGCGAGTGTTGTTCGTGTCTTAAAATTTTGTGTGGTGTCCGGAATTCTTCCCAAAATACTTGGTGTGCAATCTTAATGTGTCACAGCGTGGCTGGGTCACGTTTTATTTCTAAGTCGTCATCCAGCCACGTTTATTTGTTCCTTTCTTAACAGCATCTTTACATGTATTTTCTCCATGATTTCTTTTAGTTATCCCGTTGTGTCTCCCTCGGATTTTGTTACAGGCTTTTCTGAACCTCACCTTCCTGGTGTTGCTTTACGTTTCCTGTGGTGGGATCAAACGTAGTTTTCCAGTTTATTGATCTCCTTCCATAGATAATGAAAATTTTCTTCGTTATAACATTAATGCAAGGGCGCTGATGACCTAGCTGTTTAGCGCCCTCCGCCATAAATCATCATCATCATCATCATCATCATCATCATCATCATCATAATCGATTCAAATTGTGATTGACATTGTAATCACAGGATAATACGTTAGTTTTGTGAAGTGCACAGCTTTACTTTTCAGAACATTTAAAGCAACATGCCAATCTTTGCACCACTTTGAAATTTTAACAAAATTTGACAGGGTATTTGTTCATGCTTTTCTTTTGTTCGCGTAGCACAGTGGTTCCCTACCTTTCTGAGACAATTACCCCTGAGTGCAGTCAGATGTTAGCTACTATTACCTCCACCACCACCCTTTTCTCGCACCGTTATCAACATTAGGGCCTAACTAAAATTTAGAATAAAAATATTTTCTTTGAACACTTTACTTTAAAATGATGAAAGATAAATGATATTTACTTTTTGCAGGCGTTTTATGAAACCACGAACTAATGAACCAATGAGGCAACATGTACTGTTTATTTCCAGCAACCACTGTTTACTGAATGATGACGTAATTCTCAGTGCATCTCGGGTGCTAGCTACAACTCCGTCTCAGAAAATAAAGATAATTATCCACGTTTAAGGTAGACACTTGTTACAAAACATGCTTCCTCTACAGCATTCCTCTCCCTAGCGACACGTTTCACTCTCATCCTGCACCCCCCATTTGAAATCAACCCAATTAAAATGTGTACGCTGTTCTTAGGCGTAATGCTGATTACTGGTCTTTTTACCTGTGAACTGGCAGAAATTTGAAAACTGCAGGCTGACAACGATTTATGTGTGACCACTCCCATTTATAATAGTAATAATGATGGTAACCGCAAAATAATAATAATAATAATAATAATAGTAGTAGTAGTAGTACAGCATAAGTGCTACAGCAGTGCAGTATCCTTTACATAATTACTGTTGTGCTTTCAGTTAGTTAGTTTATTGTTGAAAAATGAATAATGAAGGAATTTCTGGTCCATTGCAGCAACTACATAAAACTCAGAAAAGGTAATTTCCGTTCCACAGGGTGTAACCTCTATCCCACTGTCTCTCATATTAATGACAGTATTGCGGTTTTACGAAATAGTGGTAATAGTAATGATATGTTGAAAATAAATTAGTCACGTGACCGTAACACAGTTGAAACCTTCTGTTTTTACTCCTCTGGATTTAGCATTTCATAATACTGGGTAGTCTATAGAGGAATAATCAACCCTCTACAACAAAAACAGGTAGATTATCATAAATTTAAAGTCAAATAGTGTGAGCATTGGCGGCCTAAGAAGTCACCCTCAGTCTGCAAACGGCCTTGTCAAAGAGGGCACAGAAGCGGACAGAGGCTCAGGGCATTCTTTTGTCCTAGGGGTGGAAAACACCCCTGAAGGCGGAAGAATCAACAAAGATCAGCGGCATGAGTATGGAGAGGGCAATGGAAACCACTGCACTAGAGACACGTAACGTGTATCCACAGGACATGTGGCCTGTAATTGAAGAAGTGTCGTGATCATCTCTCCTTTAGCAAAAGATTACGGAATAGTTCCCCATTCGGATCTCCGGGAAGGGACAGCCAAGGGAGAGAAAAAGACTGAATAATCAACGAAATAATAACATTCTACGAGTCGGGGCGTGGAATCTCAGAAGCTTGAACGTGGCAGGGAAACTAGAAAATCTGAAAAGTTAAATGCAAAGGCTCAGTGGAAAGAGGACAAGAATTTCCGGTCAGATGAGTATAGGGTAATATCACCAGCAACAGAAAATGGTATAACGGGAGTAGGATTAGTTATGAATAGGAACGCAGGGCAGAGAATGTGTAACTGTGAACAGTTAAGTGAAAGGGTTATTCTTATCAGAATCGACAGCAAACAGAAACCGACAACGATAGTTCAGATATACATGCCGATTCGCAAGCTGAAGGTGAAGAAATAGAGAAAGTGTATGAGGATATTAAAAGGGTAATACAGTACGTAAAGGCAGATGAAAATCTGATAGTCATGGGGGACTGGAATGCAGTTGTAGGGGAATGAAGAGAAGAAAAGGTTATTAGATGACATGGGCTTGAGACAATGAATGAGAGACTAACTGAGTTCTTTAACAAATTTCAGTCAGTAATAGCGAATATTCTGTTCAAAAATCACAAGAGGAGGACGTATACTTCGAAAAGGCCGGGTGATACGGAAAGATTTCAGTTAGATTACATCATGGTCAGACAGAGATTCCGAAATCAGATGCTTGATTGTAAGGGGTACCCAGGAGCAGATATAGACTCAGATCACAACACAGTAGTGATGAAGAGCAGGCTGAAGTTTAAGACTTTGGTCAGAAAGAATCAATACGCAAATAAGTGGGATACTGAAGTACTAAGAAATGACGAGGTACGCTTGAAGTTCTCTAAGGCTATAGAAACAGCAATAAGGAATACCTCAGTAGGCACTACAGTTGAAGATGAGTGGACTTCTCTAAAAAGGGCCATCACAGAAGTTGGGATGGGAAACATAGGTACAAAGAAGGTAACTGCGAAGAAAGCATGGGTGACAGAAGAAATACTTCAATTGATAGATGAAAGGGGGAAGTACAAAAATGTTCCGGAAAACTCAGGTATACAAGTCTCTGAGGAATGAAATAAATAGGAAGTGCAGGGAAGCTAAGACGAAATGTCTGCAGGAAAAATGTGAAGACATCGGAAAAGAAATGATTGTCGGAAGAACAGACTCAGCACACAGGAAAGTCAAAACAACCTTCGGTGACATTAAAAGCAAGGGTGATCACATTAAGAGTGCAACGGGAATTCTACTGTTAAATGCAGAGGAGAGAGCGGATAGGTGGAAAGAATACATCGAAAGCCTATATGAGGGAGAAGATTTCTCCATGTCATAGAAGAAGAAACAGGAGTCGATTTAGAAGAAATGGGGGATCCAGTACTAGAATCAGAATTTAAAAGAGATTTGGAGGACTTAACACCAAATAGGGGAGCAAGGATAGATAATATTCCATCAGAAGTTCTAAAATCATTGGAGGAAGTGGCAACAAAACGACTATTCACGTTGGTGTGTAGAATGTGTGACTCTGGTGACGTACCATCCGACTTTCGGAAAAGCATCATCCACACAATTCCGAAGACGGAAAGAGCTGACAAGAGCGAGAATTATCGCACAATCAGTTTAACAGCTCATGCATCCAAGTTGCTTACAAGGATGGAAATGAAAATTGAGGATGTGTTGGATCACGATCAGCTTGGAAATTCAGAGAGGCAATTCTGACTTTGCGGTTAATAATGGAAGCAAGACTAAAGAAAAATCAAGTCACGTTCATAGGATTTGTCGACCTGGAAAAAGCATTCGACAATGTAAAATCGTGCAAGATGTTCGAAATTCTGAAAAAAGTAGGAGTAAGCTATAGGGAGAGACGGGTCATGTACAATATGTGCAACAGCCAAGAGGCCTTAATAAGAGTGGACGACCAAGAACGAAGTGCTCGTATTAAAAAGTGTATAAGACAAGGATGTAGCCTTTCGTCCCTCCTGTTCAGTATGTACATCGAGGAAGCAATGGCCGGCCGCTGTGGCCGAGCGGTTCTAGACTCTTCAGTCCGGAACCGCGCTGCTGCTACGGCCTCAGGTTCGAATCCTGCCTCGGGCATGGATGTGTGTGGTGTCCTTAGGTTAGTTAGGTTTAAGTAGTTACATGTCTAGGGGACTGATGACCTCAGATGTTAAGTCACGTAGTGCACAGAGCCATTTGAACCATTTTGAAGGAAGAAATGATGGAAATAAAAGAAAGGTTCAGGAGTGGAATTAAAATTCAAGGTGAAAGGATATCAATGATACGATTCGCTGATGACATTGCTATCCGGAGTGAAAGGGAAGGAGAATTGCATGATCTGCTGAATGGAATGAACAGTCTGATGAGAACAGAGTATGAACTGAGAGTAAATCGAAGAAAGACGAAGGTAATGAACAAGAAACATAATATCAGGATCGATAGTTACGAAGTAGACAAAGTTACGGAATTCTGCTACCTATGTAGTAAAATAACGAGTGTCGGACGGAGCACAGAGAACATCATCAAAAGCAGATTAGCAATGGCGAAAAGGGCATTCCTGGACAAGAGAAGTCTACTAATATGAAATATCGGCCTTAATTTGAAGAAATTTTCTGAGAATGTACGTCTGGAATACAGCATTGTATGGCAGTGAAACACGGACTGTGGGAAAACCGGAACAGAAGAGAATCGAAGCATTTCAGCTGGGGTACTACAGACTAATGTTGTAAATTAGGTGGACTGATAAGGCAAGGAATGAGGAGGTTCCGTGCAGAATCGGAGAGGAAAGGAATATGTGGAAAACACTGATAAAGGGACAGAATGATACGACTTTTGTTAAGACATGAGGGAATGACTTCCATGGACTAGAGGGAGCTGTAGAAGGTAAAAACAGTAGAGGAAGACAGACACTGGAATACATACAGCAAATAATAGAGGACGTAGGTTGCAAGTTTTACTCTGAGATGAAGAGGTTAGCATAGGAGAGGAATTCGTGGCGGGCCGCATCAAACCAGTCAGAAGACTGATGACCCAAAAAAAAGTATGAAATGGGAGAGGGAAAAACCTATGATGCTACGTTACCAACAGGGTGGGTATTATGGAAGCTGCCGTTTCGGAAGTCATATACAATTTTCATATGGAAAGTGGGTGACGTGACATATGAAACAGATAGAGAATTACGCGAGAAAAACAGTGGTGTCATTTGTTTGATCAGAGCTTTATACATGCTCAGCTTATGTGGCAGTTTGTACAGAACAAGACAAATGCTGTTGGTCGTACATAAAAGCAAGAGGATTTGCTCGACATTTTGTACAGCACGTTTCAATGTTGTTGGTATACGCTTCACCCATACGTCAAGGGTTTCAACCAACGTATGTACAAAAATTCTCACTATTTATGTACGGCTGATCACAGATCCCTATAAGATAAGGCGAGTGCTGTGCTGTGCTGTGGACTAATTGAACGATGCCAGAAAGGCGGCTGGTGTTGCATAACCGTTTTCGATAGTCCAGCTTTTTGTTTGTTTGTGACAGAGCCAGTCTCCCACAAATTTCGGGAAATTTCACCATTGCACTGTGCGTAATTTGTGGCCTGTCTAGGTGGCGCTGGTTGAAGTCCTCTGTGATAACACGGGTACTTCTCTGTCTATATGATATGTCATACAATCGTCTTTGCATCAAAAAATTACGAGTTGCGTTCAATATGGCGCCTTCCAATATGGCCACCATGTTGACATCATAGAATCACAGATTTTGTTGCTCTACCATCTCAAACTATTTGACCTAAAATTTCTGTTTATCCACTTCATTTGTTTTTTGTGTTAGAATGATGTTTTCACACTTACGGATCACCTCATTAAGTCTGCAAAGCAACTGCAAAGCTCTGCGTTTGCTGTTAATATTGTCTGTCGGATAGATCGTGATCCGTCATGTTGCACTATTTATGGCTAATTAGCATATTAGCATATGCGAGATATGACAAACCTCAGACATGGTGTTAATTTATTGGGAGACAGTTACTGCGAACCCCGGTACGATGTAGCCAAGTGTGTGTTAGCCTCACCGCCATTGCATCTGGACACAGACATGACCCATTCGTCTGGAGGCTGCCAATTGTCTAAGCTTTCTTAATTTGTTCATTAAGTCACAGCACGGTATAAATAACTACAAGAAATGGCGGTGCTCCCTGACGAACAGAAAAGGCATCGCAACTCGAAAATATTTTAAGAGAAACTCTGCCAGTGAGTATTCCCTTCTACGTTTACATACAAACTCTGCAGGCCACCGCATGTTGAGTGGCGCAGGGTACCTTGTACCACCATAAGTCATTTCCTTTCCTGTTCCGCTCGCAAACAGAGCGAGGAAAAACCACTACCAGTATACCTCCTTGCGAACCCTAATTTCTCTTATTTTCGTGGTCTTACGCAAAATGTATGGCGGCAGTATTAAAATCGTTCTGTACTTGCTGTCAAACGTGGGTTCTTTGAATTTTCTTAATAGTGTTTCATGCGAAGACCGTCCTCTTCACTTCAAGCATTTCCACTTCAGTTCACTAAGCATTTACGTAATATTATACGGGTAACAAATGTAGCAGCCCACCTCTGAAATGCTCCAGTGACGTCCTTTAATATGAATTGGTGGGAATTTCATAGACTATAGCAGTACTTGAGAATGGGTCGTACTATAGTCCGTTCATCATAAGAATAAATCTGATGTAAACCTTGCACTATGTACAGTATACTGTCACGTCTGCTGGAACCTCATCGGATTTCCGTTTCACGTGGGACTGCAGCCAAGCTGTCTCGAGTACTGTCGGATGGTTCGAATGGCTCTGAGCACTATGGGACTTAACTTCTGAGGTCATCAGTCCCCCAGAACTTAGAATTACTTAAACCTAACCAACCTATGGACATCACACACATCCATGCCCGAGGCAGGATTCGAACCTGTGACCCTAGCGGTCGCACGGTTCCAGACTGTGAGTACTGTCATGTTCATAAGGGTACGTTTTGTGCAGTGTGTTACGCGCACATTGACTTAGCGATAATACGAGACAACAGCTGGTACAGCTAGCCTGCAGTGACGGGGCCAGCTGCAGTACACACTTAAAAAGAGACGAGCAGAAGAGCAATACAGCTTCGAATATCACTTAATTTTCAAGCAGAATGAAATAATACATTGCAAATCTCCCATAATACGCTCCTTAGACGACTAGACGAAATCTGCAACACGTTATCGTTTTTAGCTAACGTACTATTACCTAAAAACAAGTGTGATGAAAATTCCTGACTTAACCACTCGGTAATTTTTCAGCATAAGCTGTGTGTAACGTAAGAGAGTACTGAAGGATTTCACCGCATAGTTAAATATTGAAGCCACTGTAGGTATTACTTACAGTCAATCGTCTGGTAATCTCTTAGATACTTCCTTATCCGAATCTGAGAAATACATTGCAGTTCTGGGAGTGTCACCTGCTACGTTAATAACGAGCCTATCAAAAACAGAATCCACGAAGCCAACCAGCCGCAGCATTTTCTCTTGTTCTTGTATGACGAGCCGTTCTATATCCCGCCACGGTTCGTCAGTGACGTGTGAAAAAGCTGTGTGTGTTAGTTCCAGTACGTCTGGCAGTTCAACAGTCTTGTTACGTCTCAGGTCAAATCCCGTAGATTGTGTAGCTTGGCATCAAATCAGTTCTGCTGGGTTCATATTGTAATGGTACAATAGCAAATGTGAAAATGCAGCATTTGTGAGATGTGCCCGATGCTGTGAAAATGAATGTTTTTCATGTTTCTACGATACTTATCTACCTATGTGATACAAAATGATAGGAATAGTCCAAATAAAGAGTAGTTCGTTTTTCATTTTTGACTCAAAAAATTAAATTGTTATGTTTTCTTAATTTAAACAACTTTTATGAACAGCCTTTCATAAAAATCGATGATTACGAATTTGTATTTGAAATGGGAACAGGAATTTCGCGTCCAATATGCAACTAGAAACAAGAAGACGTGCATTATTCATAAAAAATTTGAGTTTTATAATTACGAGATGTACGTATTTCACACCGAACTAGAAAAAAATGATACGGGTGAAACTTGAACCAACGCATGAATAACGGCAGTTGGTTTATATTCTATTACGCTACCGACTGCGCTACACGTTTAATAAGCGTTTGTATATGAACCTCAGTATATACAACGCCGGGAAAACTTCAAACACGATTATCTACGTAAATGTATGAAAAACATTAACAACAGCCTATTTCCCGGCACTTTTTAACAGTGTTCCAGGCGCGTGTTTCACTACGGAACAGAAAGCAGCCTCGGCCAGTTTCATGCTGTGCATTAACAGCGCGACAATCAGAGCACAACGCTGCAGAGGCTGTGACTTCGCGATTTTTGATACAAAAACTTTGTAGCTAAAGCGTGATTAAGAAAAACGTTGATGGCTGTTGACACATTTGAATATCTTAAGGATTCATTTAACGTAACTTAGTACTAAGATATCTAATATATAAGTAGGACCTACTTCCTAGAGCGTAATAATGCCAGTGTACGTGTGCTACGGCTTCTGAGCATTCATCGCGTTTGTGTTTGTTTGTATCAGGTTTATTCTTATGATGAACGAATTATAGTGTTCTATACGCGGTCTCCTTTACAGACGAAGGTACGCTTTCTTAAAATTCTCCCAATTAACCGAAGTCGACCATTCGGCTTCCCTACTAGAATCGTTACCTGTTCGTTGCATTTCGGGATATCCGAAGTTGCGGTGCTGGAGCACCTGGTCCTTTGCTGGCGGCCCTGGCTTGATGTAGGGCCATAGGGGTCGCTGATCGTCAGTCGGTGGAGACTGGAGATGACGTAGTGTCTCTGAGCAACAACGTATCCGGCCCGTTTCAACGGTTAGAAAACCCACGGGAATAGAAACTGAAAAGCCCCCTGGACTTAGTCGTTGCCACATGTCTCGTGAGAGCTGCGTCTGTTTCGCGACAGACATTAGCTTTACGCGAGTGACTGTATAATGTGGTAAGCTTTTAGATAATAGTGCAGTGTAACTGAGGGAATTTCACTGAACTATTTTTTCGAGATTTTGATTTTACTGTTTTGTCAGCTGAATACACTGCAGGCTCTGCCATATACAGGGCTATTACAAATGATTGAAGCGATTTCATAAATTCACTGTAGCTCCATTCATTGACATATGGTCACGACACACTACAGATACGTAGAAAAACTCATAAAATTTTATTCGACTGAAGCCGCACTTCAGGTTTCTGCCGCCAGAGCGCTCGAGAGCGCAGTGAGACAAAATGGCGACAGGAGCCGAGAAAGCGTATGTCGTGCTTGAAATGCACTCACATCAGTCAGTCATAACAGTGCAACGACACTTCAGGACGAAGTTCAACAAAGATCCACCAACTGCTAACTCCATTCGGCGATGGTATGCGCAGTTTAAAGCTTCTGGATGCTTCTGTAACGGGAAATCAACGGGTCGGCCTGCAGTGAGCGAAGAAACGGTTGAACGCGTGCGGGCAAGTTTCACGCGTAGCCCGCGGAAGTCGACGAATAAAGCAAGCAGGGAGCTAAACGTACCACAGCCGACGGTTTGGAAAATCTTACGGAAAAGGCTAAAGCAGAAGCCTTACCGTTTACAATTGCTACAAGCCCTGACACCCGATGACAAAGTCAAACGCTTTGAATTTTCGGCGCGGTTGCAACAGCTCATGGAAGAGGATGCGTTCAGTGCGAAACTTGTTTTCAGTGATGAAGCAACATTTTTTCTTAATGGTGAAGAGACACAATGTGCGAATCTGGGCGGTAGAGAATCCTCACGCATTCGTGCAGCAAATTCGCAATTCACCAAAAGTTAACGTGTTTTGTGCAATCTCACGGTTTAAAGTTTACGGCCCCTTTTTCTTCTGCGAAAAAAAAACGTTACAGGACACGTGTATTTGGACACGCTGGAAAATTGGCTCATGCCACAACTGGAGACCGACAGCGCCGACTTCATCTTTCAACAGGATGGTGCTCCACCGCACTTCCATCATGATGTTCGGCATTTCTTAAACAGGAGATTGGAAAACCGATGGATCGGTCGTGGTGGAGATCATGATCAGCAATTCATGTCATGGCCTCCACGCTCTCCCGACTTAACCCCATGCAATTTCTTTCTGTGGGGTTATGTGAAAGATTCAGTGTTTAAACCTCCTCTACCAATAAACGTGCCAGAACTGCGAGCTCGCATCAACGATGCTTTCGAACTCATTGATGGGGACATGCTGCGCCGAGTGTGGGAGGAACTTGATTATCGGCTTGATGTCTGCCGAATCACTAAAGGGGCACATATCGAACATTTGTGAATGCCTAAAAAAACTTTTTGAGTTTTTGTATGTGTGTGCAAAGCATTGTGAAAATATCTCAAATAATAAAGTTATTGTAGAGCTGTGAAATCGCTTCAATCATTTGTAATAACCCTGTAGTTAGCTACTTTAAGCACCTTAACAGCGCTAACTACAATTTTTATTATTCAACTTGTGGCGGAACAGACACGCTTTTAATTACCTTTTGGAAAGCCATCATCGTGTTTGAGTGAGTTTTACGTGCAGTACAGTATTCCATTTTTAAATCAAGTTCATCATTGTGTTGATTACGTTATTCAGTCTTCTGTTACATCAGACACACAGCCAAACGAGTCGACAACTCGCAACTGATGTGCGAACTTCGTCGCCGTTGGAGTATCTCTTTTTCCTCCAGATGCGCCTTCAGCTTGCAGGAGGAAGTCGCATGGTGCAAGGCCTGGACTTCCCGATCTACATCAGCCATGTCTGTGCGGCCTTGGCCAAATTGGTTCGACGCAACATTGCATTTGGTCCGCATACCGCCAGAATTTCACGACTAATATGAATGCAGTGTAGTCGCTTTGCCCACAGAAATCGAACTGTCCCGCGTGTTTCAAATTTGGAGTACGTTTCCACCTGTTGCGCCTTTTCACGCGCGTCCCGTGATGCACCTGTTATCCGTACCGCAGCCAACTGTGTCTACAGGAAACCGGTCACATGTACTCCCTTCTGACAGTGCGCCACTCTTGTTGGGAAATGGTCTTGACGCGGGCGGGACGTGTAACGTACTTTATGAAATCCCTATACACTTAGCCCATAAAAAAAACTTCAGATGATAAAATATTACCACTTGAGATCTTCTGTTACTTATCGAAGTCATTACATTGCGTCAGTCATAATATTCTATTAGAGAAGAAAAATTTTTGTGAAAAATATAGATACCCATATTCTATACATACCATATCTATCTCATGTAACTTCTTTGCTTGGGCGTAATGTGGCATCTGTGTCACTATGCTCTTATGTTCAATGTCCATGTACATGTTTGATCATATTTCCTGTAAATTTATGCACTGTCATGAATGTAATTTTAGAAACTATGCTCTTTAAAAATACTGTTATGTTCAAATAGTATTTGTAGAACTGATTCATGCATAGAGAACGTAGGTTTGTACTTATATAACACCAGATTGATGTCCCACCGCTACGAATACCACATGACTGGAAGAGAAAAGGTGGATTTGTTGGTAGAGCCGCAAAGAGTCTTTGTCGCACAGTCATTCGGTGGCTAGCATGCAAACTGTTCATATCTCGTTTATTGAAGGATGCAAGGAAAGCAGCAAGACTGAGTAATAATGCCTCGGAAGTGGAAGAGTACAGACTAGTTCTTCATGGTATCTATTGGCTGGCTCTTAATCACAAAAATCCGGAGCCAAAAACATAATTTTCAGCGCCTATATGCATCAAGAACCATGGGTATGTTTGCTTTTACTTTAGCTATAGCGCACCGCTACCATAACCACCTGCATGTCAAGCAAAAGTTTTAGCTTTGTAATTGTTTGTACGGGCCAGTTATTTGCTATATATGCAAAAAAATAATTGTTTTTAGTTCAGCTTGGCGTCGAGAACCTTCAGTCACTCCTTAGTCATTTAACACAGATGGGAATCTTTCCCTAGTGTTGCAATTTGGGCGAGTATCCAATTTTATTGAACTGCACAGTAATTTTTTGCTTTAATAGTTCTCATTATCTTTTGTGCAGTAGTAAATTTCTTAAGTGTTCAGTTTTTTTTTCTTCTGAGAATAATCCACGTAAAATTTCATGTCAATAGCCAAAGTTTTGCAAAAGTACAGACGCAAAGAAAAGAACTAATTATGTTACTTAAAAGTCATTCTTACCCAAATCTCTCTTCTGTATTAAAAGCAACCGCACAAAACAGTAATCATAATAAATGATTATTGGCCATTGCAATTTAAGGGCCAAGTTCATGAATACCTGCTTCACAGGTATGTAAAAGTGTTTATCTTCTGTATTTGTGTTTTAAAGTGTTTCCTCGATGTATCTTGTCAGAAGTCTTTGGTTCTGATCTCAGTCAACTGATAGAATAGCTTATAAATGCTAAATGTTGAGCCAATATTGCAGTAAAAGTACTTATGTAATGCAGAAATAATTTTAAGACCTCGTGCGTTATTTAAGGATTAACTGGCTATAACTGTTTAGGGAGGCTTTGTTTTATTTATTCTCTGTTTAACGCAAAGAAGTAAATGGTCCCTAAGGAAACATTAGTAATCAAATCAGTTAATATAACCATTTAAGATAAATTCTGTTCAGTGTTTTTCTACAAGTAATGGGTAAAAGCTCATGTCCACAGCATCGGTGCTCCTCCGTTGTTAAATTATTTTGCAGAACGAACCATAGCTTGCATGTGTTGAACACAAAAAGAATAAGTAAGAGACAGTTTGTTGTCAGAATCTTTGAAGTTTACATCTGTGTTGCTCTTGAAAAACTGCTGTCCCAACACTTGCTAGATTGTGCTGCTGTTTCATGTCCTGTATGTAAAACAGATTTTAGTACCGAGTAAAATACATACAGTAATTAATTTTCTTGCTGAAGAGTATAAAAACTTTGTGCCACTTTACCTAATTATGATGGTGATCGTTATTCTTTCATTTAAT
The DNA here is from genome assembly GCF_023864345.2 of Schistocerca serialis cubense. Lineage (NCBI taxonomy): Eukaryota > Metazoa > Arthropoda > Insecta > Orthoptera > Acrididae > Schistocerca > Schistocerca serialis. The sequence goes on from NC_064642.1 coordinate 220,034,005, forward strand.
TACAGTTCGATTTAAAACTACCGTCACCGGGGTTCGAGTTTTGTTAATTCAGCTACAGTTCCCTATCAAAACATTATCTTTGGTTAACTAAACATAGTCCGATAACTTTTCCATTAATGCACAAGTCACGGTCATTTTTAATTCCTTTCACAGGAGTAACATTATTGACATATTGGTATTGTAGTAGTAGCCGATAATATTATAAACAAATGCCTGGTTTAGTTCTTATTGAACAAACAAAATGCCTAAAGTTAGGCTGTTCAGTACAAAAAGGGACGCTACACCATTAGCAAGCGGAGGAATTACAACGAGTGTCGCACAGGCTTCGATAATTGGTCCACTACTGTTCATTCTTTGAGTTAATGTTCTACTACATCATTTGAATCAGGACGCCGAAATCCATGTTTGCAGAAAATACAGACATCAAGAGGCAATAGCGCAGAAACTATTAAAGATGTTTATTTGATAGTTACTGACTGGTTTTGTGCAAATGGACTAGCTTTAAACTTTGAAAAAATACAGTTCATCCAGTTTTGTCTGTCAAAAATAACCCACCTTGTTTTAAACTAGTGTTCCAACAGTAACTAAACAAGTTTTAATGTTCTAAGCTCTTATGTTTGCATACTGATGACAACTAAAACTGTAAAAAAAATCACGCAGTAGATCCACTAAAACACTCAGGTTCGGATAATTTTTCCGTAAGAATAAGTGCCAGCGTAGGGTATATAGAAGTCAACAGGTTTTGCTTAATTTTCATTCGCTGATAACATAAAGTTCTGCAGTAACTCCTCACGTAGTTAAAAAATGTTTAGTACGCGAAAGAAAGTAAATATAATTTTGTGTGATATGACAAGGTAAGTCTTGTAGGCATCTCTTTACGCAACTGGGAAGATTAATCACAAACTTAGAGCTATTTATTCATTTACGAAATTTCTTATCAACACTCCATCTGAGTTTGAGAGTAATAGAGATATTCACAAGTACAATACTAGAGGGAAAAATGATTTACATTACCCTACAATGAATCTAACTTTGGCACAGAAAGGGGTGAAACGTGCAGCTATAAAACTCTTTGACAGTCTTCCCATTGAAATCAAATGTGTGATGCACATAAGAAGTGGTTTCAAAAGTAGATTAAAGTTGTTTTACAACACCTTCTGTTCGGTAGACATATGTGTTCATTTATATAAAAGAAAACCTCTACATGGTTAGGATGTAGCCATATAAATATTTTTCTCATTTTTATTAAAAGAAATACGCTTTCTATGTTTTTTCCGTTGACACGTTCCACATCATAACGTTTATAGCGTATTTGATCAATGGAACACACAACTAACAGACTAACTAATACTGTTTGCTCAAAGTAAAAATTTGTTTACAAAATCAGATTGTGTGTTATCAGGTCTCAGTTTATAAAATAGCTGAAAAAATGGTCGCTATGATAGGACAGGAGAACTGATCAGTATTCGTAAAGAAAAGAAATGTTTCTGGTGGAATATGAAAGAGGTGTTGGTAAATACTCCATGAAGTACAGTAGTTAATGTTAGAGCAATACAAACAGCCTAAACTTCCACATGTAATGTTGGCAGCATTGGTAGGGATGTGTGGGAGAATGTGTGACAGAAACTGTGAACCAACGGCTTCTCTTTGAGTTCTTATTTGTTTGTTTGCTTCTTTTGCACATAACTAAAACCACACATCCTTCGGTGTTAGTCCAGAGTGGATTTTCTATGCTTACAAAATATAAATTGCATTTTAAAAGGAATAAAATTCAACTGACCTCTTAACTTCTGTGATTTTATGTAACGAAAGTAACTACTTTTGATGCAAGTACAGTTTACAGGCACAAACATAAAAAAAAGTGCAGTTCTTATTATTTTGTACTGAATAGAACGTTCTTCATCTGATCAAAGGTATTTTTCCTGTTATTAATGATAAGTGAGAAAGTTGTTTATGAATAACAGAAACGTTTCATATAAGCTCCACGATGTGTTATGTGTTTTTTTTTTTTAATTTCACCTTTTCTTGAGGAAAATGGCGTTTTCTGTCGCTCTGTCTCTAAGTTTTTTTTACTATACGTCTCAAATCAACAATTTTCTAATGAAACTTGAATTAAACATCAAATTTTTCAATTTTGCTATAAATATTGTTTATCTATAAGTAACAAACAGGAGGGAATTGATTAGAACAAAAATTTTTCGGAGGTTACGTGGTCCTCCATACAGTATATCATCCCTTAGTTCCTAGACGGTTGACCGCTTCCGGTTTTTACGGAAATGTAATAAGACACTTACTGTATACACAAACGAAGTTATCGAAATGAGGTAATGCCCGATAGGTGTATGCAACGCAAATAACGTACAGGTAACATGGTTAAAACCTTAACTGAACATAGTTGACTTATCATCAAACTGAAGATCATAATTTCTTTGTACCATTTTTTAATTTTTTGGATCATCAGTCTTCTGACTGGTTTGATGCGCCCCCCCACGAATTCCTCTCCTGTGCCAACGTCTTCGCCTCAGAGTAGCACTTGCAACCTACGTCCTCAATTATTTTCGGGATGTATGCCAATCTCTGTCTTCCTCTACAATTTTTGCCCTCTACAGCTCCCTCTAGTACCATGGAAGTCATTCCCTGATGTCTTAACAGGTCCTATCATCCTGTCCTTTCTCCTTATCGGTATTTTCCACTTATTCCTTTCCTTTCCGATTCTACGCAGAAGCTCCTCATTCCTTATCTTATCAGTACACCTTTCCACATTCGTCTGTAGCACCGCATCTCAAATGCTTCCATTCTCTTCTGTTCCTGTTTTTCCACAGTCCATGTTTCACTATCATACAATGCTGTGCTCCAGACGTACATTCTTAGAAATTTCTCCCTGAAATTAAGGCCGATATTTGATATTAGGAGACTTCTCTTGACCAGGAATGCCCTTTTCGCGATTGCTAATCTGCTTTTGATATCCTCCTTGCTCTGTTCGTCATTGGTTATTTTATTGCCTAGGTAGCAGAATTCCTTAATTTCATCTACTTCGTGACAATCAATCCTTATGTTATGTTTCTCACTGTTCGCATTTCTGCTACTTATTATTACTTTAGTCTTTCTTCGATTTATTCTCAATCCATATTTTGTACTGATTAGATTGATCATTCCATTCTGCAGATCATGTAAATCTTCACTTTCACTCAGGATAGCAATGTCATCCGCGAATCGTATCATTGATACCCTTTCACCTTGAATTTTAATTCCAGCCCTGAACCTTTCTTTTATTTACACCATTGCTTCTTCGATGTACAGATTGAACATTAGGGGCGAAAGGCTACTGTCTTACACCCTTTTCAATCCGAGCACTTTGTTCTTGGTCGTCCACTCTTATTATTCCCTGTTCTCTCTTCTACATACTGTATATTAATCATCTCTCCCTATCGCTTACCCCTATTTTTCTCAGAATTTTGAACATCTTTCACCATTTTACATTGTCGAACGCCTTTATCAGGTCGACAAATTCTATGAACGTGTCTTGATTTTTCTTTAGACTTGCTTCCATTATCTACCGCAACGTCAGAATTGCCTCTCTGGTGCCTTTACCTCTTCTAGAGCCAAGCTGATCGTCATCCACCTACTTTTAATAAATGATTGTTTTTGTGTTGGACAAGAAGAGAATAGAAGCTTTCGAAATGTGGTGCTACAGAAGAATGCTGAAGATTAGATGGGTAGATCACATAACTAATGAGGAAGTATTGAATAGGATTGGGGAGAAGAGAAGTTTGTGGCGCAACTTGACCAGAAGAAGGGATCGGTTGGTAGGACATGTTCTGAGGCATCAAGGGATCACCAATTTAGTATTGGAGGGCAGCGTGGAGGGTAAAAATCGTAGAGGGAGACCAAGAGATGAATACACTAAGCTGATTCAGAAGGATGTAGGTTGCAGTAGGTACTGGGAGATGAAAAAGCTTGCACAGGATAGAGTAGCATGGAGAGCTGCATCAAACCAGTCTCAGGACTGAAGACCACAACAATAACAACCTTATTCATGTTTTAGTTACAACCGCCCTGAGATGAGACTAGTTGCAAGTGTATAAGCACGCCACCTGAATACCATGCAACATAACATGTAGAAGTTTCCATAATGACATTAAAAAACAAATAATAATTTTTCTAATTGAATAGCAGAAGAAAAGGATCAATTGCACATAACCGTGCAACAAACAGAAACGAACTACGTTTTAAAGAGTATTACAAGCATAAGTTAACAAAAAAGGGAAAAACCCTTAAAACAATTACAGTTTTTGGTGTAATATTAATTAAAATCATTTCGTTTTATATTTTGTTTAAAGACTTGTTAATGCTTTTTGTCAACGCTACACAGAAGCTAGTCTTGATATATCAGTTAACATCATTCTCCAACAATAAACATTTTCTAACAAGACATTCGTGTTATTATCTCTCGGTCACAGACAATAAACGGTGGGGGCGAAGTAGATGTTAATGGTTTGCAAATATTTTTCATCATAGTCATTACTCTAAAGTTACGATATTAATATTTTACGTGTTTATTCCAATTCCACTAAAATTCGTCAATAACTTCAGTCTTTATGTAGTTCCATCGACCGCGGCTACATGATGCTCCTGTCACCCTGCTGCTAAGAAAATCAGTTTCCATTTTACTCATCTCGCAATGTTAAATGCGCAACAAAAAGTATATAAAAATACTGTTCACTCTCGTAATTCCTATTTAACTTAGAAAAGGAACGTACCTAAGTTTTACGTGTGCGAGAAAATAAAACCAGCAACTTCTGCAGAAAATGCAGACAGCTCATGTAATTTAAAATGTGTAAGAAAGTGACAAACCATACGAGGGTTCGGTCCCCTCTTTCCATCGCGACAGCAACTGCCCACGCTGCTTTCAGGGTTTCGGTTTCCTCACATTGCCATCGCTGTCTTCGTCAGCACAACTGCCGCCAATCGTTGCTTCCAATTATAGCCTTTGCTACCAGTTATCGTGTTCACTGCCAGTCTTCACCTTCGCCACGTCTTCGCTTTCGCTGCCTTCCTAACACAGCCCTCGCGAGTCTTTAGACTTATAAGTTTATTGTCACTGCCCTCATAATCTACGATGGACTAATGTAAGACTACTTCAACCACAATCATCTATTTGGACCTGTGCTTCACTCGTACCTCCACTAAACCTTTACTCACTACTGAGTCTCATCACCTCTTCTTTCCATTTTTCCCAACTTCTCTGCTTATGGAATGGCTCCACACGTCACAAACGTTCCAGTCTCTCCATTTGCAGACGGTAACGCTCCAGTGTAAGCTGAAGTTCTATTGCCACCACCATCACCAGCACTGGCGCTGACACCAGATAGCAATGTCACTAGCTCTTACTGCTCATCCATTATCACTGTCATCGTCGTTACAATTGTGCCTGTGAGCTAAAGCACCCGCCACAACGAAACGTGTACCAGCTTCACATGCAGCAGCTGTCGCCCCACCAGTCACACCCCTTTGAATTCCTACTCCACCAACTTCAGACAAGGAAACCAACTATTCGAAAACCCATCCCCTTGCCCTGTCAATATCCTCACACAATTCCCTGGCAAACGATCCCTGCAAACAAGCCTAGCACTGGTACCTCACCTATCCCTGAAACCCAAAACTGCCCATAGAAACTCTGCACAACAAAACCTATTGAGTTAAAACTGACTTCCTTAATTTATTAAGTCGTTTTTGAGCTACGTTGCCATTATGTCCTATACCGTTGGGCACAATGGCCATTTGGGTACTTTTTGACCAGCGAAAATGAAAAATATTTAGACGTATGAGAGAATAGTTGGACCGTACACTCTGTGATTATGAAGTCCCTAGGTCGATTGCAAGTTCCTAAATAGATTGCAACTTAGGTAGAAAGCTTGTACAACCTTAGGGAGATTCTTACGTCCTTCCTTCTCTTATCCGCAATGTCCCAACCTTCAGTCCCAGACACTCTATAGCACCTACAAACAATCCCATCCCATCAACTTCTACAAATATGAAGCTAAATCCCATCCAGTCAAACCATAACTGGCTGTCCAAAGCGCCCTATCGACTTAAGACTTTGCCGAAACAACTTTCTGCGCCCTGCTCCCACATCTGATCATCCGCTTCATTAGCACTGTCCTTCAAAATATCCATCCTCCTGAGCGTCCTAAAATACTCCAACAAGTCACCCTGGTAACCCATTCTGTGTTCCGTTTAAATGGCATTGCCACATACTCCCAAAACCACTCCCACTTCCTGTTTTCCGACTAGACAACCTCATCTCATACGTTACCACTCAATCTCGTACAGTACGTCCACTCCCACAGCATCCAATCCTACACCACAGCATAGCTAAATCCTCCTCATTAACACAACCCACACAAACCCCTAATAACTTTTCTCCATCCCTCCATCCTTGCAACGTTGGGTCTCTTTTCCCATCCTCCGTTCACTCTCCACTACCTGGCGCTGCACACCAGGCCTAATCAAGACCAGCACCGTCATCCGTAATCCGGCAAAACCAAGAAGCATTACCCTGCACTAAACAATATTTTCTTTTACTACCATTCAGTGATTTTTAGTACCATTTGGCGGTATTGACGGTGCCTTCTCCGACAGCATACGGCGCGTTGCGCGCCGCTTAGGTCACCATAAAGAGACATTTAAATCGGCCGCCGCGAGCCGCTGCTACTGAGGGCTCGCCATACGTTGCCAAGTGGCGCTATACACGGAGCTGGCGGAACACAGAGCAGTGAGACCTTATGAACCTAACACGACTCTACTGCTACTCCGACGGATAGTGAAAACTGTAATCCTGTACCAGTGGAACAGAGAGAGAGAGAGAGAGAGAGAGAGAGAGAGAGAGTGCAGAGAGACTCAAGGACGAAAAAGTTCCTTATGATTAATGCTGTATGCAGGATGAAGAAAAAATGCCGCAGTTCGAGGACACCATGCGATTCCTCATGCGGAGCCAAGACAAAAGTTTATTTAGCAAAAGCAGATCGGATGCATTTTGAAAATATGTATGAAAACGAGGAGATGGCAACACTGTCACATCGGACAGCGTATCGGAATGTACAGAGGAAAGTGTATCACACTGCACTACTGTACCACCCGCCGTAACTCACGGAGTAGACTGCTGGCTCATCAATTCTCCATCCACCATGGAGCTATGGTTTGAATCCTGGTCAAGTTCATTTATTTTTTATTTTTTAGACGTCAGTTCCTTAGTTACCGTCCTTTGTAAGCGGAACATCATTTTGCCACACGACAATAGCCTCTCGCATGACAGACGGATCCAGTAAACTGTATGCATGTGTCTACTAACCACGCAAGGCACAACCATAACTGGTACAAACGATGAATACTTCGGTACGCTTTTGGTGCTTGGTGAATCCGATAACCAAGTTGATACTGCTGCTGGTACGTATGCTGCACAATACCCTGAAAGGCGCACATCCTACTACGAATGTTTTTTTGCCGCCAGGAGCAAAGCGTTAAGGAAACCGGTGATCTTTGTCCGCAAGTAATGGACAGAGGTCGTTCAAGGACTAGACGTACTCTTCAAAAGACGCGACTCTTGAAATCTCACCGAAGTACCTGTCACACTACAAGGCAATTCCGGATATGTCAAAGACTGGTTGTTGGAACGTTGTATGGTGAATTACCTTTGTATCACTACACGTTAACTCAACAACAGTAGGTAGAAGAACGCATTCAACGATTACAGTTTTGTATACGGCTTTTGCACCGAGAGGAAGATAACGAACACTAAAATAACGTGATACGGAATGACTGATCCATCTTCACTCGTGAATGTATTTTCAACCGCCGCAACAGCCGTTATTGGTGGGAGCACAACTCACAAGTCACCCTTGAACGCGGTTTTCAGGCACGGTTTGGTATAAAGCTGTGGGCTGGAATCGTGGGAAGAGTGCTTTTGGTACCTTACCTGTTGCTGGACAGGTTGAATGCGTCCCTATATTTTATGTTTCTTTGCAATACTTTGCTTGGCGTATAAGAATACTTTCTGCTTGGTGTTCGCCGACAGCTTTGCTTTCAGCACGATGGTGTACCGCCGCACTTGCAGATGAATGTGAGGAAGTATTGAAAGGAAGCGTTTCCAGGGAAATGGCTTGGTCTTGGAGATCCAGTGTTCTGGCTTCCACGTTCCCCGGACCTTAATCCACTACATTTTTTTTTTGTGGGGCGCTTAAAGGAATAAGTATATAGTACTCCACCCATGGATGTACACGACCGAAAAGCTCGTGTGCATGCCGTTTCGGCAATGGTGGATGCAGGTTTGTTGCCTAGGGTCCAGCGAAAGGCGAAATGTTCGAAATTGCAAGGTGGTCGTTTTAAACATCTTCTCTAAAGTGTATGTTGCTCATACGTGTAAATACCGGCTCCGTGAATAATTGTGCGTGCTATATTGTGCAACTTAGTGTAGCCTACTTATTATTGTTATACAGACGATATAACTGTTCCAATATTATTTTCTGTTGACTTTATTTGTGTCATGGGCGAAACAGAATGGTCGTTTACGACAGTTAGTAACAGAAAGAAACGCACTGTGGTGGTGTGAATTGGATACAATTTGATCCTTTAACTGAAAAAAAGAAGTTCGGCGCGAACGCAACTCGAACTTCAGCGAGTCTGCCTATCCGTTCCCGACAGCGTTGCCTCGTATCGTTGAGCTAATGGGACAGCTCTGCCAGAGCGCAAAGTTCATGGCACCAGGTCTTGGCCAAGTGTTGCGGGAGCCTCGTTTTTTAAGGCGTTTCTACGGAACCTATTGTCTGGACTAAGTTTTACTAGATATACTTCTGTCTTGAGCTGGGCTTATGAATCGCATGCTGACCGCCAAGTGTGGCATTTTTTCTTCACCCTTTATATGCACTGTAAATAATTACATTTGTTTTGATCCTTCTATAAAGTTTGATGTGCCGTAGTGTGTTCATTCACCTCTTTACACCGACGGATACTTCAGCTTTTATGTTTCAAAAACCTGTAGGTGGTATAGCAGGCTAATCGCTGCTGCCAGACCGTCCCCACCCCTGGATAAGAGCTCACATCGGCCGGCCTCCGACTGCTCGTCACCTCCAACGACAGTAATGCGGATGACCGGGTCTGCTGACCACCTGTAGTCTAAAGCATCGCGACATAAAAAGCGCGTTATGCATAAACACAGATAATAGGCGAAGAAAATGAGACACTATTGCACTAAGAGCCAAAGAAACTGGTACACCTGCCTTATACCGTGTAGGGCCCCCGCGAGCACGCAGAAGTGCTGCAACACGACGTGGTATGGACTCGACTAATGCCTGAGGTAGTCCTGGAGGGAACTGACACCGTGAATCCTTCAGGGCTGTCCATAAATCTGTAAGAGTATGAGGGGGTGGAGATCTCTTCTGAACAGCACTATGCAAGACATCCCAGATATTCTCAATAATGTTCATTTCCGGAGATTTTGGTGGCCAACGGAAGTGTTTAAACTCGGAGGAGTGTTCTTGGGGCTGCTCTGCAGCAATTCTAGATATGTGGGGTGTCGCACTGTCCTGCTGTAACTACCCAAGTCCGCCGAATAGCACAATGACATGAATGGATGCAGGTGATCTGACAAGAAGCTTACGTACGTGTCACCTGTCAGAGTCGTATGTAGACGTATAAGGGGTCCTATATCACTCCCACTGCACATGCCCCACACCTTTATAGAGCCTCCACCAGCTCAAACAGTCCACTGCTGACATGCAGGTTGTACAGATTCATGAGATTCTGCCATACCCGTGCGCGTCCATCTGCTCGATACAATTTGAAACGAGACTTGTCCGACCAGCCAACATGTTTCCAGTCATCAATAGTCCAATGTCGGTGTTGACGGGCCCAGGCGAGACCTAAAGCTTTGTGTCGTGCAGTCATTAATGGTAAACGAGTTCGCCTTTATCTCTGAAAACCCACATCGATGACGTTTCGGTGAATGGTCGCACGCTGCTACATGTTGATTGCCCAGAATTGAAATCTGCAGCAATTTGTGGAAGGGTTGCACATCTGTCACGCTGAACGATTCGACTCGCTTCAGTCGTCGTTGGTCCCTTTCTTGCACGATTTTTTTCCGGCCGCAATGATGTCGGAGATTTGAGCCGTATTCTGCCTGTTTACATATCTCTGTATTTGAATACGCATGCCTATACCAGTTTCTTTGGTGCTTCAGTGTGTATTAGTATGGAGATGAAGTGGTGCCATATCGTGAAAGCACACATTCTGATTTAAAAATTATTTTAAAACCGGTGGCAATTGTCACAAAAAAGTCACAGTTTGTATACTGGTTGAGGTAAGTGTTTGTCAGAGGCGAGAAGCAATCGTTTGCGAATCGACTAGTCGTTGACGCCATCAGACACGCTTCCCTGGCAAACAGCAGTAATCTAGACGTGCCCCAATTACGGAGATTTGTTTTCGGCTGGATGCAGCGTTTCTTCCCTAATTTAATGAATTTTTGCTTTCCGAGCGACAGCGCCAAACTAGAGGCCGTGTTTCTAAACCCTCGGATAAGGAGACGTCAGGAAACAGCTTTATTCGAGACAATGAGATTAATTAAAGTAATCGCGTTTCGACAGTGCCTTCGTTATCCTACTTTAATTAATGAATCCACTCGGGGCCTGGCGATGCCAAATCGGGCTCTCGGTTGGGCAGGCCGCCAACTTACGAAATCAAATAATCCGCAGCTTGCGTTCGCATCTCCAGTGTCATCGGAAATGCGACTCTGAACGCAAGCTAATCGGTTTCGCCTCACTTTAAGAAGTTGGTAATTAGCGACAGATGGCAATGCCATCTTAATACTTCAGTCTATTTTACAGGTATAAATTTCTCTCTACTCCACATGGTTCTCTATTAAGGTAACGGTTAACTTCATTCATGAATCAACTCCGGGATACTGAAACCGTCATAATCGTGATGATGATGACTTAAACCGGGCCAAATATCTCACGAAATAAGCATCAAACGAAAATAGCTACAAAGAACGAAACTCGTCTAGCTTGAAGGGGGAAACCAGATGGCGCTGTGGTTGGCCCGTTAGATGGCGCTGCCATAGGTCAAACGGATATCAACTGCGTCTTGTTAAATAGGAACCCCCATTTTTATTACATATTCGTGTAGCATGTAAAGAAATATGAATGTTTTAGTTGGAACACTTTTTTCGCTTTGTGGTAGATGGCGCTGTAATACTCACAAACGTATAAGTACGTGGTATCACGTAACATTCCGCCAGCGCGGACGGTATTTGCTTCATGGTAGATTACCCGTGTTAAAATGGACCGTTTGCCAATTGTGAAAAATGTCGATATCGTGTTGATGTATGGCTATTGTGATCAAAATGCCCAACGGGCGTGTGCTATGTATGGCTGCTCGGTATCCTGGACGACATCATCGAAGTGTCCGGACTGTTCGCCGGATAGTTACGTTATTTAAGGAAACAGGAAGCGTTCAGCCACATGTGAAATGCCAACCACGACCTGCAACAAATGATGATGCCCAAGTAGGTGTTTTAGTAGCTGTCACGGCTAATCCGCACATCAGTAGCAGACAAACTGCGCGAGAATCGGGAATCTCAAAAACGTCGGTGTTGAGAATGCTACATCAACATCGACTGCACCCGTATCATATTTCTGTTTACCAGGAATTGCATGGTGACGAGTTTGAACGTCGTGTACGGTTCTTCCACTGGGCACAAGAGAAATTACGGGATGATGACAGTTTTTTTTTTCACGCATTCTATTTAGTGACTAAGCGTCATTCACCAACAGCGGTAACGTAAACCAGCATAATATGCACTATTGGGCAACGGACAATCCACGATGGCTGCGACTAGTGGAACATCAGCGACCTTGGCGGGTTAATGGATGGTGCGGCATTATGGGAGGAACGATAATTGGCCCCCATTTTAGCGATGGCAATCTAAATGGTGCAATGTATGCTGATTTCCTCGTAATATTCTACCGATGTTACCACAAGATGTTTCACTGCATGACAGAATGGCGATGTACTTCCACCAAGATGGATGTCCGGCACTCCGGTTGAAGCGGTATTGAATAGCATATTTCATGACAGGTGGATTGGTCGTCAAAGCACCATACCATGGCCCGCACGTTCACCGGATCTGACGTCCCCGGATTTCTTTCTATGGGGTAAGTTGAAGGATATTTGCTATCGTGATCCACCGGCAACGCCTGACAACATGCGTCAGCGCATTGTCAATGCATGTGCGAACATTACGGAAGGCGAACTAATCGCTGTTGAGAGGAATGTCGTTACACGTATTGCCAAGTGCATTGAGGTTGACGGACATCATTTTGAGCATTTATTGCATTAATGTGGTATGTATAGGTAATCACGCTGTAACAGCATGCGCTCTCAGAAATGATAAGTTCACAAAGGTACATGTATCACTTTTTTTTTCTTTATTGTTATTTTTATACCTGTTACAGGTAGGCCATCAGCGGGACAGTATGCCGCTCTTCGGCCACAGAGAAAACGAAAGATACAAAGGAAGACAAGCAAAGAATAAACAGGGTGGACACATAGACGGAGACAGACACTTTTAAAATACACGGAGCCGTTCACGGGCATAGAGTCCAAGATAAAATTGTGCAGACACGTGGACACACGCACGCGAATGTTGGAGCACAAAACGAATAACACTGAAACACTTGAGCACGAACGACGTCACACACAGAAACACGAGGCGATGATTTCCTGTGCGCGGAAGTCCACTAAGCGTGTACGAGTCCGGGGACCTACCAAGTGAGGAGGGAGGGGGTGGGGGAGGGAGAGGAGAGAGCAGAGATACCAAGGGCAGGGGAGTTAGGGGGGAGGAAGGAAGGGAGAAGGGGGGGGTAGGGGAAGTCCAGGGCAAGAGGGGTGGAGGAAGGGGGGATGGAGGGAAAAGGAGAGAGAGAGAGAAGGGAGGGAGGGTGCCCAAAGAAAAAAACATAGGAAGTGGGAGGGGAGGATCAAAGTTGGTAGTAGGGGTGGATGGAGGGGATGAGGGCATCATCAGGGAGGGGGAGCTGGCGGAAGCAACCTTGGGAGAGGGTAAGGAGGGTGGAGAGATGGAGAGCAGGTGGGACGTGGAGATATAGGCGCGGCAGTGGGTGGGGGCGGGAGAGGATGGGTGAGACAAGCAGGTGAGGAGTATCGAGTTTATGGGAGGTGTAGAGGATCCATATCCGTTCAAGGAAAAGGAGGAGGTGGGGGAACGGAATGAGGTTGTACAGGATCTGCATGGGGGATGGGAGACAGATGTGATAGGCGAGGTGGAGAGCATGGCGTTCAAGGATCTGAAGGGATTTGTAAAAGGTAGGGGGGGGGGGGCGGAGATCCATGCAGGATGGGCGTAACAGAGGATAGGGCGGATGAGGGATTTATAGGTGTGCAGTATGGTGGAGGGGTCCAGACCCCACATACGGCCGGAAAGGAGCTTGAGGAGACGGAGTTGGGAGCGTCCCTTGGCTTGGATTGTCTGGAGATGGGGGTCCAGGAGAGGCGACGGTCCAGGATGGCGTCAAGGTACTTATGGGTGGGGGTGAGGGCGATAGGACAGCCATAGATGATTAGATAGAAATCGAGGAGGTGGAGGGAAGGGGTGGTTTTGCCTACAATGATCACCTGGGATTTGGAGGGATTGACGTTAAGCAACCACTGGTTGCACCAAGTGGTGAACCGGTCATGATGGGATTGGAGAAGGTGTTGGGAACGCTGCTGGGTGGTGGCAAAGGCAAGGAAGGCGGTGTCCTCGGTAAACTGGAGAAGGTGGACGGGGGTGTGATGGCGGCAGCATGTCCGCTGTATACAAAAGGTACAGAAGGAGGTAGAGGACGGAGCCTTGGGGCACACTGGCAGAGGGAAAAAAGGTGTAGGAATCTGTGTTATGGATGGTGACGTAGGAAGGACGTTGGGAGAGAAAGGAGCTGATCAGACGGACGTAGTTAATAGGAAGGGCGAAGGTTTGGTGCTTCAAGAGGAGACTGGAATGCCATATGTGGTCATAGGCACGTTCCAGGTCCAGGGAGAGGAAGATAGTGGAGCGATGGGAATTAAGCTGTTCGGAAAGGAGATGAGTGAGGTGAAGGAGAAGGTCATCAGAAGACAAGGACGGCTGAAAGCCACGCTGTGTAACGGGAAGGAGGCGGTGCTGGTGGAGATGCTGGTGGATGCGGCGGGTGAGGATGGATTCCAAGACCTTGCTGAAGACCGAGGTAACGCTGATGGGACGGTAGGAGGAGACGGCTGACGGCGGTTTCCCGGGTTTAAGGAACATCAGGATACGAGAGGTTTTCCACAGGTCGGGGTAGTAGCCAGTGGACAGGACTGCATTGTAGAGCCTGGCCAGGGTGGAGAGGAAAGAGACAGGAGCTTCACGAAGGTGGCGGTAGGTGACATGCTTGAGACTAGGAGCAGTGTTGCGTTTTGTGTGGAGTGTAGCAATGAGATCCTGTGTAGTGATAGTGGCATTGAGTTCTGTGTGTGCCATGTTGTCCAAGTACTGGAAACCAGGTGCAAGGGGGGGGGGGGGGGACAGAGGTGTAGAGGTGTCAGTTCGATCGCGGTCATCCGGGAAGAAAGAGTAATCGAACTGGGGATCGTCGGGGATGGAAAAGATATCAGAGAGGTAGGAGGCAAAGTGATTGGCCTTACTAAGGTTGTCAGGGAAGGGGTGATCATCGTAGAGAAGAGGATAGTAGGGAGAGGGTTTAGTTCCGGTAAGGTGACGGAAGGCTGACCAGAACTTGGACGAGTTTATAGGAAGGGTAGCATTTAAACGGGTGCATGTCTGTCGCCAGTCCCGGCGTTTCTTAGCTGTGAGCAAGTTTTGGATGTGTCGCTGCAGTTGCTGGTGGCGTCGTAGTGAGTCCGGGTCATGCGTGTGGAGGAAGGCACGGTAGAGACGGCGGGATTCACGGAGGAGGAGGATGGCCTGTGGGGGTAAGGTAGGACAGTGGGGGTGGATGGCGACAGTAGGGACGTGGGCCTCCATGGCCTCAGACAAGGTCTGCTGGAGAAAGGAGGCAGCATGGTTAATATCTTCAGGGTGGTGGTAGGTGAAGGGGTGGCTATCGACCTGTGTGGAGAGGGTATCCCGGTAGGCATTCGAGTTGGCACAGGAATAATCATGGACGTACTTCAGGGGAGGGTCATTGCGAGGATCGGTGCGGGGGCGACGACCGTTTGAAATGGTGAGGAGGACAGGGAGATGGTCGCTACCAATGGGGTCCAGGACATCCACCGCTATGAGGCCAAGGAGGTTAGGGGAGGAGAGGATGACATTGGGAGTGGTGTTGGATTCAGGATGGGTGTGCTGGGGAATGGGGACGAGGTCGCCTTGGAGGGAGGAGAGGAACCAATGCCACCACTGTAACTGGGTGGCGGAACGACTATGGATGTTGAGGTCGGCGGCAATCATGTAGGAGGAGAAGGTATGGTCAATGTGGGAGAGGAAGACGAAAGGAATAGGGGCGTTAGGGAGGACACAGATGGTGGCGCAGGTGACGGTAAGGCCGGGGAAGAAGAGACTAAGGATCAGATGTTCAGTGGGGTCGGGAAGGGGAGGTTGGAGCCAAACCAGGATCTGGCTGTGGTGACCAATGGCAACTCCACCAGGCGCAATGGGGAAAGGATTATCGGAGCAGTGAAGGAGGTAGGGCGAAGTGTGGATGGTGTGGTGGGGTTGGAGGAAGGTTTCATTTAGGAGGAAGGCATCCACGAGGTGGGTGGCAATTGTGTGCAGGAAGAGGGTCTTGTTGGTGGGAATGGAGCGGATGTTGTTGAACAGGATACGGTGCTGTTGCGCCATGACAAGGGTTTAAACGAGGGTGTCAAGACGGGAAAAGGTTAAATGGGCCTGGTTGTGGGAGTAGGTGGCATACATTTTAAGGTGGAAGACGGAACGGGTGGCGAGTGATATCTGTTGGAGGGTCTGGGGGTTCTGGAAATGGTGAACATTTTGGAGTACGATGATAAGGAATCTGATGATGTCCTCAGCGGTAGGGGGGGGGGGGGCGAAGGGAATTGCCAGGAGGGGTGGGGGCGTGCAGAGGGCGGACAGGGACGGTGAGTTCAGGAGTGGTAGGAGGGGGTCGGGCCTTACATTTTTGGGAGTACGTAGGATGAGGGAGATTACAGGTCTTACAGGAGGGAGGGGACTGGAGGTTGGGACACTGCCGTAGGAAGTGTACTTGCTTACAGTGCGGGCAGGTGGGGGCCTTGTGGCACTCAGATGTTGGGTGTGCGTTGTATCGCAAACACCTCTGGCAGCGGAGGGATTGAGGAGGGGAACGGGAGGGGTCAACTTTGTAACGTTGGTTAAAGAGGAGGGCACGCTCCTTCAGGAGACGGTCTATGGAGGGGACGTGTTCGGAAAAAACCCACATAAGGTGAGGGAGATGGGAGAGTGAGGAGTGGGGGGATGGACTGAGGGTGGGGGGGGGGGGTGATTGGGCACACCACGTGATAGTGGTGGCGGTGGCAGAGGGAGATGTGTAGATGATGGCGGTGGTGGTGGCTGTAGTAGTGGTGGTGGGGGTCGACATTGTGACAAGGAGAAAGACACAGGACAGGACAAAAGGACAGAGGCAAACGAGGGATGGGCAAGCAGATGAAAAACAGAAGAAAAAGGACGTAGAGTGACGAAGAAGACTGGGGCCGAAGCCCCACTCTGCTGCTGCTAGCGGGGGGCGACCCGGCTGGCTGGCAGGCAGGAACGCTGGCTGGCTGGCAGGCAGGAACGCTGGCTGGCTGAACGCTGGCTGGCTGGCAGGAAAGCTGGCTGGCTGGCAGGAACGCTGGCTGGCTGGCTGGCAGGAACATTGGCCGACAGGGACGCCGCCGCCGCTACTGTTGCTGCTGCTGCTGCTACTGCTGCTGGCTGGGACCGCTGCTGGCTGGGACCGCTGCTGGCTGCTGGCTGCTAGGCTGGACCGCTGCTGGCTGCTGGCTGGACCGCTGCTGGCTGCTGGCTGGACCGCTGCTGGCTGGCTGGCTGGCACCTGCAAAAACCTATCGCTTCGATTAGTGACCAAATGTCACAATCGAAGGCGGTATTCTTGCGAATTATCGCCGGAGATGTACATGTATCACATTGGAACAACCGAAATAAAATGTTCAAACGTACCAACGTTCTGTATTTTAATTTAAAAAACCTACCTGTTACCAACTGTTAGTCTGAAATTATGAGCCCTATGTTTATTACGGCGCCATCTGACACAAAGCGAAAAAAGTGGTCCAACTAAAACATTCATATTTCTTTACGTACTACACGAATACGTAATAAAAAATGAGGGTTACTATTTAAAAAACGCAGTTGATATCCGTTAGACCTATGGCAGCGCCATCGAGCGGGCCAACCATAGCGCCATCTGGTTTCCCCCTTCAAGCTAGACAAGTTTCGTTCTTTGTAGTTTTTCGTTTGACGCTTATTTCGTGAGATATCTGGGCTGGTCACGATCAAAGGACCACCTTGTATATTTAGGCCGCCCGTGTCATTACCTCTGCCATACTGAGGTTTGAAAAAGATAGCAAAGTTACGTGACGGGTGAGAAGAAACAGTCATTTTAGTTATGTGCTACGTGTAAGTGGAGCAGTCCGTTAGAGCTTTTTAATTTACACCTGAAATAGAGCACTAATTTTATGAATTCCGCAGCTACTGTATTTCTAAATGGTGTGATGTCAGGAGAGGGGTTATTACACTTTAAGAAGTGCCGTGTTTGAAACCTGAATGTTGCGGTTAAATGCGCTGTTTAGCGAGAGCGTAGACGTGATGTCTGAGCAGTTTGTCACAGAGTTGCTAAAGGTAGGAGCGGCGTTCGTTATGTAATGAAACTCATTTTTTTCTCAGTCAGTTTCGGTTGATAAAATGCGGAATTTGTTATGCGACGTTGTGAAATACTCCCACCTCAGCCCCTAAAGTTTCATGAACTTCCAATAGGTTACGGCACCGTCTGTAACGGAGGCGCTTTTCACGCAGAGAGCTGTCATTCATTTCTTCTGGCGAAAAACCGTAGCGTCGCAGATGTTTATAGACGCTTGTAGAGAGTCTACAGAGACCTGGCAGTGAAAACAGCACGGTGAGTCGTTGGGCGAGGCATCTGTCATCATCGCAACACAGTCGCGCAAACCTGTCCGATCTCCCGCGTGCCGGCCGGCCGCACAAAGCTGTGATTCCTGCAGTGCTGGAACGTGCGGACACTCTCATTCGAAGTGATCGACCGATCACAATAAAACACCTCGTTGCGAAACGGGATGTCTCTGTTGGTAGAACTGACACTTTTGTCCACCGGTTTGAGCAGTAAAAGATTTGTGCCCGCTGCGTTCCTCGTCGCTTATCAGAAGACCATAAAGAGGAACGAAGGATCGTCTGTGCCGAATTTCTTGCTAGTTACGAAGCTGATCGTGAAAATTTTTTGTCGAACATCATCACAGGCAATGAAACATGGGTTCATCTCTTCGAACGGCAATACATGAGTGGTGCCACACCGCCTTTTCTGCGAAGATGTTCGAAGTCTCAGTCTCGGCCAGTAAAGTCATGGCGACGATCTTCTGGGACGTTGAAGGGGTTATTGTGTTTGATGTCCTCCATCGTGGTGCAACAGTCAACTCTGAATTGTATTGTACTATCCTCATAAAATTGAAAAAAACCGACTGTAGCGCGTTTTGCGCAAACGGACTTATCTTTCTCCATGACAACGCAAGGCCTGAGACAAGTCTGCACACCTAGAAGGAGCTCACAAAACTTCATGGCACAGTGGTTAGCACACTGTACTCGCATTCGGGAGGACGACGGTTCAAACCCGTCTCCGGCCATGCTGATTTGGGTTTTCCGTGATTTCCCTAAATCGTTTCAGGCAAATGCCGGGATGGTTCCTTTGAAAAGGCACGGCCGATTTCCTTCCCCATGCTTCCTTAATCCGCGCTTGTGCTCCGTCTCTAATGACCTCGCTGTGGACGGGACGTTAAACACTACTCTCCTCCTCTCTGCTTCCCATGGCACAGCTCTACAGAGACAACAACTGCATTGGACTGTTCCCCCTCATCCACCCAACAGCTTGGATCTCGCACCTTCCATCTGTCTGGCACAACAAAGGCCGCACTCAGCGGGAAGCAGTACTTGGACGATTGGGAAGTTATTGATGCAGCGCGACGCTGGCTCCGAAGTCGACCACTAGAGTAGTACCAAGCTGGCACACAGGCCCTCGCAGTGACGTGGCGGGAGGCCGTCGCATTGAATGGAGCCTATGTTGAAAAATGTGATTTTGTAACCAAAATACTTTGCAATAATATAGTTCAATGGAACCGTGAATAAAAGCAACCTGGTCTTAGAAGAAAAACGTGTTGCATTAGGTACTGAGCGCCCTTCACATCTTAAATCAGCCTAGGGCAGTTACAGGAAAATGTGAATTTTTGTCACCAAACTCGTTTCGTTTTATTGAAAAAAAATCATCAGTGGTATGTGATAAAACATACGATTTGGACTGTTGATTTTTCATATGTGATTTCTGTCGAATTTCGCTTATATCGGGTAACGTCGTCCGTTCGCACGTTTTTGAGGTATTCCTTCATTTGGCACAGTTCTTATGTGCCTAATCCCACATTGCATTGCAGAACTATATATTTCCTAATCTGAAGCACAACGCACTGTAGCACCGCTACAGTTTCTTTCCATCTCACTCATTACCAGTTTAATTGTTGGTTTTACTTTGATCTAAAACTGCTCTATTTTTCTGCCGTTCGTCATATGGGTACTAGATCATTTAATTTGTTATAATGCATTTATTTAAGATGTAAGATAAATCAGGGGGTAGTGATGGAGTTGAAGATCTAAATAGAGAATAGGTAGGGGGGATTTGTGGGGCGTGGGGGGGAGGGGGGGAGGGAGGGGGAGGTGAGTGAGCAGTGAATGGGGAATGCGTTGGTAATGAGATGGAGAAAAGGATTAAGGGGGAAAAGGATGGAATGAAATGGTGGCAGTGGAGGACGAGGGGAGAGATAGAGCGAGAGAGAGTGAAGTTGGGAAAGGAAAACCTATTTTTTAATTACGTGATTGTTCACTTATTTTATAAAGTGCCTGATTTCCTGTGTTTATCTGGTCATTGAATAACTGTTTATTGTGTATTACTTTCAGTACTTATAAAACTGCGGTATCGATAGTTCCGATGCCACAGCGTAGGTGCACGTTTGTAGGTTGGCACTACGAGAGCGGGCGAACTACTCTGACGACAGCGCCCTCTAGCCGACACTGTGGAGCTCAACGACCGCCGCTCTGCTTTTTGCCCATTTGATCAAGAGCAGGCGGCATGGACACATCGCTTCAACTTCAGAGTGTGTTGGCTTGCTATTGAGACTTTGTACTACTTACGACGGCAATACGGTGTAGTTTAACGACGTATAGATTTGTTTAAATTATTTTCATTTAACATATGACCATGTGCAGACTTCGTCACCTACGTCAGTTACAACCCACTTCAAAATTATTTATATCCCTTTTAAATTGTCTCAGAATGGTTCTTGAACGAAACTGTAAAACATCATTTGAGTCGTATGCACAGAATTACGTCACTCGGGCCAATTGGTTTGCGTAAACTTTTTCAATTTTAGACGTCGTTTGTTTCTCTTCAGAATTTATATTGATACACGTTATCTGATTTAATCGATAATAGAACCACATTGAATAAACTTTTTGAGATTCAAAGTCGCGATGAACGCTGTCAAAATCCAATAATCTTGTCAAATATATTATTAATTCATTCACATAATTCTTCATAAATAAATCCTCGGAACACGTATTTCAACTTTAGTAGCATCCACTAGTTTATTATCTTCCTACATACAGACGTGAACTTGAGCCTTGACAAGACAAAACTAACAGTATCAATAAGATTAAACTCTCTACGACGTCATTGTTGTACAAAACATTACGAATTATTCATTTTCAATTTTTAGAAGCACGACGCAACAAATCGGTTTCAGAATCTTCTGTCGCTCTTTGGCTGTCGACCCGCGACGTATAGTGGCCAGCAATTTTCTCTCCGGTCCCGGCAACGAAGATGCTGTCTCCGTTCGTTGCGCCGCCCTCTCCGTACATGAATCATAAAAAAAATACAAAAACTTTAGACACTTCACAACCATTACAAATATTACAAAAATACATAAACAAAACTGAATTAAACTTATATTCACCTGCAAACTGGGCTGACACTGGTGGATGGGTGACGCTTCAATTTCGTCCCACTACAACGGCTTCGCACCTACGTGCTCATCATCGCAAAGTTATGTAACCATTTATTAACTTGTTTTTGCCTATATTAAACATCTTTACACGCAGTACCGAAGTGCTTTACCTCTCCTGCTCCTACTCGATTCCTTCATTCGGCCTTATGGCCAAGTAAACGAAGAATATAACTCCGTGTAGTGAAGACGGCGGCAGGCTGCGAATTAACCGACATTGAACGTGGGATGAGAATCGTTGCAGACGCCTGGGTCAAACCACATCGAGATAACTAAAAAATTCCGGTTTCCGTGGCCAACACTGTCTGGGATGAATCTTCAGTAAAGCATATAGAATGTTTCCATAAGCGTGAACCGTCACACAGGACGAGCACAAGAAGGCTTCATATAACGTCGCAACGTCAGGCTTCAGCAGGAAACGGACGAGCAACACATTCAGCAACTTCTCATGATCTCTGGCCACTTTATATTTTATATGTAGTACGATAGTTAACATATTTTCTCCAAATTTCCCAACTTTTATACGCTAGTTACTGTATTAAATTCCGGCCAAATAGAGAAGTACGAACCACAGATGTGAAACATTGTATTTACAGCTGTTTCCGTATATACTGTTTACAAGCGCAAGAAACATTTTTCTTCACTGAAATCAGATTTCCTTCAGTGCTGTGCGTCATACGGTTCACTGTTTACTGAGAGGGTACTTGCAGAAAATGCCTACGAAAAACTTTAACAACAGACGCGACCATGCGCGCGTACTATGATGTCATAACATAGTCGGCAAGAGCACAAGGGGGCGCATGTGGTCCTATGTTGTATTTTACGCTGTCCTCATTTTGTGTGCTATAGCCCCATTCGCCTCACATAGACATTGTAAGGGCACCGATGACCCCGATGTTGAGCGCCCTCCAGATGCAGTAGCAACAGTAACAACAGCCGAATCGGCAGGTGTTGTGACGGTCAAGAAGGCGAAGTTTTATAGTTGTGGGCCGTACAAGGCCGAAAGAGCTTTGCGCGTGGTCAATAGGTGGCGCCACCTTGACGGTCTATGACTGGCGGAGCTAAAAGTATGAGAAATCCTGACTGCAGGTCAGCTAGCCTGACACTTTGAACACCCAATGTGAAAGTCCCGACAGTTTGAATGAATTAAAGAAGGTAGCCGCCTTGGACGAACTAACTGAGTGGAGGAAATATGAAATAAGGGAAACGCTAAATACAAGCTAGACCATAGCAGTGACAGAGAAACCGGTAACATGGTTTTAAAGACAAAAATTAGACGAGTGCGTGACTGAAGAAGCTCCCTCGCTACGATATTTATTTTGAAATATATTAAACGTTAAATATTTTGAATATAAAATAATCTTTAAAAATTAGTAACTCACTAATGCCTTAAGCGATTAAGACCACCATAGTATCAATGGAGCATGGATGTCAGTGAGCATTATCGAACTGTTTTAATACATTTTCTGCAAATATTTCGGATTTCAAACTACAGGACAGAATGTATTTTCCGCGCATGAAAAATTAATTCTCCGGCAAATAAGGAATGTAACAGTAAAAGTAGCTGCAACATCAGTAAACAGAGGTCATTAGGGATAGATAACTGTAATTGGTTTAACTACTTTGTCCAAACGAGAAGACACCAACATGTGTAATTGTTTAATTTTTGTTAGTGGTATAACGACGAACGGCAGTGGCCACATAAGCAAAAGCACTATCCTTTGGGGAAACCATTAAAGCTAGTATACAAAAACTTAGAGCGGCATTGACTAGCTGATAAAATTTACGTCTATATTCATGCGTAATGTGTCTTTAAAATACTAAATTTATAGTTTATACATGTTTTCTAAAGTCAGAAACACTTTATTTTGACTCACATTCGGTGTGAGCCTATAAGTAGCCCTATCTGTGGCCATTTCACAGATCTCGGCCCACGGCTGAAACTGTAATGTCCTCAAGTGTTAGCGGATTTCGTGACTATGTTTTCGCACAGTAGCGCTGAGACGATTTTATCGCTGTTTAACATACACTGCGATTACAATGAAATTAATATATCTGTAATTGTATTAGCTATGCAATTTTAAGTGAAGAAGGACCGGCAACCTTTTGTTCTCTCTCCTCCTGGTCAGCCATTGTCTGGCACGGTCAAAAAAAAAAAAAAAAAAAAAAAAATCTTGCTTGCTCAACATTATGTAGAGGTTTTGTTATTTGTGCTCATTTTACATAATAATAACTATTTAATTTCATTGTGTTTGTTATTACGACTAATCATACCTTTTTTCCTCAACTTTTTTCATGAATTTGATAATTAAATGTGGCTTACTTTGTGTGGGGATGTCTGTTATTGAATGATCGCGTATTAACGGCACCAATCAGTGCTTTCGGACTAGAACCTGCATCTAAAGTTTCACTTCTCACAAAACGATGTCCGATAGGTTTTAGGCGTAACTCACGTCCCAAAATTATATTCGCCAACAGACAATACCGGTAGAGGAGCCTAGCTAAAAAATATGGACCATGATGGTGCTAATTAAATTCCAATTTCAATATTTAAAAAATATCTTTACATGATTTTTCAAGTACGTAATTTTTTTTGATTTAATTGAAGATTCATTTATCGAAAGCCAGAATAATATAAAATTAAATAATAATAAAAAATAATAAAAAGACACCATTATAAAGCCGAGCTCGCATACAGGCAGGTTGTGAGGCAGGAAGTCATCTCGTGTGTGTAACCGAAATATTTTCTGACTATTTGGTCGGGACTGAAATAACTTTACCTTGTTTATACCCGGAAGAAATTCACGTCGCGTGAACTGATGGTTGGGACTTGCAAATATTTCGCAAAAAGTTTGAAACATTGTTCAGCGTTTGGATTCCGGATAATATTGCGTAAAGCGACTTTGTCTAAACATCTATGAACTATTTGTTGTTATCTTTGATGGTGACCTGCATTTAAAAGTATCACAGTTACAGAGTTTCAACTTAGAAGTGTGCTGAAGCACTTCGAATAATTTTCATGGTTTTGCTAAAGGTTATGGGAACACGTGATGCTGGTCGACCTACTTAGGTTCTCGCATTGACAAATATCATTTCAAAAATAAATTGTGGTGAACAGCGTGAAACGCTATTTAGTTTGTTTTTTCTGGAATAAATTCATTCTGTGAAACGTGAACATTATTCCATCGTAAATTCCTGCCTGAAGTTTTAATAAACTTGTGAGTGCTTTCATTCAGGGTTAAATGCAACGGATGCGTTGGCTGGCCCCCGGACAGTGACAAAGCGAATATTTTGAAATCCAACCACGCTTTGGAGAGCCCTATGAACATTGTTTTTCTTGCTCTACGAGTCGAACTTTGATGGAAGCAACAGTTAATAACTTCACCATTAGTCATTTACTTTTTTATTGAGCAAGCAGCAAGAACAACAGGACATTTTAAAACAAACGTTTTTACTCCCACAGATGTTAACACAAATTACATGGCATACGCTTGGTCTCGTCCGGGATCAAACAAACATCTCACCCCCTTCACTAAGTAATAACCCAGTAATTACGTCGCATTACGAGGGACTAGAATGCAACATATCAGTTTAGTAGGAAATAGTTTTCACATGAACACTCAAAAGTACGTTTAAGATGTATCGAATATAGTGGTAAAGATATTTATAAGAAATCAAGTACTACGAAGATTTTAGCACCTCAGAACCGCCTTCAATTATTTTAGTCATATCAGTAAAAGTACAGACAAACTGCACCTATGGAAACTCGCACTTTGCGTGTTTCTACAAAAAAGCGGCTGTCTTATTTTTCTTTTACGTGCTAAATGCTGAGGAAAATTACGAGTAAAAACTAATGGCTCTGCTAAAATAGAAGTTTTCTAGGTATAGAGCTACACCATGTGGTAGAAAAACAACTAGTTTTTACAACCTGACGCTGCTCTAAACCGAGAAAACTTTTGCGTTTGCTGACTCTGGCCAGGAAAGCCTATGCACTCACATAATGCTGCAGCATCTGATATTAAGGATCTCAGTATCGTTCATGGTATAGCGTACTGTGGTCACTGGCCATAAAATTATTGCTTCCCAAGCATGGATTCTGAACATTTATTCGTACGTCGTCAGTAAATAAACCGTTAACTAGTATTGATGATTACATGAAAACATATTACGAAGTTCGTATCACAGACAGAACAAATACAAGTAATTAACATTACATGAAGTTCCGCACCTACTTTTACTAGTCCATAATAACGCCTGTGTTAGTAAATTTTTGATATTTATACGCAAATAAATACTTCCAAACAGAATTGCACTCACATCTTGTCAGTAAGAATTTCACTCCTTATTTTCTATCTACTGTATAATTCAATGAATTAATAGCCAAAATTTTGGTTTTTGAAACTTCCTAATTCCTGTATCGAAAGACGATTATCTGATATTTTTCGTGCAACTCAACGTTTCACAAGTCTAAAACTTCATAATAAAAGTCTTATCATGTACGACTACATCTATACTCTGGAAGCCGCCTTATGGTGCGAGGCGGAAGGTAATTCGTGTCCTAATGTCACTTCCCCCTTCCCTTGTTTCAGTTTCGAATGGTTCGCGGGAAAGATGGTAAGCCTCTTTGTGGGCTCCAGTGTAACTGGAATTTTCTTGAAGTGTACATACGAGGAACCAACACATCTGCTGACTCTTCAGGAGCTACGCTCTCGGAACGTTAACAGTAAACCACACCACGACGCAGACCGCCTCTCCAGCAGCGTCTGCCGCCGGAGTTGGCCGAGTATCTCCGTGACGCTTTCGCGCTTAGTAAATGAACCTATAACAAAACGCGCTGCTCTTCTTTGGATCTTCCCTATTTCCTTTGTCAGTCATATCGGGTACAGATCCCACACTAGCGAGCAATATTCAAGTATTGGACAAAAAAGTGCTTTGTAAACTACTGCCTTCGTTGATGGACTGTTATTTCCTGAGGATTCTTCTAACGAATCTTAGATCGGCATCTGCCTTACTTGGGATTAATTTTATGTGCTTCTTCCACTGCAAATCGCTCCGTACGCATAATCCCAGATATTTTTTGGAAGTAACTGCTTCCAGTGATTGCTCCGCAATCATTTAATCGTACAATAATGAGTCTTTCTGTTAATGTATTCGCAGTACGTTACATCTGTTTATATCGTGGGACAATGCCCACTCCCTGCGCCAAGTGTCGAACCTCTTCAGATCTTTCTGCATTTCGCTACAATTTTCTAACGTTGTGACTTCTCTTAATACAACAGCCTCATACGTAAAAAGCCTTATGGAGCTTCCTACGTTATCTAACTGGTCATTTATATACATATATTGTGAAAAGTAGTGGTCCTCTAACACACCCTTGGGGCACGACCGAAGTTTCTTTTATGGTTGAAGATTCCTCTCAGTTGAGAATGGCATGCTGTGTTCCATTTGTCAAAAACTCTTCCCAACCAGTTGGACTGATATTCCATACGCTCGTATTTTGCTGACTGGGCAGCAGTGTTGAACTGTTGTCTGAAAAAGCTATAATGATGAGAAATTAGCGTTTATTTCACGACTGGCTGTTACTGATACTCACCTATCAGTTGATGTGGATGTTGATTTCCACATAGTGGCGTCATCTACCATCAAAGGCACTTACGCAGTTGCCAACAGATTAGCCGAGCAAGACTGCATCAGGGAGCCTACATCTCTTCAGGGAATTCCTGCTTCGTCACTCACTAAAATTCTTGCCTGCTGGATCTGCTAAGTTCCACTGTGTTACGAGGAATTTCGCTAACTTACATCCCCGACGCTTCTGACAGAGCGAGGAGTTTCCAGAACGCTGAAATTTTCTCATAAAATTACCTTGTGTGTACATTTAGGTTTACTTGGGAGATCGTGTATAAAGCACACAGCAGCCGGTTATGTAATACCCTGGAGCGTATGATTTCGTATTGCGCCCCACTTACCGCTAGCTTCATAACGCTAGTTTTAAACGCACGGGATGCCGTACGCCTCCCTCTGAAAGTAGGCCTAACGAGACAAGCGGTAGCGCAGACAAATCGATAAACTAAGGCTATATGTTACTGTCTAAAATAATTTAACTATTCGAAAAATAAGAATACTGAACACAGTGTAAAAAATACGGTAGTGATTACTTTTTGGTGGGAAATATCGTTTCTTATTTTGCACAACGTCCAACGAATGTCGTACAAGGCAGTTCCCACTTGTATGAACGACAACCACAATAGTAATGTAATTAGTATTAAAATATATTTGTCCTTCAATAATTATATCTAGTGTTTTAGCTAAATATTTTTTAAATTAATTATTAGTTTTTTCCAATCTACAGTTATGAATTATTGTCTTGAAAAGTATTCTTTGCGCCTTTAGGGGTTGGCATGGACGTGCAGGATATGACAAGAAAAAAATGTCGAATATTAAGTGTAATACTGATGCTGTTGTTAAACAAACGATGGAAATATACAGTACAGAATATCGTAGCTGTTTATTACCATTAAGTAATACTGAGCAAAGCTGATTAATAATGAGCTCTTACTGTAGGGAAGCACTTGAAGTGGTTCTTGATAGAGAGCTGTATTAGGATTAGAATTAATCAATATTCCGGGCTATTACGCTGTGGTCGAACGGATTTCACTTTAAAACCAAACATTTCCTCCCCGTCTGGAGAGGACATTTTCAGCGTGGATCGTGGCTCCTTTGACTGTCTGATTTACGCTCTGTCTCGCTACTGACTGCAGCAAAATTCCGTTTATGCGTGCTCCAGCGCAGTGGCGTGACGTCACATGCATTTAACGGAGGCCCACGAGAAAGACAGGCAGCGGCGCATACGTCACAGCACGTGACTCTGCACGTCTTATAAGTGCCAGCAGCCGTTTTCGCCGGGGAGCGAGCAACTATGTCAGACGAATTTGTTAATTCTTGACTACGTGTTCAAGTGCATGCAAGCTTTCAATAGCACACGACGAAATTAAGACCCTTAGCGGGTGATTTTCAGTTATAAATTTATTTCTTGTGGGCTCTGCACGGAGCCGAGCGACCGCAAAGTGTGACGGACAAACCGACTACTGTGACGTCACAAGAGCTTTGCAGGGCCCATATACCTCGTTGGCCCCGGTTGAATACCCGAGTGCAATTGGCCGTTGTCGGTTGCCACCGCCCGCTGTTGCTACCAGACCATTTTGAAAGACTACTACTTATCTTCGGCACGGGGAAACAGGTGTCACTCATTTTCACGCCCTCCTCCTTCCTTCTCAAATTACTGGGCATTTAACAATCTCTATGGCCTCTCTGTGTAGCCTTGGATGACATCCGTTTGTGGCTGCCAGTGCCTGAGTCCTATCAAAATGAATATGGCGGTCTCCTCGCTAAAAGCATGTCCCGCAACAGCTGATCTGTTAGTCTCCCCCGCTTCTACAGTTGTCCTTGTGCTCTTCTTGTCGTTTCGTGACCATTCTTTTTGTAGTACCGACATACACCTCCCCACAACCACACGAAATCCTATAAACAGCTCCTTATCCAATGGTTTCGAGAATACTTGGCCACTTTTAGGTGATGCTGTATATTCCAGGTGATTTTGTAGATTTCCGTAATGTTACGTTTTTTCAAGAAGCTACGATCCCCCCCTGAAAACCTCCTCCGCATAATAGCCTGGTGTATTTTATTAATTGACATTTCCGGCCGTAAAAGTTTACATTTAATAATGTATTAGGGTTGTGGTGAGAGGCGTAATGCAGGGGGTGCTATGGGAGGTGAAGGTGGGTGGAAGCCGGGCGCTGGAAGGCAGTGGAAAAAAGAAATGGTTCAAATGGCTCTGAGCACTATGGGACTTAACTTCTGAGGTCATCAGTCCCCTAGAACTTAGAACTACTTAAACCTAACTAACCTAAGGACATCACACACACTCATGCCCGTGGCAGGATTCGAACCTGCGACCGTAGCGGTAGCGCGGTTCCAGACTGTAGCGCCTAGAACCGCTCGCCCACCCCGTCCTGCGAAGGCAGTGGAGGGAGGGCTTTTAGCACCTCTAGGCTTTATAATGGCTTCAATTTCACGAGGAAGAGAGTCCACAAGAAAGGAATTTTCAGTCTGCAGCGGTGTGTGCGCTGATATGAAACTTCATAGCAGCTTAAAGCTGTGAGCGAACTGGCAGTCGAACCTGGGACCTTTGCATTTCGCGGGCAAGTGCTATCCCAGCTCAACTACCAGAGTACGATTCACGACGCGTCGTCACCGCTTTATTTTTGTCAGTACATTATCTTCTACTTTGCAATCTTTACAGAAGTTCTCCTCAAAACTTGTGGGAGTACTAATCCTGGAAGATAGGATACTGCCGAGCTACACCCTGGGACATTGTTACCAGAATTAACTTTCACTCTGCAGCTGTGTGTGCGCTGATATGAAACTTCCTGGCAGGTTAATGCCTTGTGCTTTGGCTAGGCAAAGGTGGCAAGTTCGAGTCCCAGACCAGCACACATTTTAACCTAACAGGAAGGTTCAGAGTCCATAAGTTTCTTCAAGTATTTATTTATTTACGGAAAATTCAAAAACCTGCTCTTTGAGATTTTAAAACAGATCGTACAGCTTACAATTCTCGTTTGCCATCTTTGTTGTAGTTGTTTTGTTTTGTTTTTATCTGCAGCATTTGACAAAGAATAACACTTTTTAAAATAACAGTAATTAGTAGCTGAAATTTCTTCAGGTAGGTCATTTCCAGCTGAAGCCCCTCGTTGATTATTAGATCCCGTATAGCTAGCAGATTGTAGGAAGTTCACTGCTTCGTTTCACTTGGTGTCCCATATAGTCCCACACATATTCTATGGAATTATGATCGATTGAGTCTGTGGACCAATAAAGGTGTGAAAGGTTAGCTGGTTGGTCGTCAAAGCAGGAAAATATCAATGTAACCTTGTGAAGAAGATTGCTTTCATCTATGAAGACAAATGTGTACACAGCGTGCTCTTCACAAAGGTGTAGAAGAAGAAAATTTGAAATAAATATCCCGGTTAATGTTCATGGTAACCTGAATGAGTGAAACCATTTTACGAAAAACACCCTCAAGGTATCACATAATCTCCACACCTTTCGGATGAAACGCTCTATTGAGCCTTCGGTACACTTGACACGTTTCAACTTTTTATGATAGCGAACTTGTGAATCGTGGGACCACACTACACGTTTCCACTCACCTACTGTAAAGATCCAGATCTCGTATTGTTTGCTCCAATAAAAACGTAGAGCTTCGTATGTCGCCGCGAGCAATGAACTTCTCCTAGACACACAGCTGCAAGTGTATATAGCATGCAGTCCTCTTCGCACCGACCGCCCGGAAACTAGTTGAGACAAACGTGCATCCACTGACAGCAGCAATGCCCGTCTGATTTGAAACTGTTTGTTAATGATAAAGCGTGACATCTTCTCCCGTCCCAGCAAGTCAGGACCTTTTCACTACCGTTCTTATGTAGCGTTGCATCACTGTGAATGGCACACCATTCCACGTAGAAACGCTGTAGGCCTGCAGCCCGTGTTAGCACGCTAACAATTTGGGAAACTTTATTCATTCTGAGATCACGGAGAAACACGATAGGTGCTTTATTTTTTTATTTTTTATTTTATTGTTTCTTTTTTGTCTCGTCAGTCTCCTATTGGTTTGACGGGGTCCAAGACGATTTTCTCCCGTGTGACAACCTCTCCACATAAGAGTTCAACTTGCACACTACGTCCTTAACTAGCTTTTGGATGTATTCCAATCTCTGCCTTGCGCTAATGGTTTTATCCTAAACACTGAGGTGACGAATGTCATGGGATACCGACATACACATGTACAGATGGTGGTACTATAGCGTACACAAGGGCAGTGCATTGGCGGAGCAGTCATATGAACTCATTTGTTTCATGTGAAATGGCTTCTGAAGTAATTATAGCTGCATGACAGCAATTAAAGGACTTTGAACGTGGAATGGTAGCTATAGCTAGACGCAAGGGACATTCTTTCGGAGATCGTTAGGGAATTCAATATTCCGAGATCCACGGTGTCAGAACCATGCCGAGAATATCATATTTCAGGCATAACTTCTCACAACGGACAAGGCTGTGACCGATCGCCTTCACTTAACGACCGAGAGCAGCGGCGTTTGCATAGAATGGTCAGTGCTAAAAGGCAAGAAACACTGCGTGGAATAACCGCAGACATCAAAATGGGACGTACGACGAACGTATCCGTTGGACAATGTGGCAGAATTTGGCGTTAGGGGGCTATGGCAACAGATAATCGACACGAATGCCTTTGCTATCAGTACTAAATCACCTGGAGCGTCTCTCCGGGGCTCGTGATCATATCGGTTTGACCGTAGACGACGGGAAAACCGTGGTCTGGTGAGATGAGTCCCGATTTCAGTTGGTAAGAGTTGATGGTAGGGTTCCAGTATGGCGGGGACCCCACGAAACCGCCGACTTAAGTTGTCAGCGAGGCACTGTGCAAGCTGGTAGTGGCTCCATAATGATGTGGGCTGTGTTTACAGGGAATGGACTGGATCCTCTGATCAAACTGAACCTATCATTGATTGGAAATCGTTATTTTCGGCTACTTAGAGGCCGAAACTTTCTGCAGATTAAAACTGTACCAGAGCGAGACTCGAACTCCGGACCTTTGCCTTTCACGTGCAAGTGCTGTACCGACAGAGTTACCCAACCACGACTCGCGACCCCTCCCCACAGCTTCAATTATGCCAGTACCTCGTCTCCTACTTTCCAAACTTCACAGCAGCTCTTTTGCGAACCTAGCAGAACAAGCACTGTTGGATGAAAGGGCATTGCGGAGACATGGCTTAGCTACAGCCTGGGGTAAGTGTGCAGGAAGAGGTTTTCTCTCTGCAGCAGAATGTGCGCTGATGTGAAACTTCCAGGCAGATTAAAACTGCGAGCCGGACCGAAACTCGAACTCGAGGCCTTTGCTTTTCGCAGGCAGGTGCTCTGCCAACTTAGCTACCCAAGCACGACTCGGGACCCATCCTCGCAGCGGCAGTTCTGGCAGTACCTCGTCTCCTATGTTCCAGACTTCACAAAAGCTGTTCTGAAAACCTAGCAGAACCAGCACTTCTCGAAGAGAGGATAATGCAGAGACATAGTTTAGCCATAGCCTTGGGGTACGTTTCCAGAATGAGATTTTCACTCTGCAGCGGAATGTGCGCTGATATGAAACTTCCTGGCAGATTAAAACGGTGTGCAGGACGGAGACTAGAAATTGGGATCTTTGCTTCCCGCGGGCAAGTGCTATACCAACCGAGCTACCCAAGCACGACTAGCTACCCGTCCTCACAGCTTCATTTCTGCCAGTACCTCGTCTCGTACTTTCCACACTTTACAGAAGCTCTTCTGTGAAACTAGCACATCTAGCACTCCAGGAAAAACCGATTTGCGGGGACATGGCTTAGCCACGGACAGGGGGATGTTTCAAAAATATGATTTTTGCTCTGCAGAGGAGTGTGTCCTGATATGAAACTTCGTGTGAGATTAAAACTGTGTGACTGACCGAGACACGAAGCCGCGTCGTCTGCCTTTCTCAGGAAAATGCTCTACCCCTTAGCTAACCAAGCACGACTCCCGACCCGTCCTCACAGCTTAAATAATGGCAGTTGCTCGTCTCCTACTTCCCAAATTTCAAAGACGCTCTTCCATGAATCTACAGAACTAGCACTCCTAGAAGAAATGATTTGCGGAGACATGGCTTAGCCACAGCCTGGGGGATGTTTCCAGAATGAGATTTTCACTCTGCAGCGGAGTGTGCGCTGATATGAAACTTCCTGGCAGATTAAAACTTTTTATTGGATCGAGACTCGAACTCGAGACCCTTGCGTTTCGCGGGCAAGTGCTCTACCGACTGAGACTGCCAGGAAGTTTCATATCCGCCCACACTCCGCTGCAGAGCGAAAATCTCATTCTGGAAACATCCTCCAGGGTGTGGCTGAGCCATGTCTCCGCAATATCCTTTTTTCCACGAGTGTTAGTTCCGCTACGTTCGCAGAAGAGCTTCTGTGAAGTTTGGAAAGTAGAAGACGAGCTACTGCCAGAATTGAAGCTTTGGGGACGGGTCGCGAGTCTTGCTTGGGTAGCTCAGTTTGAAGATCGCTTGCCCACGAAAGGCAAAGGTCCCGATTTCATGTCTCAGTGTGGCATGCAGTTTTAATCTGCCAGGAAGTTTCATGTGAGCGCACACTCCGCTGCAGAGTACGTCGTGCCATCGCTTCTGGTGTGAGTAGTATTTTGGAAAATTCGAGCGACTGGTTTGACCACCCAGATCGCCGGACATGAACTCCGTCGAACGTTATTGTGACATAATCGAGATGTCAGTTCGTGCAGAAACTCATTCACGGGCAACACTTTGGCAATTACAGACCGTTTTAGAGGCAGTGCGGCTCAATGCTTCTGCAGGGGATTTCCACCGACTTGTTGAGTCCATGACACGTCGCGTTGCTGCACTACTCGCAGCAAAAGGAGGTCGGACACGACATTAGGAGGTGACCCATGACTTTTGTCCGCAATGTAAAACTCCATGTGCTACAATAGGAGATATTCCCTGATGTACTGTCAAGTTACCACCGAGCTCGTGGTTCGTTTGTAGCTGCCACTCTGATCTGCGGTTGTGACCGTTACAAGAGCCAGTTGTATTAAGTTGATGCGGGGATTCGTCTAGCTACTGAAATTAGAGAGTGACCCAAATCAATTCAGATTTATTATAATCATAAATTCAATCAAGGACAGAAGCATTAGTTAATAATAGCAAAGTGTTAATTACCAACAATCGCAAATAAATGGAAATGAAAAGATAACATTTTTAACAGGCTCAGTTAGATGCAAATGTAGTATAACAAAGCGTAGAGCGATTGGGTAAGGAAAAGAATCAGATTATTAATTCACAGTTCCCCAGAAAACAAGCAAATACACGATTCCGCTGAGAACTTGATGATTTCTTCGTTCCGCCATCGAGTAAAATGCATCACATATGGAAAATCCCGAAGTGCCTGAATCATTAATGATCTGCCAGTCACTTAGTGCAGTTCTGATAGAAGAACCCATTAAATTATAGAAACGCTCTTAAATATCCCTAACCGCTCTCATCTCCTCTTCCACTTGCCAGAAAACTCTTACCACATTTCCTCTCCACTGCAACGTGGACTCCGTACACCACCCTGTCACTAACGTCTGAATTTTAAAATGGTTCAAATGGCTCTGAGCACTATGGGACTTAAACATCTGTGGTCATCAGTCCCCTAGAACTTAGAACTACTTAAACCTAACTAACCTAAGGACATCACACACATCCATGCCCGAGGCAGGATTCGAACATGTGACCGTAGCAGTCGCCCGGTTCCGGACTGAGCGCCTAGAACCGCTCGGTCACCGCGGCCGGCTCTGAATTTTAGATGATGGAGTTAGTCCCATCTGAAAACCGCAGTCTCTGAATGTGTCAGTCTCCACCGTCTCGACTCCTCCATGTTTAATGTTCCAGTCCAGTCCCGTCCGGCTCCAAGCCTAAAATTCAAGTGTTCGAATTCCTCTCTGCTGTCCGTTCTCCACTGAAATCCCGCAAAAACACTTTCGTCTTCCTGTCAAAACGTTGGCTAGCCATTCTTCCAGTATGAAACTTTGTAACAAAACGTGCACTGTCTGCTCTGAAAGTGCTAGTCAATCTGTTCATTTTCCAAGCAGTCTAAGTCTTAACAGTTTAGTGCCAGTCTCCCACTGTTGTAAAAATTTCTGCTTTATCCTCAGAAAATGGCGTCCAGTCCCCCACTCAAACTCTTATTTTTAGCACTAATCTATCATCATTCATTCCACTGTTTTCTGTAAGGTTCAGGTAAAAAAACTCCGTGGAATTAGAGACAGAGTGATGGCAGACCGTCCATCCCCAGACAATACTTTTCTCATCTCAGGAACCAAATAACATCTTAGACCACCCTCTCACAATTCTTTTGCGGCCAACGTACGGCCTGCGGTCAGAAAATGCTGCGTGATACTGTTTTATCTTAACAGTGCGCCACAAAAAGAAGATTCACAGGTTTTTCACAGTCCCGGTATTCTCTTTACTGCTCACTGCTAACGGCTGTTCGGCAATACCTGCCTGCCAGCTGCCTTCACATTTTCTCCAGAATCCAGTGTGCTGACCACCTCGGCGACAAACACAAAATATCATCGACCCGATGACCACTTGCCTACGTGACTGGTCGCTATAGGCTATCGCCTAAGCACCCTGCGGTACTCGGTGAGAGCCTTCAGATCTCAAGTTACATTGTTCCCTGGCGGCACCTCCCTGGCCCCTGGCTAGCAAGTGGTCCCTACCGAGATGACTCTCCAAGACGCAGCCAAATTCTCCAGTCCAGTACTATAGGGAAACTAGATAGAGTTGATCAGATATAGAGGGATGGCTTGATCTCTGCAGTCATCTGTATCACCCATTTTGATATCAGAGTCTGAATTAACCGAAGAAAAGGAAAAAAAGTCACATGATCGATGAATAATCAATAATACAGTGAAACAACTGTCTGGCACCAACCTAACGTATTTCAGTACCAAAGCATGTCCTCTCATCCTAACCCTTCATGTTGACAGTATTTACCATTTGTTTCTTTCCTCGCTGATTCTGCAGTGAACCGCCTCATTCCAACCAATTTTCAACATTCTTCTGCAGCACTATATCTCGAACGTTTCGATTTTCTTTTTCAAGACACAGCCACGATTCACTACCTTACAACCCTGTGCTCCAAACGTACATTGCCAGAAATTTCGTGCTCAAATTAAGGCCTGCGTTTGATGCGCTTTGCCTGTGTTGGTCTACTTTTCCCCTCTTTGTGTCGTCCGTCATGTTATTTTGCTTACAAGGTAGAGTAATTTATTAACATCTTCTACTTCGCCGTCATCAGTTTTTATGTTAAGCTTCTAGCTAATCTCAATTATCTCGAAAGTCTCTTCGGGTTCGCTGCCGGATCCTAAAATCAACTTGATATTTCGGCGATCCAACTGGCCTCCATCTTCAGAAGAATGCTGCTTCTGCTGATGAGTCCCGCTGAGAATTGACGCCAGGCTACAAATCGACGTCCTATACAGGCCACCGTTCAGTACACGGCGCATGCGCCGCCGATCACGGTTGGTGCCCTCCAAGACAGGGAGATGGTTAACTGAAAGCCGACGCACACAGATCGGTATCTGCATTCTAAGAGTGGTCATCCATCACACCAACGCAGTGGCGTCCTTAGGACTTTGGTACGGAGAGCATATGCCATTTTCGACCCGGACAGCTTAACCCAAGAACTTGCGCATTTGATGGCTGTTTTTAAGGAAAATGGATACTCCGAGAAGCAGATTCGTCGGGCTATGGAGTTTGGACCATCTCTGGAGGTGCAAGAAGAGGAACATAGCTCGGTGGCCTTTCTTCCTTACGCTGGAGGCATATCGTTTAAGATTGGACGAATCTTAAGGAATTTTAACATCAAGAGTGTGTTCTGTCCACCTTCTAAGATTATGGCACTACTCGGCTCTGTGAAAGATGATTTGGGGCTTAGGAAACCCTGTGTATACAAAATTCCGTGTCAATGTGGGAAGGCTTACATTGGCCGTTCGATTCGCACAGTTGATGACAGGTGTGTGGACCATCGCCGTCATACGAGGCTACAGCAGACGGAAACAGCATTCTCCTGAAGATGGCGATCACTTGGATCGCCGAAATATCGAGTTAAGTTTATTTTAGGATCCTGCAGCAAACCCGAAGAGACTTTCAAGACTTATTACGCTGGGAAAGCCTATGTAGTCACATCAATTCTCTCGACTTGCGCATCCAAACACACACACACACACACACACACACACACACACACACAAAAGCACATACACCACTTTGCTCTCATGACTTACGTCAGCGGTAGAGGGTGTGATGATTTTCTCTATGGCAACTGTTAGTACGTCAGCTATTATTTCTCTACTAAATAATAAAGATACAGGAATTCATTGAGAAACATTGCTGAGCCACCGGACGAAGACAGTACCATGGAGTTAAGCACGTGGTCATCTGTTTTAAAAAGTGACCTTGACAAAGAGTTTTAACGACGCTAAGCAGTATCCCGAAACGCTGGGGAATGAATTACCTTGCCGGTACCGCATATACAGTGACGGAAGGTAGATAATATTCCGGCCGCCATAGAGCGTCGGACGAAAATGCTGCTGTGAAGACATTAGAGAAAGAAAATGATGTACCATTCAGTCATTAGTCAATATAATCCGTTGACTAACGTAATGCTTTTACGTATTTCCAGTTCAGATGATTTACTAAATTTAACGTTTGATGTGATTCATCATCATCATCATCATCTTCTTCTTCTTCTTCTTCTTCTTCATCTTCTTCTTTTTCTTGTGCCTTTGTCAGGCATCGGCGCAGTGTCTGCATGGTTAATAACGTTGAACCGTAATTTTACTTTCAAAATCTTTTCTTAAAGAATACTTTATTTAGTAACGTTTCATCAAGAACATTAACACATTCAATCACACTATGTGAGCGTGGAAGTAGTTGCCAGGGAGTAACTGATGGAAACAAATTAAATTTCAACAAATGGAAATTTACTTTATTCCTAAAACTCTTTAAAAAATCAGATTTAAAATTACAATCAGAAAGCAGCCTCTAAATATCAAATTACAATTATTCAGAGGCAGAATAACAAATTCTTTTTACAGTAGGAATCTTCGGTCTGAGAAGCTTGCCGCTCCATTTCAACACGGCCGTATTCACGACCGCCCACAACAACATCTGAAAGACTGCACTGGTGCAAATCTGCAACACACCAGATTACTTTCAACTAAAAATTTTAACAACTCACACAAACACATTAACTATGCACCCCGTAAGAGGGATGGAAATGGTGCAAACACTCCCACTAAAAAATCATTTGCCACCGAAAGTGCAATTTGTTTTTAAGAGGACCCTTACGGTGGAAGGGTGGCAACTTTATAAAAATTACTATTTAAATAAAACCCATGAAATTCAGACTTACATAAAATGTACAACATTCTCTACATTACACATATACCGCCTCGCAAGATGATAGGCAAAAACATATTTCAGGAATTCGGCCTTTACCTTAATTCTGAAAATTCGGTAACACCGAATCCGACAAACATGATAGGGGCAGCTATTAATGTACGGCAGACCGACAGACAGACAGACACTAACTGTCTAACAAAACGAGCAAGCTGGGGACGAGAGACTGACCAAGAAAACAAGTAGAATTTAACAAGTAACTGACACGGCGTCGCAGCTCGCCCCAGCCAGACTGACGTCGTGGGTTGACTCCAGTTGCTCTCGTCGGCCGCGAAGCCACTTCACTTGGTATTCGGCGAGGCCCACTGGACTGACATGGCGACCTCCCATGCGCCGACGCTCAAGACGGACAAGTCATCCTGTGTCCCAGCGCGCGACCGACCAACCGATTGGTCCGACCGCCAATGGCCATTGCCCTGAACAACTCGAGCAGACTGGCGGCCTAACACATACTAGCACTCTGGACAACAGACAGACACTGACTGTCCCACACTCATCCGGCTGACCAACTAACCAGACTCGCCAAGACTGACAGACTGACACTTCTCAGATGACTGATTCAGACTGACTGACCCAATGCCGAGCCCATAGCGCCCCTTAAATGCACGTGAACAGGCAACTTTTCCCCTTTCCCACCAGAGGGAGACACCAAAGCTGCGATTGTCACAGCGGCGCCACCGCCAGAAACGGAAGGCGACTGCTTTACACTAAGCGCTGCGGCGCGCTCTTCAAAACAGCAAATTTTACCACGGCTCAAATGTGTTTTGACGTAGTTAGTTTTTAAAGCGTGGGCGGATGCTCTTCCCGACACCAACCCGTAACAACCCGGGACAGAACTGTTTGCGTGCAGTGTGCATTTGAAAATGGGCGAAAGTTTTCTAAATGATTGAGGATCGTGTAACTGAATTGGGATTTGTGTAATATCTCGGTATTTTCCAAGTGGGATGTAGTAAACGCCCTTAAAATTCTAATCCAGGCTGGCTCGCACATCGGGGCTCGTCGTTGATCCACTGGGTGGATCCGATCCAGGACGGCGCACCTCCCTCCCCATCCCTAAAGCTGTGCTTTAACACGCTCGGCTATCTGGGTGGGTAATATTTGGAATAACCAAATACGTCAACGATATATAGGGAAGTACAAGACGCAGTGAGTGTAATATTATTAAGAAAATAAAGTATATTGAAGCTGTGTTATAGCTTTTCATTGGTTCTCATTTCTAGATTGAGGTTGGTTCTGAGTTCATAATGATATGCGATTGTGATGCGATTCATGATTTGTAGTCAGTGCAACATTTAATTTCATTTGAAAATAATTTCGTGAAATAGTGAAAATATTTACTCCTTGAAAGAGCTATAATTTCTGAGGAAACTTGAAGCTTTAGACTCGTGTAGGAAAGAAGTTATTTTAGGAAAGAAGTTATTTTAACGAATTCAGGTGCAAAACAAGTGCCCAAGTATTAACATTTCAATTTAATAATCCGTTGGGCACATTGTGGGGATTTGACTATTAGACTCCTATCGCGTTGGGTTTCACCTGGATCGGAGTTAAGTCGCTCTTTGAGCGTCCAGGATCGGGAGATAGTTTTAATAAACTCTTACCCATCACGCCAGAAGGGTGACATGACCGCCCGGTATCAGCTCTAAGGCATCAACACTGAGGTGGGAAAATACATGGTATAACCTAAGCACATATACGTACAGCGGTAGTACCGTGTACACAACGTATAACAGAGCAATGCATTGCAGAAGCTGTCCTTTGTTCTCAGGTGATTCATGTGACAAAGTTTCCGGCGTGGTTATGGCCGCACGGCGGCAATTAACAGATTCTGAAAACGGAAAGATAGTTGTAGCTAGACGCATTTCGGAAACCTTTAGGGAATTCAGTATTCCGAGATCCAAAGGGTCAAGTGGGCGCCGAGACTACCAAATTTCAAGCATTGTCTCTCATCAAGGACAACGCAGTGGCCGACGGCCTTCACTTAACGTCCGAAAGCAGCGGCATTCGTGTAAAGTACACAGTGCTAACAGACAAGCAACACTGTCTAAAATAACAGCATAAATCAGTATGGGAGTACGATGAAAGTATCCGTTAGGACGGATCGGCGAAGTTGGTGTTATTGGGTTATCGCTGGAGACGACCGAAACGAGTGCCTTTGTTAATAGTACGACATCGCCTGAAGCGCCTCTGCTTGGCTCTGTGCACTCTGTGACCATATCGGTTGGACCCTAGACGTCTTGGAAACCATTGGCCCGGTGAAATGAGTCCCGATTTCAGTTGGTAAGAGCTGATGGTAGAGCTCGAGTGTCGCGGAGACCCAACGAAGCCATGGACCTAAGTTGTCAGCAAGACACTGTGCAAGCTGGTAGTGGCTCCATAATGGTATGGGCTGTGTTTACATGGAAAGGACTGGATCCTATGGTCCAACTGAACCGATCATTGATTGTAAATGGCTATGTTCATCTACTCGGAGACCATTTGCAGCCATTTATTGACTTTACGTTCCCAGACACGATGAAATTATTGTGAACGGCAATTCACGGTGTCACCGGCTCACAATTGTTCGCAATTGGTTTGAAGAACATTCTGGGCAGTTCGAGCGATTGGTTTGGCTAGCCAGATCGCCCGACATGAAGCGCATCGACCATTTATGGGCCATACTAGAGAGGTCAATTCGTGTACAAAATCCTGCACCGGTCACACCTGCGATTATGGGCAGCTGTAGAGGCAGCACGGCTACGTGTTTCTGCAGGGCACTTCTAACGACTTGTTGAGCCCGTGCGACATCGAGTTGCTGCACTCCCCCATCAAGAAGGGATCCGACACAATATTAGGAGGTATCCCACGACTTTCGTCACCTCAGTGTGAAGTGCTGCTAAAGGACTGGCGTGCTCTTTCAGTGGGATGACTGATACTTTGTCCCTTCCGTCTGTGCTGTCAGGTACAGGCTTCACTGGTATCCTAAACATCTCATCAGTAGTCCTTCATATGGTCCGACGGAGGCACCATCCTATGTTCGTAAAATGTGGCTCGCGGTGCTTGTACTGAATACTCAGCCGCTCGCTCTGCATTTGCGTAATTGGATAGCAAACGGAAGCACGCAGTAGGGTGGTCGAGTTGTGAAAAAAAAAAAAATCTTGCTGGGGCGAGGCGAGGTCAACTCTTAGCCGGGGTCGACGCAAGACCTGCGGGGCGAGCAGATGTCTGTGTGTTGGAATGAAAGAAATCCCATTGCGCGAGTAAGCTCGTTGACAGTGTGGGAGCCTGCCTGAAGGAGCTGCAAATGGAGGAAAATGCGCTACTCATTCGCTCCGTTTTCCTCGCCTTCACTTTTTCCCCCCCTTTTCGTACCGCGAACATTCAAATTTTCGTTGGCCACGGAAGCAGTGGAGAGGAGAGGGGGGTGGGGATGAGAGCAGTTGGCGGAAGCCTGTTTACTAATGTAAGCGCGGAGAGCATCAGGGGTTTGTGACCCTGCGAACGGGGAGAAGTCTGTCGAGTGGCCTCGTCAACTAATTCGCCCGCCTGAATGGTCCTCGAGACACGCTGCTGAGGAACCGGACCGCCGCGTAGCGCCGTCCGCGCTGCCTTTTCAAGATGAGCGGATCCGGCCTGATGTGATGAAGGTCCGTATTCCAAAGCTACGGCGTGCAGGGATCGCTTCCTGGCTGGCAGAGGTGCGCCGGTTTTGGCGCTGAGACACGACTGCCCTGCCGCAGTCCGCACTCGTGCCTTCAGACTTCCTGTCGCGGACTTTACATAAACGTCTACGTGTACATCTCCATCTGCTCGCATATTCCGCAAGCTACGATACAGTCCACAGCCGAGCACAGTTTGTACCACTGCTAGTAATTCCCTTTCTTGTTCTACTCCAAAATGCTGAGACGGAGAAATAATTGCTTTGTCATCAACCTCATCAGTTTTCTATCCCCGTTTAAGACAATCCATCAGTTCCTTCTTAACGCTGCTGTGTGTGCTCCCGCCGAGTTTAAGTTTATCTTTCCAAGGGAACTTAAGAATCAGCTCAACATAAAACTGTTACATTAGTTAGTGCCTTGTAGCATACAAGAAGTGTCAGACGACAAACGTAATCTTTGTTTATCCACATCACTGGCACTCCTCAACTGATTACCGTTTCTCTTTATCGTGTTAAATTTACTATTTGGGAACTATTTTCACGGACATCATTGTACCTTTCATTTTTTCTGGTATTGTAACTTCTTAAGTACACTTTCAAAATCCTTTTACGATTATGTTGGCCTCGTGCTGATACGTGTTGTGTGAGAAAAGTAATTACACTGACAACACTGCGAGCGAACTGGCAACGCTGTGTTGTTCTACTTGAGTAGACCGGTGCGTTCATCCTTTCCAGATGCTCAGCTCGAGTTTCAGCTCCTTACAGCCATCGCTTGAGTTCTGAGATCGCCATCAGTGTAGTAGCGTTTTTGTTGTTTGTTACAAAAATGGAAAAGCGGAATTGAGGCCAACGTTATGCCATCAAGTTTTGTGTTAAACTTGGAAAATCCGCGAATTTCACCTTTTAAAAGTTGAAAAAGACCTATGGGGAAAATTCATTATCTAGCACAAATCATTTGTGGAATCACGCGGACCTTCAGCCTCAGAAACCGACGGAAACGCCGAACGTGCGTCTGTGCTCTTGTAGGGTTGTTCCTCCAAGACAAGTTATGAACCAAATGTTTACAAAGATATCCTTGAAAGACTCGCGAATAGGCTGAATCTAGTGAAACCAGATATTGCAGATAAGTGGATCCTGCAACAAGACGACGCCCCATATCTCATGGCCATTTCAATTACGGGCTGTTTGACCTCAAAAGGTATTCCTGTCGTTCCACAGCCTCTCCCTATTCACCTGACCTGAGTCCTTGTGACTTTTTTCACTTCTCGAAATTGAAAAACGTCTTAAAAGGATGTCATTTTGGATCTCTGGAGAACATTCCAAAGAATATGACCGATGTGTTAAAGGCCCTACCAGTTGATGCCTTTCAGCGCACCTACCACGACTGGGATCAGCGACTCCGCCGGTGTACACGTGCCAGAGAGAAATACGCCACTGGCCATTAAAATTGCTAAACCACGAAGATGACGTGCTGGAGACGCGAAATTTAACCGACAGGAAGAAGATGCTGTAATATGCAAATGATTAGCTTTTCAGAGCAGTCACACAAGGTTGGCGCCGGTGGCGACACCTACAACGTGCTGACATGAGGAACGTTTCCAACCGATTTCTCACACACCAACAGCAGTTGACCGCCGTTTCCTGGTGAAACGTTGTTGTGATGCCTCGTGTGAGGAGGAGAAATGCGTACCATCACGTTCCGGCCTTTCATAAAAGTCGGATTGTAGCCTATCGCAATTGCAGTTTATCGTATCGCGACACTGCTGCTCGCGTTGGTCGAGATCCAATGACTGTTAGTAGAATATGGAATCGTTGGGTTCAGGAGGGTAATACTGAACGCCGTGCTGGATCCCAACGGCCTCGTGTCACTAGCAGTCGAGATGACAGGCATCTTATCCGCATGGCTGTAACGGATCGTGCAGCCACGTCTCGATCCCTGGGTCAACATATGGGGACGTTTGCAAGACAACAACCATCTGCACGAACAGTTCGGCGGCGTTTGCAGCAGCATGGACCATCAGCTCGGTGACCATGGCTGCGGTTACCCCTGGCGCTGCATCACATACAGGAGCGCCTGCGATGGTGTATTCAACGACGAACCTGGGTGCACGAATGGCAAAACGAAATTTTTTCAGATGAATCCAGGTTCTGTTTACAGCATCATGATGGTCGCATCCGTGTTTGGCGTCATCACGGTGAACGCACATTGGAGGCGTGTATTCGTCATCGCCATACTGGTGTATCACCCGGCATGATGGTATAGGGTGCCATTGGTTACACGTCTCGGTCACCTCTTGTTTGCATTGACGGCACTTTGAACAGTGGACGTTACATTTCAGATGTGTTACGACCCGTGGCTCCACCCTTCATTCGATTCTTACGAAACCCTACATTTCAGCAGGATAATGCACGACCGCAATTTGCAGATAGGTCCTGTACGGGCCTTTCTGGATACAGGAAGTGTTCGACTGCTGCCCTGGCCAGCACATTCTCCAGATCTCTCGCCAATTGAAAACGTCTGGTCAATGGTGGCCGAGCATCTGGCTCGTCACAATACGCCAGTCACTACTCTTGATGAACTGTGGTATCGTGTTGAAGCTGCATGGGCAGCTGTACCTGTACACGCCATCCAGCTCTGTTTGACTCAATGCCCAGGCGTATCAAGGCCGTTATTACG
Source organism: Schistocerca serialis cubense (assembly GCF_023864345.2). NCBI lineage: Eukaryota > Metazoa > Arthropoda > Insecta > Orthoptera > Acrididae > Schistocerca > Schistocerca serialis. The sequence continues at coordinate 220,078,714 of NC_064642.1, forward strand.
GCCAGAGGTGGTTGTTCTGGGTACTGATTTCTCAGGATCTATGCACCCAAATTGCGTGAAAATGTAATCACATGTCAGTTCTAGTATAAAATATTTGTCCAATGAATACCCGTTTATCATCTGCATTTCTTCTTGGAGTAGCAATTTTAATTGCCAGTAGTGTACTTTGAAGGGGACAATATTGTTGTCTGAAAAAAATAAAAACTTCAGTAGATATAAAACTAGTTTCATTACTTTTCTCACACACTTTGTATACTGTCGTCTTGTGTGGTCTCTCCTCAGTTTCTTGATCCTCGGCTGTACATCAACTTCTTCTTGTCGATTCTTGACTTGTTTCTTCTGGCGAGGAACCCACACAGTATTTATTTATTTGCTGCAACAACGTTACAGTCCACTGTCTATATTGTATTTATTTATTTATTTTCTGCAAGAACGTTACGGTCCACTGTCTATATCGTAGGATGGACCGTACATTCCAGCTAAGGCACTAATAACAATGATAATAACAATAACAAAATCATCTACAATTATAGCATTCAGTCACACTTCGAATATGTAGTGTGGTTTGAAAGTACTATAATAACACGAAGGCCTTACCGTTCTGGCTCAGACGCGCCATCGGTTCCGACCGACCGCCGTGTCACCGTCTGCCAGTGGTGTCATTTGGATGCGGTAGGGAGGGGCATGCAGTCAGCATACCGCTCTTCCGCCGGTTGTCGGCTCTTCAGACATTTCAGACGCTATTTCTCACTCAAGTAGCTCCTTAACTGGCATCACGATGTTGACCGAACCCAGTTCCAACCCTCTCGCCAGAGGAAAGTGCCAGACAGTACAGGGAATCGGTCTCAGTCCTCCGCACGGCAGTTGGCCACGCTGACAACTCAGCTACGGGGGCGGACAGTAAGCTCTGCTAGTGGCTTCTAGAGCCTATTACCACTTATTAAATAAGATACGAACTATGCGGAAAATAGAAGAAATCCAACTAAAAGATATCTTCGTCATAAGTTTTCTGATTTGTTTGCAGGTACTTTGCGTCTACATTCGTCGGGCATCCATCGCTGACTTGAGTCTGCCGCCCAGAACGTCGTCCAGGATCTGAAATCTCTTCCTCCTTCCTTTATAGACGCTTTCACATACCCTTTTACATATCCTTATAAAAACCATGCACCCTGTCGAGGTGGGGGTGGCTTGCGTTCCTCAACAATACAGGTAGCCTTACCGTAGCTGCGACCACACAACAACGGGGTGCCTGTGGAGAGATCATACTAACTTGTGGTTGTTGAAAAGCAGCCTTTTTAGAGGTTGTAGGGGCAACAATCTGGATGATTGACTGACCTGGTCTTGTAGCGTTAACTGACATGGCCTGGCAATGTTGGTACTGAAAGTGGGTGCAAGGAATGGAAAACTACACCCGTTACATTTCCCTACGACATGAAGCTCTACTGTACGGCTTAAAAATAGTGGCATCCTCTTGGGTAAAATGTTCTGGAGGTAAAATAGTCTCCCATTCGGACCTCCGAGCAGGGACTACCCAGGAGGATGTCGACGTCATGAGAAACAAAACTAGGAATGTACAGGCCGGAGCGTGAAATTTGGATAACTTAATCAGAAATTTAGAAATCGAAACTGACAGGTTGAAGTTAGATTTATGGGAATAAGTAAAGCGCGGTTGCAGGAAGAACAAAACTTTTAGTCTGGTCAGTACGATATTATCAACACATAACCAAATAGCGGTAGTGCAGGAGTAGGTCCAATAACGAATAAGAAAGAAGGAATGCGCGTAAGATACTGTGAACAGCATAGTGAACGCATTTTTGTAGTCAAGAGGGACACGAAGCCAACACCCACATAGTACTACAAGTTTATATTCCCACTAACCCTACATATGACGAAGAGATTGAAAGAATATACGAGGGTTGGAACTTTAATAGTGGCAACTATTTATTTACAGCTCGTACAAAATAGATACGTGTTTCAAAGTTTTACTGACCTTCAAAGTAGTCACCAGCATTGTGTTTAACTCGTTGACAGTGATGTGGAAGTCGTAGGATACTCTTAGCAGTGCCAGTTGTTTTGACAGTTCGAGCGGCGCGGTCTGTTTCCCGACGAATCTGTAGCAGTTCTGAAGCGAATGCCGTGAAGTGTTTACTTCAGTTTAGAAATCGACTTGAACTCACGATCGCTTAAGTCAGGGGAGTGCAGTAGGAGGTATAGCACTTAGCAGCCCCATCAGTCAAACAGATCAGTAACAGCTTGCACTGTACGTGCTTGAGCATTGTCCTGCAAAATGATGGTCAGGTCCTACAGAAAGTGTCATCACTTCCGTCTCTAAGCTGGTCGCAGGTTGTGTTCCAAAAATTAACTGCATAGAGACTGAAGTGATGACACTTTATGCAGGACGTGACCATCATTTTCATGACAATACTGTAGCACGTACAGTGCAAGCTGTTACTGATTTGTTTGACTGATGGCACTGCTATACCACCTACTGCACTCCCCTGACTTCAGCCCTCGTAAGTTCAACTCTATTTCTAAACTGAAGGAAACACTTCACGGCATTCGCTTCAGAACTGCTACAAATTCGTCGGGCAATAGACCGCGCCGCTCGAACCGTCAACACAACTGGCACTGCTAAGAGTATCCTATGACTTCCACGTCGCTATCAACGGGTTATACACAATGCTGGTGACTACTTTGAAGCTCAGTAAAACTTTGAAACACGTATCTAGTTTCTACGGGCTGTAAATAAATAGTTGCCACTATTAAAGTTCCAACCCTCGTATGACGAAGTAAAGGAAATCATTCAGATAGTTATAGGAGCCGAAAATTTAATTTTTATGGACACTGGAAGGTTTTAGTTAGACGCAGACGTAAGATGCAGATTTAGAAACCAGATTTTAAACTACAACACGTTTTCAGGGGTTATGAAATGCAGGCTGAAGCTGAAATGATTTCAAAAAGATAGGAGATGAAGGAGATGGGACCTGCATAAACTGAAAGAACCAAAGTTTGTTGAGACCTTCATAGGAAGCAATTGGCAACGTTGGAATTACAATAGAATACAATAGAACATGAATTACTAGGTATGAGAGACGAAATAGTGAAGTCTGAGCATCAACCAGGTAAAAAGATTAGGCTTAGGAGAAATTGTTGGAAAGTAGAGCAGATACTGAATTTAATTAAGCAAAGAAGAAAATAGAAAAATGTAGGAAATGAAAAAGGCGAGAGTAAGTACAGACGTCTAAAAATGAAACTGATAGAAGTGCTAGCTGGATAAGGAGGAATGGCTAAAACACAAATGCAAGGGTGTAGAAACACGCATGATTAGAGGAAAGATGGGTGCTGTACATAGAAAATTTATAGAGCCCTTAGGATGTAAGAGAAGCAACTGTACGAATATCAAGAGCTCAGATGACAAACCAGTACCAAGCAAAGGAGGGAAGGCTGAAAGATGTATGGTTTCCACAGAGTACGTATAGTGTTAGCGGTATAGGTACAGTTATTATGATAAGTGGTACCTGAATATGTACTCACTTCAGCACGTTAGTTGTTATTTCACTGCATCCGACGGTCTTCCCGTCAATACATCACATAACTTACTACCTGATGCTTTCTTCATGGTCACAACTGCACCTGGAAGAAGACTACACCTTTCGGTATAGACTTGCCGTTTTGCATCCGCGTGGCCGCGCTTCAATACCTGACCTGCTGCCCAGAAGAAAACAAACATTAATGGATTGTTTGTACCACGTATACTGCGAGGTACTGACCAGCCTGAAAACTTATTACTCGTAATAGTTCTAAATATTCGTCTGAAAAGTCTTAGAGTGTCCGAACCGCCGACACTGGTGTCAGAAGCAGCATGTCGTGAGTTAACACTCAGCATAAATGTGGTCAGTGGGGACAAAGTGTTTTGTAATGTTTTCCATTAGAGTAATTGGCAAAAGTGTAACGATTTGTTCGGAGAGTTGATTCAAAGGTTCGATTCGTAAAAGTTCACCCCCGCATTGATTTAGTGGTAACGCTAGAGAAACATATGCTCGTTTGTTCCCAGTTAGGTATGGACAGTGTAATTTGGTGGAGCATAATGTCATGTGCACATCTTGTCATCTTGATCAGTGTACTGATAAAGGTAAACGCTAGATAATGCAAAGAATGTGCATGGTTAGCACGCATGTGAGGTATTTTTCCTGTAGTATTTTTACTATTGTTAGGGACACAGACTTTACAATTAGCAAACCATGGGAAAAGGAGTTACCACCACAGAGGCGGTCCAGTCTTTTCTGGAGCAAGTTGATCGAAAGTGGGCTGGTGACATAGGCTTGTACAGGCAGATAAATGCATTAAAAAGAGACAGGGACTCATCCGGTTTATCGGATCCCATGCTAGATATTAGTGCCGCTACCTTAGTTTCTCAGTTTTCGGGTAAGGCACGAGAGGACAACCTCTTGAATCGGAGTTGGTAGTCAGATGGACGGTTGTAATAGTGTTGTGCTGCTAAGTCACGTTTAGTAAGAAAACATAGGTGAAGTATCATGGGGAATTAAGAAAAGCTCAGACATTTGATGTTCTGAGGAAAGACTTTTTGCAACGTTGCGGACTGAGTAATTCTAGACATTAGCAGTAGTTAAATAGTGTGTCGCAAAGACAGTATGAATCCGTTTAATGTTTCATCTATAGAATAAGGAAATGTGTGTGTGTGTGTGTGTGTACACTGTAGCGCCAAATAAACTGGTATTGGCATGCGTATTCAAATACAGAGATATATAAATAGGCAGAATATGGCGCTGCGGTCGGCAACGCCTGTATAAGACAGCAAGTGTCCGGCGCAGTTGTTAGATCGGTTACTGCTTCTACAATAGCAGATTATCAAGATTTAAGTCAGTTTGAACGTGGTGTTGTAGTCGGCGCATGAGGGATGGGACACAGCATCTCCGACGTAGCGATGAATTGGGAATTTTCCTGTACGGTCATTTCACGAATGTACTATGAACGTAGGGAATCCGGTAAAACATTAAATCTCCGACATCGCTGCGGCCGGAAAAAGATCCTGCAAGGACGGGACCAACGACGACTGAAGAGAATCGTTCAAAGTGACGGAAGTGCAACCCTTCCGCAAATTGCTGCAGATTTCAATGCTGGGCCATCAACAAGTGTCAGCGCACGAACCATTCAACGAAACATCATCGATATGCGCTTTCGAACTAATCCATTCAGAAAGGTGTAGGCAGAGTTTCAGAAAGACTTAGAAGCGTCATTGGAACGACAACAGCGTTGGAGGAAATAGATACAGTGACCCGAGTCCACTGATATCAGATGTTACCATTGTGGGCGATAAGACCATGTACGGCAGGATTGCGATCACCACTACGTGGAAAGTCTGGAGAAGTAGGTCATCGGGAATGGGACTAAAGGAAGAGCACAGAATAGGCAAGCACGAAATGAGAGTAACGTACCTTTAAACAACAGTTGCTACTCCAGGGCTATAGGGTGGCGCATTTGTACACCTGAAACGCATACAGACTCGGAATTTTACTTAGTTGGCACAATGGATGGAAGACAACACAATTTTCGGCCGTACATTGCACAAACACGGCGTAAAGACAATTTTCAAACCGACAAGGAAGATCAAAGGATGTCTTAGATCGGCAAAGGATAAAAGAGAACCACTTGCAATGTCGGGAATATACCGCTTACCATGCACATGCGGAAGAGTTTATGTCGGAATGACTGGGCGATCAATCAACACCAGGATCATAGAACATAATCGACATTGCAGGTTGGGGCAGGTGAAGAAATCGACCTTGGCATAGCACGCGCTGAGTGAGACCGATCACATAATAAAATCCGCCGACACGGAAGTTCTGGCTGTAGAGAAGTACTATCACACCCACTTGTTTAGAGAAGTTGTAGAAATACACAAACACGGGAACAGCTTCAACAAGATAGAGGAAAGCCTTAACGTAAACGGATCCTGGCTTCCCGTACTGCAGCGAACGACCGTCGCAGGTAGCAAGAGAAGAACCGCACCGGAAATGACCTCGGAGAAGCCCTCGGACGTTGGCGCGGCAGGTACATTTAGTCTATATATACTAAGACGGTATCCGTTCTTTCAGACATCCGAAAGAACAGATACCATCGGTGAACATGCACCTCGTTAGAATGAAATTACAATGAAATGAACACCCTTAGCTGCTTACAGGCGTTGGCATACGTCAACTGGGACAGATGAAAATGTGTGCCCCGACCGGGATTCGAACCAGGGATCTCCTGCTTACATGGCAGACGCTCTATCCATCCGAGCCACCGAGAACACAGAGCATACCGCGACTGCAGGGATTTATCTCGGGCACGCCTCCCGCGAAACCCACATTCTCAACGTATTGTCCCGCACTACATTCGTAGTGCCCCCGCCCATTACACTCATTACTCGCGGCGCGTTGCCGATTCCCGTAAGAGTTCGGGCACTGTTTGGGCATTCGCACAGAATAAGAAGATGGTCAAGTGGCCGGTGAGCCTGAACTATATATATATATATATATATATATATATATATATATATATATATATATATATATATATATACTAAGATGGTTAAACGATTAATTCTCTTTAGCCTATCAAACGAGGTACTGAAGTAAATATACACACAGTGCTATTCAAGAAGAAGGAACAAACTTCAAACATTTATTGCTTCCAAACTACAAAAGATTTAAAAAGACCTCGTTAACATCCATCCCCCCCCCCCTCCCACATGTCTGCGACATTGCGTTGATGAATCAGTGAATTCGATAACGAGAGACCAGCTGCTACGTGTGTGGCAGGAAATGAGTCACCATTTTGATATTTTGCGTGTAACACACGGTGCTCACACTGAACGCATAAAAATTTGAATTTTGCTCTTTCCAGGAGAGTTGGAATTGTGTTTTCATCATCTGTAGTTTGGAAGCAAAAAGTGTTGAAATCTGTTCATTCTTTTTGAATAGCGCTGTATGTTAATACAGCCAACCACTTGCCGCAGTGGTAACACCGGTTCCCGTCAGATCACCGAAGTTAAGCGCTGTCGGGCTGGGCTAGCACTTGGTTGGGTGACCATCCGGTCTGCCGAGCGCTGCGGCCAAGCGGGGTTCACTCAGCCCTTGTGAGGCAAACTCACGAGCTACTTGCTTGAGAAGTAGCGGTTTCGGTCTCGGAAACTGACATACGGGCGGGGGAGCGGTGTGCTGACCACGTCTCCTCCTTATCCGCATTCAGTGGCGCCTGTGGGTTGAGGATGACACGGCGGCCGGTCGGTACCTATGGGCCTTCATGGCATGTGCGGGAGGAGTTTAGTTTTCGTTTTAGTATGTTAATAAAACGGTGCGCTTTTCTTTAACGGCGTTCGAAAGTACTTGAAAAGAGGAGTGCAGTGACAGCGTTTGTTAATGCAGCTCTTCCCGAAAGTATGTGTCAGATGTGAAATAGAGTCCCAAGGCGACCGGAAAAATTTATTGTGGTGGAAACAGCGCCTAGAGCGGCTCTCGTGTCAGCCTGTGTCATTGGAGCATACGTATATTAAACATAAGTCCGCATACGTATTTGAAATAGTTTTTCCGAATCCAGTTCTGATACGCTAGCTGTTAACTCACTGTTCTATTTACGGCAACGACAGTTAATCTTGTATCTCCGTATTATGAAGTAGGCCTGAGAGAAATACACGTTTCGTCTTTGTAGCCTCAGAATATCTTCTTGCTTCGTATAACGACGGATCCCGCACAGATCTGAAGTGACTGGTTGCTCTACAACTACTATTACCATGTATCCAGTACTTCTACGAAAGTGGCAATCAATGTCAAGAAAGTGCAAATTTAGACTGTAATAGAAGATTTTTCAATCATTCATTTGCAACGCATTTTTTTTTCGGTTGACCGTACGCAAATGAGAGGAGCAGGCGAAGACGTTATATAGACGTTAGTCCGCTGGAACGGAAAGAATAGAGAGAGAGAAAGAGAGAGAGAGAGAGAGAGAGAGAGAGAGAGAGAGTGAGAGAAGACAGCAGGTGAAGAGAAAGCAACAGAAAAAGATTATGATATGAAAAAGAAAAACACGTTAGTCCGTTGAAGTGGACGAAGCTTGGAAAAGTGTTTTGAGGTGTATTATATTTCGCTACAAAACATATGAATCTAACAGCAGCCGGCCAAAGTGGTCGTACGGTTCTAGGCGCTACAGTATGGAACCGCGAGACCGCTACGGTCGCAGGTTCGAATCCTGCCTCGGGCATGGATGTGTGTGACGTCCTTAGGTTAGTTAGGATTAAGTAGTTCTAAGACCTAGGGGACTGATGACCTCAGAAGTTTGTAACCTCCCCCTCACTTATCGACCTTAATGATAGTGAAAAATTAAACCGCGTGTACCTAATGGAAATTTGGGAAAAAGCAATCGTCACCGAAGTCAATTTGTCGGTAAAGAGGGAGGAAAGGGTTACATCTAAATGAAAGGAAAAATGCAAATGAAACTGGTGGAAATTAATTTTGAAAAGGGGTAAAGTTAATAAAGAAAGTAAATGTGCGGCCGTTACGTTAACAATTAACTAGCGCTAATTAGATATTTGAGATTTGAGGGAAATTACGGTCGCCAGTCCTAAGGACAATTACTATAGTAACTAAAAAAAGAAAGGTTATTACACATATAATTAGCACTAGAAGCATGCCAACTGAAGGTTGACGCGTGTAGTGTGAAAACTGAAAGTTTGTCAGAAGTAATAAATTTCGCTACACTCTGACTTAATTTAGCAATAGAATTAATAAAACCGGAAAATCGAAAGTTAATTTAATGACTGAAGTTAATAGTGAACTTTCTTTCTGAAGCACATCGAAATTCAGTAAAATACGGTTAGTCTTGGACTACCTCAACAATAATTTCAAAAGCTACTTGAATCTGCGCAATTTAGAAATAAGAGATTTAACTTTGAACTTGAATTGAATGATTCTGAACAATTAACAATAGTAAAATTTAGTACGTACCAAGCTGAGCTGCAGTCACAGGTAACTAAAATACGGTAACAAAACTCGCACTCTTAATTTGTGCTTGTGCAATCTAAATATTGTAGCCAGCTATGAATACCTTAACTGAACTTTGAAATTAAAGCAGTGAAATCGAATGATGCTGGCGATTGAATTTCAACAACACTCGGGCTCATTTCGGAAAAGGAAGGGACCCTGCTTGGCAATGCAATTGGGACAATGAGCAACAAAGGTTCATGCTAAGTTGCTGTAATTTTGTGATGCAACAATTTTAAAAGTTTGAAAAGCTGAGGTCTGCCATACAGTTCTAAAACTTTACGTGCTTCCAGTCTTCCTTGTTGGCTGATTGAAGGTTTGAAGCCGTCGATCGAGGAGGTGGCGACAGTCACTCATTGTCGGCCGTCACTGTTGCAGAAGCTGGATGTTGGCGCGCCGTCTTCTCGACACGGTCACCAGACGAAACGGGCTCTTGATGTGCGCCAGCTAATGCTTCCCGCCCGCGACACCATGTCAGAAACTATTATCGCAAGTCGAGCGCAATAACATGCTGCCAAACCCCCAAAGCGCGGCAACTCGCGGGAGCTTCACACAACACACCTGCTCCACTGCACCACCCCAGCCAGACCCCCCCTCTGTTCTGCCCGCGCTCCACGCGGCAGAGTTAACACTACCAAAGATCCTACACACTTTGGTTCTCCACACGACCTATCGATGTAATGGTTCGATAGCATAGTTTCCCTAGGCCAGACCCAGCGTATAAATACAAATAATATTCACAAAACAAACCAACATAAATGCATAAATATATATATACAAACAGTAAAACAATTACAATATATAGAGAGACAGAAATGTCATATCTTCAAGTGACAAAATAAGGAAAAATCTATAGTACAATAGATGGAAATAGAAGGATATGCATTTCTGGCGTTACAAGTTAAGTCCCATAGTGCTCAGAGCCATTTGAACCATCTAACAGCACTCTTTTCCGTATAATGACGGAGAGAAGAACTACTAGAACCCCAGTTAACGCTTTGACTTCCGTGGACAAAGAGGAACACTGCATCAGCATGCAATTACAATAGTTCGGAAAAAAGGAAAGTTATTGTCACGAACAATCGGTGTTGCACCTCAGATAATGTGAGACTCTTCCTTTATAATAACTGATTTAAGAACAACAAACTTTTCTGCATCAGGAACGTTTTATATTAATTTTTTTTGTAGTTTGTCACGACACGTTTCAGTACCATGCTGCTGTCATCAGATACAATCTACTAACTGAGCTTTATTTGTCAGAATTGAGTGATTTTCATCGTTATTGGGTGTTCCAGTGAGATTAGGTTCATACCTTTCGCTGGTTCTGACCAGAAAAGTTTCTGTGATTTAGAGGACCTTGTGAAACACGCATTAAATCACAGTTTGGGTGAGTATGCGTTCCATTTACGTCACACAGAGCACTAAACTAAATCAAAAGCTCCGTTCACAGTTAGACGAAACTGGTAATATTGCCGTAGTCGGAAATATCAAAAACAGCTGTACAGCACGGATACTATACTTGAAAATATGTGTTATCGCATTTCAGCTACGATACGAAACATGTCAGTGGAGAGTAAATTTTCCTTACGGAACTCACGGGTAAATCATCATCGTTTGATTCGGAAGCTTTTTTACTGCATGGTGAATATACTATGTCTTAATACACACTATTTTTTACTAGAGAAAAACCCAAATAAGTATCCATTGTTTGTGTTGCATTGGGACACCACCTAATATCGCGTCGGACCTGCTTTTGACCGGCGTAGTTCAACGCATCGATATGTCATGGACTCAACAAGTCGCTGGAAGTCCCCTGCGAGAATACTGAGCCATGCTGCCTGTACAGCCGTCCATAAATGTGAATGTGTTGCCCGTACAGTATGTGATGCACGAACTGAGCTCTCGATTATGTCCCGTAATAGTTCGATGGGATTCATGTCGGGCGATCTCGATGGTCAAAACATTTGCTCTAACTGTCCAGAATGTTCTTCAAACCAATTGCGAACAACTGTGGTCTGGTGAAATGACATCGTTGTTTGGGAACATGAAGTCCATGAATGGTTGCAAATGATCTGAAGCAACCGAACTTAACAATTGCCAGTCAATGACCGGTTCAGTTGGACCGGGGGACAGTCAATGACCGGTTCAGTTGGACCGGGGGACCCAGTCCATTACACATAAACATAGCCCACACCATTATGGAACCACCACCAGCTTTCACAGGGACTTTTTGACAACTTTCATGGGATCTGCGCCACTCTCGAACCCTACCGTTATCTCTTGCCAACTGAAATCGAGACTCATCTGACCACGCCACGGTTTTTCAGTCGTCTATAGTCACGAGCCCAGGAGAGGCCCTGCAGGCGATGTCGTGCTGTCAGCAAAGGCAGCTGCCACAGCCCATTAACACCAAATTTTGCCGCACTGTCATAAACGATACTTTCGTCGTACGCCCCACATTGATTTTTGTGTTTATTTCACGCATTGTTGCTTATCTGTTAGCGATGACAACCCTATGCAAACGCCGCTTCTCTCTGTCATTAAGTGAAGGCCGTCGGGCACTGCGTTGTCGTGGTGAGCGTAATGCCGGAATGTAGTATTCTCGGCACACTCATCACACTGTGGATCTAGAGATACTGACTTATCTAACGATATCCGAAGTGGAGTGTCCCAAGCGTCTAGCTCCAACTACCATTCCGCGTTCAAAGTCTTTGAGTACCCGTCATGCGGCCATATTCATGTTGGAAGCTTTTTTCACATGAATCGTCTGAGTACTCCACCAATGCACTGCCCTTTTATACCTTGTGTACGCAATACTAATACCATCTGTGTAATTATGTGCGTTTTCGCTATCCCATGAGCTTTGTCATCTCAGTCTAAATTCCTTTTTAAAAACTGGGAAAGACTGCTCCTTCTAATATTGCAGTCTGCAAAAAACCTAGCATGCCTTTATAAATGAAGACAATAAGAAGTACCCAGATAAGGTGGGATATTTTTCGGAATACTTAGAAAATGAATTATCCAAAACCCCAAACGAGAACATCAAAATATTACTTGGACGCTTTAAAGTTAAAATTGGAAAAGAGAAAGCCTTCGCGAAATCGTCGGAGGCTACCTAATATACTCGTACAAGAGAATCAACAAACTTCGTGAAATATCGATCAGTATAGCTTTCTGCTTAAAACTGTTGTCCACATATTTCTCAGTGGATAAAAAACTTGGAGATCACCAAATTTAGAAGAGTTCCAGATTAATCATGTTGCGGTTTGAAGTAAAAACGCTAAATAAATAATGAGCGTCAAGCTGAAGAAAGGAACGAATACTGAAACAGACCTCTACTTGGCGACAATTAAGATAAAATTTAATCCCCAACGGAAAACTATGAGTTACACGACTACGATAGTACCAAAGTAATAGATGAATAGTAAATAGTAAATAGTGAATAGTAAATAGTAATAGTAAAAGATAAGAAACACGGATGGTGGAATCAATACTGGAAGAGACCTTAGAGTGAAGACTGAGAATGCGGAAAAGACGATATTTTACAAAGCTAACCCTTGATTTTTAGGAGTTCATAAACCGAAGAAAGCGAAAGGCAAAAACCCTTATCAAAGAAACAATCTTAATGAGGAATTGTTTGAGTTTTCCTGGGAATCATTACACTTAAAGCCACAAAATTTTGTGAATACTTAACGGAAACACAGTAGCACACCAGAAAACAGGCAAATTGATGCGCTGTTGACGCGCGTGAATACTCCGCAACGTGAAATTCCACGTCGTGACGTCACAGAAATGCATCACCGCACGTCCACGCTAGGCTCCTTGTCCCGTGGAAGGTCGGTCCACGAGTAGCGCTGCCTTTCATTGCCCAGGTACTCATTTTGTCAATCTCCTATTACATACGCAAACCAAAAATGAACTGTGTTTGTAGTGTAATAACCCGGACAGTTTCTGTGCGCTGGACGCAGCTGCTTCGCGCTTTGTAAACGTCTCTTTGCCAACAGATGTTCATAACTCTACACATGGCAGCTGTTTTGGGTTAAAGTCGTTTGTGCTTCGTAGTTGAAAGCTGTCAAAAGCACTGCCAGGTGTCAGGGATTTTCTTAAGTTGACTCGACTGCAAGGGTGTGCGACTAGTAAAGAATTAATGTATTAAAACTTCATGCGCGATGCGACATTTGTTCAAGCGCCTCAGTATTTATAACGTCATATCTCTTGAACTACATGCCACACGGTCATAAATTTGTGTAGGTAGAGTCAGTGGAATATGTGGATACAGTCTGCAAACTGTGTTGCGAATACAGTAGCACAGAAGAAATAAATTTAAACGTCATACACGATGAGGCAGTTTTACATGCATCTCGTTGTTTATGGCATCACGGATCCTCAACGGTAATAAGTAAGTAGTTCTTACCCCGACAGCAATTGTTGCCAGACGGGAAGAGATATGTGTACTGAATTTGGTTGAAATCAGTCCAGTGCCTTAGGAGAAGATGTGGAACATACATACACTACTCTTCAGGAGTTCTGGGCACTGGGGTGTTGCAAAACTTTTTTTGATTTGTTTACACTACTGGTCATTAAAATTGCTACACCAAGAAGAAATGCAGATGATAAACGGGTATTAATTGGACAAATATATTATACTAGAAGTGACATGTGATTACATTTTCAAGCAAAATGGGTGCATAGATTCTGAGAAATCAGTACCCAGAACAACCACCTCTGGCCGTAATAACGGCCTTGATACGCCTGGGCATTGAGTCCGACAGAGCTTGGATGGCGTGTGCAGGTACAGCTGCCCATGCAGCATCAACACGATACCACAGTTCATAAAGAGTAGTGACTGGCGTACTGTGACGAGCCAGTTGCTCGGCCACCGTTGACCAGACGTTTTCAATTGGTGAGAGATCTGGAGAATGTACTGGCCAGGGCAGCAGGCGAACATTTTCTGTATCCAGAAAGGCCCGTAAGGGAACTGCAACATGCGGTCGTGCATTATCCTGCTGAAATGCAGGGTTTCTCAGGGATCGAATGAAGGGTAGAGCCATGGGTCGTAACACATCTGAAATGTAACGTCCACTGTCCAAAGTGCCGTCAATGCGAAGAAGAGGTGACCGAGACGTTAACCAATGGCACCCTATACCAAATGACGCCGGGTGATACGCCAGTATGGCGTTGACGAATACACGCATCCAATGTGCGTTCACCGCGATGTCGCCAAACACGGATGCGAAAAAATGAGGTTTCGCCATTCGTGCACCCAGGTTCGTCGCTGAGTACACCATCGCAGGCGCTCATGTCTGTCATGCAGCGTCAAGGGTAAACGCAGCGATGGTCTCCGAGCTGATAGTCCATGCTGCTGCAAACGTCGTCGAACTGTTCGTGCAGATGGTTGTTGTCTTGCAAACGTCTCCATATGTTGACCCAGGGATCGAGATGTGACTGCACGATCCGTTACAGCCATGCGCATAAGATGCCTGTCATCTCGACTGCTTGTGATACGAGGCCGTTGGGATCCAGCACGGCGTTCCGTATTTCCCTCCTGAACCCAGCGATTCCATGTTCTACTAACAGTCATTGGATCTCTACCAACACGAGCAGCAATGTCGCGATACGATAAACCGCAATTGCGATAAGCTACAATCTGACCTTTATGAAAGTCGGAAACGTTATGGTTCGCATTTCTTCTCCTTACACGAGGCATCACAGCAACGTTTCACCAGGCAACGCCGGTCAACTGCTGTTTGTGTATGAGAAATCGGTTGGAAACTTTCCTCATGTCAGCACGTTGTAGGCGTCGCCACCGGCGCTAACCTTGTGTGAATTCTCTGAAAAGCTAATCATTTGCATATCACAGCATCTTCATCCTGTCGGTTGAATTTCGCGTCTGTAGCACGTCATCTTCGTGTTGCAGCCATTTTAATGACGAGTAGTGTACATTCATACGTAGACGCATACATATATACATTCAGGCACACATACACACACACACACACACACACACACACACACACACACACACACACCAGTTTTTGTAATATGTTTGAAATCCTAAAGCTTGTGGTGACTGGTGAGAGGAGTAGCGAGCAGGCGTATCCTCAGCAGTGGAGCTCTGTCCGAGATCGGCCGTTGCTCCTCGCATGTCCGGACTGGGGGGCCTTATTTCCGCGGCTCTCACTGGCCGGCCGGGCCCCGCATCCATTTTAATGGATCTGCTGGCCGCAGTAAATCGCGACTGCCCCGCCGTGTCACCTGCCACCAGCCAACGCACCTCCCTTCCACGCACCAGCTGACTCACTGGCAGGTCACTCGCCGGTGTACCCTTTGTCTCAAAGAGTCGCCGGGGTGGGATATAGGAGCAGCTATTTGATGTTTTCCAAGTCTGACAGGTCACCATCATGTATGAAGAGCACCCAAATGAAAACCGAAAACCCTTCACAGTGGGAACATGGAACGGTTCCAGTCAAAAGTAATCAGCACAAGCGTTAAACTATTAAATCCACTGGGATACGGGACCATCCATTCCTGTTTAACAGAACATGATCGACCGCTGACGGATCCACAGTCGCATTCACTCTTGCACTTCCTCTACCGGCTGAAACCGACGTCCACGCATGCCTTTCTTCAAGCCGCCAAAGATGTGAAAAATCGTACAGCGTAAGATCCGGACTGTATGTGACATATTGCAGTGATTCCCCACCAAACGTGCTGCCTTCGTCTCATCGGTGGTGTGGGAGCGTACGTTATTGTGCAGCAGGATGATTTAGATCGATAGCATTCCAACAGACTAAGGGCAAACGTAAAGGCCAATAATGAAAACATGCCACATCAGTGTCATGATCGACAGATAAGTGCCAGTGCAGGAACGGCAACGTAGTGTTGAAACACAAGCAAGTGTGCCTTACAGCCGGCCAGAGTGGCCGAGCGGTTCTAGGCGCTACGGTCTGGAACCGCGCGACCGCTGATGTCGCAGGTTCGAATCCTGCCTCGGGCATGGATGTGTGTGGTGTCCTTAGGTTAGTTAGGTTTGTTCTAAGTTCTAGGGGACTGATGACCGCAGAAGTTAAGTCCCATAGTGCTCAGAGCCATTTCAACCATTTTGTGCCTTAAAGTTGTAGACAGTCAACACGGGTCTGGAAAAGGTGAGCAAGACTTTGCTCATAAAGCTGTTTTATCAAAGCAACAGCAATAGTGCTAGCAGTACTCTTCGTGAGTATCGACGCATTAAAGGAACGTGGAAGGAAGGAAGGAAATGGGTTCAACGTCACGTCGTCATCGAGGTTATTAGAGACGAAGAATACGGGTAAGCCCTCTTTCCGCACCGAGGTTGAAGGACATGATTCGGAAGTTCGAATTAACTGGCGATTTGGGAATTGGTCCTGGGAGAGGCCAACGGTCAACTGTGCCACAAATTTTTGAAGAAGTTACTGTTGCCATGGCTGGAAATTCTGGACGCAATCTGCGATCTTCAAGCAGTGCCCGAACTGTGCAGCGACAGCTGTACATTCCATGATCCACCGCTAGAAAACTGCTGCGAACAGTTGTGAAAGGGTGTCCCTAGCGTGGTTCTGGACTGTCGTGGATGCAGATGGTCTTCACATTGAGCAACGTTTGTAATATGGAACGTAAACATGACAAGCAATTAACAATATGTTACACCCTAAAGTGGAAATTGAAATTTGTTTCTTTCGGAGGTTTATTTGTCATTTCTCTTGCTCATGGCCTTACAAACGTTTCCACAAAGTTTCATTTTCGTGTGATCACTTGTTTTCCACGGGGCCCTTTCAAGTAGTGAATGTTTAATTATAACCGTGCTGTAATTCAAGCCTAATGCTATCTAAGTGAAGTAAGTGTATCACAAGCAAGGAACACTGTGCAAGCAGTTCTGTCATGCATATGTATTTCCGTAGGTGTGTGTACACAAGTGGAGTAGGTTCTGAGATACTCGTATTTCCAGGTGTTCCTTTCAACAGTTGTGCCTCTTACACGGTGACAAGGGCAGTCCTCAGTAGTAGGGAGTTGGCGGCACGAGCGCAATTGTTATATCAAATTGATATGCAAATTAATTAAATTGATCAATTAATCATTAATTGAAATTAATCTCTAACTGAATCCATTACAATATGGTAAAAATAGCAGTGTTGATGACATTGACATTCAGCATAAAAGAGCAATCGACTCCCACAGGCCGGCCGCAGTGGTCAAGCGGTTCTAGGCGCTACAGACTGGACCCGCGCGACCGATACGGTCGCAGGTTCGAATCCTGCCTCAGGCATGGATGTGTGTGATGTCCTTAGGTTAGTTATGTTTAAGTAGTTCGAAGTTCCAGGGGACTGATGACCACAGAAGTCCCATAGTGATCAGAGCCGGCGTATCTTGTCGGCATGAGAGGATATTCACCAGTGAATAACGGATTCAAATATATTTTAATGCCCATTGCTAATTATTCCAAATATGTGTATGCGTATGCGTGCGGAACGATTTGAAGTGGAATGATGATATAAAATTAATTGTTGGTAAGGCGGGTACCAGGTTGAGATTCATTGGGAGAGTCCTTAGAAAATGTAGTCCATCAACAAAGGAGGTGGCTTACAAAACACTCGTTCGACCTATACTTGAGTATTGCTCATCAGTGTGGGATCCGTACCAGATAGGGTTGACGGAGGAGATAGAGAAGATCCAAAGAAGAGCGGCACGTTTCATCACAGGGTTATTTGGTAAGCGTGATAGCGTTACGGAGATGTTTAGCAAACTCAAGTGTCAGACTCTGCAAGAGAGGTGCTCTGCACCGCGGTGTAGCTTGCTCGCCAGGTTTCGAGAGGGTGCGTTTCTGGATGAGGTATCGAATATATTGCTTCCCCCTACTTATATCTCCCGAGGAGATCACGAATGTAAAACAAGAGAGATTCGAGTGCGCACGGAGGCTTTCAGACAGTCGTTCTTCCCGCGAACCATACGCGACTGGAACAAAAAAGGGAGGTAATGACAGTGGCACGTAAAGTGCCCTCCGCCACACACCGTTGGGTGGCTTGCAGAGTATAAATGTAGATGTAGATACCTGGGCATTACATGTAAAAGCGAAAACAGGGAAGGAAGTCGCGCATGTGTTTGATGGATTGCTGCAGAGAGAGACAGTGAAAACCCAGATGTGGATGCAATTCAATCTTCGTGGCTCACACAGATGGATCAATATCCTCACGCAAATAATTGCGCAGTATAATCGAACCAAACATCGCAAAATAAAAATGAGATCAATCTATGTTTGTGATAATAGACTTCTAGGTATCGTGTATAATCGTATTAAAATAGTTGATCCGAGTAAACAGCAATTTAATATAGGTGATTTAGTCCATATTTCAACACACAAGACAACATCTGAGAAGTCATACACGCCAAACTCGTCAACCGAGATATTCACGTTTCCAAAGTGCAGAGAACGAATCCTAGAACCTCTCTCTTAAAGGACAGCAGCGGTACTGAAACTGCAGGATGCTTTTAGACTTAAGAGTCACAGACGAGCTTGGAACCAGATGTCTATCTCGTAGAGAGGGTCATACGGCGTCGAGGGAATAGAGCGTTGGTTAAATGTCTGGGGTTTCCCGCAACACAAAACAGCTGGATCGACGCTGAGGACTTGTTATATAACAGAGAGCGCAGACCACAGCATCTCGGTAGCGTAGCATGCGTGATAGGAGACCCATTATAGGAGGAGGCGGTATTCTCGACAAACTACCAGTCGGATTACACATTCCTGGATATAACTTCTGTGGACCTGAAATAAAAGAGATCGATTAAACCATCCAAGGTTTACCAATACCCAAGACGTCGGGCGGAAATATTCCCTTCCTCATTCCTGCCTTAGCCGGTCTCTCAGCGATGGGTTCACTGGCCGGGGATGCTGCGGCTATTGCCAGGACAGTCAAGAATGCACAAAGATCTCAGGAGGAACTACAGGAGGCACGAAGACATGACCGCATGTTGGGGGCAGCAGCCATCGGGAAGAAAACCCTAGTAGTCTTACTAGACAGGGCACTTACAAATACAGGTCGGCTTGAGTTTGCTACGAAGAAATTCAACATTCCAAGGTTCCGAGGTGTGTTTATGCGGAACACATTACCGACGACTACGTGGAAGTCAGGAGAATGCGGAATTGTGAATCTGGATGCAGCACGAGGATCTGGAACTCACTGGGTAGCATATGTTCAAAAAAGAAATACAAATAACGTCTACTATTTCGACTCATTCGGCGACTTGCAACCCCCAGAAGAATTACAACGATACTTCATAGGCAGAAGACATGTGTTCTACAATTTTCGACATTACAAAGACTTTAATACATTACTGTGTGGTCATCTGTGCACCAGGTTCATTCTGAATTTTACGAATAATATAAAAGGCTGGGTATTAAGCACCCATTCACTAGGCGGTGTTTAGATGCAATGTCGTACACTCTGATATTAAAAGAGCGATCGTCTGTACTACGTGAGAATTTCTTCCCAGAAATTGATTTAACCGTTGGAGACTGGAGCATCGCGCTGATTGGACTGGAGACATACACCGAGCGAGGTGGCGCAGTGGTTAGCACACTGGGAGGACGGTTCAATCCCGTGTCCGGCCATCCTGATTTAGGTTTTCCGTGATTTCCCTAAATCGTCTCAGGCAAATGCCGGGATGGTTCCATTGAAAGGGCGCGGCCGATTTCCTTCCCAATCCTTCCCTGACCCGAGCTTGCGCTCCGTCTCTAATGACCTCGTTGTCGCCGGGACGTTAAACACTAACCACTTAACTACTATCCTTCCGTTGTTTGTAAGGTAGGGTTTACCTTTGGGCATTTCCTACTTCTTCTATGTGTGTTACGGGAGAGGAACATCTGGTTAGGAGGTATGGCATCTTTATTTGTGGGGTGTATCTGTCATCTGTTTGGTTATTGGTGTGACATCAGGTAGGCCTGCTGGGGCTTTCATCTATGCAGCAGGGCTACGGGTCGTTGATATACTGCCCTTTCATCATCAGGGGCTCCTAGATTCCGGATAAGGGGATTTCCGGCGTCTTCCTTCATTGCATAAAAGCGGGCGGCAACTTCTTGGAAGCGTGGTAATATCTCTGGCTCAGGTGTTATGTCACGCAGATATCTCGTTGGAAACTGCGAGTGCACGTGCATTATTCTTCTTAAGGCCTTGTTCTGCAGTGCTTGAAGTCTGGAGAGATGCTTTGTGGCTGCATTTCCCCATACAACGCTGGCGTACCACCACCACCTGGAGACACACGACGCCATTCCAAATATCACAGATAATGATTTAAAGGAAGTTTTAAAATAGTCTGGAAAAGGGACTGAGCTCCGTGCAAATATCAGTACACTTAAACATGAAACAAGGACGGTGAATGCTTCGATTGACTTTAAGGAGAAAGGTTCAATAGGCCCACTACTGGATTTCACAAAGGAACAGGTTTTGAAGAAGGATCTCAATAAATTTTACAAATATGATCAGACAGTGGATATTACCCCCATCAGTACAATCCATGTAGGGTGTAACATTGCAACGAACTCATATCTCAACGATAGATTGGTTCATTCAATTTACGGATTCTTCCCATCAGTTGGAATGGGGTATAAGATTGTTGAGATTCCTACCACCACTGTAGACCTTCCAGTGACAGTTCAGACATTCTACTATCTGGAGCTGCGTATTGTGGATCAGAATAACCAACTTGTTGTCTTTCGTGGTGAGAAAATCATTGTACGACTACATCTACGACGAGATGGGCGTAAGGCATAATACCAGCGCACGCAGCGCACAGCATGGCACTTCGCAGCAGAACCGCAAGGTGATAACACGTGCCAACTACAAGCTTCTTAAATCAGTAGGCTTGAAACCTCGCAATGACGTCGTCGCTCAATATATCTCACCCAGTGGATTATGATGAGCGAATCATATGGCAGGAATACTTCTCGGATAAACCTAATACTTCCACGAGATTTAACAAGAACTATGAAATTGGGATTGCCATTCAGCACCAAGACGCTTTAAGTCTTCCATGCAAGAATTTCATATATTATGATGGATCGTTTAAGAAAAAAGATGGTAGTCATACAGTGGGATCAAGGCTTACACGTAATGCTTTGACATTCCTGTTCCAGGAAATACGTTATGAACTTAATGGGGTAGAGAATGATCGTACACGTAATGTAAGCATAGCCTCAACCCTTAAAACTAATGTCTCATCATCACCCTCGGAACTGAATGGCTTAGAACATGCAGGATGGTTCATAGACGAGCCTGTTGGCAGAACAGCAGAAGAGTACCGCCGATTTACTGCATGCATACCTCTAAAAATGCTTATGGCGTACTTTGAGGACATGCAGCGAATTATTATGAATGCTAAACGGGAGCTTACTCTGGTACGGAGAGAAATAGATAGCAACTCATACATTCAAGGAGCTGAAGAGGGGAATCACATCATCTTCAAAAAAATTATATAGAAAGTGCCGCACATCACTGCGGCAAACGAGGAACGTTTGAAGCTTTTAAAAGTTCTGAATACCGGTACATATCTGCCATTAACCTTCCGCTCATGGAAGGTTTCTGAGTACCCGCTGCTACCGACAGAGAGCAAACAAACATGGGCTATTAAAACCTCAGTACAGCTGAAAACACCAAGATTCATGATACTTGCGTTCCAGACCAATAGAAGGGGGACTTTAGCAAATGATTCCACCGTATTTGATAACTGTAATTTAAGTAATGCCAGAGTCTACTTGAATTCCGAATTCTGTCTGTACCACAATTTACTGCTACAGTGGGATCGGAATGTATACAGTCTAGCATTTGACATGTATGCAAGATTCCGAGCTTCTTACTATGAAGGTGTCGAAGAGGAAGGATGCCTACTCAGTCCACGGAAATTCAAGGAGCTGGCACCAATCATCGTGATAGACTGTTCTAAGAAGAATGAGATAATTAAACCAGGACCAACAGATGTACGAATCGGATTTGAATCTTCAACAAATATCCCAGAACACTCTGCAGCGTATGCTCTAGTTCAGTTTGACCGTGTGATTAACTATTGCCCACTTGCTGGTGTTGTGCAGGGTGCTGTATAAATGATCAAGTGCTGTGGCATGCCCAGAGCATTTCACAATGACAACTTGCAGTGTGAACGTCGTTGTCGACATTCAAGGTTTCTATGATAACGAATGAAGACAATTTTGGGACGATACCTTAAAAAGAAATGATGACGTCACTTCGAATATTCGATCATCTACGTCAAAGGCGAGAAGATCGGATGGATGCAGCGAATCTTCCAGTTTACATCTATTCAAGACCTGGAATTCTACGGGAGCCCTGCTATCCATAAGCTTAAGAAGAATAAGATGTATGAAATAGTGTTATGTCTGCTTATGACAATGTAAAATTATTTTTCAGTTGGATTAATGAAAATAAATGAATATTTACCTTGCATTGTGTGTTATTCTTTCTTTCTACCTACCTACTAATTAGCTAGTACTTAGCTTTGCCCAGATCCTATGTCTGTGGCTTTGTTAAAGCACAGACGATATAATTTCAGCCATGTTTGCTATATGTCTTTGGAAGCGGTCACGACCACGAGCCTCCTGTTCCCAAAAACCTACACGTACAATACGATAAGCGAAATCCCATGCAATATATATATATATATATATATATATATATATATATATATAAAATTACTATCGTGAGTATTTATGTCTGAATGAAAAATTGTTATTCGTTACCATTGATATATATTGTTTTCCTCCATCTTAAACGTCACCTCCCTCATGCTTTAAATTAATATTTTGTGATATCTTGTGCATCTTGCACAGCTTTATGTTCATTTGTAAGGGTAGGGATTTGTGAAATAACAACAAAGACGTATGGTAACGAATAACAATTTTTTATTCAGACATAAATACTCACGATAGTAACACAGCTTTACATCGACAAATCTTGTTGTTTTTACAGTACACGAAATAATACTACTTTGAAATGCACAGTTCTTGTAACTGTTTGAAATTTTTATTATTTACAGTTCATAGTTTTTAAAAATAATAGTACTGATTGAAAAATGTTTTTTGTACTTTAAATTGCAGTATTGTTTACAGCTATTGCAAGGTACAGTTTCTCTTACACTAATACTACTACTAGTGAAATCCCACCAAAACGGAAGACTTGATTTATACTTTGGACTGGGTGCCTCTAAACATTTTCCACCTCAAGCAGCTGAAATAATTTAATAATACAATGAAGTGGATGGCCCTAAAATGTTCATCCCAAACAGCTTCACTAAAATGAACTGGGTGGAACTCACACTTAAAACTAGTATGACTTGGATAGTTAGTGGTAGGTGAAATTTAAAAAGTAATCTATTTATACACGCACTAATAAATTCACACATGAACATGAAGGGCAAGAAATACAGTAAACTATTTTTTACTTCATTTACATTCTTAAAACTTTTTTGAAGATCTTGGTTCAGTTTCTTAAATATTTTATGTGCATATATACATTACACATTTTTATTTTTTTCAATAATTTTTTTATATTTTTTCCCCAGCACATACTACTTATATAGTCGTGCTTAGATGTTGTTGTTGTTGTTGTTGTGGTCTTCAGTCCTGAGACTGGTTTGATGCAGCCCTCCATGCTACTCTATCCTGTGCAAGCTTCTTCATCTCCCAATACGTACTGCAGCCTACATCCCTCTGAATTTGTTTAGTGTATTCATCTCTCGGTCTCCCTCTACGGTTTTTACCCTCCACGCTGCCCTCCAATACTAAATTGATGATCCCTAGATGCCTCAGAACATGTCCTACCAACCGATCCCTTTTTCTTTTCAAGTTGTGCCATAAACTCCTCTTCTCCCCAATCCTATTCAGTACTTCCTCATTAGTTACGTGATCTACCCATCTAATCTTCAGCAATCTTCTGTAGCACCACAATTCAAAAGCTTCTATTCTCTTCTTGTCTAAACTATTTATCGTCCATGTTTCACTTCCATATATGGCTACACTCCATACAAATACTTTGAGAAACGACTTCCTGACACTTAAATCTATGCTCGATGTTAACAAATTGCTCTTCTTCAGAAACGCTTTTCTTGCCATTGCCAGTCTACATTTTATATCCTCTCTACTTCGACCATCATCAGTTACTTTGCTCCCCAAATAGCAAAACACCTTTAATACTTTAAGTGTCTCATTTCCTAATGTAATTCCCTCAGCATCGCCCGACTTAATTCGACTACATTCCATTATCCTCGTTTTGCTTTTGTTGATGTTCATCTTATATCCTCCCTTCAAGACACTGTCCATTCCGTTCAACTTCTGTTCCAAGTCCTTTGCTGTCTCTGACAGAATTACAATGTCATCGGGGAACCTTAAAGTTTTTATTTCTTCTCCATGGATTTTAATACCTACTCCGAATTTTTCTTTTGTTTCCTTTATTGCTTGCTCAATATACAGATTGAATAGCATCGGGGAGAGGCTACAACCCTCTCTCACTTCCTTCCCAACCGCTGCGTCCCTTTCGTGTCCCTCGACTCTTATAACTGCCTTCTGGTTTCTGTACAAATTGTAAATAGCCTTTCGCTCCCTGTATTTTACCTCTGCCACCTTCAGAATTTGAAAGAGAGTATTCCAGTCAATATTGTCAAAAGCTTTCTTCAAGTCTACAAATGCTAGAAACGTAGGTTTGCCTTTTCTTAATCTAGTTTCTAAGATAAGTCGTAGGGTCAGTATTGCCTCACGTGTTCCCATATTTTTACGGAATCCAAACTGATCTTCCCCAAAGTCGGCTTCTACCAGTTTTTCCATTCATCTGTATGGAATTCGCGTTAGTATTTTGCAGCCGTGGCTTATTAAACTGATAGTTCGGTAATTTTCACATCTGTAAACGCCTACTTTCTTTGGGATTGGAATTATTATATTCTTCTTGAAGTCTGAGGATATTTCGCCTGTCTCATACATCTTGCTCACGAGATCGTAGAGTTTTGTCAGGACTGGCTCTCCCAAAGCTGTCAGTAGTTCTAATAGAGTGTCATTTACTCCCTGGGCCTTGTTCCGACTCAGGTCTTTTTAGTGCTCTATCAAACTCTTCACGCAGTTTCGTATCTCCCATTTCATCTTCATCTGCATCCTCTTCCATTTCCATAATATTGTCCTCAAGAACATCGCCCTCGTATAGTCCCTCTACATACTCCTTCCACCTTTCTGCTTTCCCTTCTTTGCTCAGAACTGGGTTTCCATCTGAGCCCTTGATATTCATACAAGTGGTTCTCTTTTCTCCAAAGGTCTCTTTAATGTTCCTGTAGGCAGTATCTATCTTACCCCTAGTGAGATAAGCCTCTACGTCCTTACATTTGACCTCTAGCCATCCCTGCATAGCCATTTTGTACTTCCTGTCGATCTCATTTTTGAGACGTTTGTATTCATTTTTGCCAGCTTCATTTACTGCATTTTTATATTTTATCCTTTCATCAATTAAATTCAGTATTTTTTCTGTCACCCAAGGATTTCTACTAGCCCTCGTCTTCTTACCGACTAGATCCTCTGCTGCCTTCACCACTTCATCCCTCAAAGCTACCCATTCTTCTTCTGCTGTATTTCTTTCCCCCATTCTTGTCAATTGTCGCTTTATGCTCTTCCTGAAACTCTCTACAACCTCTGGTTGTTTCAGTTTATCCAGGTCCCATCTCCTCAAATTTCCACCTTTTTGCAGTTTCTTCAGTTTTAATGTACAGTTCATAACCAATAGATTGTGGTCAGAGTCCACATCTGCCCCCGGAAATGTCTTACAGTTTAAAACCTGGTTCCTAAATCTCTGTCTTACCACTATATAATCTATCTGAAACCTGTTAGTATCTCCAGGCTTCTTCCATGTATACAACCTCCTTTTATGATTCTTGAACCAAGTGTTAGCTATGTTCCTACTGCCACCGAACTTCGCTAATTCCTACTATATCTAACTTTAACCTATCCATTTCCCTTTTTAAATTTTCTAACCTACCTGCCCGATTAAGGGATCTGACATTCCACGCTCCGATCCGCAGAACGCCAGTTTTCTTTCTCCTGATAACGTCGTCCTCTTGAGTAGTCCCCGCCCGGAGATCCGAATGGGGGACTATTTTACCTCCGGAATATTTTACCCAAGAGGTCGCCATCATCATTTAATCATACAGTAAAGCTGAATGCCCTCGGGAAAAATTACGGCCGTAGTTTCCCCTTGCTTTCAGCCGTTTGCAGTACCAGCACAGCAAGGCCGTTTTGGTTAATGTTACAAGGCCAGATCAATCACCCAGACTGTTGCCCCTGCAACTACTGAAAAGGCTGCTGTCCCTCTTCAGGAATCATACGTTTGTCTGGCCTCTCAACAGATACCCCTCCGTTGTGGTTGCACCTACGGTACGGCTATCTGTATCGCTGAGGCACGCAAGCCGCCCCACCAACGGGGAAGGTCTATGGTTCATGGGGTTCTGTTTGGAAAAAAAAAAAAAAACAGAACCGGAATATATTTACACACAGACATACATACACTCCTGGAAATTGAAATAAGAACACCGTGAATTCATTGTCCGAGGAACGGGAAACTTTATTGACGCATTCCTGGGGTCAGATACATCACATGATCACACTGACAGAACCACAGGCACATAGACACAGGCAACAGAGCATGCACAATGTCGGCATTAGTAC
The DNA here is from genome assembly GCF_023864345.2 of Schistocerca serialis cubense. Classification (NCBI taxonomy): domain Eukaryota; kingdom Metazoa; phylum Arthropoda; class Insecta; order Orthoptera; family Acrididae; genus Schistocerca; species Schistocerca serialis. Next base: position 220,105,465 of record NC_064642.1, read on the forward strand.
AGTGTATATCCACCTTTCGCAGCAATGCAGGCTGCTATTCTCCCATGGAGACGATAGTAGAGATGCTGGATGTAGTCCTGTGGAACGGCTTGCCATGCCATTTCCACCTGGCGCCTCAGTTGGACCAGCGTTCGTGCTGGACGTGCAGACCGCGTGAGACGACGCTTCATCCAGTCCCAAACATGCTCAATGGGGGACAGATCCGGAGATCTTGCTGGCCAGGGTAGTTGACTTACACCTTCTAGAGCACGTTGTGTGGCACGGGATACATGCGGACGTGCATTGTCCTGTTGGAACAGTAAGTTCCCTTGCCGGTCTAGGAATGGTAGAACGATGGGTTCGATGACGGTTTGGATGTACCGTGCACTATTCAGTGTCCCCTCGACGATCACCAGTGGTGTACGGCCAGTGTAGGAGATCGCTCCCCACATCATGATACCGGGTGTTGGCCCTGTGTGCCTCGGTCGTATGCAGTCCTGATTGTGGCGCTCACCTGCACGGCGCCAAACACGCATACGACCATCATTGGCACCAAGGCAGAAGCGACTCTCATCGCTGAAGACGACACGTCTCCATTCGTCCCTCCATTCACGCCTGTCGCGACACCACTGGAGGCGGGATGCACGATATTGGGGCGTGAGCGGAAGACGGCCTAACGGTGTGCGGGACCGTAGCCCAGCTTCATGGAGACGGTTGCGAATGGTCCTCGCCGATACCCCAGGAGCAACAGTGTCCCTAATTTGCTGGGAACTGGCGGTGCGGTCCCCTACGGCACTGCGTAGGATCCTACGGTCTTGGCGTGCATCCGTGCATCGCTGCGGTCCGGTCCCAGGTCGACGGGCACGTGCACCTTCCGCCGACCACTGGCGACAACATCGATGTACTGTGGAGACCTCACGCCCCACGTGTTGAGCAATTCGGCGGTACGTCCACCCGGCCTCCCGCATGCCCACTATACGCTCTCGCTCAAAGTCCGTCAACTGCACATACGGTTCACGTCCACGCTGTCGCGGCATGCTACCAGTGTTAAAGACTGCGATGGAGCTCCGTATGCCACGGCAAACTGGCTGACACTGACGGCGGCGGTGCACAAATGCGGCGCAGCTAGCGCCATTCGACGGCCAACACCGCGGTTCCTGGTGTGTCCGCTGTGCCGTGCGTGTGATGATTGCTTGTACAGCCCTCTCGCAGTGTCCGGAGCAAGTATGGTGGGTCTGACACACCGGTGTCAATGTGTTCTTTTTTCCATTTCCAGGAGTGTATTTACACAGACAGCCATGTACAAATGCACTCACAAGCATACACACGGATACACATAAGCCCTCGCACATGCAGGCGCTGCATACAACACACACACCATATTTAAACTATGATGAAAGAGCTATACTATTAGGTGCAAGCTCTCACTCAGCCAGTCACTCACTGTCATTCAGACCACCAGAGTCCCTCATCCAATCTCGCACTTCAGGTAGACAGAATGAGTGTAGAAGAGTTTCGATCCCATAATCACTAATGGCTCTTTTATCGCCATGAGGTGACAGTCAGACTTTAGATTGCAGCACAATGTACACTTCGTCACCGCACGATTGAATACTAGTTTGCTGTACCAAAGGCAAAGGCTGTGGCGGAGCACCGCAAACTCCACTGCAAGTAGTCTTCGACCGTGAGGCACGTGATGCGCACATCGCACACCCTTAGTCCGCCTGTGGATGTCTCCATCTACTGTTCGATATGCATACATTTTGGATCTTGGACCCACAAACTCCACAATCAGTAATCCACCCGCCTCATCTTTCATTAAGCCGATAACCTTCTTGTTCTGAGGAACAATACTGTAAGGATTATCGGCTGCTTATCCCGATGTGTCGAATTCATTACCGTGAAACCTAATTACTTTATATGGATCACAGTTCTTCACCCAGTAGATGAAGATATCTGTATCCACATAAAGTAACTTTGGCTCCACAAAATGAGTTTTAGTAAACTCATAGTGGAAGCGGTTCATGTGGAGTTTGGAGACGTCCAGTATACACATACCCAAATAGATTGGTTTCGTAAACTCTACTGAAATCATCGACATCTGCACAGCAACAAAGTTCTCATTGAAAATTGTGACCTGCTTAAAATTTGGTCTGGTGATGCACTTTCTTACGCCCCACAGCCCATCCCATTCGGTCCTAATCAAAATATCGGTTTCATTTCTTACATTCTGCATGGTTTTACCGAAAATGGGATTATTCATTAATTTGTAAAAGTCTTTTTCGAAATCACTAGTTACGACAGCCCTCTTTTCGGTATTTAATTCAATATACTCCTTCAACCAGGGGGACTGATTGAAGGAGATAGAGTGGGTGCTTCTATCTACCTCCATCCCTAAGGTGAGACACTGCTGGAGATTATGATAATGAACTACATAACTCTGCTTGTGTCCAACAGTGGTCATCAGTTTAGGGAATGTGCTTCCGCATGGAACTTGTTGCCCTGGACATAACTGCAAGTTGCTTGTCACTTCATGCAAATTAACAGAGAATATGAGGTCTGCCTCCATCACATACCCTACATCAGAATCAGCCACCAGACCCAGTATTTTTCCACCTAATCCCTCTAATTCGTTTTAGGGCACCCATTGAAACCCACCAACCGGCATGATGCATCATGGCGCGCCCGTATAAGTTATTCACATCCAAATATCGAATATAACTTGAATCGAGAAATGCGTTAAATTCTGCACCCATACGTGGATTATTTGCCTTGGCATATCAATGGACACCCTGTCAAAGTCCTCCCCAGATCCTGTGCACAAAGAAAAGAAGCATATCGGCATCAGTCAAAATGTCGATGCTGTGCCTCATTTTCTAGAACATTGCTTCCCTCGTCAACCCAGGTGCCGTGTAATAAAAGACGGGATCGAGAGAATATGTGGCCATACATACACTCCGAAACTTTTCGAAAACATCTGCAAGCAAGCGCACATCGGTGTCCATATATAGCCTTGCATATTCATCCAGATTCGGAATGTTGAATTCCCGCCAGACATTCACAGCATGCTCATAATCTGCACTAGTTATGGCATCGCCTGTGAGAGTACTGGTCAATGCAGAAATGTTGGGTAGCCTGGCTTCGTCGAATTTCGCCTTAGTATCCAGAGGAGGAGGAGGAGATTAGTCGACAACGAGGTCATTAGAGACGGAGCGCAAGCTCGGGTGAGAGAAGGATGGGGAAGGAAATCGGCCGTGCCCTTTCAAACGAACCATCTCGGCATTTGCCTCAAGCGATTTAGGGAAATCACGGAAAACCTAAATCAGGATGGCCGGAGACGGGATTGAACCGTCGTCCTCCCGAATGCGAGTCCAGTGTGCTAACCACTGCGCCACCTCGCTCGGTTTAGTATCCAGATACTCATAATGGAAAACTCCTTTCCTAGTCACAAGCTGAAACTTTTCCTTGTCGGGGTAAGCAGATTGGGTAATACGCATATCCCCCTGAGGTAGAGTTTCAACGAGTTTCTGGAGTGGCGCTTGCATGAAACGTAGCGTATCAAGGAAGTGGAGTGTAATTTTTGGTGTCATTCATTTGGTGAATGAAATATACATCTCAACACTCTCAGGCAGGGCACTGACTTGATTTTTCTCTGAACTGAAATTAACCAATTGCTCAACTAGAAAGTGAGCGTCATACCCACTTAAATTACGTAATAAGACGAGTATGTGTCGTGGTAGCTGATACTTCAAATTACATGCATTGTGACTGCACCGTGGAACTTCCCTGTAAGATGACAACGATGTCTATGCGGAGTTTCAGCTTTTCTGTTTAATGGCAGCCCACAAATATGACAGTTAACCGCATCATTATATAAGTTTTTAACCCCCTCCAATTCGGTCATGGGACGCTGCTGCTGTAAGGCCCATCAACGTCCCATGAGAGTTTTTCAAGCTCTGTGAGGAACCAAACCACAGGATTATCCCTGACATAAGATTCATAGCAGTTAAGGCTTGAATCAGATGAACATGCAATTTGGTCCGCTTCCTTATATGGTACGTGTTTTTGAGTGAAGGTGGTATGTGAGGCTAAGGGGATCCCTTAACAGTGGGTAATAGGAGCAAGGAGACATTCGAAGTCTGCGTGTACAACAAACAGACACTGTTCCTGATGGTGAGCATTCTTGAATTTAATGAACTTGTTTTCTTATGTGGGCATAACTACATGTACCGGTTCCTTGGATTCACAGTCCTCCAGATGCCTTTTTAAATAATTTTTTCGAAAAAGTTATTTAGACACCTGAAGCAGATGTGTTTCTTATGTTTATGTGTCAACAATTGGCTGTAAAGGAGGTGGGACATGTCTTTGATCCATACATAATGCTGATTATCACCTTCAGAGAAGGACTGCGTGTTTACATAAAGATCATGCTTACCTGAATATTTCGAAAAATGGAGTGGCTCAACTATAGTATGCTTATCCCGCTCATCTGGCTTGCTTTTCTGCTTCTTCTTCAGGCCATAAACGTGAACCAATAATCCAGGATTTTGTGCCTCAAATTTTTGTGTGTGCTGAATATTTACGGGAACTCAATTCCGTCAAAGTTATAACATCCACAAGTGTTAAGACCTATTCCGTATCAAGATGTGCACAGTGGATCTTTTGTGTAATTTCTCTCACAAGCCAGAGTTGACCGTGCAATACAAACATTATCTTTTTCATTTTGAACGTTAATGCAAGCCTGCGTCTACCTAATATCCCCAGGGAGTTTGATATAACTGGATCCTCCATTTAACAGATTATAGATATGAGTATGGATGTCGAGGTGTGGTATTTGGCTGAGTGCTTTAGCTGACCCTCTTATTTCCAGTATAGCACCCAAGGCGTATTCACAATACCACTCGGCGATTGATTTACTCTGAGATATAACGCCATTATCACCCCAGATGTAGTGTAAAGTTTTCTCCTCAGCGGCACCCTGCTGTTTGGGTGGGTGGGTCAACTCGCAGCAGAGCACTGTATTACATTTAATGGCAGTATATCTCGGATTATCTAGGGCTTTCAGGAGCTCTCACTGTAACACCAGGAGGCACGCTTCTAGAAACCTGGCAGGGACACGATACCCTCCAGCCGGATTCTTTATTCTATTAAATGAGACACACCCCTCAAAAGCCCTAGGAACCGCCGAGTATTCTACAGGGTTCATGACACCGCTAATCTGATGTCCTTCACTATCAGGACGGGATAGAGCACTACCGCCAGCCACAGGTTAATTATCAACAATACTACAGCTAGATGACGACTGCGTCCAACTGGTGGATGAGGGTGCTGGGGATGAGGCGCCTTCAGGGAGAAGGGGTATGTGCCGAGGCACACATACCTTTTGTTGCCGGCGAGGGCGAGCAGCCGGAGCGTGAGTAGTAGGAGGTGGTGGTGGTGGCGACCTCCTGTAGGAGCACCCAGGCTGTGGCGAGGGCGCTCCTTGATGCTCCTGCATATTGGAGCCTTCACCATCACCAGCCTGTGGGGTGGGAGATCGATGCTCTGATTGAACCACCCAAGGACGCCAGGTGGTATGCAGTGGTTCGTGAGCAGGCATTGCAGCAGCAGCCACGGCCGCCTCCCGCGCGACAACGAGCGGCACTTAACACGGCGATGCATGCCGCTCGGGTGTGTGTTTGACACCCGCTACCTCAACCACCACTCTAGGTGCACGTGTCACAGCCATCTGCTCTGTGGCGGTGTTGGTGTCACTTCTGTAACATCTGAATAGAATGGTGCAGCAAGATTTTTAAAACTGTATGCTGTAAAGAAACAATCACAATTAAGTAAATCACCATTCCTGAATAGTAAATATATGCTTAAATGACGACGGTCACATTGTAATCACCTTTTACATACTGCATCCCAGGAATGAGCAGTTCAGTCGATTTTTCTGGTAGTTCTCCCACCCAGTCAAACATCTCCATCCCACGCTCCAGCCGGCCGGTGTGGCTGAGCGCTTCTAGGCGCTTCAGTCTGGAACCGAGCGACTGTTACGGTCGCAGGTTCGAATCCTGCCTCGTGCATGGATGTGTGTGATGTCCTTAGGTTGGTTAGGTTTAAGTAGTTCTAAGTTCCAGGGGACTGATGACCTCAGATGTTAAGTCCCATAGTGCTCAGAGCCATCTGGACCCCTGCTCCAGAAGTGAGAGCTCACACTGTGTTTTAGCAGTCACCATCTCACGCTCCCACTCAAGCATCTCACCCTCGCCGGAATTGTTGTTGGCTTTAGGCCGTGCACAAGCTACAGTGGCGAAGCCCCTGCACGAGGCGATGGCGGTAATGTGCGAGCCCCGCAGCGCACTGTGGAGCATCTTAATGACTTTGCGATCGCAATATATGAAGCGATGAAACGATCGGAAGTTAAACAAGAGTTTCCATGTCCTACGAAACGCAAATTATGTCCTTCTCAGACGATAATTCTCCTATTTGCCGTCCTCTGAATAGCTTTTTTCCCGATTTCTACCACATATTTCCGTTTTACAAACTATTTCCATCAATAATTTCCGTTGATATTATGTCCTCTGAACCGACAATTGATTTGTACTGCGAAAATTCAGAATTGCCGTCAAAATTCGAAATTCCCGCCAAAATTCGAAATTTCCGCCAATAGGGTAGGTTGGTAGAATGCGAGAGTGGGGAGGGGGAGTGGGAGGTGCTGGGGCACACGCGCAGCTGAGAAAAACGCGTCACCATACGAGGGTAGGGGTGGGCGTGATCGGAGGTGGGGGTGGATGGGGGAGGAGCGATTAATTGAACAATTTAATTAATTTGCGTATCACTTTGATATCGCAGTAAAAAATTAAACTACGGTGAGAAACTCCTGTACATGAGTGGCTGCAAGGCGGCCTGACAACTTTGACTTGAAATCTGAGGTTTATCACTCAAACTGCTCTCCGTTGGTACTGTTATGAATATGAAACCTGCGAACAGTACATCCATTTATTAAGTTTTTCAGCTTTTCCAATGGTCAAAACAAGTAAATTCACGCTAATTATATTTTATTATCGTTTAAAACACGTCGCTAAGCGTTTAGAGCCTTAAAACACCATATTAAACTATTGTATTAAACTTAACACCCAATCGAGCAATTTTGAGGGTTATTTGTTCGTCTGTGACCCTCTCCATTTTGGGGTAATGGGAGGGAGAGAAAAGGTTGTAAGAAGAGCAATATATATTCCAAGCGCCGTCGTCCCCCATAATTTTTGCACTCTATGACTCGCTCTAGTAGCATGTAATATTTTCCCTAATTCTTAACTTACGTCCTGTCATCCTGTTCCTTCTGTTATACCGGAGCCAAGGTAGCCCCTGAGGTCCGGTAACCCATATCACACCACAGAGGACGAGGTTGTCTATGTCCAAGGCATATCATAAGTACCATGGTAAACACAGGCTATTTACATACAAGATAATGGAAACAGACATTCCGATCACTACTTCCTGCAGGGGGAGCTCGAGCCACGGCCTGCAGGAAGTACCACTACGCCAAAACCTGATTGGCTGGAGACAGCTATTTAGGGGCTAGAACCAGCCCCGAAGTTCAGTTCACTCCGGATGCCGACCTCGTGTACTTCGACCGTTAAAGATTACGTCTTCGTCTCTGAATTGGACTGTTACTAGCGTGTGTGTGTGTTACCACAAACCTTTGTGGAAAATTAGAAGGGAACTTTTGTTTGCCTCAATTAGGAGACTTTTGCTGGCATCGTTATTGTTACCTTTCGTTTGTTGTTCAGTCATCAATCTTGTGAACTTACGTCAATAAAAGTTGTGTTTGTAAAAATTTGCGAATTGTCAGTCACAACACCTTCTCCTAGTGAGCGTTTTCTATATTTTCCTTTCCTTGCTATTCTGTGGAGAATCTTCTCAGTTCTCACCCTATCAGTTCATTTAATTTTCAACGTCCTCCTCTAACACTGTAATTCAAACGCTTCGATTCAGTTGTTCTCCACTTTTCCCGCAGTCTGTTATTCGCGATGTTTCTTTTCTCAAATAAAATCACAGTATGAAACTAGGAAAGTTCCTTTGGCCAAGAACGCTCTCTTTGCCTGTGCCTATGGAAGTGTGCGATAATTTACACACGAAAGACGAGTCTTGCTAACTTTTTAATGTGTTGTTTCGTGAGTATTCTTAATCGGACTGAGGCTCTTAACAAGCTGGAATAAGAGAAAAGATACAAAATATTTAAAGAAGAGCAGCGCGACTCAAGACGTGTTTGTTTAGTCAACTTGAGACTGTCAATTAAATGTTCAAGAAATTCGATGTTTACCGCGGAGAGCTCAAAATATTCTGAGAACACGGTCAAAAACGTATATCTCACATAATGAACACGAATCTTAAATAAGAGAAATGAGGGCTCATACAAATGGGTATCGGCAGTCTTTATTGCCACATACCATCCACATGTTGGACAGGAGAGGAGGGGGATGGGAAGAGGAAGGATGTACACTAAGCACCCTCCACCACATGCCACAGTGGGTTACATGGTACATATGTAGATGCAAATGTTAAACACATAACGCAGTGGAAGATAACGTGGCGGTACTGGAAGCAGAGTGTGAAAAGCCAAGATATGTATTTTTGATAATAATGTGTGCGAAGAACAGGAACAAATAAGAAATTACTGTTGAGTCTATGATGGAGTCGATATTTCTCAGTTATATTTCGGAGTACGTAATCAATTAGTTCATGGTAATTCGAATGTTATTATCGCTCAAACAAAACACCAAAAATACAAAACGTAAACCACCTGACAACAATGTGATGATTACAGAAGATACTGTTGTGTGTCAATGCAACTTCATGCACGCTTTATCGTTTCGTGATGCAAAATACCAGGGGGGGGGGGGGGGGGGCACAATGCGTGCGCAGAACAGAGATTTTTCGCCGTACTGCGCATGACGTCAGCGTCGAGAAACTCCGCTCAGTTCGCGCGCGCTTTCTTATGTGTTGAAGCAAGTAAGTTTTGTGTTGTTGCTGTTTGTTATCGTGTTGAATCGAGTTTATTCTTTCTGCGACACTTAACAATGCCGAATTGTGCCGTGGCTGCGTTTGAAAAGTATAATCAGAAGACTAAAGGAATAGTATTTCCTATCATAAGTTTCCGAAAGATCCTGAAACATGTGCTCGGTGGGTTCAGCTCTGTAGAAGAAGTGATAGTATTAACATTAAAAATGCTACTATCTGTAGCGTACATTTTAAAGAAGACGATTATTTACGGGATCTCCAAGCTGAATTAATGAAACTTCCGCCAAAGAAGATCTTAAAAGTCGACTGCAGTTCCTTCATTGCACCTCATTAAAGCCACATCTGCAGCTGCTGCTGCTGCCTCGTCTTCTGTCCAAGAAAGAAATGACAGAAGGAAAGATCGTGAAACACGTAAAGGTGCACTTAACAGACTAGCTTCATTGTCACCGAAGAAAAAAAAAGTGGATCAAAGCCCAGAAACTGAAGAACGCCGCATCGAGGATGAAATGAAGAGGCTTCATAAGGAATTATCGCTACAGACAGAAAAAAATAAGCGTTTGATAGCTGAAAACAACACGCTGAGAACGAGAAACAAATTGCTGGCTCATGCATTAAGCAGACAGAGAAAGCTATGCCAAAGCCTTCAGTATCAACGAAGTACTAAAGTGACAACTAAAGTACACCAAGTTTTAAAAAAAGTCTTTACTAACGCACAAATTGAATGTCTTCTGAAATCAAAGAAGAGCACCCATTGGACCCAGGAAGATATAAGCAAAGCCTTGCTTCTGCGCTCTCTGTCCAGAAAAACTTATATTTATTTAAGAAATATAATGGGAATACCATTACCTGGATTTTCTAAGTTAAAACGATGGATATCCAATTCTTTTCGTTGTGTTCCCGGAATTTTGAGTGATGTATTGTACTTAATGAATAAGCAAGCAACAAACTTAAGTCAAGCAGAGAAGCTGTGTGTGTTAAGCTTTGACGAAATGATTGTGGACAGTCGCATATGCTACTACCAAGAAACTGACACCATATACGGACCACATAGCCAGGTACAGGTTGTTATGGCACGTGGTTTGTGTGGAACCTGGAAGCAGCCCGTATATTATAACTTTGATACTACGATGAATCGGGATTTACTGATCAGTATCGTCAGAGAGACGCAGAAAATGAGATTTGTCGTAGATGGTGTAGTGTATGATTTGGGGGCTAAAAATGGGAAAGTGTGGAAGGAATTCCACATCGACTACACAAACACGTGCTTCACCAACCCAGATGGTGAAACGAAACGTGTTTGGGTATTTACTGCTGTACCACATATGGTGAAACTTCTCAGAAACCACCTTTTAGATGATGGTTTCTCATTAAGTTTGTGTAAGGAGACGCAGGAGGAAGTTCTTCGCAGATTCTACTCCGTCTGTGAAACAATTAGTGGGAAATCATAAAACTTTACTTCCTTTCCAAAAGGGATTACTCAGCTCGATTCGGTCACTGCTGGGTTGTTTTTCGGATTTAAAACATGGCTACGGTTTGAAGTATGTATTGACCTCAAGGTACAACCAAGACTGCCTTGTAAACTTATTTTCCCAGATAAGAGCAATTGGCAGAGCCTATGATCATCCCTTACCAGTGGAATTGAAAAGCCGTTTGGGTATTTTAGTTATGAACAAAAGTATTGCTGACATTCAGTTACGCAGTTCTTGTCCAGTCTCAGCGGAAACTGATACAAATTATTTGACTTCCAACCTGTTTACAGGACTTGTGCCGGGCATTGAGGAAGCGTTGTCAATGATAGAAGGTGATCAACAAATGAGGGACATTACACTACATGACTTAATTGTTCCACCTTTGATAGAAGATTCAGCGTGTTCTCTAGAAGGTCTCCACTACATCGCTAGATATATTGCCTCCAGATGCGTCTCCATTGACAAATCACTTGGTCATCCTTGTGGTGAGACACTCGAAGTGTCGAAAGACCATGCAAGTTCTGGGTGGATAGAGAAACTGTCTCGTGGTGGCTTAATCATCCCTTCAGATGAGTGGTTTGATGTTGTTAAGCTGTTAGAGGTGCTTTTTTTCAATTTTCATGGCAACAGTCTGTGTAAAGACGGCAATATGATCAGAAACCTGACGAGACTTTTAATTGGGAAGTTTCCAACTATTCCTCAAGAAGTCATCACAGTGTACGCTAAAACCAGAACCTTCATCCGGATAAGGCACTTCAACACATCTGCAAAGGCACAGAGCGCCAAACAGCAGCAGCAGAAAGCAGTACACAGGTGGAGAGCTTCTGCAGTCCCCTCCAGATCTGATTAAGGTATTTAAATTCTTCTTAAAATTTTTGAATGTGAGTTCATTAAACCGGGCTTCTGTATCATTATGTGTAGTAATGTCTCAACTAACTACACGTTCGGTTGCTGCTTAATACCTGCATGAAAAAGATGGTACACACTATTGCCGACTGTGATGCACAAAATGTGTTTAGTAAACTGAAAGCTCTTGTAATTGTTGCTTTTCCAGTACTATTAAAAATTATAAAATATATAAAAAGGGACTGAAGCATACCAGATTGTTGTTATCTAACAAAAAATATTGAGTAATAGAATATAAATTGAGGGGGAGCCACAAATCTGTAGTTTTACTTTTGTCATTACCAGAGAGACAATATAAGAGTTTCACAGTCGTAGCAGGTATTAACATTCAGTCCCTGTATTGGTAAGCTTCGGTCGAGTCCATAATTCATTATATTGCCCTACACTTTTCGTAAATTAATGTTAGTTTAAGCGCAATAGTGCCGTATGCGAACTTCTCGCGCTGCCGACGCTTCTCGACAGTGAGGTCACACGGAAGCGCCCGATCGCTGCCGAACACATTGGCCCAACCTTCTATGTAGCAACAAGCATCTCCGTGCGAACTCGATAACAAAGATATACAGACTGTATTTAGCTACGGCAATGAGATAATAATTCCATGTTGGACGTTGGAAGAGAGATGTTCTACGTCAGATTGAGAGGAGATTGTTGGAAGCCGCCACTAAGGCAGTAATCTATGCTTCATGGTATTGAAGAAAATGAATACATATAAAAGCACAAAATGAGTATCAGGTGTGTAGAGTTCATAACCCTTAATCATTCCAAAGAAATAGTCAGTGATTATAAAGATGCAAGTCGTTCGGAAGTGTTGTGTGGTTTGATGGTGCGAACCTGCAGTTTTACACGGTTTTGGGATTCGCCGAGAATATTTCTCCGAAGACCTAAATAATTTCACGAAATAAATTTGGACGCCACATTCCATACATATGACACAGCATTGCACTTGGCTGTACGGATCGATTTCCATAGAGCGATAAATTATCTTTAGCGATTTCAGGTGGAGAAGATCCAGCAAGGAGACTCAACGAGATCTGCTGCTGCGACACGCATATGGTATTACCGTATTCTTTAACTTACGGAGAAAAGTAAGCAATATAGACTTCATAACGACCGCAAACATAACTAAAAGGACTAACCTTAAATAAAATAAGTAAACAGTAAAAAGGAATCGCTAAACCAAACCATAAATAAATGGCTCTGAGCACTATGGGACGTAACATCTATGGACATCAGTCCCCTAGAACTTAGAACTACTTAAACCTAACTAACCTAAGGACAGCACACAACACCCAGCCATCACGAGGCAGAGAAAATCCCTGACCCCGCCGGGAATCGAACCCGGGAACCCGGGCGTGGGAAGCGAGAACGCTACCGCACGACCACGAGATGCGGGCATACCATAAATAAAAATCAATTAATAATAATACGCAATCATCTAAATAAAACGCTCATTAAATAATAGAAAAAATAAGAACTTTAAAACGTGCTCACCATCACCGTGTATGTAAACGATTAAGAGTTGTAATTCTCTTAGACAGGTAGAGTGGCCACCAGAGTGCTTTACTGTTTTCGGCTTTACTGTTGTTACAAGGTCTGTTAGGCTACACAGGGTGATCCAGTTTCCCCTATCCATGAGTTTTATGCAACCCACATCGCCTTCGAATGCCATATGGGAGATTTTCATATTTTCTTGTTCGCTATGTGCAAACAATTAGTCCTAAAGAAAAAAAATGAACAGGACATTTTTTTAGGAAAATTAACGTAGTTAAATTTTGTATTTGGATACGTTTTAGCTAGACGCCGCAGTTTTTGGCGTACTCAATAAAAGTGACGTACAAAAGTGACTGTCAAACAGGTTTTTCTTGAATAACTCGAAATCCGTGGCCTCCAGCGATAACGTATCCCATCGCAAAATTTAATTACATAAAATTTCTTTATCCGAAGGAGTAATAGTTTGCGCTTAGCCAGTGATGGAATGTGAAAACAGGCATGTGGTTTGTGAATGCGTGATGAGTTGCATAAAACCTGTCAGTAGGGGCAGCTGTATTAAAGGGCGTGAAAAGCAACAGCTTTGGCCAATCACTGTGAAAAACACGGCACGGCGGAGGCAGCGGTGTCAGCAACTGGTAGAGTTTGAAAGTGAGTGGGCCTCTTTTTGGCCAATTGCAACATCCAGATTTGTGGGGCATTTGGATGTGGCAGTTAACCATGTTGGAATACAAGAGAGCCCGAGATCAGGAACACTCGTCGTGAAGGTCAACTCTGAACACCCAAAGGGGATTCGGAGTATTGTAAACTAAACGTATAGTAATCCCATCACATCTGCTCCTGCCATTCGAGAACAAGTAATGGACTCCCTGCAACGTACTGTATCATCCCACACTATTTGTCGAAGACCATCTGCCAGAGTAGGGAACTACAGGCTGCCATCAACGCCACAACACAAACAGAGACAGATGCTGGCTGTTTCATTATAATTACAAGACAAAGGAGTAAAGCAAGCAGTGGAAATACGTGGGTTCACCTCTGCCGGAAAACGCAAAGACCCAACCACCCTCGCACAAGAGCATGGTGAGCATTTCTTGGGACTGCCATGACGTGGTGTCAACAGACTATATTCGTAAGGGGTGAATAGGAGCATACTGCCGAAATCTGCTGACGGGGTTACGGGGGAGTTCCCCCTTAATATTTAACATTGTATGTTAGAAGGCCAATATTATTACAAATAAGTGTGCAGCACTATTGATGCAATGTTTATAAAAATGGTTTAAGATTGGTTGGTTTTGGGGAAGGAGACCAGACAGCGTGGTCATCGGTCTCATCGGAGTAGGGAAGGATGGGGAAGGAAGTCGGCCGTGCCCTTTCAGAGGAACCATCCCGGCATTTGCCTGGAGTGATTTAGGGAAATCACGGAAAACCTAAATCAGGATGGCCGGACGCGGGATTGAACCGTCGTCCTTCCGAATGCGAGTCCAGTGTCTAACCAGGGTTTAAGAGGAGAGCTTTCTACCGAAGTTGAGTTTACTTATAGTGCAGTTGGCGTCAGCGTCTGTGGTTCTTGTCGAGTTGATAACCTTAATGAAAACAGAAGTTGGCCCATAGTTGTCTTTCAGCGACGAATGAAGTATAATTCGTTAGTTTTTTCATACACACTTTTTATTTACTCCTTTTCCTATTCAATGGACATATCACAAACATTTTCCACAACAAGTAAAACCACAGTCCACATAACAAAACTTTGTGCGTAGTAACTCTTTGTTCATGCCACTCGTAGGAAAGAGCTCTGTAAACTGTACTCGAGCATAGACGAAGAACTAGTGACCAAGCGGTCGCGTCTTTGTCACGAATTTACAGTACATGTATCAGTCCTATAATGTTCTAGAAGCACCAGAAACATTCGTTGATTGAATTTGGTGCTTCCGCTCTTAGTATTTAAGCAAATCAAAACCAGTTGCTGCTTTTCGCAAATGAAAATACTTTGAAAATGTTATGGAAATAAAGGGAATTACGGAAATGAAAAAATAAATAAATGAAATGTTTTTCAAAACGACTGATGTAGACCACGTTATAAAATCAACGTAATATAGGTTGATAAGTTTAAAAATTCCCACACGTTATTTTTATGTTACAGTAAGACAGATTTTCGTAGTATAGCTCGATGACATGTAAAATTATCGATGTGTGCTCGACGAACTTAATGCACGGCAGAATTCTTCCAGACTGCTACAACATTGTCTAAGTATCCAAAAACATGAATCAAACACTACATGTCCAAAACAGGTAGACACAACCATCGCTGAAAGTAAGATGATATCGCAAGTTTCCGTAGTTTGAAAAAGCTACGTAACATCTCGGTTTATTATAATTTCAAGAAGAAGTGTCGCGGGAAACCGTCCGAAGGACTGTTTTTGCTCCACGCCAACGGGCAAGCTCGAGTTGCCAGATCCAAAAACAGAAAAGCCGGACTTGGCGTTATATTTAGTTGGACATTTGTCCTAAAAGCCGGACTGCAAATTGTAAACATAAATGGTCAGTTGTGCATTTTCGATCTTTTATCAAAAATCAATGATAATGACTTTTTGCGTGATCAGTCTTAAACGAGTTTAAAGTGAATCTATTAGTAGCGAAGCGCGAGTATGGCGGGAAGGGTTGGCGGATGCCGGTCACATTCTGTTTTTCCTCGCTCGCTCTGCGCATAATATTATTGTGACATTAAGTGTTGGGCTCATTCGGCATACGAAAAAAAAAAAAAAAAACATAGTGGCACAAACATAAGAATAGCTAAGCCGGACAAGTATATATTTGGCCGGACACGACCTTAAAAATTCGAACATGTTCCGCCAAAGCCGAACATCTGGCAAGGCTAGTTCCAGCTCATTCTAGGGATGTAATAAAATGCAATGCCTACAGCCGTCCTTACGATGTTATTTATTATATGGCTACCGGTTTCGGTGCTTCAGTGCACCATCTTTAGGCCTTAACTGACGCTGAGGGGGTTAACGTAGTGGTGGCCATATAATAAATAACATCGTAAGGACGGCTGCAGGTGTTCCATTTTGTTGTGTAAGTGGAAGGCCGAAGTCCCTCAAAGCTCCAATCAGAAGAATGGACATACATAAACATTCTAGGGATGGCGGTTATCGCTGAAATCACTGGTTTTCGATTATATCGGTTTTTTCTCCACAGCAGTTTAAACTGACCGTTAAAACCGCTCAAAATAACCAGTTTCCGAAATAAAAATTTTTTCGATTTTTTGTTCCTCGTATTTCCTGTAACTGAAAAAAGGTTGAAAAATTTTGCCTGTCTCAGTTTCAAGATATATAAAATAAAAATATTAATTTAAACAGGCAAAAAAAAAAAAAAAAAAAAAAAAAAGAAAACTTAGTCTGTCCACTGTTCATTGCTTTGCTCGAAAAGTGATAAGTTATTGAATTCTACAAAAAATCGCCAGTATTCTCCTACTGAGTCTAATTTTTTGAAACACTGCTCAAAAATCAAGTTGTAATTGGGGACCATACCACTACTTGGGCATTCCCGATAGTCAGTGCCAAAGGGTGAAAACTGAGGTTGAAGAACTCTATTTTTCATGTTAATTTGTCCGTTTCAAGGGTCACCAGCAGCTAAAGGCATATTTTGTAGTCACAGAAGGCAGATAAGCTACTTTGCATGAATTGTTGTTATGTTTTTGATTTATTACTGTTACCATAATTTCCTTCTTCTTTCATTGTTTCATAGAAATGACAGACCAATTTTTAATCTTTTGAAGCAAATGAAGCATTGCACTTCACTGCTACGTCGCTTCGTGAAAATATTTCCAGTCTATGGTTGGTGCCATTCTGCAGTACAATGCATGTCCGGCGAAAACAGCGAGAAACTACCGGACGGTCCAGGTGAGAGGAAGTCTTGCACACTGCACTAAGCCGCGGCGTAACGCAACAGGGACATTATGCTGTGCTAAGTATTATGCCACATGTTTGTTACTCGTTTCTGTCGGCATTGCTATTAAAATAGCACTGATCGCTTTGAAATTTTTATAATAACGCAATATTTCAAACCAATGCTAATTTTACGAATAAAAAGTACTCCTTTATTTCAAAACGAAAAATTTTAGTACTTCTCCTATGGCTGTTTCGTTTTCTTTTTCGTTCGGTTACTGGTAAGAAAACCTATTATAGCCTAGACGAAACGAATACCGAAAAATATCGGTTATTCAGAACTAAAATACCGGTAACGGTTTTAACATGTCAATTTTTCCCATCGCTAGCTCATTCTTCAGAGATCGGCAGGACACAGAAGTGGAGCCTGTCTGCGTTGTCGACTTGCCTGATCTCCGCATTTTCCCGACAAGGCACCAGGTACTACTTCTTCTTTCTCGTGTAAAGAAAAAGGAACCTGGCATTTCCACAACGACGACGAGATGGTGTTAAAAGGTGTAACGCTTCCTTAACAGACAAAATGCAGACTTCAAAGCCAAAGTTTGCACACAGTCGTTCATAATTGGGAAAAATGTGTGTCATTGAAGTTTAAGTATGTACAGAAACACTTAACAGCATCACAAAGTATCATGGTTACACGTCGGTATTATTACATATTATGATTCAAACTGTGTGACTATCCGCCTTAAGGACTATTAATCCTCCAGATAATCTCAAACAGGTTCCTCTTGCCACCTTCCTCTAATCAAGGTTCTAGAACAGGCGTCAGCCGTACTGTTCATCAGCTAAACTGCGCGCACTTCATCCGTTTCGGTAAGTGATCGTGCTGTGCGATTTTAATTATTCTCACGTCCATGTTTACTGAAAATTACTGATGCAGGAGTAATGATATTCACGCTTCGCATTTGTCAAATTTCATGTTGTTGACACTCGGAACAAATGTCGAATTTTGCGTTATTACACCCCAGTAAGCACACAAAAATGATCGACATTCTTGTTTTGGGACCATAATGATTCGTTAAATACGATTTGTTTAATTTCGCGCCCGGTATCCTCTGCAATTTGTGCTGCCACTGGTTTGGTGGCCCCATACGTTTCACACACGGTTTCTCATTTGCAGTGAGAGTTCCCCGAACCATTTCATACCGCACCCTAAGTTATTCCCTGAAAGCAGTGGTTGACTGCTAGTAAACAGTTTCGCCTTTTTATCCGTTTACTAGGTGGTTGGTAAGATCGTGAGAGCTTCTAATTCATTACTTGCCGTTCAAAAAAATGGTTCAAATGGCTCTGAGCACTATGGAACTTAACATCTATGGTCATCAGTCCTCTAGAACTTAGAACTACGTAAACCTAACTAACCTAAGGACATCACACAACACCCAGCCATCACGAGGCAGAGAAAATCCCTGACCCCGCCGGGAATCGAACCCGGGCGTGGAAGCGAGAACGCTACCGCACGACCACGAGATGCGGGCCACCTGCCGTTCCTTTGAACCAACATTGGGAGAATGAGAAGCAGAGGGGCAGCTTACGCACTTTGACTTACTACACTGCAACACGTTTGTATGGACATGAGCATTTCAAATTTTGGTTTACTGCCATCACATATTTGTAGAAAATAGCGTCACAGTTTCTAATGAGAGCTATCTCGTGAATGCTTCACAGTTTAAAGTTTCTATACAAATAGTGATCTGTTCTTCATGCCGGGATTGCAATACGTCAGCCTAGTTGAGTGTAGTGTTAGCGCGGTATTCTGTCTCAAGAGGAAGTTGAAGAACAGCGCACACTCGAGTAAAACTTATAATTTTCACACAACAAAAAAAGTTTTGCATCACCCTACTTCCCAGATCTTCTGATGATAGACGTTGACTGTGGATATTGTATCACGGACACAGTCCCTGTGACTGTTCAGAGATGTCACTAATCCCGCCCAAAGATGTAAACAACCATGCATTAGCAGCGCCTATTAGACGGAGGGGGTCCGGACAGCCGATCAGATCCAGTCATTCCACCAGGAAGGAGGTACACGGCTCGTGTTGTCTGTATTTCAGCCATGCCTAGACGGTTAATACCGGGGTTCGATCGCACCCGCATTGTTACTTTGTGCCAGTAAGGACTCTGAACAAGGGAAGTGTCTAGGCGTCTAGTCAACCAAAGCGATGTACTTCGGACAAGGAGGAGATACAGAAAAACAGTAACTGTCGATGATATGCCTCGCGCAGGCCGCCAAAGGGCTACTACTGCAGTGGATGACCGCTACCTACGGATAATGGCTCGGAGGAACACTGACAGCAACGCCACCGTGATGACTAGCGCTTTTCGTGCAGCCACAGGACGTCGTGTTACGACTCAAACTGTGCGCAATAGGCTGCATGATGCGCAACTACACTCACAACGTCCGTGGCGAGGTCCATCTTTGCAACCACGACACTATCCAGCGCGGCACAGATGGGCCCAACAACATGCCGAATTGACCGCTCAGGATTGGCATCATGTTCTCTTAACCGATGTATGTCGGATATGCCTTCAACCAGACAATCATCGGAGACGTGTTTGGAGGCAACCTGGTCAGGCTGAACGACTCAGACACACTGTCCAGCGAGTGCAGCGAGATGGAGGTTTCCTGCTGTTTTGGGGTGGCACTATGTTGGGCTGACATACGCCGCTGGTGGTCGTGGAAGGCGCCATAACGGCTGTACGATACGTGAATGCCGTCCTCAGACCGATAGTGCAACCTTCTCGTCAGCATATTGGCGAGGCATTCGTCTTCATGGACGAAAATTCGCGCCCCCATCGTACACATCTTGTGAATGACTTCCTCCAGGATATCGACATCGCTCGACTAGAGTGTCCAGCATGTTCTCCAGACATTAACCCTATCGAACATATTGAAAAGTGCTGTTTATGGACGACGTGCCCCACCAACCACTCTGAGGGATCTATGCGGAATCGCCGTTGAGGAGTGGGACAATATGGATCAACAGTGCCTTGATGAACTTGTGGATAGTATGCCACGACGAATACAGGAATGCATCAGTGCAAGAGGACGCGCTACTGGGTATTGGAGGTACCGGTGTGTACAGCAATCTGGACCACTACCTCTGAAGGTCTCGCTGTATGGTGGTACAACATACAATGTATGGTTTTCATGAGCAGTAAAAAGGGCGGAGATGATGTTCACGTTGATCTCTATTCCAATTTTCTGTACAGGTTCCGAGACTCTCAGAACCGAGGGGATGCAAAACTTTTTTTGATGTGTGTGATACTCCGTCAGTCCAAAATGTTTCGTGAGTAATTTCAATGAAAAATAGTGAAAAGTTTAGTAGTCTTAATGCTTCAGGTCTCCCATAATTTGAACACAATGCACAGAATGTCCACCATGCGAAACTGTGAGAAAAGTCCTTCTCTGGAATGTTGTTCAACTCGTGCGCCACATCGCCTTGAATGTTGGTCAAGTCGTTAAAGCCTTGAGGTTTCATGAGAATTCTTGCACTTTGTCGTTTTCTAATTGTTTCGTGTTGATGACATGAAGTATCGTCACTCGTGAAGATTTTTCCCAGATAAGAATTGCAGCGTTTTGCGATTCAATCAAGTCGTGACAGGCGTCCAGTCGTCGTTGTTTTTGTTCGGGAATAGCAGTGTCCGGGACAGACTTCAAACTATTCTGGGGAATTTACTTGAACACTTTATTTACAGATGTTGCTGTATTGCGAATTGTGAGTCAACAGCATTGACGCTCTAGGGTACACGTCCACTACTTAACATTGTGTACTCGCAACTGACTGGTATAATACACATCTTCTGTTCGAAGAGATTTCGGGATTGCAGCCGGTCGTCGTAAACTTCACGATATTTCGACTGGACACCTACCAGTTGAAATATCGTGGCGTGAAGTTTACGACGACCAGCTGCAATCCCGAAATCTCTTTGAATATTTAATTCGCCGGGAAAATTTTAAATTCCACATGCACATCTGTTGCTTGCAGTGGATAGCTCAATCTGTCACCGTAGTTACTGCAGTAATGTCGCCCCTACGGCCTGAATAAAATCAGTCTCGGTGCATTTTAGGCAGAATTTGTAAATAACACAAAACCAACTGTATGTAAAATTTCTGTATTTGGGAGCGGAATTCCGTCGTATTTAAGACACGTCTGTAGTTTTGTTTTCAGTTTAACAGTAGATTTCTTTACATGCCATAATTCAACCATATGAAAATTGCTGTACTTGAGAGAGGAATTCCGCCGTATTTAAGACTCGGTTAAAAGTTTTACTTTCGCCAAGACGTATTTCAGCACTTTTTGTGCTATCTTCAGTTGGTTTATTTGTTTATTTTCCGTCTGCAAAATCGTTGTTAAATGTTAACCTTTAAACTAACATTTAGCACAAAACATTTACGTCCGTAAAATGAGCTATTACTGTCAAATATTTCACATTGGTTAACATACGGTACAGAACTGTTTACGCTATGGTTTATCAAAATTTAATGAGAGACCATATGCAGAGAACCACGTAATAATTTTCTGAAAGACATTATTTACAATATCCTCAGGTAATTCTTGTTTGTTGGGTGTGATTACTGTACTTCTATCATCAGCAAAAAGAACTAGCTTCGCATTGTTGTGAATCGAGAGTGGCAAGTTGAGGCAGTCTTTGTTGCTTATCTACGATCAGTCTAAAGGTTCCAGTTTTAAGCACATTTGGAAATAAAGTGGATGCTCGTATTTTTTTACATACCTCACATGAAGTTATTGGATATTTATGCTAATAGCTTTAGGTCTACTATGCAGTCTAAAGATTGTCAACTGCACACAGCAAAACGTTATTTTATTTTTCTCTTTGTTATGCATTTATGACCGGGAATCACTATGGATCGTGCTATTTGTCGTTTAGTTCTACTTGTTTTGTGTCGCGATATCACGCTTACTTCTTTTGTCGTTACACATACACCTGGTACGATCGTTGCACTTATAACTGATGAACAGTTCAAAATTATGCAAGAAAGGTTGGAATGTCTGATGAGGGAAGCCACTGGTATACTGATCTAGGCCAACAACGATCACAAGTTTTGTGAATTATAATCCTCAGACATCTGCAACGATTTGTACTACCATTACTCGTCATAAATCAACATGTACATTTCACAACGAATCGTTGTTTGTCATTTACGTTACTAAAAACTTAGCGATTTGGCGCTTCCACCTCATATGCACACACGTTGTTACTCTTAAATATTTGTATGTAGTTTTGTAAATAAAACTGTCTAGACCTCTTAGTAAATTCCTCCATTTATTACGGCGTTTCGGCAGCTGCCGTCATCAAATCTGTGGTTATGATTTAAGAAATATAAAGAGCGACAGGTGTTTCTTGTACAACAACATGTGTGCAAAAGATGATAAATTAAAAAGTTGGAAAATTTTAAAAATATCGCTCAGCAAACTTGCAAAACAAGGTTCAATGTCAGTGTACAAAATCAATACCTAATCGAGGCGTCAACTGTCAACTTGATTCAAAATATTATTCAAGATGAAAGCTCTAGCTCACAGCTGGCGCTAATGTGAGGGATGGTATAATGATATTTTATCCTCCATGCTTATAAAAAGACAGGGAAGTTATAATTTAGAAACATTCAAAGTCAAATTATAAGAGACTATTTACATCAAAATAGTTGCAAATCCTTAAAAATTAGCTTTTCAGATGGCGGTAATTAGTCCATGTCCAGTTCATATAAACTTTACAAGTATTCATTAAATCTGCTATACAATAAAATCTGTACAACAGCCAAATAAACTTTAGTATCAAAAGCATTTTGTGTTAATATGATGTTATGATTATAAACTATAGTTGCGGCTCAGTAGTGGTATAGTCAAACGTTTCGTGAAATGCACAACTTTACATTTTTCTGCAGCAAGAGCAAGATCCCAGTCTTACTACCCGGCTGATGCTGGCTCGAGGTCTAACGTGTTGTAACTTTAGTTTTTGCGGATAGAAGTTTCTCACATATAACTACATCCCCTGCGAAAAGCCTCAAACTATAGCTAATACTGTCTGGTGAGACAGTAATGTATAACATGAACCGCACCGATCATATTGCACACCCATGGGCCACACCAGTTATTGCTTCAGTCCCTGAAGATGACTCTCCATCCAGGATAACGAGCTGCGTCCTGCCTGTCAGAAAATCTTTGAAGTTGCTTATATATCATAACAACCTACGTCCTTTAAAAGGTGTTGACGTGGCACTGAATCGAAAATCTTTTAGAAAGCGCAGATTCTCGAAATCAGTTTGTTTATTTCTCTCTCCATGTCTAACACAATGGGATGGTCGACCTAAATTTAAGTAATGTAAATGATCATGTAATCAACAGGTGACCTAATCTCGCTACGTTATACTGAACAAACTTAATTGTGTTAGACAAGAGTGATTTATTCCACGTCAAGGAATGAAATTAAATTTACTGTCTAAAAAAATATAATAAAACCGGTAATTAGGTAGTTGCTCCGTATTTTTACCCAAAGACGCAAAAGCAGGAACAAGTAAATTGAACAGATATGATTCTTTGTCATTAAATATAGTTCCCACAACTATATAGCACGAATGTTTTTGAATAATTACGCATGCATCCAGACTTGAACTCACTCAACTGGAAATACACTGTCGCGCGCAACCCATACAACTCGCGTAATATTATAAACAAACGAGACACAAACACGTGTACACCAGCTGTCACATTTGAATGCAGCGCCTACTGTGGTTATCGGTCAATCAGGTCGAAATAAATTTACGATAGTTTAGAGTGCAATTCTTGTAATGGCAATTTACAAATTGTTCCACTTCTCTATTTACATTATTGATTACTTGAGAAATCAGACTCTGCGAAAATGGCAAATACATTGACTGAATGGGAACACGTGTGACACCATTTGAGACATCAACAGAAAAAATTTAGGGAGGTATGTGGAGCAAACACTATACTGACATGTTAGAAAATCTGCACCATTTCGAGACAATTCTGTCGATCCAAGATAATAGAGCAAGAGGGAGAACATTTAATTTGAAGGGGAAACACATAACGCATAACTTTTGCAATTGAAAGGGTGATTCTATTTAGCAGCCTGTTCCAAACATCTCCGCTTTGGCTACATCTCTTCTCGTTCTAGGATTCCGAGATGTGCGCAGGTCCATACCGAGGGGATGGCAGGATAGGGCCCAGCCAAGGGCGCAAAGAAAAGGCTGTCCAAGAATTAATCGGTGTGTGTGTGTTGGGGGAGGGGGCGAGGTAAATAATATCTCCTGCTCCTCGTGTTCCTATCTCCTTACCACGAGAAGAAAACATCCCTAAAAAAGACCCTTATGGAACAGACGTCTATTGCTATCATGGTTTATGCTGCAATAAAGCCCTTGGTTCACTTAGCGGCCACTTACATAGCTCGCTCAGGTACAACAATGGATTGCCTGCTACTGCTTCGCTACGGCACTGTAGGATCTCTGAGATCAGCGAGAAGTTGCTGAAGCAATGGAAAACGAATCTTACATTACATCACACCATTCCATCAGACTTTAATGTGCCGGCATTAAATGACTACACTGTCAGTGAAGAACCCTGACACGGCTTCCCGTTTGCATATTTTCTATGCTTTTTTCCCAAAGTATGACTTGAAAGGTGCTCGTTCAAAAACGGAAACAGTTTTTAAGGATATTTGTGACAATGCTGATGACTGCTGAGTTTTGTGAGCGCTGTTTCAGCCAGTTAATAATGATAAATAAAAATACTTATGGTCGAATATGGACGAAAGCGGCTGTCAAAATTAGATTTGTTCTCGACACAAAACGACAAAGCTGACTGTAATGACATGACTAACGAGTTTTTTCAGTCACAGCAAGGAAATGTGTGGCAAAATTGTAATAAAAGCAGAATTCCTGGAAAGCGATAATTTCTCGATTACGAATTGCAGTCCTTTTCATTTTTAATTAGTAATGTATGCACTATTAATAATTTACGAAGAGCAAATAAAACCTATTCATTAATATACGTAATACTAAAACCAACGTTGGGAAGTGCATATAATTTGTAATGATATACTCAATTTGTTGAGTGCCATATTTTACATCAATGTAGTTCACTGAAGTAATATTTTTCAGTAGAGCTTCATTTTTATTAAATCTAATTACAAAATTATAAAATTTGTGTAGCATGTCAGCGTTCTTCACTGTCAGTGTAGTCAATGATGGCACATTAAAGTCTGATGGAATGGTGTGATGTAATGTACGATTCGTTTTCCATTGCAACTGCTCGCAGTTGCTAGAAGTTTTATATCGAGGAACAGGAGGGCACCACTTTGACAGTTAGGCAGTTCAGACTTTCTGGAAACTGATACTATATTGATATGTTTGTTTCATGAGATATGACGCAAGCTGGGTTTGTGAATTCTACTTTTTTTGTGCGAGGGAATTGGAAGGGAGGGGGTGACGCAAATGACCTCCCCAGCTGTTCGCTAGATTGGCTTAACACGAAAGAAAAGCTTATGGGTATGAGTTTCGGTCCAGCACACAGTTTTAAGATGTCGGGAAGTTTCAAAACAGCATACTCTCCGCTTCAGAGTGAAAGACTGATTCCGGCCACATCGCATACTTAAGAAACGTGACAGGGAGCGCGCACGGCGTCACTTCTTCTGGACTGGACTTTGGGTAGCCCAAGTCTATCTGGAACGTAGGGTTTACCCAAAAGGACATTTCCTACCACTGCAGTGGAGTGTAGGCGATGGTGGGCTTCCTGGTTGATGGTGTGAATCTCGGAAAGGAGTCGGTAGTGGTGAAACTTCAATGTTGACCTGTCTATTCGATCATAGCAACGGGCCGACTGTAGCGGTTGTGAATGTCGTTCGCTCGTCCCAGCTGCTGGACGAGGGGGTTGTCGGAAGTGCAGGTGGTGTTATAAAACCGGCGCGCCGCTTGCTGAAAACGCTCCTTTACTAGGGGTTCTTCTGCAGCTTCGTGAATAAGACGGTGAGGGAAGTCGTTTGGAACGTGGTAGACGCGTCGCAGACTCTGGTTTTGCAGTTGCTGGAGCTTCCGTATGTGCGAGGGCGCAGCGTCGCTTGTCATAGCCTTTTTTTTTTTAGACCAGAGACTGTAACAGCTTCTGGTCTGTGACAAGCCCCGAAAACCGTTAACGGGCTAAAGAGAGACAGCTGTAAAGTCACTGAATACGTAGAGTGGAAACAACACGATATCGTGTTAATTAGTAGCGCTGTCAGCAGAGTGCGCCAGTAGCGCCCGTAAAAGACCGAAACAGTGCGGGAATACGAAGGTGGGGATAGGAAGACACCGGTAGAATGGAAGGAAGCGAAGTCTGCTTCTAGTGTTTAAGGACAACACTTCAGGAGGCGTAAGGTCGCGCAAAGGGAAGAAGTTCGCGCATCTCTATGAGGAACGGGAGGCACAAAGAGACAGTCACACGATATTAACGAAGGACAAGCAAAACCTCTTTAATTACTAGGTACTGCAGGGGATCGTGGTACAGTATTGATATCGAATCGCTACCTTAAGGGGGCCACGTATGTAACAGTAAGCCGGATATTTATTCGTGATCAAGCACTTTGTGCGATTATACCTGATCGTCTGTAGCGTAATTTTGCGCAAGGTTCTGTATGTCCAGCACACTTCAGACATGGTCAGTTTTCAGTCATGCAAAATTGTGCAAGCAGAACGACATGGAACTTCGGAAGCTTCTGAGTCGATCGTGTTTTCAGGCTTGTATCACACAGTCAGTCAAAACTTCGATATACAGTACTAGTATCGGAGCTTTTTTTGGGAAGTTACTGAGTGGGATACGGTCATAACAATGGATATAATAATATCAAGTTTCACATGTGTTTCTGACGGTGTAACATCTCTGACTAGAAAAAGGAAGATCGCTACCCGGGGAGGCAACGAGGAGTTCAGTACGCTCTGGACGCTTGTAACGATTATACACTGAAGCGCCAAAGGCACTGGTATACGTATGCATATTCAAATACAGAGATATGTAAACAGACAGTATACGGCGCTGTGGTCGGCGATCCCTATATAAGACAACAAGTGTCTGGCGCAGTTGTTCGATTGGTTACTGCTGCTACAATGGCAGATTATCAAGTTTTTAGTGAGTTTGAGCGTGGTGTTATAGTCGGGGTACGAGCGATGGGGCACAGCATCTCTGAGGTAGCGATGAAGTGGGGATTTTCCAGTACGACCATTTCACGATTGTACCGTGAATATCTGGGCAGTGACGAAGCCAGTTCAGCTTCCACAGCAACTGCTCAGGGATCTGCCATTTCAGTGTCTGTGCGTCAAGATAAATAATCTATGCACGAAATAGACGGACGGACTTTAAAACTTGTTGTTGAAGAATATCATCCGTTTAATATAGATGAGAGAGAAGAGTTTAGAAAAATGACTTGTTTATTAAATGAAAACTATGTGCTGCCCAGTAGAAAAACTCAAGTGTTGGACAACACACCAGTGCGAGTAAGATCTGCAGTGCAAGCTGCATCCTACATCTCCGTTACGACTGATAGATGGACGTTTGTGAAAAATGAGAATTATATTGCAGTGACTGCTGACTTTATTGGTGAAAACTGCAATTTGAAGTCATATTTGTTATCTAGTTTTAAATTTCACGACAAGCATACAGCTGAAATCATTTCCAGTGAATTACAAAATGTGACTTCAACTTGGGATACTACCAATAACATCGTACTACAGATAATGCACCGAATATGATGAAAGCAGTGATGATGTGCAAGTGGTGGTATGTACCATGTTTTGCACGTACAGTGAATGTAATTGTGCAAGCAAACCTTGAACCAAGTACAGAAACAAGGGCAAAAGTGAAATCAAGAGTGGAATTTTCCACAAGATGTCCTCAAGCACTTGAGAAATTACAAAACATTCAGAAGCAAATAGCTTTCCCCACTTTAACGCTGAAACAAGATTTCCCTACGAGATGGAATTCCATGAATGAAATGTTTGACGGGCTTTTGAAAATCAGAGAGCCTTTGAAGAGCACCCTCGCCATCCTAAGTGTGGATTCACAAACAAGTATAGTCGAGCTTGATAAATATATGAAGGTGCCACTGATACACAGATCACAAGATCCATTGCTCTGGTGGAAAGAAAATCATGTGTTGTTTCCCACGCTGTTTTAAATAATTAAACGATGTCTTTGTATTACGGCCACCTCTGTTCCATGTGAGCACATATTTTCAAAGCAGGGGCATGCAATAACACACAACTTAGAATAGGAACAGTAGATCTACTCAGAAATGAAACAGTAAAATTTCAATTGATTTTGTTCTTCTCTGGACAATGTGCACTGAATTTGTATTTGACTGTATTTTGTTTAGTCCACTGAATCTTACATGTAGCTACCCTACAAGAACATTTTTCTCAAATTCGTTGCACACAAAAGACACTTACGTTTTTGATCACCATTCAGTGGGTTTAATTTCTTTGAGTATGTTTATTTATTTATGTGTTTGAGAATAATTATCTGATTTATGTGTGTATATGTTGGTGTGTTTATTTTTGTAAATGCGCTATGTTTGGTTATTTCACAATATAGGCATCTTAATACTTGTGTATCATAAATAGTTCTCGGGCCCCGGCCGGAGTAGCCGAGCGGTTCTAGGGGCTTCAGTCTGGAACCGCGCGACTGCTGCGGTCGCAGGTTCGAATCCAGCCTTGGGTATGGATGTGTACGATGTCCTTAGGTTAGTTAGATTTAAGTAGTTCTAAGTTCTAGGGGACTGATGACCTCAGATGTTAATTCCCTTAGTGCTCAGGGCCATTTAATTCTCGGGCAAATGAACAACGGTACTTTGATACTTTTGTTTTTGGCGTTCAGATACTGTGAAAAAAATTGTATTCCAACAGCAACTCAACTTCATCTTGGATTTCTTGGTGAAGTTTGTAATAAAATGATAATATATCTGCTTGCTGTGAGTACTTCAGGGAACTCCTCATACCTGTACCTCAAACAAACTTCTTTAGCAAGAATTATAAGTGGTCTACAGCCAGATTTTTTGATCTGTATGCGTCAGTCACTTTGCAGTTCTGCTTTGTGTCACAAACAATGGAAAATTTAACTGTGAGTAAGAAAAGTATGAGTGGCATAGTCATAAATGTGAATCATCCACAAGAAGTGCTGTGTTTCAAGGACCACAAGGGGCAAGATGAAAAAAGTTAATAGTGATTCAGATTTCGACTTGTGGGGTGCATTCAATGTCTATAATGTGTTCATTTTCTGTGACTGATTGGTGAACGAGACCTTCAGTGACAAAACTATTTCGTACAGATAGCCATATTGCACTGACAGTTAAACCCTGCAAAAGTGATATACAGATCGTCAAATACATCCCACATATTCACCATGCCACTGTGCAGCGGTGACGGAGGAAACTGCCGCTGTAAATGCGGCCCATGAACGCAGCCATGGAAGAGCGAGTCAACCAGAGGCCAACCGCCCGTGGACGACCGCACATCCCGGTAGAACGCTATCAATACTCCCAGCGCAAACACTCATCGTACTGAATCTTCTCAAATTTCCGCAGAGTATACACGGGACACACTCGGTCCCGAAGGCGACTCGATGAAAACTGGGTGTTAGTTCACTATTCACCTGTCCAGGGGGGGTGCGGCCTAAATCATTATAAGCCAGAAGCTTTATCAGACACTCTGAACAGATGTACAAA
This sequence comes from Schistocerca serialis cubense, assembly GCF_023864345.2. Lineage (NCBI taxonomy): Eukaryota > Metazoa > Arthropoda > Insecta > Orthoptera > Acrididae > Schistocerca > Schistocerca serialis. The sequence goes on from NC_064642.1 coordinate 220,134,989, forward strand.
GGATGGGCAAGCCCAAGTGTGGAACAAAAGCGTCCACTGAGATGCTGTTTTCGGCCCCGACCTGCCTGCTTGCTGCTGTGGTTTCTATGGCCATCTCCAGACTGAAAAGAATATTAGGAGCCGGACACATATTTATCTGTGTAACTACAATTAAATGTTAGGATTGCTGCTGCAGTCTGACACAGGACAATGTACCAGATATGTCTCCACTAGGTGCGTGTTTCTGGAACGAATCCCAGTATCTATGACACCCATAATTTTCCCTTTACAGCTATCGATGTGCTGAATCCGTACCTCCCTCACGATAGGACACACGGTAGCGATCACCGAAGGCTGTTGTACAAAGACTGGGTCGGTTACTCTCGGCACAAATGCGTCACTGTTTCTGCCCCCGACCTATTTGCTTGCTTGCTTGTTTTCAACACTGATCTCCAGACTCTGGGATTACAAGAACATATCTAATTTCACATGGCTTGCCAGAAAATCATACCATACTCGCGAAAATTCTCGGTATCAAACACACAGCAGTATGCTACCAATCACTCGCGCAAAATAATTCCAAAGATATAGACTGGAAATCATGTTGTTACTGCTGCTAACATAACACACCACACTCTGGATGATTCTAAATAAAAGACAGATGACGCTGCATTCTGTTTCGACTGATTCCTCATATTGCAGTCACGTACGCGATCACTGTTTCAGTGCTAACCATCCCCAGGTGTTGCGCCTCCACCAAAACTCTTTCCCCATCTCAAACAAGCAATGTCAGTCAATCATTATGTGGTGACCAACAGTATACCAGTGGACAGATGGGATGGAACAGAGGCCCGTTGGTATGCAGGAATGTAGTTGACTTAACCGTGTCGTCCTCTAGACGGAGGAATAGCGAGCTAATATTTAGTATGTGTTGGAGAGCTTTCGTGATCGTGTGGAAATTTGAGAAGATTCAAGATGGACATGTGTTTGCGCTGGACCATTATTCGCTCCCAAGTAAATTGTCTGGTTGACTGCTTCTGCACATTTCCCGTCTTTATTGGGTTGAGAGAACATCGGTTGTGATGTGCGCATCTAGCACGTGAAAGACGGGTGGAAGACACGTTTGCTGTTTCTCTAGACATGAGAAACACCTTAGCTGACTTTGTAAATTATAAGAATTATTTGGGATCTGTTATATCACCGACATTGGTATTCGCAAGTGGAAATATCAATTTTCTCTATTTTTTCCCAGGTCTTCGTAGACGAGGTTAGTGTCTAGTTACTCAATGGTTTTCATCACGCTCCACCCCGCTGAAGTTTGGGGTTTCTAGAGATATAATTTCCAGTCTATATATTCGGAATTAAGTTGCGCGAGTGATCGGTAGCATACTGCTATGTGATTGATGCCAAGAATTTTAGGCGAAAATGTTATGATATTCTGGCAAGCCATGTGAAATTAGATATGTTCTTGTAATCCTAGAGTCTGGAAATTGGTGTAGAAAACAAGCAAGCAATCAAATAGGTCGGGGCCATAAACAGTGACACATTTGTGCCGAGGGGAACTGATCCAGACTTTGTACAAGAGTCTTCGCGGTATATGCGTGAGTGTTCGGTGATCGCTTCTGCGTGTCCTATCGTGAGGGAGGTATAGATACAGCACATCGATAGCTGTAAGGAGAATGACGTGGAAAATTAAGTGTCATAAAGAGGAGACATATCTGGTACATTGCTCTGTGTCAGACTTCCACAACAATCCTAATATTTAATTGTGGTTACACACACACACACACACACACATATATATATATATATATATATATATATGTCTGGGTCCTAATATTCTTTTTAGTCTGGAGATGGCCATAGAAACCAGAGCTGCAAGCAGGCAGGGGCCCGAAACAGCATCTCAGTGGACCCCTTTGTTCCACGATGGGGATTGTCCATCCTTTATACACCTGTTCAGAGAGTCTGATAAAGCTTCTGGGTTGTGATGATTTAGCTCACACCTCCACTGGACAGGTGAATAGTGAACGAATACCCAGTTTTCATTGAGTCGCCTTCGGGACCGAGTGTGTCCCGTGTATACTCTGCGGAAATTTGAGAAGATTCAATATGATAAGTGTTTGCGCTGTGAGTATTGATAGCGTTCTCCCGGGATGTGGCGTCGTCCACGGGCGGTTGGCCTCTGGTCATGGGCCGCATTTACGGCGGCAGTTTCCTCCGTCACCACTTCACAGTGGCATGGTGAATATGTGGGATGTATTTGACTATCTGTAGATCACTTTTGCAGGGTTTAACTGTCAGTGCAATATGGCTATCTGTACGAAATAATTTTTTACTGAATGTCTCGTCTGCAGAAAAAAAAAGTGGACAGTGCTCCCACACCGGCAGCTTCAGTAATTTGGCAGGTAAATTCAGTAAGAGCCAATCATACTGCTTCATTCATTCACAAAACGTCCTTTGTGCTGGGGCATAGGAGCCTCTACATAGCAGTGAAAACGTTTGTAGCTGTTTGTTGAAGCGCGCATATCGTGGTCGTGCGGTAGCGTTCTCGCTTCCCACGCCCGGGTTCCCGGGTTCGATTCCCGGCGGGGTCAGGGATTTTCTCTGCCTCGTGATGGCTGGGTGTTGTGTGCTGTCCTTAGGTTAGTTAGGTTTAAGTAGTTCTAAGTTCTAGGGGACTGATGACCATAGATGTTAAGTCCCATAGTGCTCAGAGCCATTTGAACCCATTTTTTTGTTTGTTGAAAGCAGGACTTAACGATTTCCAGGAAGGGTAATACGATATGGACGAGATGCCACGTTAGTACCATCAGGAGGAATACCTTCTGTGTTGTTCTGGGCTATTTCTGTGAAGAGGTTCTGTTGGGAAAAGAATTTCCATGGGGACAAGCTGAGACATCACGAAAGCTCCTACAAAAGAGACCGTTAACTATTTGTGGAACACTTTACAATTCCCGAGAGGTCGAAAGGCTCTTATTTACATAGCAATGTGACGTCAGTATGACACTGAGAACCTTTTAGATGCACCTGCGATGGTGGGTTGCTACGCTAACATTTTGCGGCGATGCGTCAGCCACGCTGGGCATTTAAACGTGTGCACGGCTAGACGCAGCTGGCGTGACCTGTGCGATTCTGGGAAGCATTGGAACAGATTTCTATAGCACGACCTGCGACGTCAGTATCCACAGGTAGAGAGGTATCACGCCAGCAGCGGTAAACAAGCGCGTGCAGTCCAGAGGTGTCTCGCGCATGGGACCGGCGTGAGGGCGCCGGCCAATGTGGGCGCCTTGGAGTTCTGTAGGGTGGCCAGCTCGCTGATACGTCACGGTTGGCGATAGTTTTAAGGTGTTTTTTATGTGCATTGAATGTTTTTGCATTGCATTTTTTTCGGCTGTGTAATCGTTGTGAGCGTGTTTGCAGAGCGTTTTACATGAATTATTTGACAATTTACGAGTTGTTTACGTGTCTGTACATCAGTGTACTGCATTATTTCGATAAATTACGAGTAGCGTGTTGGTTTGCATGCTGTGTACCGCAAAATTTGGACAGTTTAGAATTAGTGAGCGTATCTGCAGAGCGTTTTACATGCGTTAGCTTGATAATTTACGAGCTGTTTTCGTGTCTGCACATCAGTGTACGGCACTATTCCGACAGTTTATGAGTGTTTTCAGGTCTGTATGCTGTGAATGGCATTATTTCGTTAATTTAAAAGTTGTTTTCGTGTCTACCCATCAGTGTGCTGCATTATTTCTGTGGCTTACGAGTAGTTTACAGGTCTGTAAGCTGTGTATTGTGAACCCAAGCACACCAGAGCGAGGGTTTTGTGTCAGTGTAGTAAATAAACTACATGAAATCCATCCCAAAATAAATTGCTCCAAAATAAATAAACAACACTCCTTCCTCGCTCCAGCAGCCCAGTCTTTTTCCTTCCATTTTTCCGACATGTGATGAAAGGGATAACAGAGCCCTCTGGTGACAGTACTGTGTACTAGGTCAATTGCACTCTGGAACTCATGGTGGACACATTGGATCGTGCTACTGCCCCTAATTGTTTAAATAAACACTGCATACAAAATAAAGACTTACGTCCATCGTATCCAGCAGCTCCAGACTGGTACAGTCTTTCCCCACCAATTCCTAGGAAGAGGCGGCGGTCGGACGATTTAGGTTAGTGGAGGTGGCCCTAGTGACCTTTATTTCCGCCATTTTCTTAGGTTAATGCAGGTAGCCATGTTGTGTTGCAATATCCTGCTGGAATTTGAACTTCACGCCATTTTCTGGGGGAAGGGAGGGGAGGGGGAGGGGGAGGGGAGGCTAAAAAAAAATGGCTCTGAGCACTATGCGACTCAACTGCTGAGGTCATCAGTCGCCTAGAACTTAGAACTAATTAAACCTAACTAACCTAAGGACAGCACACAACACCCAGCCATCACGAGGCAGAGAAAATCCCCGACCCCGCCGGGAATCGAACCCGGGAACCCGGGCGTGGGAAGCGAGAACGCTACCGCACGACCACGAGATGCGGGCAGGGGAGGGGAGGGGGTTAGGTTAGTGGCGGTAGCCCAATTGACCTATCTTTCTGCCAAAATTTTAACTTCCCACCATGATGTCATTGCGATGTTCACTATCTATCGCCACCATCTTGGATTCGCCATCTTGAATACATTTATATACAGCGCAATGTGGGGTGGTATGAAGGTTGTCCCACTACTTGTGGGATCCTTATCAGCAATGTTGCGTCTTGGAATGTTGATATGTTGATATAATAATTATTTTTGTCTCCTGTGTGATAACCCTGCCCTTCTTTCTTTAACATAAGCAAACTGTTTATTTTTTAAAACATTATTCTTCCTTGTAGGGGAGAGAACTGTTAGTATTCAGTATACATTGAAATTATTCCTGCACGTCCGCCCCCAGTAGGTGAGTGGACAGTTCGGCGCAAGCGGTCGGGCGAAGCAAGGGTCCGATACTTCCGCCTGTGCGGCGTGTGCGAGTGTTTGTTTACTTGTGGACTTCGTCTGCGCGCGGGCTAGTAACTACGATCATGGCGAACAAGTACAGGAAAACTACATTACGATCAATTTCTGCAAAGACTACGAACGACCCAAGGCTTTAGCAGTGGAACAATTCATTCGAGAGGAAATCAAGATACCGCCAAACGATATTGTCGGAATTCACCTGTCCATCATTAGTCCCACGGTGTATGTTAAGATGGTAAATGACGCGGCATGTGAGAGAATTCTACAGGCGACAAAAGCAGGTCTCCGATTTTGCCATGGTGACGGGAATGTCGGCACGGTAACTGTAGAACATGCTGGTGTGGGTGTACGGACAATACGTGTTTTTCAAAAAATGGTTCAAATGGCTCTGAGCACTATGGGACTTAATTGCTGTGGTCATCAGTCCCCTAGAACTTAGAACTACTTAAACATAACTAACCTAAGGACATCACACACATCCATGCCCGAGGCAGGATTCGAATCTGCGACCGTAGCGGTTGCGCGGTTCCAGACTGTAGCGCCTAGAGCCGCTGGGTCACCAAGGCCGACTGCGTGTTTTTGAGCTGCCATTTGAGTTCCCAGCTGACAAAGATATCTAGGCTTTTAAGCCATAAGGCACGGTACATGGTCACACGGCAGAACATTGGACACAATTCGCCACGTACCTCGTTCTTAACGGAGTGCGACAGATCACTATTGATCTTCCAGAAGCATGTACCGTCCTATTGTACCGTCCTATCTGACAATTGGTGGTTGTCGGGCGGTGGTGATTTACTATGGTCAACCACGTACATGTTCTGGCTGTGGCCAGGAGGGACATCTCAGTTCGGACTGTATGCAACGGCGGATTACGCAACTGCCTTCAGATGTGCGGGAGCCGTCACCGGCGATGACAGTACTGCCGAGCACCTATGCCAAAGCGCTCACTGCGTCCGCTGATGACCGAAAGGACACAGCCCCGATGGAAGATCAAGGTGGTACTCACCGAAACCTTGTAGCAGACGTCGGGATGACAGAGGATGCTCCTCCATCGAGCATACAATCTACGGTGACAACATCAGTTGAGACCACACTCCCACCAAGCACAACGATAATACACGAAGCAGTTCCAGCTACTACGGATGCTGTTCAGTCTGGAACGCCATCTGTGACGACAACATCAGTTTCGACCGAACTCCCGCCAACACTTCCAGTTGCTACGGATGCTTTTCTGTCGGGCAGACGTGATTCCCTACAATCAGAGGACACGGAAGGAAGGTCACGCAAACAACGTTCCCCGGAAAGGAGGAAACGGCGGCGTCGCACGACATCTCCTCGGGATGACTCCCCTTGCCCCGACGACGACGTGCCTGTGGACCAAGACGACACAACAGCCTCTATGCAACAGGATGAGGCAATGGAAACTGTTCGATCAGACCGGCAGCGGTCTGTCACATTAACGGTACAGGGAAGTGGTGTTGCTGAAGAGGAATCACAGCCAGTTGGCTCTCCAGATGCAGAAGCTGTGGCTATGGACACGAATATATCACTGCCTGAAAAGACGTCGTATGAAGATACTGAGGAGGCGCTGGACGTCATACAGAGGCAGCCGGCACTCACGAAGACGGCCTAATAATTGCTGAAGGTGAACGGAGAGGGGCGGGAGAACGTCTACTAACTCAGCCCCCAGTGTTGATGCAGGGAAATGTTGCGCCTCGACAGAGTGGGATTCAACGCCATGCTAACCGTATTGCGACATTAAATATAAATGACGTGCGTTCTCCGGCCAAAATACACCTACTTAAGGAAACGATTTGGGCATCTGATGTGGATTTTGCTTTACTGCAGGAAGTCCACATAGCTGCACTCCCATACATCGCAGGCTACCAATCCTATTCGGCACATGGAATGGAGTGGCAGTTTACGTGCGAGATGGATTCCCAGTGGTAAACGTGTGTTATCTTCCGTCGGCCAGGGGAATGGCTTTCACGACGTTTGGGACACGCATCATCAATCTTTATGCACCGTCGGGAAATAATCGGCGGCGGGAAAGGGCGCGATTTTATGCAGAAGACATTGCCCTACTATCCCATGGACGTTATGAATGTGTAATAATTGGTGGAGATTTCAACTTTGTTCTCAGCCAGAAAGACCAATGGCCGCAAGCAAACAGCAGCCAAGAGTTGCGAATTGTTATCAACGACCTTGTATCTTAGTGACACAAGGGAATTACGACATGGAGATGCACCGGGATACACCTACGTGACAAGTCATTCGGCGAGCAGATTAGATCGCATTTATATCTCAAGGGCTCATGAAAATGATGTCCAGGACGCGCAACGCTGGCTATTGGCATTTTCCGATCACAGCGCTTACATCTGTACGGTGTTTCTTTCCCGTAGAGAGGCGTGGAAAAGTAAAGCTCCGTGGAAACTAAACATTAAACATCTACATGATCCTGAATGCCGTCAACTGATGTGGACGATGTGCGAGCGAAGGGTTGGAAGGTATGCAACGATGCTTGATTGGTGGCTTACTTGTGCTAAACCGGCGCTTCGCCGTACGTTCATCTCATATAGCAGGGAGATGGAAGAATGTCGCCGCCGTACGACCGACTTTTATTTTGCAGCGCTGCGCGAATTGGATGATGGTCCGCCAGGACAGGACATCTGGATCGAACGCAAAAGCATAAAAGCTAAACTAGTGGCTTTAGCTCGGAAACATCTTCAGCGACCCATGGTGCGCGCCAGATGTCACGATACGATAAGGCACGAGATTCCTTCCATGCACCACGTCGTGAATGAACGAAAGCACCGACGACGCGTTTTGGTACGACAATTAATTACCCGCGAAGACCGAACAGTGACGCGTCAAGCGGACATTGTCTCAGCATTTGTCGACCATTACCTACTCATATATCGGGAAGAAGCAGACCCTGTCGATGACCTCGACCGTATAGCCACGCACGTCTCCCGTACACTGACGGTGAAAGCCGCGGGAACCTTTCTGGAAGCCATTAGCTGTGAGGACGTATATGATGCGATCGCACAAGGTGCGTTGAATAGGTCCCCAGGCATTGATGGGCTTCCTGCTGAATTTTACCGAGAGTTTCGCAACGAAATGGCACCGCGATGGACGGAAATGTACAACGAGATGTTAAATTCCGATGCGCCTATTCCACTGGCTTTTATGGAAGGCCTCTTGGTGCCAGTACATAAACCGAAGCCAGGGATTACGGTCACACATTATCGCCCCATCACCCTGCTTAATGCCGACTATAAGATCTTTGCACGGTTGCTAGCGTCCCGATGTCGTATGTTAATTCGTAGCGTTCTCTCCCCAGAACATACGACACCGGGTGGGTCGGTGAATGTGCAAACAGCTACTGGCGAATGCCGTGATGTGATAGCGCTAGCGGAGGAGTGCCGGCTTAAATCGGCAATGGTGGCGGTTGATTTTGACAGTGCTTTTGATAAGGTGCGCCACAACTATCTGTACGCTATAATGGAACAAATGGGATTTCCAGACCGTTTTCAAAAAATGGTTCAAATGGCTCTGAGCACTATGGGACTCAACTGCTGAGGTCATTAGTCCCCTAGAACTTAGAACTAGTTAAACCTAACTAACCTAAGGACATCACAAACATCCATGCCCGGGGCAGGATTCGAACCTGCGACCGTAGCGGTCTTGCGGTTCCAGACTGCAGCGCCTTTAACCGCACGGCCACTTCGGCCGGCCAGACCGTTTTACTGGTCTCATTAGAAGGATTTATGGGGGCGCACAATCCTTGGTACAGGTTAATGGGCGTATAGCAGGGCCCATTCAAATTCGACGATCCATTCGCCAGGGCTGCCCTCTTTCGATGCTGCTGTTCGCGATAGCGTTGGAACCATTAATTGGGAGGCTAACAAATTCTCTTTCTGGGATGGAACTACGGGGCTACACCTTCAAATGTCGTGCCTGTGCAGACGACCTCCTGCTGCTTGTTCGTTCTGAGGAAGAGGTGAAGACGGTCCTCGAATTGTTGTTGGACCACAGTGTGACGGCGGGTAGTGAACATGAACAAATCGGTGGCAATGCCGATTGGAAGGGGCCTTACGCCAGAAGAGATCAGTCCGTGCATTCCGCTGCTAGGAAAGCCCCTGGTCATGATGGCATTCAAAACCGTGTCCTCCAGGAGTTCACGGATAAAGCAACTGAGTACCTAACACACATAACGAATGCCATACTAAAACACCAACACATCCCCGCCTTTTGGAAGACGGCCAAGGTCCTGATGTTCAGGAAGACGGGGAAAGACCACAGCCTCCCACAAAATTACCGACCCATCAGCCTTCTGAGCTCGCTCAGTAAGATTGTTGAGAAGGTGATTCTCAAACGCATCACTAGGCACTGCATAACAAATGACATCCTGACACCGGAGCAATTCGGCTTCAGGAATCACCACTCCACAACACAACAATTCCTACGGGTCGTTGAACATATAACACATGGCTTCAACATAAACAAAGCTACAGGAGCAGTGTTCCTGGACATCGAAAAGGCTTTCGACCGTCTATGGCACAACGGCCTCATCCGCAAACTCAGCGACGCGGGATTCCCCGACGGGCTGCTGCGTCTAATACACTCATACCTCACAGACAGGAGTTTCAACAGTGATGTGCAGGGAAAACAATCAACACGACACGGTATACACGCGGGAGTACCCCAGGGAAGCATCCTAGGGCCCCTACTGTTTAACCTCTACATAAACGATCTCCCAACCACACACAACACAATGATGGCAATCTACGCGGATGACACAGCCATCCTTGTGCAAGATTGGAAACCATCAAACATTACGTCACACCTACAGACTGCACTCAGAGTGGCCGAGCCTTGGTTGGAGAAATGGCGTGTTAAAGTAAACGTCGACAAGTGCGAAGCCGTTCTGTTCACTAGAAGACCGAAGCAACTGCGCAAACACCGCTACTGCAGACCAATAACTCTACATGCACGTCCAATACGTTTCCGCGAGAAAGTCAAATACCTCGGTGTCTGGCTGGACCGGACATTACTCTGGGGGACCACATACAACACATGACCAACCGAGCTAGCGCGAGGCTCAAACAGCTGTATCCTATGCTCAACAGGCGTAGCACACTGAACAGAATGGTGTCGAGGGCCATGTACATGACACTTATCCGACCCCTGATGACGTACGCAGCTCCTGTCTGGGGATACGCTGCGCCTGCACGCCTGCGCCGTCTGCAGCTCATACAAAACAAAGTACTCAAAATCATAAGCACTGCTCAACGATACACACGCATCGCGGACCTTCACCGGGAATACCGACTTGAGACTCTCACGGAGGTAATCCACAAACTCACCAGAAGACTATACAGAAACTCCAGACATTCTCAGAACCCGTTTATTCTGAATCTGGGGAACTACGACCACAACCATAGAGGGAAAATAAAAGACCAAAAGACATACTTGTAAGGACATAACATCTATGGCCAAGCATACGCAAACATAACGGCACAGGCGAGCCCCTGCTAATCAGACGCCATTACTGGATATCCAGCTGAAATACACTGTCGAATAACTGGCAGCACACAGGGAAGCCGTACCGTACACTGCATGCAAACAAGCTCCACACATCCCCCACACAGTGAGATGATCTATGGCCGATCTCCCACTACTGTATAACGATCTTGATTGTTCCAGGAATGTAGCAGCTGCAGCAACTGGGACACATCGCCATCGCTTGTCACGGTAATGATGCATGATACCTATACTAACAAATCCAACCTTGCATGAGCTATCGCAGATAGTAAGCCACTACTGCTCTTACTACCCATCCCACTGTCGCAGAGGTTTTTTTCCCACGGCACGAGCCATGGCACTTTTTCCCTCTGCTCTTCAAATCGCTACCCGCACTCGCGTTTCGTCCACTATCTATCACCTGATGGACCGTGTTAATGCGTAGCCTTACCCAGACGCACGGACAACATCACAGCCCAGCATCCTGTGATCCACTTACTAGACAACTAACATGTTTACGAAGGTGACAGTAGAACTTTTGGTTTGGTCACCATGTTGGTGCGGGCGTGGAGGGGCCCCATCTCTTTAAGTCCGATTCCTTATGTGCAACGATTCCGCTATCTCGGCAGAGACTTTACCTCATCTGTACAACATACTGCGGCAGTTAACTACCGCCGTATTTTACAGACAACACATACCATGGTCCGACAACATCTCCTATGGCGCCTTGATCCTTTGCAGCGAGTCGGGTATCTGAACACCTGTGTGGTTTCTCGAATGGTGCATATTTCGCAGATCCTGACCTTACCACTCACGCTCGGACGTCGACTTCAATCAGCACTAGGCTATTTTGTGATGATTGGATCGCCCCTCAAGGTGCGATACGCAACGCTCACGCTCCCTACTGACAAGGGGGGACTCGGACTTACGAATGTTCACTGCCGAGGGACGGCGCTCCTTCCAGCCACGATGTATAAGCAATGGCGTAGCGGGGGTGATTCCCTTACATCCCGCCTACTGGATCTCCTGGTTCCAGCATCCCTCACACCTCCGGTGGCTGTGGGCAACTTTACACCACATTTTGCGCATGTCTCAACATTTATCGTGGAATTTAGTTATATCAGAGACGAGCTTCCGCGCACGAGACCGCCATGTGCGAAGGATTTTTATGTTTGGCTGCTACGACGAATAAGTCGTAATGTCATTGAACTCAAACACCCCAGAATGCATTGGCTGAAGATTTGGAGACATGTGCACCAAAAATTCCTTCCTACCTTCGTTCGGGCACTGTGGTCCTCCGTCGCCTGTGGCAAGTTCAACACCAACCAACGGCTCCATGCAATTGGTTTAGTGGACACTCCACTATGCCCGAAATGTCGCCAAGTGAATGACGACCATCATCGCTTAACTTGTATCGCGGTGGAGGACGTCTGGCTCCTAGGAAGACAGGTGGTAGCTTGCTACCTCCGTGTGACCCCGCAACATATTACACCTGCTTCTTTCTTACATCCGGAGTGTGACTACTTTCCGGCGACTAAATCACAGTCGATCATCTGGGTCAAAGGTTGGACGATCGCGTACCTCTATGGGGATGCTGCCCAGTCGCCACTTGACTTTTAGTATTTCTTGCAGCAAGCCCACAATGAGGTTCACAGATGGTCACACTATCGGAAAACCTTTGCCCACTGTATTCAGGCAGTCTTCCTCGACCCACCACGCATTTGGTATGTGCCGGGTGCAGTCGGTGTGCACATTTGACAGCTGATAATGAACCTCACGCTTCTCTCACCACTCAATATGTAATGCAAATACTATACCATGAAATGATCTACATGTTCCTTTTAACAGAGTGATCTTTATTGATAATAAATAAAAAAAATCCCTGTCCCATTAAATTTGTGATTGGCACTAAGCGATAAAAAAAAGTGGTCACCGCCACCGACTGTCAATTCTAAGGGCCTAAGTTCAATTTCTGGCTGGGTCGGAGATTTTCTCTGCTCAGGGACTGGGTGTTGTGTTGTCCTAATCATCATCATTTCATCCTCATAGACGCGAAACTCGCCGAAGTGGCGTCATATCGAAAGACTTGCACCCCGCGAACGGTCTACCCGACGGGAGGCTCTAATCACGCAACATTTACATTTATTCTTGCTCGACAGTCTGGGTAACTGCCCTGCAATACATCGTACTGATTTCTTCTGAAGCTTTTCTAGCCTGTTAATGGATGTAGATTTGCTATTCTGGTCCATATTATTATGCAGTATAACAAATTTGACTGAAATAAGACCACTGGACTGATACCAAAATTTTTCAGTTTTCTATCATTTAATTCAAAGTGTACAAGAATCAACAGCTTCTGACTGTTACTAATAGGAAGAATATTTAAAAGCACATTTTTAGCTATGATTCATGCTGGCAAAATGATGCAAACAGATACGTGTCCCTATTATTATGTTATCATGCAGTCACTAAATAAATGATGGATAAATATTGCAGATCTTATGGGCATAATTTCTTATTACAGTGCCTCGCTTCACAGAATGCCATCTCAATAAGTTTCATTTGATGATGTGCCCTCTCGAGATTATCACTCATAAAACCTATCAGAATTAGGCACTAGCATACAGGGAAACGAGTTTGACAAAATCTGTTATGTCAAACATACAAACGTCTGTCCTCAGACAATTGGAAATTATGAAGTTCACATGACACGAATGCAGAGCATTTGGTGCGGGAAATACGAAGTTACCAAGACACCTGACTGAAAGTTTCATACTTTTTGCGATATGATTGGCGCTCTCGCACTTCATTTGTGTTTACATGGCAATATTTATATAGTGGACACGCAAGATGATATAATGTGTAGGCCTACATGATTACAGAGCACAAACTGTTTCGAAACAGCGTTTCGAAATATTACATTGTTCTGTTTCATTTGTTTAGAAACACTTAGATGTTTCAGTCTGTCCATCTCTAAACCGAAGAGTAAAAACCAAGCATGGCGGCGTAACATCTCTGATTAGAAATAGGAAGATCGCTTGTAAGTAGGCTGTTTAGGTTTTTTTTATTGGTAACGCCACCTCTGTATGAAAATCACTGGCTGTGCTGTGTGCAGTCTGTGGCTGCTTTGCATTGTTGTAATACTCGCCATTGTAGTGTTGGGCAGCGGCAGCTGGATGTGAACAGCGCGTAGCGTTGCGCAGTTGGAGGTGAGCCGCCAGCAGTGGTGGATGTGGGGAGAGAGATGGCGGAGTTTTGAAATTTGTCATGAACTGCTATATTTATATATGATGATATCAAGGTAAATACATTGTTTGTTCTCTATTAATATCTTTCATTTGCTAACTATCCCTATCAGTAGTTAGTGCCTTCCATAGTTTGAATCTTTTATTTAGCTGGCAGTAGTGGCGCTCGCTGTATTGCAGTAGTTCGTGTAACCAAGATTTTTGTGAGGTAAGTGATTTGTGAAAGGTATAGTTTAATGTTAGTCAGGGCCATTCTTTTGTAGGGAATTTTGAAAGTCAGATTGCGTTGCGCTAAAAATATTGTATGTCAGTTTAAGGACAGTCATGTATAATTGTTCAAAGGGGACGTTTCATATGTCGACCCTTAGCCGAGGATACCTCACTGGAATCTTCTGTTTTTTTTCTTGTAGTTTGTGTAATTAGTGTAGATTTTGTTTATTGATAGCGCGTAATCATAGAGAGAATTTCCTTTGTAGTTGTAGTTTTTCATTGTTGTACAGTAAAACAGTTGTGGCATGCATGTAGATTTGCACCAAGTATTTCGCAGCTGCGCTGGCAATTAAGTAGACATTATTTCCATTGCTATGTTATTTTATTTTGCTCTTCAAATCGTGCTTTTCTGTGTTATCGTGTGAAATATTGTGACAATTATGGCGTGTGAAAAACGTAATACTAGGCTCCAAAGTAAACTGAGAAATGACAGTGAAAATGAAAGCAGTGTGTTAGCGCCACCGAGTAATGAATTAACTGATGTTCAAAGTAGTAATTTGGTAATTGTGCATAGGGAAATGGAGCGGGCTGCAAACAATGGTGTAGACAGTGAAACAGGTAGTGAACAGGGAAGCATTATCGATCGATCGGTCGGTAACAGCTCGCCTCAGGAATCCGAAATGACAGGACACAATTTCGCAAATACTGTAGATTCAGGTTTTGGGTCATCACCGTTTTCTCAAATAAGTCAAGACACATTTTCTGCTTGTCAAAATGTGAATGTTGCCGGTGCAAATGCACTGCCGAAAAGCGTAGAGAAACAGATTCCAGACACTAATACATTATTATTGCAATTAATGCAACAAATGGAACAAAATCAGAGACAAATGGGACAAAATCTTAAAAAGTTAGACACAGTGGAACAAAATCTTAAAAAGTTAGACACAATGGAACAACACCAGAGACAAACACAGCAACAGTTAGACACAATGGAACAACATCAGAGACAAACACAGCAACAGTTAGACACAATGGAACAAAATCTTCAAAAGTTAGACACCACACTTGAACAAACACGTGAAGATTTAACTACTGAGTTACATAACATTGAATCGAAATGTCAAAAAGTCTGTAATGACGTAAAAACACAAATTTGTGAGCATTTTCAACCTATTTTTTCGCGTCATGAAAATGCACTACAGAATCACGAAGCAGCCATAAAAGAACTGGAAACTACTGTTCATGAAAATCATGAGACCTTGCAAGCTAAATTTGAATTTGTTGTATCTACCGATTCGGTTACGCAACTTGCAAAAACTCAGGAAAACTTGAAGGACACAGTAGATTCGATTTCAACACAAATGGACATTCTGAAACTTGGTTCAGAAAAACACACTGAGGAAATGTGTTCACTATCGGAGAAAGTAGCCGAACTTTCGGATCAGGTCACTAACTTATCTACAAAGGTAGATGATGATCTGAATGACACAAGACCTGTAGCCTTCACTGACACAGAAGAGTATGAACAAATTAGAAAATTCAAACAAAATCAAAATCAAATCAATACACAGTACAAAAGAGAAATCCGGGAAGTACAAGATCATTTGGCACAAGTAATACAAGAATTACATATTTCAGAGGACACTCGCGCTCCAGTACGGGAAGAGGGACATAGAAATACGGAACAGACACAAAATAACAACACAGGGCACTTCGGAAAATGTGAAAGAAGTTGGCAAGGTACGCCGAATTTTGAGATGGAACCGCCGAAACGACGTAACAATGACCAACATGCGACTTGCCGACATGATGATTTTGACTATAAGCTGTTCATTACTACACGTAAATTCAAAACATTTAAGAATTCTGGCAACGACATTCATCCACAAGCATGGCTCCATCAATTCTCTCATTGTTTTCCTCCCAACTAGTCGTTGGAACACAGATTAGAATTTATGTGTGGCTACTTAGAGAATGAACCAGCTGTAAGAATGTGATCGGTCATTCACGATTGCCACAGTGAAGGAGAATTTTACCATGCCTTCCTCTCAGCATATTGGTCTCAAGCCACACAAGACCGAGTAAAACATAGCATCATAATGATGAAACGTTTCGAACAATCTGAATTATCCAGTCTTATGAAATATTTTGAAGACATGTTGCATAAGAATCAGTATCTTTCAAACCCATACAGCCCCTCAGAACTCATCCGCATTTGCTTAATCAAACTGCCTGAACATTTACGACATATTATTTTGGCAGGACGTTGCAAAGACGACATTGAAGCATTTCAGGGACTCTTACAAGAATTAGAAATTGACACTGGCAATCGCAGAACGCGAAACCAGGAACACAACAATTACAGGTCACATCCGTCGCAATTCCGTGATGAAAGAAGTAATAACTTGACACGACAAGGCTATTCTCACAACACAAATTGTGACCAAAACAGACACCACACGTATGACAACCGTTGGCAGAGTAGTAATAACTACAGGGAAAGATCACCTCTCCGTGGTAATGACTATCACAGAGACAATAAGAGAAACAGACAATATGGGAACCAAAATAAATACTATCAAGGGAGACAGAATAACTTTAGACGCAACGGACCAGCGCGCAGTTGCGATTCAGGGAGAAATTCTCCACCATGTGACCGACAAGAAAGAAACTATGGAATCTACCGATATGACGACAGACGATATGATCGTAACGACAGACCTGAATTGCATCAGAACTGGCGGGATTCAAACAGAGCAGGGCCCTCTCGTCACGGTGAATTTGTAGAAGTTAGGTCTCCTAATCCCAATAACGGCACGCGCCAACAAAGAGACAGACAATGACTCGCACAGCAGGCAGCCACCTGCGCCGGGCTGGCTCAGAGAAAAATATCGTAGACGCTAACCTTGAGAAAAAATTCCAATATTCTTTACCGACGTATACCGCATGACAATTGTTTTGAAGTTGAAACTCTGTGCACTAGGAAGAGTAAAGGTTTACACCACATTTCACATGTAAAACCGTTTATTGAAAAATAATCTGCTTTTTAACTTTGTATTTGCCATAAAACGTTTCAATTGACGCTACTAGTACGCTTTGTCACACTGAGAAACTGTTAACATGCAACAATGTTTGAAATTAAATATCCAGTCAAGAACCAAGAGAACTTATTTAAACAGAAATTATGAATGCATTGTTATTGTGAACAGACGACACAGTGTTATTGTGTGTGTACATTCTTGCTTGTTAGTTGCACGTTTACATAACGACTATAAGGCTCACATACTTAGAACATTTACCAGTAGTGCTAATGAGATTTTCATGCAACGTTTTGGTTTACTTGAAAAGACATTCTTTATTTGAAGTACTTTCTGTGGGATTAAAGATGACTTAGCATTTGGCTTCTTTGACAGCTACACGATTTTATTATGACGCTACTAATGAGTGACAATTTACAATGTTGCTTTTGCGCTATATCTGTTTTATATCTGCACAGTTTTTCTGAATTATTCTGGAAAGTAAAACAGGTTTTAGTAGTAACTTTTGTGGTATAGCTACAATGAGACTGCCTTTTCCGTAGCACAACAATACGTTACAGCACAGTACTTTCCTCATCACGGCAATAAGCGTAATAACTAAGACATTTATACGCAAAGCATTTCACTTTTGTGTATTATGAGGTAAGTACATTGACTTCTGCAGGACTTAGCTTTCGGAGGACAATAACTACGACACTTCCACACAGATTATGTTGCAACAAGACGCGCATTTAGCACTACAGTACACGTATTTGAGTGATTAATTTTGTACTTAAAACATTTATTTTTAAAGATTTTTGAATTACAAAGAAAGTTTTCCATGATACATTTCACTCCATTGCTATAATCTGTAACACCTGAGGGTATAACTACATTAATCCTCAGGGGGGTACACGCTTACTTTGTGTACCATGTGTGTGGCAACCACAAGGAACCCTAGCTAATATGGTATTTGCTTATACAACTTTACACATCGGTACCATATTTCTCTAACACACAAATTACACAGCTATCTGATCATTTAACTGAGAGATAAACATTTTTTTACTACATCAGTGACACATGTTTACGCAATACACAGTTGGGTAACTTCACACTTACGAAACTGTATTTTGTCTGTACTTTGTAAACTGTTCATATTTTTTCGGAATCATTGTGATACTATGAGAGCTTTGAATGATGTATTTGGTAAGGGAGCATGATTTTAAAGTACGTTTGAGGTAGATGACACTATTGAAATGAGCAGAGAATTTTTTTTAGGTTTTGAAATTATTGCAGAAAGCTACGACGTTTTTGAGATTTGACTGAGGTGTTATGATGTTATTATTACGACGACAATGTGTACTATGCTGTTGAGATATGTTTATGATCAATAAGATGATGCTACCGTATATGAGGAATAAGAAGTATGTTGGAAACCAAGAATCATACTTTAAGAGTTATGAAATGTGCGTAAATGCGTGACTCTATCACAATGCTGACGAATACTTTATTTGGACACTTATATTTATAGGATTTTCTTTCTACAGATTTGCAACGCTAATTCTTGACCTGTGAAATATTTTTATGTGAGACTGTCACTGTAGCGGAAACTGCTGTCGTAAATATTTCCGTAAGAAAGTTAAGTGACCACCTGCACGTGCGTCGTTGGCGCACCGCTGTGTCAGACACCTGGAGAACAAGCCATTAGGGTGTGCCTTTCCGGAAGCACAGGTAGAAAAAAAAAGAAAGGGGAGGCCATTATCCTCGCTATTGACATTTCCTTGTTGAAAGCATACTGCGGAGCTCGTAATTTATGATATTTACTAAAATGCCTAATGAAATGATTAGAAACATTTTACATCTATTGTCTTTGTAGTTAAGAGATTGCTCATTTTGTTTAATATCTGGTTTCCAGCTGTGTTGCAGCATTGGTTTTATAAAATAAACTTAAATGCATCTGCTAATGTGAACACTTTCTGTCAACAGATTTATTAAATAATTATTATCTGATCCACATTCTTCGAAAAAGGAGCTCTTGGAATGGAGAGAACAATAAGAAGGGACTAATAACAGTAACTGCATCTATAATTTTCTTTTCAAGTACTTGGTAATTTCTTTTGTAGAATAATTTGTGGTGCACCACTTTAATTACATAGACATTAAGATGTGAATATACATTTCCCTTATCTGCATTGTTGTTTTTACTGTAATATTTTTTCTGCTTGAGCTATGTCATGTTTAGGTATACGGGTAAGTTACTGCTGTTTGCCAGGCATAGTGTTACTGAATTTGACTTTGTGTTACTCTGCTAAGCCAGTTTTACTACTCATTTATTTTTCTTGGTGCTGCACATTGGCTCATATTAGTTGTAATGTTGCATTGCTTGGTAATTTAGATTTACTGTAGCTTGCTTTGCAATTTTCCATTTTTTTGGTCATTGCTGTTTGTGTTACTTATTTTGTGCTGCTGCATTGCCTTGTCCCTTAGTTTAGCATCTGAGCTCAGTAGATTTAAGTTAGCTTAAGAGGGGGTAGGCTCTAAGAGAATGAGTTGCGATGAATTGGAAGAAATCCATTGAGAAGTTATACGAAAAAAAGTACAGAAAACAGGTTTAGGTAGGATTTTCTTGGAAATAAATGTTGAGGTAAGAAATGTGTGAACATATAAATACAGAAAGCATGCTTAGATAGAATTTTTTTGGTGGAAACAAAGGATGAAATAAGAGGAAAGATATATGAAGTTTTGGGTTGGACTGCAGTACCACATGTTACACTGAAAACGAACCCTGTCCTTTCCTATTGGTGTTATCCCACTATGTGTTTGTGTACCCTTGTGTATTTGTTTTCTTCCTGTCTCTGTGTAGTTTCATAGAATTTTTTCTTCTTTTAATATTAAGCTACATTCACTATGATGAGGACTACTGTTATCCTCGAATATAATTGGCATTAATAATATGTTATTTACTTTGTAAACATGTTAGACACTATTAATTCTGTTCTGTTTAATGCTCATGTGTGAAGTTGATGTTTCAAAAGTTATTGTGATCTTTTATGTATGTACTCATGTCATAATTCCACTGATGTATATGTTTATTTCTATTCTGTTGTAAAGCCTGTACTACAAATGTTATCTGTATTGTTATGTTCTTTAATGATGTATTTTGTACCTTTGTTATTGTATTCTTATGTTATAAAATTGTAATTGTCACCAGTTCATGATATTATTAACTTGTTAGTTACATTTCACTGCACACGTTTCTGTTGGTCATAGTATATGGACAATATGTGAGAAGTTGGGACTCTTAGTGTTTGCACGTGTGTTAATAATTCAGCAAGGGACTGGATAACAGCATTGTTGGTTCTAAGGACAGTTCTGAAAACTTTGTGAGTACACAAGTGGTGGTTTATGGACTTGCTATATTATCCGCAAGACTCTTCAATGGTGATTGCGCACCTGCACAGTCACAACAGATGGCTGCTGGCCATCTCTACAAGGACTACAGTGGGTCTTCATCTTTGATGATCCATCAATACCATTATTTCTACAAGGACTGCAGTGGGTCTGCACCTCTGGTGGCCCACCAATACCGTAATCCATACCAGGACTACAGTGGGTCTGCTCTGTGATGACCTACCTACCAATACTCTTCAAAATTTCGACTGACTCTGCTGTGGGTTTGCTCTGTTGTGGCCCATTACCTGTATGCATGTCAAGAGTCAGCACTGTCTTTCCGTTGGAAGGACAACACTACTTCTTCAAGACTGCATGGAAATCCACTACTTCTGTGTGCATTTTCTTTTACTGCTCAGACTGAGAAAAACTCTGCATTTTTACTGTGATGAACAATCTGGACTGTCTTTATGGACTGTGACAAAATTTTAGCTTTTGACCAACATTGTATCAATAAGTGTGTGCATTTGATTTCTTTCTTATTGTAATCATGAAAAAAAATTTTCAAATCTGTATTGGCCACTGCCCAATCCAATTTGTAAAATTTTTTGTGGGGAGCATGGGGGCTATGTAAGTAGGCTGTTTAGGTTTTTTTATTGGTAACGCCACCTCTGTATGAAAATCACTGGCTGTGCTGTGTGCAGTCTGTGGCTGCTTTGCATTGTTGTAATACTCGCCATTGTAGTGTTGGGCAGCGGCAGCTGGATGTGAACAGCGCGTAGCGTTGCGCAGTTGGAGGTGAGCCGCCAGCAGTGGTGGATGTGGGGAGAGAGATGGCGGAGTTTTGAAATTTGTCATGAACTGCTATATTTATATATGATGATATCAAGGTAAATACATTGTTTGTTCTCTATTAATATCTTTCATTTGCTAACTATCCCTATCAGTAGTTAGTGCCTTCCATAGTTTGAATCTTTTATTTAGCTGGCAGTAGTGGCGCTCGCTGTATTGCAGTAGTTCGTGTAACCAAGATTTTTGTGAGGTAAGTGATTTGTGAAAGGTATAGTTTAATGTTAGTCAGGGCCATTCTTTTGTAGGGAGTTTTGAAAGTCAGATTGCGTTGCGCTAAAAATATTGTATGTCAGTTTAAGGACAGTCATGTATAATTGTTCAAAGGGGACGTTTCACGTTGTCCAGGGACACAAGGAGGCGTTTAGTACGCTCTGGACGCTTGTAACTATTATTCGAATTATGTGTATTGTGCTCAGTAATAAATAGTACGGAGAAACCGTACCTCTGTGGTGTGGCACTATTCTGCTATCATACCTCTGGTACCTCATTTCCCACATGTTCAAGTATTACTTAAAATAAAAGTTGCAAAATAATGCCACGGAATCCAGTATAGAGATGCGACAACCGAGAGACAGAAGTACTGTCAGTTAGGAGCAGCTAACTGTGGAGCTTGATATCTTGTTACCTAGCCCTCAGGCTGCGCATCTCGCCATGTTTTGGAGACGGAGGACACTGGTTGTATTCCGATTGCGTAAATCATGTATGGTGTTTACGTCTCACGCACAATAATCGTCCTGCTTGGTTTTAAGAGGCCTACACTAGCCGTGTAAATGCCTGAGGCCGTAGAACCAGACTTTTTGTCAATGCTACATTTAGAATGAGGTTCTTTGTGATGAACACTGATAACACGGACGCCAAGCGTTGACTAACTAACTAATACCAACAAGATGAGGCTGAGTGACCTTACTGTGTGTCCGCCCCCGGTAGATGAGCGGTCGGCGTGACGGATTGTCAATCCTCGGGGCCCAGGTTCGATTCCCGGCTTGGTCGGGGAACTTTCTCCGCCCAGGGACTGGGTGTTGTCCTGTTCTCAACATCATCCTCATCGACTGCAGGTTGCCGAAGTGGCGTCAAATTGAAAAACCGGCACCCCATGAACGGCCTGCCCGGCGGGGGGCTCTAGCCATACGATTAAATAATAATAATAAAAAAAAAAATTGCTGTGTCCTATTTGAAAGCTTGGTCTCAGTAACAGAACAACAGACTGCCGAGATATGCACTATTTTAGAATGCCGCCCTAAACAGGCGTTTCTACAAAAGGCTGTGTCTATCTTACACGCGAGTTCTCCCAATCTGTAAGGCTGTCATTACCTGGCTGGTCTTAACCAACATATACCTCTCAGAAAGGTATCCCAGCGCTCCTGACAGCATTCAAACCAAGGAGCCTCTCTAGTCGTCCTGTCATCTTAGTGACCTCCAGCAATACGAATTTGGAAGGCGTTGCATTGAAATTAACATAGTCCAAAATTATTCCTGTACGCAAGGAATGATGACACTTGATTTCAATCTCATTCTCGTCTCAGAGAGGCACAGAAAACGAAAGGAGCAACGTAATTCCCTAATAATGAACGTAGTACCACAAGTTTTGATGTAATCTTCTTAGCAGCAACGTTTCGAGCAATGTGAATCCAATAAATCCGAAATTACTGGTAAAGTACCTATTCCAGTACATAAAAGGCAGCTTTGATTTACGCGTATTAAATCCAAAACCTATAGCGGAAAGGCAAGGAGGGATGTGCCACACGTTATATTTTTCAACAAAATGTGTATCTGACCCTAACACTGTCAAATACGCCGGCATCAATATAAATTCTCTCAGAACCAACTAAAAATATGAAAGGCATTTGTTAATCTGATTCAGCAAGAGATGAAGTACGTAAATCAATACTGGCCTGTTACAGAGTGTTGACAGATGCTTGTACAAGCATGATTGGAGAGTGTTGGAAGGAAAGGGGATGTCTGAATGCTGGCACACAAAATGATTAAACATGTACGCTTGTCGATTTTGCAGTTACATGTACTAGAGGTGCAACTAGGTTGAAGTAAAGGTTTTTTTATGAACAAATAACAGTCGTCTCTATAGAGTGGATGAGTTGTATGCAGGCACAGCTCTCGGCACAAAAGTTAGCATATCAAGGTCACTCCGTCTGATCACATCATTGTCAGTATTAAATAATTTCAAATATTAATATAAATTCTAGAAAAATCTCAGACGTCAGCATTTTGTGTCGAGAGTATGACGGATAACTTTCCAAAAGGAACTTGCTAGTTACTCGTAATGAGAAAGATAAAAAGAATACTATTTTAATTAGAAAAAATAATAATCCTAGAAACCTGTCGAACAGAAGCACTAACAGATTTAGTCTAACAATATTCTTGATCATTCGAAAGGTCAACATATTCATTTACTGCATATTTTCTCTTTAAAATGTAAATGTCTCTACAGACAAATATTAAAATATTGTAGCTGTTTGTGGACTACATTTCGTCGATTTCGGTGTAGCAACGACGACTCAGGTGGGCGTAGGTGATCTCGGGATAGCAGAGGCGGGCAGCGACGGCGTCCAATATCGGCGTCTCGGTAAGTATTTCGCTGCTGAAACAGGCGGGCTGAAAGACCTGAACTTTAGAATAATATCGTGGAGCTGCTTGGAGCTCGCCAAATCGCAGAGTCGGCCGGTAGTCCTCAAGAGATTAGAACGCAAGTAGTGTCTCCACTAGGAGGGATGTGATGCTTAAGAATGTTGAACTTGCTGCAGTCGGTAGTTAATCATCCTTAGTATTTAATACGGTTATTTTCCAATAAGGAGAGCCTACGACAAAGGGAAAGAGTGTTCTCGTGCGTGGGAATGAAATTCGGATCGTCGTTTTTCAGCCTTCCGTGCGAGTGTCGCGGCCAGTTTCATATTTCTTGGATCATATTGGATATGGACATTAAGACTGCTACAGACATCGTTACGTCAGAGTTGATTTGACGTACAGGGTTTTGTGACGTCCAGACGGTTTCATTGCGCCAGCATTTAGCGCTGTAGGGCCAGGTTGACGGTTTCAGCACATAACAGTACACAATACGGAGCGCTACACATGATGAGTACTGTGAGACATGCACTTGGTTTTTAGCGCAGCTGAAGCGAATGGTCGAAGAGCTCGGCGAATATACAGTGGAAGTTTCCCTGCATGCACACTGATGGCGCGCATACCCAATGCAGACAGACCGCGCACGTTGCGTGCGCCTACTATTGAAGAAGAGGTGCTGTTATGGTTTGAAAATAGGCGGAAGGCACGCACACGGGCAGTTTCCCACTGAATTCACCGTTCACCCTGATTAAACTGCATCCTTTTCGTCCTACCAAAGTACAGGTCTTGGACCAGATGATAATCCGCCTCGGCCTTAGTTTGTACTCTGTTTACTGCAATAGGCTGACGAAGGTCGTCATTTTTCTGAAGTTGTTCTGGTTACGGATGAGCCTCAGTTTACCCAGGAAAGTATGTACAACTGTCGTAAGTCACATGTATGTGTGGATGAAACCCAGGTACACGATTTATGTTAGGTCATCGGACGCACTTTCCTCCGTCCGAACAGGCCTGGGAAGGCCCAACGGGACCGACCACCCGCCATGTCGTCCTCAGCCGATAGGAGTCACTGGATGCGGATATGGACGGGCATGCAGTCAGCACGTTACTCTCCCAGGCGTTGTCAGTTTTCGTGACCGAAGCCACTATTTTTCAATAAAGTAGCCCCTCAATTGTCCTCACAAGGGCTGAGTGCAACCTGCTTGCCAACAGTGCTCCGCAGACGGACGGTCACCCATCCAGGTGCTAACCAAGCCCGACAGCGCTTGACTTCGTTTATCTGACGGGAACCGGTGTTATCACTGCTGCAAGACCGTTTGAAACAGACGCACTTTGCGGAAAAACTATGTGCTGGTATTGTGTGCTGGTATCGCGTGTGAATACTTTCTCGTGCCCTACATGTTACTTCCTCGGCTCAGGTGGCCAGTGCCGAGACTGTTTTTGTAATGAACCTGCCAATGTTATTAAACAAGGTATCCTTACGATCAGAGCGAGAATGTGGCTCTGGCATCATGGAGTCTCTGCGCACTTTGATTGTTGCTCTTTCTTTCAGAAAGCCCACGTTTGTTGTGGTCTTCAGTCCTGAGACTGGTTTGATGCAGCTCTCCATGCTACTCTATCCTGTGCAAGCTTCTTCATCTCCCAGTACTTACTGCAGCTTACGTCCTTCTGAATCTGCTTAGTGTATTCATCTCTTGGTCTCCCTCTGCGATTTTTACCCTACACCCTGCCCTCCAGTACTAAATTGGTGATCCCTTGATGCCTCAGAACATGTCCTACCAACCGAGCCCTTCTTCTAGTCAAGCTGTGCCATAAACCCCTCCTCTCCCCAATTCTGTTCAATACCTCCTCATTAGTTATGTGATCTACCCATCTAATCTTCAGCATTCTTCTGTAGCACCACATTTCGAAAGCTTCTATTTTCTTCTTGTCTAAACTATTTATCGTCCATGTTTCACTTCCATACATGGCTACACTCCATAGAAATACTTTCAGAAACGACTTCCTGACACTAAAATCAATTTCCCTTCTTCAGAATCTCTTTCCTTGCCATTGCCAGTTTACATTTTATATCCTCTCTACTTCGACCATCATCAGTTATTTTGCTCCCCAAATAGCAAAACTCTTTTACTACTTTAAGTGTCTCATTTCCTAATCCAATTCCGTCAGCATCACCCGACTTAATTCCTCAACATTCCATTATCCTCGTTTTGCTTTTGTTGATGTTCATCTTATATCCTTCTTTCAAGACACTGTCCATTCCATTCAGCTGCTCTTCCAGGTCTTTTGCTGTCTCTGACGGAATTACAATGTCATCGCCGAACCTCAAGTTTTTATTTCTTCTCCATGGATTTTAATACCTACTCCGAACTTATCTTTTGTTTCCTTTACTGCTTGGTCAATATACAGATTGAATAACATCGGGGAGAGCCTACAACCCTGTCTCACTCCATTCCCAACCACTGCTTCCCTTTCATGTCCCTCGACTCTTATATCTGCCATCTGCTTTCTGTACAAATTGTAAATAGCATTTCGCTTCCTGTATTTTACCCCTGCCACCTTCAGAATTTGAAAGAGAGTATACCAGTCAACATTGTCAAAAGCTTTCTCTAAGTCTACAAATGCTAGAAACGTAGGTTTGCCTCACCTTAATCTTTTTTCTGAGATAAGTCGTAGGGTCAGTATTGCCTCACGAAAGCCCACGTCAGGAGTCAAAATAAACGATACTATTCGCATCCATTGGATACCGTATTCCACATTGTTTCTTGATACCTGGAGCGGTGCTGTCACGATGTGCAACAAAAACATGGCGCGACCGTATATGACGGACTGTGCCTAACAGCTGACGCTCAGCGGTCAGAACTGCCGGCAGAGAAATTCCAAAAAGCTCCGGCTTGTCCCAAGCGCTACAGCCCACAGCCAAGGTATTGCCACTGCGCGCAGGGTGCGCCGCCGAGCGGAAACTGCCGCTGCTGCCTTTCTACCATCTATTTCCGGGCCTGTACTGCACTTAAGCACTCGCCTGCTTCCGAGACACTGCTCCCGTTTTTGGAAGAAGCACGACTTGTGTGTTAGTAATGCGTTAGTAACTACTTCGCGAGACGAGCGTTCCTCGCTGGGGCGCAGCTTCTACAAGTTGCGACCGGCCGGCCCGTATCACTACCATATATTACGTTTTATATTTAAAAGAGCTTATCTTGGCGCCGGTTTTATTTCCTCCGTAGGTGAACACAGACATTAAAGTACATTTATGACACTATAAATTTCGCCGGCAGGGAGATTTATCGCCAGATCCGAGGTTCGCGCGAGTATATGTTTCCAATATTCCCTTTTGAGGGCAGCGACTGGAAACTATTCCGAAATAATTTAGAGTCCGAGTGTGCGGGGTACGGTAGAGGCAGTGTGTTGGGGGAGGGGGGGGGGGAGGGGGCAGGAGATGAGGGAGTGGTGGTGCGGTGGTAGGGGGGAAAGGCAATGGCACACGGGCGCTCGAGTCCGTGATCTCTCGCGCAAACGGGAAAAGTTTGAAGTTTGAGGCCGCTTTGGCGTATTGGACTTGGCGCTCTTAAGGCGTTCCGGCACTTCTTCACTCAGAACCGGTCATAGCTTTCCCGGAGAGCTGCACCTTTAAAGCTGTTGTGTCGCTGCATGCAAATGTGAACGGGGCAGATGTCGATGAAGAAGTGAACTGTTGCTTACTTGGAGAATCCTGACAGTAGGGCGTCGTGCCCGCTTGGAAATACAGTGGGATCGCTAAGTAGTGGACGTGAAAGTAAAAGTGTCTGTAAATACGAGCTGCAAAGCATTCTTTCGCTCAGCCACCAGAAGGTAGCACCACAGGTACTACCGGAGACAGACGAAGACGCTAATATGATGGGTACAGGTCATATGACGTCTGTAGAACTGAGCAGTCTGTTCCGTGGAGAACATGTCGTATTCCAAAAAGCAGTGCTTCTTCTCTTCATTGTTGAATAGTATTTTGCCACTCGTTTGTACGCGCACGGTGTAGTCGCATTTAGTGAGAATTATCCAGATGCCGTAGTTCGTAACAATTCAGCAACAACGAGTTTAACAGTATGCTTCCAGGACATGATCAGTTGCAGATAAGAAGGGGACTTAGAGAATGACTGTTTTGACGGACGCTAAACTGGTTTAGGTGAGGGATGTCACGATGCTCTCACCTTTAAAACGTTTGAAGAGACTTGTCCAGTCTCAGATTTGGCATGGAAGTGGCCAGGAAACAGTGCAAAAGCTAAAACTTCGTCCATATAATGTTCGTAGTGTGCAGGAATTGAAGACTCGGCATCAAAAAAGCCTGCAGCAACATTCGCCCAGTATATAGATGGGTTTCAGCTTACATTAGTTCTGGCAAAGGTTTTTTTTCTCGCATCATTTGGTATGGTTTGCATATGCCAAATCTAATTTTTCGACCTCGAAAATGGAAAGTGGAGTGGGGGGGGAGCAACTTCGCTCATAACTCGAAAATGACCATATTTAGGAAATAACCGTTCTGCAATAAAATAAACAGGGCAAAATCTTTTGTCGATTGAAGGAAAAAAATTGACAGTCGATCCAGTAGTACGATTTTTATGGGGATCCAAAAAAAAGCAAATTTTTCCAACTTTGAAAAAAACTGTTTCACTCATTTTAAATGTGCTGTAACTATCCAGCATCAAATTTTATAAATATTCCCGCGCTTAAAAGTTGTTGAGCATCAGTCCGTGAATTTGAAAAGCACCAATGTTTAGAAATTGGGCCAACATTGAAATTTTTTTCGACTCATAAAACAAAATTGAGGAAAACCTTAACTTCCCACTATCGCAATTTTTTATGTCTACGAGCACGGGAATCAATTCTAACTTCATTCTGAAACATACTGTGCCATCTGAATACTTTTTATATTGGTTTTAAGGGATTTTGCCTATTTCTTCGGCTGACTGACAATTCACCTGTTCCACACCAACTACTTCACTGCGTATCGACATGATCACGTCAGTCTCTGGAAAAGGAGGAAGCTGCCGAACCTTGCCTTCAGTTTGTGAGAGTCAACATTGTCTCGAGAATTGCATCGAAGTGCTGCTCAGATGAAACAGCAGCAGCTTGGCAGTAGGCTTCCATGATGTCACACACACGTCGCAGGTCCACTTGGCAGGAACACTTTAACTGAAGCCTCTACCATCAGTAAGACTCCCCTTAACTTTGCTGGACTTCATCAATGCCTGCTCTATCGTCATGACCGACCAAATACCACTCCAAAATTTTTCACTTCGCCTTATGGTGAAATATCCTCCTCTCGTGAGATGGTTGAATGGCGTTCATCCTTTACTCCAAGGTCATCGTGTGTTGCATGTTGTAAAGATGAGCACTTTCGGAATACAGCAAGTGGCCAGCTGCATGGAAAGAGGGCGACAGGTGCAGATCCCAGTTACCCATTCTTTCTTGCTCTATGAACTGTTTTACCAAGGTGACAATCTTGAAGTACATGTTGAAGTAGGTTCTCTTTGCTGAAGAGATTCCAAGGTGCTTCGAAATTTGTCACTGACTGACAGTACCACTCTTTCTCATCAAGGATCTACGATTGATCTCCTCTCAACAGCCTTTCCATTTCAACTCTCACCTCTTCACTCAGTTTCCATATCAGTGATCCCATTGTATTGTGAATGAGGATGTGTGCCCTGATTGCTCTCCCGTAGGCATGGCCAGTTAGCATTTTGTCAACACTGCTTGTATAGATGACTGACAACAACTCCTTTAATCCACTACCTGCCATAATCGTTCCAATACACCCCATAAAATACATAATAAGGTGAAAACCTCCGAGCCTCACAATCACATTTTTAAAACCAGGATCCCCACTATGAACTAATCAACAGCCTTCATGTACAATGGTTGGTCGAAGCTCACCGCACAAATCTTTTGTCCAATTTCTTGACTTTTTTGGTCGCTTTCTGAAGGGAAGTGAAGACAGTGTTGACGACGGAATGTGGTGCATTGATGAATGGGAGATATATGACAGCTGAGCGGACGTATTCGGTGTTTTTCGTTGCTTCCTCCATGAATCCATTCCATGCAAGATATTCTGGGAAGTTCCCTCACTTCCCATACAGCCAGGTAATATCAGAAAATGGTGGTAGGATGTCGTCAGCAATGTTTATGCCACAAGCAATGATATTTTTGAAACCGTCCTTCGTTCTGCACGACTGGAGCTGAATAATGTTTGAACCTTCAACAATCACTCCAGTGGAGCAAATCGGTAGTCTCTTCATTGTTTCAACAGAAGCTATAGCAGAATGAGAAGTGGAACACATGATGCCTCCCACTGGAAGGAACGTGTTCAGTCCGTCAAGAGTGTTAATGTTACAGTCAGCATTGTCAAAGACGAATTGACAATAGGAGGACTGCAGCACTGACTCTGTCTGAGAACTGAGCACACAAGATGCCTCAAAACGGATTTCTTCGCAGTAGGATGCAGAAAATCCCAGAGATGACAACAAATATTTGAGGAGCCTGGAGCCAAATCTTTTGAACAGATAAACATTTGTTCCAGTCGAGACTGGAGATAAAAATGAACTGGGGCTGGCTGCTGCAATAATTGCGTGCGAGAACATAACGACCTTCTTTCTCCACTTTTCCAACTCACCTTCCTTGTGTTTCACGACTACTGTTTCAAGGAAGAGTTTCGAAGTGTCCGGTATTGATGACTCAGCGTTGGATAGTAAGCTGTTGCCAGGAGGTGGGTGTTGCTCATATGCAACAGAGCTGATGTCTTCCGGAACTATTTCTGCTGCTGCTTTCGTAATTCTGTTTCGTTCTTCTTCAGTGTTTTGGTTTTTGTTTTCGTAGAAGGCGTCGCTGAGGATTTTGTGCCCAACATTACGGAAATAAATGGCTGGTGACTTTGTGCTCGTTCAACATACAGCAAATCATCACCAAAGCATTTGAACAGACGAGCTTTCGCTGTCCTTATATCTGGGCGATCTTCCTCTTCCACCTAATTCATAAGTCGTCAGTCGCAGATTAGCATTGATTTGAGTGTTCAAGGTACGAGATTATTTTTTCCGTGACCCTATCAATTTTGGCCAAAGGTTTACCTCCTGCTCCCTGCTGACCCTCTGATGAAGGCTTCCAGTAAAGTTTATTTTTACATTCAGAGTGTATCAACATTGATGCTTCGACTGCAGCCAAGTATAACGGCTCATCATCCAAACGATCTACTACGTTTCGACCCCCACGAGCAGTAGCTGTGTTCATCTTGCCCTGTCTGACTTCAGGTTTCATGACCTTGTGAATTTGATGGTTCTTGTCATTTCGTCTCAGTTTCTTACGCTCTTTCTGACGCTCTTTCAATTTCTCTGTGAGTCCCTCACTACATAAAAAACAGTACGACTTTCACCACGAACTATACCTACTACGGTTGTTTGTGCAGCTACTTTATACCCGCGGCGGACGTAAACGTCCATGAATTTAGGGTTACTGTAAGGTTTTTCACACGTAAAATGAACAGTTACCTCTCTAACTCTCTCCAGAAAACTAGTGTGGCCAACTTTCTTTCTTTTTCTACTGCTCTCCAACAATGTTCTCACTCCTTTTTCTTTGACAACTATTTATTCACCTTCATCAACACTGACTTGATAGATGAAACAAACGTTTCCACTCATGTTGAAACAAATCACAACTGGCTCACAACACGTTGGTACCCATTCATTTTGACAAAAGGTTTGAACTGAAGAGTTCGATGGGGAAACGGAGGTGGGGGAATAGGCCGTTCTCCCTACCCTTCAGTCATGTGGGATTTTCTTCAGGTAGAATGTATTCTGGATGATCAGCTTACAAAAGTTAGTAATAAAACCCAATTTTTCATACCTGTTAAGTGCATGTACAAGTAGGTACATGGAAAATATGCGTTTTGACCTAACATAGCTCATCAATTGTTAGAATATATTTTGCGAACAAGAAACCAGCAGTACTAGGAGAAATATATTAAAAAAATTATATTTTGAGATTTTCACAAAATTCCTTAAACCCAAACTCAAATGCATTCAGATGGCATATTATAGCCTCACAATGAAGTCAGGCTTGTAGACATAAAAAAGTGTGAAAACTCAATAGTGTGAATTTAAGGTTTTCCTCAGTTTTGTTTCATGACTCGAAAAAATGTGAAAATTGGCCCAGATTCGAAAAATGTGCGTTTTTGTAACTCATGGATTGATGCTCTACAGCTGTTAGGCAGAGGGGTATTGATAAACGTTGATGTTGGAAAGTGAGAGAACATTTAAAATTGGTAAAACACAGTTTTTGGCAAAATTGCAAAAATTTTCTTTTCTTTGGTTCCCAATAAAATTCGAACTGGATCAATTTCCAATTTTTTTCTTTTAATCGACGCAGAGTTCTGTCCTCTTTATTTTACTATACGACGGGTATTTCCAGAACATGGGCGGTCTTCGAGTTATAGGCGAAAAACTGGAAAAAGTCAGAAAATATCGAGGTTTTTCGGCCACTAACAATTGTCCCCCCACTTTCGGCGTGGACAACTTAAATCTGACACACTCACTCCATACCAAACGATCCTAGAAAAAAAATTGCCGGTATTTACGTAAGCTGAAGCGCTTTGTGGAACCTCTATATACTAGGCTGCGAGGTTTCCCTCTGTTTCCAAATGAATTTTTCACTCTACAGCGGAGTGTGCGCTGATGTGAAACTTCCTGGCAGAATAAAACTGTGTGCCGGACCGAGCCTCGAACTCGGGACCAGTTTTAATCTTCCAGGAAGTTTCACATCAGCGCACAATCCACTGTAGAGCAAAAATTTCATTCTGGAACACCCCCAGGCTGTGGCTAAGCCATGTCTCCGCAATATCCTTTCTTCCAGGAGTGCTAGTTCTGCAAGTTTCGCAGGAGAGCTTCTGTAAAGTTTGGAAGGTAGGACACGAGGTACTGGCGGAATTAAAGCTGTGAGGATGAGACGTGAGTTGTGCTTGGGTAGCTCAGTTGGTAGAGTACTTGCCCGTGAAAGGCAAAGGTCCCGAGTTCGAGTCTCGGTCCAGCACACAGTTTTAATCTGCCAAGATGCTTCCCTCAGTTATTGATATCCATGGAATCGCAGAACTGGAGCGAGGTGTGGTTTCAACTTAGTGGATACGTGGATAATCAAAACACAACAGTTTTGTCAACCGAAAATCCATGTTATGTAGAACAATAACCATACAACAGCCGTATTTCAATCAGTTATTATTTAATTTTCTTTAAGCCACCAGTTTCGGCGCATCACTGGTGCCATCCTCAGGCCTCTGTACATTAACATAACAACAAGAACAGAATGTAGTGTGCGTCTTGGTATAACAGAGGACAATAATACAGGTACAAAGCAAGACCGGCAGGGTTCACTGCTCTCTCCAAAATGTAACATGTACTGATATAAAGAGTTAAATGTGCACGCAAAGCACACTATAACAGAACATATTCACATACTGGTTGTCATGAATAAGCTACCACGTACAGATAAAAGACATCTAAGAGAAACTACCAAAAAATAAGAGATGTGACATGACCAATCAAATGATCATAAATCAGAACACATAATAGTACATGGGTGTATTTTTTTGCAGAATGGAAGAGACATTCAAGTCATACGTGTAAAAAAAATCCTAATTCTTAAAAGAAAACCTCTCTCCTTCGTGTAAAACTTATAGTTATAACTTATGAAGCATATCGTAGTGCTAATTACCTATCATCACATATCTAAATGGACTACAGATAAAATTACATGCAAAATAGCTACCACGGAAGAGAGAGAATTAATACAGAAGTAGGTGGCTTACTCGTGGCAATAAAGAAATATTAATTATAAGCTTTAACTATTTTATTAATTGGTAGAATTGGATAGTAATAATGAATTTGAGTGAATTATGAATAACACATGAAACGTGCCAGAGTGGCAATGGTGTATGCTGTATGTTTGAATAATTTAAGTTGACATCCCAGCCTTTTGGGAATAAATCCACGATCATTCGGACGATGTCTTTTTTGATTAGCATTGTCACCTAGTTGATATCGATATTACTTCCGGACAGCTTCTTTAGAATTGTAGAGCGTTAATGTAGAACTTGCTTCTGGCTCAGTCCGCTATGTTACTGACGCCAGAACAAAGTGACGGATTCCACCACGTAAACTATAGGGGAGGTTCCTAGAACTGCAAGCTACCGACGACTCACATAGTAGCCTTCGTACACCGCGCTCTTCCCACTTGCATCCAGTAGTGGCCAGCAGCCCGAGATCCATCTAGTCTGAGGCATTTTTCTCGCTGAAGTTGTTTCATACTTGTAGATTTCGATAGCCTCACGAAACAGACTTATACGGTAATTCCTTTCCACTGATAAAAGTTAAGTTTTGACGAATTTCGTAGAAAGTTTAGCATCACAGAACACCTACCCAGACACGGCTGATTTCTCGGTCTCTTTCAGCTTGCAATTCGCTTAAGTTCCGTAACCTGGAGTTAACGGATCGTCTCTTGGTTCCTATATGCACCTTGCAGGAAGTTCGTGCTATTCGGTAACATGAAATACGCCGCTGATTTTTTCACTGTTTTACTTTCAGAATGACTCTGATACAATTATTATTCCTCGCCGGGGACTAGTGCATAAAACACATGTATTTTATATATCTGAACAGATAGACGACTATATTGACAACGTTCTGTTAGGTATCGTTTAAAGCATATATATATATATATATATATATATATATATATATATATATATATATATATATTCCGTGAATAGCAGTGTTACCTTTGCTTTAGACAATGACTCCACAGACGCTGCAGTCTGTCTGCTAACAAGTTTCCGATGTAATTGCATTTTACGTTCTTAGTGGATAAAGGAGTATCACTCCGCTCCCGGCAGAGGTGAGAGTCCTTTTGCCTTTATTATAAACTTACAAACGCTTCAGTTGGTTCACGTAATTGTTTTTCCCATTAGCAGTCAGTAATAAGGCAAAGACACTGCTTCCCCTAGACGTCTTTTGTAGCATGGATCTGTGAAAAGACGAAAAGAAACAAAAGGCATCTAATTTAGAATATAGAGTCCGGGTAGAAATCTTGGAGGAAGTAGACTTCGGAATCTGATTTGAAATCTCGTAGAAAGCAGATCTGTTTTCTGTAACGTCCGATTCTACGTGCAATATTGTTATGTTATCAATGCAGAATTAATTCAGAAACAATGAATTTTGTGAGTAAAATTTTACATGTTGAATATGTGATCACTTTTTGTCCAAAGATTAAGATTTACGATTTAAGCTTCACGACCGCCTCTGTAATATATCCGTATGGGCTACACCGATGTGCTTAGCAGCGCATCTCTAAATTTGTTCGAGTCTGTCGTCATGTCTACCTGATAAGTACTCCAAACACTGGAACAATATCCGAGAATTGGTCGCAATAGCGCCTTGTATGCCTCATCCTTCACAGATGGGCCGTACTTTCTCAGAATCCTTCCAACAAATCCAGGTCTTCCTTTCGTCTTACCTACTGCAGATTTTGCGTCTCACTTCATATCGCTTCTTAGAATTATCGCTAACTACTTAAATGATGCGAAGTGCTCTAGATCTACGCCATTAATCTTGTAGTCAATTGCTGTCGGGTTCTTTCTCTTTGTTGCAAGCATTACCTTGCACGTACCCGCATTCAAAGAGAGGATATTTTGTTCAAATCATTCTGCAGCTACTTACGATCGTCAGTGAACAGCCGTATAGTGCAGAGGACCCTGTCTGCATCAGGAGGCCTCACGATACTCCAGATACACAGTTAACGCACTTTTTGGTACTAAGGATATATTTTTGAATACAACCTTCTCTCTCTCTTTCTCTGTCTCTCTATCTCGATCTCTCTCTCTCACTAGAAAAATTATATCCAGAGTTAAGTGGTAATTTTAACTACACATTAGTTCGGACGTTATTTTGTAATTACTTTAGAGTTGTTCCATAAAGTCTATTTGTTTTGTGCTCCTCTTTTTGGTTATTGACCATATCGTTGCAGAGCTCCTTGAAGACTTTTACTTCCGTAAAAAAATGGGTCACAATGGAGTTTCCGCATGTTCTATCGTCGGCCCATTACCGTTGTTTCTTCGTATTAACAATTTGGCAATTTCATGAGACTGAATTAATGGTTTTACAGATAACACAAGATACACCAAGGAAATAAGCATCAACCTGCAAAACAGTTATACTTTTGTTAATGATGTACTTTTGTTAATGTCATTACCTGACTTATATGAAACTGGATAAGTTTAAACTCTGAAGAAGCACAATTCAGTAATTCTCGTCTCGTTATGTTTGAGTTGTGTATACGGTACAGAATGCGAGATAGAGAAGGAAGTGTGTGTGTGTATATGAGAGAGAGAGAGAGAGAGAGAGAGAGAGAGAGAGAGAGAGATAAGCAAATGAGAAACAATGCTGATAAATATTCAGAGGACGGTGGCAGACTAAGCGTCTAATTTTCGGTGGGCATTTGGAAAGTAAAGGCAAGTGGCCTACAGGTTAAGTGGTCCCTGCGACGCGGCAGCAAGGACTGTAGCAGGAGGTAGGTAAGCCCTCGGCAGTTACAAAGAGCTACACAGCTAAACAGTTTGCAGTCTCCCTCTAGTCAACGCAGTGTATGGAGTCCTTTTGTTACAAATTCAGACGAAATATACTGTAATTAGAAGCTAAAAATGTTGTGAGGGAAAAACCCTGGATTATTCAAGTCGTAAAGAGAATGAAGAATGCAGACAACGAAATATGTGTAGACAGGTGGAAATTGTGTTTCTTTTTCACATTACAAGCCTAAAGCTCGAGTTAAATAATACAACTTCGGTAACTAGTGGAAGAAGTTGTTATACATGTATTGCTGTTAGAGAATTTAACTTAACTCTTAGACATTTGTTGCTGCTCTCAGTTTACACGACTAGCTCATTTGTTGCCTAGTGTAGGCAGTGTACAGTGTTTATGCATTCACTGAGCCAATAACAAAACTAACTGATAAAATACCACCAGTTGCGATCTTGCGTGGGTTGTCAAAGGCATTTGACTGCGTCAGTCGCAATATTCTATTAGAGAAGTTAAGTTTCTATCGGACATATGCTTCCGCAGATACCTGGTTTAACTCCTATTTAAGATGTAGCATGCAGAAAGCTACACGTGGAAATTAGATTAATACACCACACCATCAGCATGGCGAGAAATCACAGTGGACGTTCCACGGGGTTCTAGGAGTGGACTTCAGAAGATACGATACACATATCATCCCACGCTAAGACTATTGCGTAACAAAAGTGGCGCATTGTCAGAAGAAAGTACATGTTCTGAGTTTCCTGGAGCCCCAGTTCTGCTGCGGTACGGGCGACAAGTTTATCAAAGTGTGGGACTACAACGGTGAGGCAACCGGGAACCAACCCCAAAGCTGAAGTACGTGGGACAGACAGATTGTTGTGAGAAACACTCGTAAACGACACACAGAGTCACCGTAAAATTCTGGGGGGATGTGGACGTTGGTGACGCTAAT
Source organism: Schistocerca serialis cubense (assembly GCF_023864345.2). NCBI lineage: Eukaryota > Metazoa > Arthropoda > Insecta > Orthoptera > Acrididae > Schistocerca > Schistocerca serialis. The sequence goes on from NC_064642.1 coordinate 220,172,300, forward strand.
GGGGAAGGATGGCCACTGACATCTGCCGCCGATGAGGCAATAGAGGAAGCCAGTCGCAGCAGTCTCAAATTTTACAACGTTGAGGACGTGCACACAGCTATTCTCGAGTGGCTGCCCGAAAGAGGAGGGGAGTGCTACCGTCGAGAAACTGAACGACAGGTGGAACGTTCCATCCACTGTTTACGAACACTTGGTGATTATGTTGAAAATTAATGTTATGAATCTCTGTCACTTTGAAGTTAGTGCAGCATTCGGTAAAAAGTACTTGGCCTGTCTCTCTAATATGTAACTTACTTTATTGTAGTACCCTCGTATCAAGAGCCAATTACTGTCCTTACACTTTGTTAATGATCTACCTTTTATTGAGACAGGACGCAAAATTAATCCCTTTTGCGAGTAACATATGCATTATTTTTAGCCTAGGCCAAGGAAAGAAGCATTCAACATGGGAAAGAGTAAATACGGTTTTGGTTAAAGTTAATAAGCGTGTTTCCACAAGTTGGCTGGTTCTCAACCTTGCAAACAAACATGGCCCGTGTAGTTTTGGACTACCGACAATATCGTGTCTTGGTAAAGAAGTGAGCAAAATATAAAGAATTAATTGGAAAGAAAGTTACAAGTTCTAGGGCGAGAATAATGACGGAGACATAAACCATCTAGTACATTTTGATTAATCTCCTTTTTTTTCAGAATTTTGGTCAAATAAAAGTCATTAAGTTGCCATGTTTTCATTCCCTGATGTCATTCAAAACAGTATTTTGTAGTAACCCATCTCTTATGACAAAGCTTTTCGTTCCACGAAAGAAAATAATTAGCCGTTTCCGGAGCTGTTGGGTCAGGACAACCCGAATCTCAGATTTTAAACCATATATTCGTTATCCTTACTACTAGCGACATGGATTTATCAGTAACTTCATCACTTTAGTTGACCGTTAAGACAAGTAAATTGCCCATTGTTTAAAATCTTTACATCACTGTCAGTTTGTGGAGAGGTGTCTGAGGAACACGCTGCTCCATTTAAAAAAAAGTAACCGGTTTCCATATTTTCAAAGGCTAAAAACATAATTTTCTGTCCTTGTGACTTATTTAAGATTATTTCGTTCTTTAAATAACGTAATTTATATCTTATTTTAATTTTTTTTGTTACAAAGGCCAGTTTGGAGCATATCTAGGAAATGTCAGTGAATGGCCCTCTCCTCCCTAATTTTGTAGCTTAAAAGGAGTTAGCAAGTTGAAACGTCCCCTTAGAAAAAATATAAATGACTGTGCTGGTAAAACTCTTACATTATTTGATTTTCAAACAACTGAGTAAAACTGAACGTACTCAGACAGTTCTCTCTTTACTTATTCTGATCATCAATAAACTGACACACAATATTTTTTTTTAGCACAACGCAGTCTGACTTTCAATAATCCCTACAAAAGAATGGCCCTGACTAACAATAACCTATACCTTTCATGAATCACTTACCTCACAAAAATCTTCGTTACTCGAACTACTACAATACGGCGAGCGCCAATACTGCCAGCTAAATAAAAGATTCTAACTACTGGAGGCACTAACTACTGATAGGCATAGTTAGCAAATGAAAGATTTTGATAGAGAACAAAAAATGTATTTACCATAATAGCTTTCAAAAGTCAAAAGTGACATCCAATTAAACAAATTTCCTTTTTCTGACGGACACGTCCAGATCGTCCGCTCAAAACTCTAGCATCTTTCTGTCTCCACACCCACCACTGCTGGCGGCTCACCTCCAACTGCACAACACTATGCACCCTTCACATCCAACTGCCCAACATTACAGTAGCGAATATTACAACAATGCCAACCAGCCACAGACGGTATACAGCACAGTCAGTGATGTTCATACAGAGCGCTACATGGCGTTACCAACATAAAAACAAAACAGCCTACTTACATAGCCCCCATGCTCCACACAAAAAATTTTACAAATTATTTTGGGCAGTGCCCAATAATTATTTGCTATTTTTTTATATTAACGATAGCAAATATATCAAATTCACACAATTATTGATACAATGTTGGCCAAAAGGAAAAATTGTTCTCATAAAGACAGTCCTGATCATTCATCACATTAGTAACTGCAGTTTTTTTTTCAAAGTCTGAGCAGTAAAATAAAATACACATGGAAGTAGTGGACTTCCATGCAGTCTTGAAGAAGTAGTGTTGTCCTTCCAGCGGAAAGACAGCGCTGACTGTCAACATGCAGGCAGGTAATGGGCCACAACAGAGTAAACCCACAGCAGAGTCAGTCGATGTTTTGAAGCTTTGAAGAATATTGGTGGTTAGATCATCACAGAGCAAACCCACTGTAGTCATTCTGGAAACATCCCCCAGGCTGAGGCTAAGCCATGTCTCCGCAATATCCTTTCTTTCAGGAATGCTAGTCCTGCAAGGTTCGCAGGAAGGTAGGAGACGAGGTACTGGCGGAAGTAAAGCTGTGAGGACGGGGCGTGAGTCGTGCTTGGGTAGCGCAGATGGTAGAGCACTTGCCTGCGAAAGGCAAAGGCCCTGAGTTCGAGTCTAGGTGCGGCACACAGCTTTAATCTGCCAGGAAGTTTCTAAATCCACGGTATTTGCAAGCTTGTGTCCTGTCATTCCGAGTTCCTGGGGCGAGCTGTTCCCGACCGATCGATCGACAATACTACTCTGTTCACTAGCTGTTTCACTGTTTACACGATTATTTATTGCCTGGTCCATTTCCGTATGCACAATTACCAAATTACTATGTTCAACATTAGTTAATTCATTACACAGTGGCGCTAACACACTACTCTCGTCTTCACTGTCCTTTCTCAGTTTACTTTGGAGCCCGCCGGCCGGGGTGGCCGAGCGATTCTAGGCGCTACAATCGGGAACCGCGTGACCGCTACGGTCGCAGTTCGAATCCTGCCTCGGGCACGGATGTGTGTGATGTCCTTAGGTTAGTTAGGTTTAAGTAGTTCTAAGTTCTATGGGAGCGATGACCTCAGAAGTTAAGTCCCATTGTGCTCAGAGCCATTTGAACCATTTGGAGCCTAGTAGTACGTTTTTCACACGCCATAATTGTCACAATATTTCACACTATAACACAGAAAAGCACAATTTAAAGAGCAAAATAAGAAAAGACACTAAAATTGCACTGAAAATAATATCCAATTAATTGGAAGCGCGGCTGCGAAATATTTGTTGCAAATCTACATGCATGCCACAACTGTTTTACAGTACAACAATGAATGCAACTACAAAGAAGATTCTCTCTACAATTACGTGCTAGCAATAAACAATAATTACACTAATTACTCAAACTACAAGAAAAAATCATAAGATTCCAGTGTGGTATCTTCGGCTAAGGGTCGACATATGAAACGTCCCCTTAGAAAAATTGTAAATGACTGTGCTGGTAAACCCCTTACGTTATTTGATTTTCAAACAGCTGAGCAAAACTGAACGTCTTCAGACAGTTCTCTCTTTACTTATTCTGATCATCAATAAAGTGACACACAATATTTTTTAGCGCAGCGCAATATGACTTTCAATAATCCATACAAAAGAATGGCCCTGCTTAACAATAACCTATATCTTTCATGAATCACTTACCTCACAAAAATGTTCGTTACTCGAACTACTGCAATACAGCGAGCGCCAATACTGCCAGGTAAATAAGAGATTCTAACTGGACACACGTCCAGATGGTCCGCTCTCAAAATTCTGCCATCTGTCTCCCCATATCCACCACTGCTGGCCGCTCACCTCCAACTGCGCACCACTACGCGCTGTTCACACCCAACTGCCCAACACTACAATAGCGAATATTTAAACAATGCCAACCAGCCACAGACTGCACACAGCACAGCCAGTGGTTTTCATATAGAGCGCTACGTGGCGTTACCAACATAAAAACCTAAACAGCTTACTTACAAGTTCATTGAACCATCTTCACAATAAATCTATTATTCGAGCTCTGATTTCCCTTATTTTATTATGATGATCGTTTCACCCTACGTTGGACGACCTCAACAAAATATTTTCCCATTCGGAGGAGAAAGTTGGTGATCGAAATTTTATGAGAAGATTCCGCATCAATGAAAAACGCCTTTGTTTTAGTGATGTCCACTCCAAATCCTGTTTCTTGTCAGTGACACTCTCTCCCCTATTTCTCGATAATACAAAAGGCCCTTCTTTGAACTTTCTCGATGTACTCGGTCAGTCCTATCTGGTAAGGGTCCCACACCGCACAACAGTATTCTAAAAGGGGACGGAAAAGCCTAGTGTAAGCAGTCTCTTTAGTAGATCTGCTACATTTTCTGTGTCCTGCCAATAAAACGCAGTCTTTGGTTAACCCTCCCCACTACATTTTCAATGTGTTACTTCCAATTTAAGTTGTTCATAATTGTAAATTCTAGGTATTTAGTTGAATTTAAGGACTTTAGATTTGACTGATTTATCGTGTAATCGAAATTTAACGGATTCCTTTTTAGCGCTCATGTGGAAGACCTCACACTTTTCGTTATTTAGGATCACTTACCAATTTTTGCGTTATACAGGTATCTTTTCTAAATCGTTTTGCAATTTTTTTTATCTTCCAATGACTTTACTAATCGATAAACGACAGCATCATCCGCAAACAACGTAACACGGCTGCTCAGAATGGCACCTAAATCATTTATGTAGATAAGGAACAGCAAAGGGCCTATAACATTATTTTGGGGAACGTCAGAAATCAATTCTGTTTTATTCAATGAATTTCCGTCAGTTACTACTAACTGTAAACTCTCTGACAGGAAATCAGGAATCCAGTCACATAACTGAGACGATATTCCATAAGCACGCAGTTTCACTACAAGCCGATTGTGTTTTACAGTGTCAAAAGCCTTCTGGAAATCTAGAAATACGGAATCACTTTCAAATCCCTTGTCAAAAGCACTCAACACTTCGTATGAGTAAGGAGGCAGCTGTGTTTCACAAGAACGATGTTTTCTAAATCCGTATTGATTGTGTGTCAATAGACCGTTCTATTCGAGGTACTGCGTAATGTTTGAATACATTACATGTTTCAAAATTCTGACGTTAATGATGTGGGCATATAATTTAATGGATTACTCCTACTACCTTTCTTGAATATTGGTGTCACCTGTGCAACTTTCCAGTCTTTGGGTACAGGTATTTCGTCGAGCGAACGGTTGAATATGATTGTTAAATATGGAGCTAATGCATCAGCATACTCTGAGAGGAACCTAACTGGTATACAGTCTGAATCGGAAGACTTCCTTTTGTTAAGGGATTTAAGTTTCTTCATTACTACGAGGATATCTATTTCTGCGTTACTCATGTTTGCAGCTGTTCTTGATTCGAATTCTGGAATATTTACTTAGTCTTATTTGGTGAAGGAATTTCGGGAAGCTGTGACTCGTCGACAGTATTTTCATTGCTGCCGCACAGAGAAGGCGTTGATTGTGTGTTGCCGCTAGCATACTTCAAATACGACCAGAATCTCTTTGGTTTTTCTGCGAGGTTTCAAGACAAAGTTTCGTTGTGGAAATTATTGTAAGCATCTCGCATTGAAGACCACGCTAAATTTCGAGTTTCTGTATCGCCAATCTTTGGGATTTTGCGTCCGTTTAAATTTGGCGTATTTTTAAGTTGTTTCTTCAAGAGTGGTTTGCCCCGTTTCGTGTACGAAGGAGGATCAGCTGCTTCTTTACATTCCGTTGTTAATTGTCTCCTCAGTGCATGAATCATCTACATTTCATTGGACCAGCAACGATACTTCCCTTCAGGCAAAAGCGTAATCCACGAACAATCTGCCAGTGCTGCTCATCCTGTTTGATAAGTCGTTTACATATTTAGAGATGACTAGAACTCTAGTGCCGGTTCCTTCTGATGCTGTTGATATTACTTTCGAACAGGCTTCCATTCGTCAAAAATTCATCGAGCCAACGGTAGAGTTGTGAATGTGCGTCACTGTATCGTACTTTATTTATTAATCGAAGACGTGGTACAGCGTCGAATGGCTTTCGAATATCTAGGAAGGCGAAACTACATCTTCTTGCAGTAGACCCACTTATTCGTCTCTAATTCCGTGCATACGACTTCTTGCTCTGTTTCAATATTGTTTTCAATATAAGAGTGACCAGCACTATTTTACACGTGGAACTATTCGTTGTGCAAGAGATCCGTGATAAATATGAACTAGGAAAAGAACTAACTGAGCTGGTTCTTTTTCTTTGTCATCGGTTTTCTGACTGGTTTGAAGCTGCCTGCCATCAATTTCTCTCCAAACACATTATCGCGGAAAGAACAGGAGTTGCTCCCAATATCGTCAATTATTTATTGGATGTATTCTAATCTCTTTCTTCCCCTACAGCTTTTACCCTCTACAGCTTCCTCTAGTACTACGGAAGTTATCCTTAATGTCTTAACACATATCCTATCATACTATCCGTCTTTTTCTTTTCAGTGTTTTCCACATATTTCTATCCTCGCCGATTCCGTGGAGAACCTCTTCGTTTCATATGTTATCTTTCAACATCATTGTGTAGCACCATATTTCACACGCTTTAGTCCTCTTTTTTTCGGTGTATTCATCTGCAATTTATAATAGGAAATCCGCCAGGATCTGGAGCATTGTTTTTAGTAGTAATTGTTTTTCAATACCAAGACTGCTTTTTAGTGTCTCTCTTTTTTCAGTGTGTGCAGAAGTTTGGAGTTGGTAAGCGTGAATACACTTTAAACGGGACATTTATATTTCTGATTTTTCTTGCTACGTTTATTTTCGATACCAACCTCATCTGCATGATATCGAATTGAAGTTTTGCATCAAGTCATTGACTTCGGATGTGACCAGAAGATCGTAGGATTATGTGACAGATCTGCCGGCAGAATCTGATTCTGTAAATTATTGTGGAATTTTTTACCGATACACGGATTACCATAACGTTTTCTCTATTAGTCTTCCCACATTTACTTTTGCTGAGTGTTACAGACACATCGTGTTGGTATGATGATTTTCACCTACACGGAACTGCAGATGCCAACAAGTAATCTCACACGAACACGCCAACAGCAATCAGACACGGCTGGTTGCCACTGATAAAATAACTTCCTGCTGATATGCGCAGAACAAACAAAGAACACCGATAACGTCGAGAAAAACTGACTATACTTATCGAAAAGAGCTCTGTTGCGAGCTTATATCCGATACTGTTGCGTTCAGCAGATATTCTAAGTGAGCACCACGCGAGAGTGCGCCGTCGGCAGACACAAGTCACATGCTGGGTTAAGAAACGGCCAGACGCACGGTTCGCTCCTTGCTTGTTTAGGTTTTCTATATCATCTGGAACCACTCCAAGCAAGTTTAGTAGATGCCGGTAACTTTTTCCCCCTGCTACGAATAGGTGATCTGCTAATAGAGCTGTAATAAACCCAACCTTGACATGTTGACATTCTTTACCAGATGCAACAGATTTACAGGCTTATCTTGAAATAAATCTGACAAATGCCACATCGTTTAGTTAAATTTTGATATTACACAACAGATCCCTTTGTCAGCATGTGATACAGTTTTGTAATTTGTCGAAAGAACAGGTCCCCTATGAAACCTATTATGCCGTCGAGGTCTTCAGTTGTTATAGATCCTAATTTCATGATAGCAAAATATACGGTAATGAATTTATCTGGTTTCAACTTTGGAAATATATCTTTCTTACATACATCTGACAGTACGATTTCAGAAGGGTCGTATGGTAGCTACTGAATCAGCAAGCAACCAGCAGTGTCGTGTCGTTGTTAAAATTGTGTCTCATGTAGAACAAAAATAGCATTTACGAAATATCAGTTTCCATTAGTGTGAAGCATGGGTTACTTACGTTGTATCCTGCCGTCTAGAGCACGTCACATCGTATAAGAACACAGCCTGACAAGAAAATGTGAAACACCCACAAGACATGTTTGGATGCCCAGGTAACTTCGTACACTTACACACCACTGGCGGTTGCGTAAGTGATTAGAGATGCAATTGCCTGTCACAGATAGAGCGGACACCAGAGTTCATTGGTGTTGTTCGCGTTTAGTGTTGTTACCGTCCCTGGTAGGGTGTGTAAGGGGCATGAAAAGCGTCGGATGTCGAGTGGTCACTGTGATATTGGGCTGCGTGATGACGTTAAGGTAGGCATATTCATCGAACACATCTGAGCACCACAGGGCAGGATCACTATACCACACAGCTGCTCTAAATACTTATATTTTACTGTACTACGTACTCTGTGATTGTTCACTTTGTGAAACTTACTAGTTTCGGATGTCGACTCGCCCAATTAAAGAAACGCATTTAAGTAATTAAATGTTTATTCTGTATAGAGAACAAACAACCGAGATACTTGCTTGCAAGCTAATCGAAAAAATCTTAAGAAAACGCATCTTGCTAATGGCTGTAGGAAACACATGCTCCTGGTTAGTATGAGAACATGTATAGCATGAACTGTCATTATACATGAAACGATTCTGTTTAAAATGGATGCAGATGACGTCATCACTTAAAAGCAAAAAGGCATTTTAAATATTATTATCGTTGGCTAAACAAAAGACTCAAACATAAATAAATACACTACTGGATATAAAAATTGGAACACTAAGAAAGGTACTAAAAAAATAAAAATATTACTCTTTGCGAATTACAGCACGGTGTGTAGAATACATAATTAATTTTGTATATGATTTTGGGGTATAAAAAGTGCGAAATTTAGCACACAGAGCTGATAGTGTCTGGGGCAGATGGTGTGTTCGTCTCTCGCCAACACATAACTTAATGTTTTCGGTGGGTGAAAGATCTGAAGAACGTGCTGACCAAAATCCTGTGTATAAAGCCAGATATAGACTACATAGCAGGCTCTGAGTTATATTACTGAAACATAACGTCATGTAGACCACGGAAATGAGGCATTGTCAAAAGCCTTAACACGTCAGAAATGTAACAGTTGCTGTCTAAATTACCAGCTATGCAAACCACACAATTAGCCTGATGGCCATACAGCCATCTCGCAGTATTTTAGGCATTTTCAAGTACGTTTCAGATTTAAGAAACCCCAGGGGGCTCGCTGCTCTTTGGCGGGTTCGTGCTTGGCTACCATGGGGCCCAGCCTTTGCAGCAACGTTTCCCTTCTGTGCTGCAAGTCTGTCCTCTTGCTCTACTTTCTCTCCTCCCTTGGGGAACATGTCTGGGGTGTTTTACGAAATGTGTTCCGCATTTTCAGTGGTTGACATCAGAACAGTCTCCCCACTGTTTTTCGTTCCTTTTTTTCTTTCTTCGTTCACCTTCTCCTACCCTTCCCTGCTTCGGCGTTTGAGGTTTCTCTTTTTCTTTTTCCTCCGTGTGCGCCCCTGAAGGCCAATTCACGCGTCTGACGCGTACAGGTGACTGGGTAGCGCATAATTCCCAGCCCCAGGTCGACAAGTCGGGTTCGCACATACTCCCTGGTGCAGGCCAGGCCCAGGGAAGGGTGACTGCCTTAGCTGGTCCTTTGTCAGGTGTTCGGGAGGCATGACCTGAGTGAGGTGTCAACAATCACCTAAGGCAGGTGAGCCTGTGGGGGACCCCAGTTGGAAGGAGCGCGCCATCAGAGATGCTGGCAGTCATGGGGGATTTCCTCACAATGAGCCAATCATCATCTTCGCAGTCCACGTCTACCAAACGTTTACGCAATGAAGCTCCTGATTCAGACACCATCCCAGCTGCACCACTGTTCATCGTGGTTTCACGTACTGAAGAGGGTCAGTTCCTCACAATGGTTAATCCGTTTCTTATTTGAAAAGGTGTTATTGCCAGCCCTGTGAAATCCTGCTCTCGTTTATGCAATTGCACTTTGATTTTGGAAACTACTTTTGATTCTCAAGCACAACAACTGCTTGCCGCTTCGCTTCTCCTTGGCTGTCTTGTTTGTACCGAGGCCCATAGAACTCTGAATTCACTCGTTCTGTTATTTAGAATATGCTGTTCGTTGGTCTAACTGAGGCAGAAATCCAGACGTACCGCTCTGATAAGGGTGTCATTGCTGTCCATTGTGATGAAAAAGGTAATACATCCTTAATGCCCACACACTCTCTTATTCTCACCTTTTATAGAGTGGTGCTTCCCTCCAAGATCAAAGCAGACTATGAAGTTATTACAGTCTGACCGTACATTGCGTACCTAATGCTCTGCTACCAGTGTCATCGTTTCAACCACACTTGAATGTCTTGTCGGCACCTGTCCAAATGTGTAACCTGTGGTAGGGATGTACACAAGAGCGATTCTCTACCTCCTCCTCCCCGCTGTATCAACTGCAATGGCGACCATGCCGTCTTCACTAGAGATTGTCCCGTGTATTTCGGTGAGTGGGCTGTACAGGAGATCCGAGTAAAGGATAAAGTGCCTTACCTGGTCGCTCGCAAATTACTGGCTAGTCGCAAATTACGTGTACTACCGTCTGGCACTTACAGTACTGTTCTTGCTACATCTCGCTCCATGAAGGACATGACCACACAGACATGCGACCTCAGATTCAGCATTGTGGTTTTGAAATCGCCCAGTGTCATGGTAGCATAGCTGTCTCCTCCTCCAGCTGTGCAACAAGCCACCAAACATTCGCCTCCAGGGGCGAACTCATCTGTTACACAACCGGCAGGCCGGAAAGAACAGAAGGACTACTCCCGCGAAGACGTCGTAAGTCCAGCCTGCCAACAAACACCTTCCTCTGCCAACTGGAAAGGCTTCAAGAAGTCAAAGGAAATCAAACTATATTCTCCTTCGCTGACTTGGAGATCCTCTTCGGCGGTGTTGTCACGTGATACCCTTGCCCTGCCGCCCTCCGTGTCGCCAGGGCGCACCGCCAACCGTTTTTCTGCCCTGGACCCCGCGGATGGACAGGGGGAGAAAGCCAACGCCTCTGTAGATCTCATGGAGCAGGATCCTCCACCCTCTGCGCTCTGTAGCAGTGAGTCTTTGAAGGCCGGCACTCGGCAGCTGCCGAGGGGACGAGGGGACACCTCTTCATTTTTCCCTCCTCCCCTCTCCTCGTTATGACTCTCCTTCAATGGGACATTTGTGGCCTTCGATCAATGATAGAAGATATACGGCTGCTCTTAGACTCGTAGTGTCCGTCTGTTCTCTGCCTCCAGGAAACAAAATTGCGTCCTCACGACCGCTTTGAGTTCTCTCATTTCTTCCCAATTCGTTTTGACCTTCTCCTCGAGGAAGCATTTCATCTCATGGGGGAGTCATGCTGCTCATACGGGATGACGTTCACAGTCAACCATCTCCCTGACCACCCGTCTTCAAGCTGTTGCAGTTGGCCTTCTCCTTCCTCACTTGACCTTTTCCATTTGTACCGTTTACATCCTTCTGTCATTCGATGTCACTAGGGCAGACTTCCTCCAGCTTATTGGGCAGCTACCTCACCCCTTTCTGCTGCTCGGTGCCTTTAGTGTGCACCGTCCTTTTTGGGGTTCTCCCAGAACCCGTCCCAGAGGTGCCCTCTTGGCTGACCTCAATCAACTTAATCTCATCTGCCTTAACACGGGAGCACCCACGTTACTTTCAGACCCCACACACACCTATTCTCATTTGTACCTCTCTTTCTGCACTACATCGCTTGCCCATCATCTCGAGTGGTCCTTTCTCTCTAAAACATACTCGAGTGACTGTTTTCCGTGTTCTATCCGCTTGCTGATTCCTACCCCACCTAGGTACACACCCAGATGGCAGTTTACTAAGGCTGACTGGAGCCTTTACTCCTCCCTGGCGATCTTCGACGTACAACATTTCCCCAGTTGCGATGACTGAGTAGAATATCTTGCAAACGTTATCCTTACCGGCGCAGAACGTTCCATTCCTCGCACTTCCTCTTTACCAAGCTGTGTACCGGTACCTTTGTGGAATGAGAGGTGCCGCGACGCAAATCACGAGCGGATATATGGTCTCCATGTTTTTAGCCATCATTTTACGATGGCAAACTGCTTTCATTATAAACAGTTGCGTGCACAGCAAAAAAGCTAGCTGGATTTCATACACTAGTTCTCTTAACAGCTCTCTAGGGCCAGGATCCATTCTCCCTTCTCCGGCCTGACACTAGCAAACGATGTCATAGTAGGCACTATTGATATCTCCAACACCTTGGGCTGCCATTTTGCGGAGATTTCGAGCTCCTCCCACTGTCACCCTGCCTTCCTCCATCGGAAACGAGGAGCCTCGGGCAATGCCCTTCTCTTCTCAGACTCATGAGTACTACAATGTCGTCTTTACTATGAGGGAGCTAGATCATGCTCTCATTCCATCCCGATCCTCCTCGCCCCAGGGCCAGACGCCGTCCACATTCAGATGTTGCAGCACCTTTCCCCTGGGGGCAAGCACTTTCTGGTTCATACTTACAATCGCATCCGTGCAGAACGCACGTTTTCCAGACGCTGGCGTGAATCCTCTGTCATATCCATTCCTAAACCCGGTAAAGACAAACACCTTCCTTCTAGCTACTGCCCCATTTTTTCTCGCCAGCTGTGTTTGCAAGGTGATGGAAGAATGATTCGTGCCCGGCTGGTATGGCAGCTCGAGACTCGCAATTTACAAACCACTGCACAGTGTGGAATTCGAGCGCGCCGTTGTGCACTTGACCATCGCGTCACTTTGTGCACCCATGTCATGAATGGTTTTCTGCTGCCCAGACTGTGGCCGGGTTTTTCATTTTGGAGAAAACCTACGACACCTGCTGGAAGACTGGTATCCTCCATACTCTCTACACGTGAGGCTTCCGTGGCTGCATGCCTCATTTCCTTCAGGAATTTTTAAAAGGCCGCGTTTTCAAGGTACACCTGGGTTCTGCCTTGTCGGACACGTTTATCCCGGAGAACGGTGGCTTTCACGGTTCCGTACTGAGGGTCGTCCACTTTGCAATCGCCTATCTCCCTCTGAGCAGCTCCGGCTCCATTTTCGTTGATGATGTTACTATCTATTGCAGTTCTCCACGGACTTATCTCATTGAGCTGCGTCTTCAGAGATGTCTCTATCTTCTTTACTCACGGTGCATCGAAAATGGCTTTCGTTTTCCACTGACAAAACCGTTTTTATGAATTTCTGGCTGCGAAATTTGTTTCCTCCATCGTCTTTCATCTTTGGCCTATGGCTTTTCCGTTCGTTGAAACTACGAAATTCCTGGGGCTCATGCTCGATAGGAGCCTTTCTTGGTCCTCTCCCATGTCTTACCTGGCAGCCCACCGTAAGCGGTCCCCAAATGTTCTACGTGTCCTCAGTGGTACTTCTTGGGCAGCAGATCGAACCATCTTCCCCGTTTGTACCGGTCCCGTGTCGGATCGAAACTAAACTATGGGTGTTTAGTTTATGCATCTGCACGTCCGTCCCTCTTATGCCGTCTCAATACTATCCACTACCGTGGCATCCGTTTGGCTACTGGCGCCTTTTACACCAGCCCAGTTGAGAAACTGTATGCAGAAGCTGCCGAACTACCGCTGTCCTAACGCCATTACTTTCTCCTCAGCAAATACGCATGCCGTTTGTCTGTCATGCGTGGGCACCCATCCTTATCTTCCTTCTTCGATGACTCCTTTGTTTGCCAGAATGGAGCACATTCCTCTTCTCCGTTACTTCCTGGAGTTCGGTTTCGTCTCTTGCTCCGGCAGCTTACTTTCACGCTACCTACAGCTTTCCCGATGGGTGTAAACCTCCCACCACATTGGCTTCGTGCCGCGACTCGCATACCCTTTGACCTTCTTTCGCTGCCTAAGGACACTGCTCCAGCCTCGCTCTGTCGCCTTCTGTTTCAAGACCTTTGTACGGAACTTGGCTTAGTATCTTTACGTACACTGAAGGCTCTAGCACTGACCGTGATGTCAGGTGTGGTTTCGTCATTGGCACCGACGTTTTTCGGTATCGGCTTCCAGAACACAGCTCAGTATTTAGAGCAGAGCTCTTCTCCCTGTATCACGCCACGCAGTACATAAAGCGACACAGGCTTTTCAATTGCGTCATCTGCTCCGACTCTCTCAGTGCCCTTCAAAGCCTCTGTGTGCTGTACACCGTCCATCCCTTAGTGCAACGGTTCCAGGACAGCTGTCACTTGCCCACTCTTGATAGAGCGACTGTGATATTTATGTGGGTTCCTGGTCACGTCGACCTGACAGGGAACGATACCGCTGACGCTGCTGCCAAGGCTGCAGTCCTCATACCTCAGCCCGCTAGTTCTTACATTCCCTCCGATGATCTCTGTGTTGCCGTCAGTCAGCAGGTGGTATCACTTTGGCATCACCACTGGTCCTCCCTTTATGGAAACAACCTCCGGGTTACTAAGCCACTTCCAGCGGCTTGGACGACCTTCTCTCGGCCCTCTCGCCGTGATGGGATCTTTTTAGCGAGGTTGCGTATCGGGCACATTCTTCTTAGCAATCGCCTTTTGTTAAGTGGTGCTCCCCCACCGCTTTGTACTCATTGCGCTCAGCCTTTGACGGTCCGCCATTTCCTGACGGAATTCACTTTTTTTAACCACTTACGTTCTCGTCTGTGTTTGCGTCTGAGTTATCGGCCGTTTTAGCGAACGATTCGCGGTCTGTCGACAGCGTTTTATTTTTTATTCGCCGTAGCAATATGGCGAAGACCATTTAAATTTTACTTTAGGATCTCCGTTTCTCTATGGCGTATGTTATAGACCATTTTCCACGTTCCTACGTTTAGCTATCTTCTCTTCCGTCGATTGGGATTAACGTATAGTCGCTTTTTAACTCCTCTCTATGTCTTCTTGTTCTACAATTCTGACGCGGGAGCGTATGGTCCTAGTTATTTTTGCGCCCTAAACCAAAACAAAAAGGGTTAAGAATACATTTACTTCAAAATTTAACAGTTAGTTTTGAAAGTAATACTCTCATAAATGGTTCAGATGGCTCTGGGCACTATGAGGCTTAACTTCTGAGGTCATCAGTCCCTTGAACTTAGAACTACTTAAACCTAACTAAACTAAGGACATCACACACATCCATGCCCGGGGCAGGATTCGAACCTGCGACCGTAGCGGTCGCGCGGTTCCAGACTGAAGCGCCTAGACGCGAATACACTCAACACCTTCAACGACTAGAGACAGGACACTCATATTCACAGGACACGTACATTCGTATGTTCTGCATAAATGATTAGCATTTCAGTCATCTCGTCCAGCATGTATCCTGTTGCCTAGAAGACACAGAGTCCACCATGGGTCCTGATTACTTGTTCCATGTGTACAAGGAGCGAATGGCGTCCTGTGGTATCCATGCTGCATTCTCCAAATCTTTGATAGAAGCTCGAAATTTAGCACGGATTTCAAAGCGAGATGCTTACAATAGTTTTCCACAACGAAACTTTGTCTCGAAACCTAGCAGAAAATCCAAAAAGATTCTGGTAAGACATAATCAGTGCTTTCTCTAGGCGTTAACAATGGAATTATTATCGATGACAGTACTGCTAAGGTAGTGTTACTAAACACAGCCTTCCGAAAACCCATCACCAACGAAGACGAAGTAAATATTCTAGAATTCTGATTGAGAACAGCTGCCAATATGAGCAACTCAGAAGTAGGTAACCTCGGAACCTCGGAGTAGTGAAGGAACTTAAAACACTTACTAAAAGCATGTCTTCCGGTCCAATTAGGTTCCTTTCTGAGTATGCTGATACAATACTAAGCAATCAAATACAACCGTACGGTCAATGAAAGACCCGCACCCAAAGACTGGAAAGTTACACAGGTCACACAAATATTCAAGAAAAGCAGTAAGAGTAATCCACTAAATTATAGGTCCATATCATTAACGTCGATATTCAACAGGACTTTGGAACATATGTGTTCGAACATTGTGAATTAGTTTTAAGAGAAAGGTCTATTGACACACAGTCAACACAGGTTTAGAAAACATCGTTTTTGTGAAACACAACTAACTCTTTAATCAGACGAAGTGTTCAATGTTATTGACAAGGGATTCCAGATTGGTTCCGTATTTCTATATTTCCAGAATGCTTTGATACTGTACCTCACAAGTGGCTTGTAGTCAAA
This sequence comes from Schistocerca serialis cubense, assembly GCF_023864345.2. Lineage (NCBI taxonomy): Eukaryota > Metazoa > Arthropoda > Insecta > Orthoptera > Acrididae > Schistocerca > Schistocerca serialis. The sequence continues at coordinate 220,188,365 of NC_064642.1, forward strand.
TTACGTTCTTATGAAATACCGTCTCAGCTGTGTGACTGGATTCTTGATTTCCTGTCAGAGGTCACAGTTCGTAGTAATTGACGGAAGTTCATCGAGTAAAAAGAAGTGATTTCTGGCGCCACCAGGGTAGTGTTATAGGTCCCCTATTGTTCCTTATCTCCATAAAAGATTTAGGAGACAATCTGAGGCGCCGTTTTAAGTTGTTTGCAAATGATGCTGTCGTTTATCGTTTAGTTAAGTCATCAGAAGATCAAAACAAATTTCAAAACGATTTAGAAAAGATATCTGTATGGTGCGAAAATTGGCAGTTGACCTTAAATAATGAAAAGCTTGAGGTCAATCACATCAATGCTAAAAGGAACTCGTTAAACTTTGGATGGACGATAAATCATTCAAATTTAAAGACTGTAAATTTAACTAAATACCTAGGGATTATAATTACGAATAACTTAATTTGGAAAGAACACAAAGAATATGTTATGGAGAAGGCTAACCACAGACTGCGTTTTATTGGCAGAACACTTAGAAGATGAAACAGATCTGCTAAAGAGACTGCCTATACTACGCTTGTCCGTCCTCTTTTGGAGTACTGCTGCACAGTGTGGAATCCTTACCAGGTAGGATTAACGGAGTGTGAGCCGTGTGTACTTCCATCTTTCCACGACTCGTTCCCTGGGCGTCGTGAGGAGCCAATATTTTTGGTAATCGACAGTGTTTGGGCGCGATCGGACTCTACCATCTCGTTGCTGTCTTTTATTGCTTCGCTTCTATTTCGTTTTTCCGCGGTTGTTCAGGGTTGGTCTTTTATGAAGCTCTTTCGTTTGAACTCCCGCCCGTAGTGTACCCACCATCGATTGCGAGTTCTGCCTTTGGTGTACTTAGAAACCATAGGTTGGTAACGCGACCGACTCACGTGTTTACTGCAGCAGACTCTTTGACCTGTACTATTTATAGGCGAGCTTGGTCACGCTGGAGGAGGTTGTCGCGCAGTGGCCTTCATGTCCGCTCTGGTGACGTCGACATCCTGCCTTCCGCGTACGAGTGTTGTTATCGAACCCGCACTTCTACCCGTGGAGGAACGCCGGCCTGGTTGGACCCCTCTGTCCCTCTTCACTGGTTGTCCGCGGGAGGCGGATGGGAGTCTAATCGTCGCCTGCGTCGACGAAGAGAAACAAACAGTAACCATCACGGAGCGGTGGAGCCGCCGTTCGGCGAGGGTTTGAGTCCGGGAGCAGTTCGGCTGGCTCGGTATCTGCCGGGACGACTGGGGACGGCTCAGAATTGTGCACAGAAGTCCCGGACAAACGATGAAGTGCGCCAAGGGAAAGGAGAAAAGAAGTTAAGTGTGAATGTTTCAAGTTGATGGTCCTTTGGGATTGAGTTCATGCAGTCGTCTTTCTCGCTTTGTGGCCTCCGCTGTGGCAATCCTCTGTTCTGTTCACTGGTGCAATTCTGACAGTGCAGATTCCTCCACGCATCGTTGAGAACCAGTGTAGTGGTGTATTTTGGTAGTTATTTGTGTACATTTGCACTTCTATGTTTTGGTAGTTCATCCTCCCGCCCTGTGGTTGCAGAATTTCGGGTGGGGAGTTAGTTCCTTGTCTCCCAAGATCTAGTGCTGTATTATTAAGGTTAATTCTAGTTCAGTCTAATGTTCTGTTAATCCCTGGGTATATGTGTCCGCCATACTATTTGCGCTGTATTTATTCTAAGGGAGTTGCACTGACAGTAGTTGGGGGTTCGAGTCCTGTCACGGAGCTGATAAGGGGTCACATTGGTTTCGGCTTGTCAGTTGGAGGGTGTTGCCTTAGAGGTTTGTTAACATTGGCATGTCAGCGTTGTTTAGCGCTACCGGGACCTAAAGAAGAACAGTGTGCTGATTAGGGAATGTTGTTACACGTTCTTGTTTTCATTTCGATACCTGTATTCGTGAAGGCAACCGCATGAAGTAAGATCTGTTCTGAAGCTATGCTGGACCTTGCGCTCTTGGGATTTTTGGTTTTGTTTTGATCCCGACTATTTGGGTGTCAGGAATATGGTACTGTATTGTTAATGTTTGGCTGGAACAGCGGGTACGCGGCTAGTTTAGTACGTGTGTAGTGGCATGACGTCCTCGTGAAGGCGTGCCCGCTAGATTGCTATTGCGTCTCCTCAAAGTGTAATTTCCACCTTACTAAAACCTCCTTGTTAAAAGGGAGGAAGAAAAAAAAACTTTAGAAATACCTTCTATTTGCATTAACTATCTTACACGTCGCTGAAGTAAATCTCTGCTTAGTGATTAAACTAATGCGAGCACCTATCCTAAAAGCAACTAGCGTACTTCTGTTATGGTGGCCCTCATGCCTATTTTGGTCCGAAAGATTGTATAAACAGGCTTACATGCTCCGTATCGAACTTCTGATGTTGTTTTTTGAGTGATTGTGGATTATTAAAATTGATTATAGTGCAAACGTTTGTATTTTACCAACCGTGCTTGTAAGTTATTAATGTGAAGGCTGGAATGTAATACGAAAGTTTTAGGACCATTGGTTGCCCAGGTAGAAATTTTGAAGCCATGCTGTGTTGTGAGTTCATGTATTTATGTTTTATATTGCAATGAGAATTTAAATGTGGTAAACCCTCGCTTTGTGATTAATAATTAAAGATTTAAGAGTGCGTTCACTTAGCGCTTTCTTATGTGTGTGTTATTATTATTTAAAAAAAATTATAATAGGCATTTTAGTTTCTTAAATTAAAGTCTTTCCAATTCGAAAGTGGTGGCCCTCCCGTTTTGGGCAATTGTAAGCATCGAAGCAGTATTTACGTAGTTGGTGTTATGTTATGAATCAATTATTTATGTGTTAAATCACATCTGATATGTCAATTCCTTGGCCCCGTCCACACCTTGGTCGTAGTCTTTTAGTATTAAATTATCAGACCACCGTTCCAGAGTGCATAGAGAAATTACAAAGAAGAGCAGCACGTTTTGCATAATGGAGAAAAAAGGGAGTGTCACTGACATACGAATGCAGTGGGCCGGCCATGTGGCCCGGATGGAGGATCACAGATGGCCTCGGAAGCTCCTGGATTTCACACCTACAGGAAAGAGACCGCCAGGGAGACCCAAGAAGCGTTGGAGGGATGGACTCCATGAAGATTTAAACCAAGTGTCAATAGATGTGGACGAATGGCGGATAGCAACAATGGACAGAATACAGTGGAGGAGGAAACTTGTAGATGCGTGCGGTCCACTGAGCCTGATCACGTAGTAGTAGGAGTAGTAGTAGTAGTAGTAGTCATTGACATAAAACAGGATTTGTGGTGGACGTCATTAAAACAAAGGTCTTTTTCGTTGCGGTGGAATCGTCACACGAAATTTCAATCACCAACGTTCTCCTCCGAATACTTTTTTGGCGCCGACTTACTTAGGGAGAAACGATCGTCAAAATAAAATAAGGAAAATCAGAGCTCGCACGTAAAGAGATTGGTGTTCGTTTCAACAGCGCTGTTGGAGAGTGAAATAATAGAGAATTACTGTGAAGATGATCCGAATACCAGGCACTGAAGTGTGATTTGCAGAGTATCGATGTAGATGCAAATAAAGAGATAAGAATTACAAGTTTTGCACGTAGTGTACTTTCGGGTTATGAAATATTTTATTGTGTGACCGAGCTGGAAGCTTTGGCTGTCGTGTGGGCTGTGAAAAAGTTCCACTGCTGTATTTACTGTAAACAAGTTAGAACCTTCTGCGGCCATCAGGCCCTGCGTTTCTTCCTCACCTATAAACTCCTACATGACAGCTTGGCCTGGCGGGTATTGACCTCACAGAAATGTCGGTTGCAGATAATGTATATCAAAAGGAAGCATAACGTGAATGTTGGTGCATTATCACGTCTTGCACAAGATTCATCTGAACGCATAGCGCTGATTGAGCAAGCTTCCGAGTAGAAAATATTGTTGGTAAAAGGCCAAGTACACAGGCACAAGTTTTTGCGTGTATGCAGCAACATAGATCAAATCAGTAATTCCAGGGATAAGTACAAAGTAGAGGATAATGTTTTTTTTTTTTTTTGCACAAAGCGTGTAGACTTCGAGATGCACTGTGTGTGTATTCCACACTCATATGTAGAAAACTTTCTCTGGTATTCATACTTCACCTTGGGGCATGTAGGCATTCGAAAACGTGTTACAATCATAAAAAAAGATGTGCCATGTCTCTAATTTAAAACGCCGAGTTCAACAAATTATGAGAACCTGCGATATTTGTCAAAAGACAAAGCATGTAAATAGGTCATGTAGAAGTCAACTACGTCCTATAGTCTCCAAAGGTCCACTGCAGTTAGTGCCTGTAGATATTGTCGGATGTTAACCCACTGAAAGAGGCAGGATAAAGTATAAACGTACGGTACGTAAGCTAAAGAACATTATTTAAGGATAATGCGCCAAAACTTATTGGATATCCTAGAGATTTTTCCTTAACGAACAAGGAGTGAAATGTATCTTGATATCACGCTTCCACCCGGAATCAAGCCCGGTGGGACGAATATTGAAAGAGTTCAATAGATTCATTGCATCCTATATTCCAAAGCAGCACCCTAAATGGGCAGATTATGTAGCTGTAGTCGAAAGAAGATACAGTAGCCTATCGAGGCGCGTGATTTGATTTACCTATGGGAACATGCAGCGCCATCCTCGACAATGTAACCTCAAATGAGAAATGGTATCATTTTCTTAAATAAACTACAAATGCAAGTGAAATAGGACAGAATCCTAAACCAGATCACAATGATCCTGTGATCGATTATTTGACATGGTGTGCTATAATAGAACAAAACACTGTATGCTGCTACTGTCTCTTACGTGTGAATCTTGCGAAGTAAACTTTCTCGTAAATACGTGGATATAAAGTGAAGTGACGTTATGTAAAGTTTGAAGAGTGGTTTAACGCATGAAGTCCGCGGCCATTGTTTTTGAAACTGTTTCGAATTTGGCGCAGTCAGAAAAAAAAAAAAAAAAAAAAAAAAATGGCTCTGAGCGCTATGGGACTTAACATCTGAGGTCATCAGTCCCCTAGAACTTAGAACTACTTAAACCTAACTAACCGAAGGACATCACACACATCCATGCCCGAGGCAGGATTCGAACCTGCGACCGTAGCGGTCGCGCCGCAGTCAGCAATCAGCATTTCTCGCTAACCGCTAGCAACAGACGCGACGGCGTTAACAGCTCAAGGTCGCGACGTCGAATGTTTTTCAAGTAGAGAATGCAAACGAACGTTCACTATTCTGTAGTAAGTTTATCTCACAGTTCTTGTTACTACTTTTGCTCTTCGCGTATAAACAAACAAACGAACAGTTCATACACAAGCAGGCACTTACTTAGCGTCCTTCTACTATAATCCGTTCATCATAAGAAAAAACCTGATGTAAACATTGCACTGTGTATTCTTCCGCGGTTCCTGGAACCTCACTGGATTTCCGTTTCACGTGGGACTGCAGCCAAGCTGTCTCGAGTACTGTCAAGTACGATAATAAGGGTACGTTTTCTGCTGTGCGTTACGCACACATTGACTTAGCGATAATACGAGAAAAAAGCTTTACCGGCGCATTTAACTTGGACAGCACTGGCCAGTCAGCTGGTACAGCCAGTCTGCAGTGACGTGGCTAGCTGCAGTTCAAATGTAAAAAGCGACGAGCAGAGGAGAAATGCAGCTTCGAATGTCATTTAATTTTTAAGCAGAATGAAATAATACACTACAAATCTCCCACAATACGCTCCATAGACGACTAGACAGAAGCCGCAACACGTTATCGTTTTTAGCTAACGAATTATTGTATTTAAAAACAAGAATGATGAAAATTCGTGACTTAACCACGGGATAATTTTTCTACATAAGCTGTGTGTAACTAAGAGAGGCTAAAGGATTTCACCGTGTAGTTAAATATTGAAGCCACTGAAGGTATTACTTTCAGTCAGTCGTCTGGTAATCTCTTAGCTCCTTCCTTATCTGAATCCGAGAACATATTTCAGTTCTGGAAGTGTCACCTGCTACGTTGATAACGAGCCTATCATCAACAGAATCCACGAAGCCAACCAGGCGCAGCATTTTCTCTTCTTTTATGACGAGCCGTTCTATATCCCGCCAGCGTTCGGCAGTGACGTGTGAAAAAGCTGCGTGCGTTAGTTTATGGGCGTCTGGCAGCTTAACAGTCATGTTACTTCTCGGGCCAAATCCCGCAGCTTGGCTAAAGATCAGTTCTGTTGGTTCATATTTTAATGGTACAGTAGCAAACGTAAGAGTGCAGCATTTGTATGATGTGCTTGATGCTGTGAAAATGATTATTTTTCATGTTTCTACGATACTTATCTACCTCTGTGGCATAAAACGATGGACATAGACCAAATAAAGAGGATTTGGTTTCTGTTTTTTCCTTTAAAAAATAAATTGTTATGTTTCCTTAACTAAACAACTTTTATGAACAGTATTTCATAAAACATCGATAATTAAGAATTTGTGTTTGAAATGAAACAGGAATTTCATGTCTAACATGTAATTAGAAACAAGAAGACGTGCATTATTCACAAAAAGTGATGGTCAGTTTTGTAATTACGAGATGTAGATATTTCAAATTGAACCAGTAAAGAAAAGATACACGATTTTTGAAATAAAAACTACGTAGCTAAAGAGTGATTAGTAAAACCGTTGATGGCTGTTAATACATTTGAATATCTTAAAGTTTCACTAAACGTAACTTAGTAATAAGATATCTAATAAATAAGTAGGACCCACTTCCAAGAGCGTAACAACACCAGTGTACGTGTGCTACGGCTTCTGACCAATCATCGCGTTTGTGTTTGTTTGTCTCAGATTTATTCTTATGATGAACGGATTATAGTAGAAGGACGCTAAGTAAGTGCCTGCTTGTGTATGAACTGTTCGTTTGTTTGTTTATACGCGAAGAGCAAAAGTAGTAACAAGAACTGTGAGATAAACTTACTACAGAATGTCAGTATTCAAGACTTATGAACCCTTGGCACCCAAGCAACTATGTAGACAACTGTAACTAACCATGATGCGTTTTGCCCACAGCGTTAACGTTAGAGCTAGTACAGAATGTAATGCTGTATTCTGCGTTTATTTCATGCACGTATCTGACAAGAGTTGTGCAGCATAAGCAGAGTATTAATAGGCGTGAAAGAGACATCTACGGCAGCAGCCAAGCAGACAACAGCTGAGAGTCCTGGGTTCAGTGCCATGTTCCGACCTGGCATACTCCACGCCAACTGTATGTAGTACACACTTAACGATACGGCGCCACGACAGTGGCCACGTCGGGGACCAGCTGCATACGACGGGGAAGACTCCTGGTAAAAGTCAGATTTTATTGTTAATTTTTTTACTAAAACAATTAGAAATAATTTATGTATAACGGAAAGTACAAAGAGTGTTGAAACCAAACATAAACCATAAAACTTTTAACACTTCGGAACTAGACTGATTCTATATACAATATTTATGTGCGCACAGTACCAATATGTTTTCATTGCATACTTCATATAAAAGATGTATTTCTTAAATTCTCAACATAAATCAACCTAAAAGTAGAATGGAAAGCAGTACGGTGTAACATCCACGAGATAAATTTTAGCTACAGTTATAAACATTATCTATTCGACGTATGAAAAAAAAATAGTGAAAACGATGATAAATATTAATTATTTGTATAATATTCTATGATGTAATTGGACATATCGATGTGTATAATACAAAGACAATGATAATTGTAAATTCCTTTTACGATCTGCGTTTGTCTTCCTTTGTTTTTACCTTTTGTTGGTTGGCTTTTGCAGGTTGCGGACGCATATCAAACTGAGGTCTGTTAAGAAATTGTAATTATTTGTTAATTATTACTTGAAAATAGAGTTCATTATTATTATAAATATGAGTGAATAATTATTTGTAACTTTAATTCCTCTCTCAGTAAGCATTATCTGTGTTAATTATTTCTTTCCACTGCAACGAGCGCACCATTGATGATAGCGATTTGTATCGTGTTTTTGTCTGTGTTTTCCTTAGAAATAAATCAAATGTTTGCTTGATGAAGTCTAAATAGTGCACAATACGAAAGTAGAGTTTATAGAGCTTAATAAGCATTTCAAATACTTACTTATTTGGTCTAACAATAGAAAGTCTCTATCAATTGTCTGCCGCCATCTTAACAATTATGTCAGCGGCAAATTCAAATTACGCAACTCTGCAGACATAAATGCCGAACGTAATACAAATGTGTAAAAATAAATGTGCACCGGTGGTCTCGAACTCATGTTAATGAAAATGATTCGAATCAGATTGGTTCTTTAAAAACATTGCTCATAGCACGATCCTTATAAAAAACTTTTCTAGTTGATGTATGAAGCCGAAATTAATTACGCAGGAGTTGCGAAGAATATTGTTTCAGCTAACATACGTCAGTGCGGCTGATATTCGGTGGTTTCAATGATCATTTTGCTGAAGATAACTGTTTCCATCATAATCCATACTTGTATAGAATCTGTTGTATGAACTGTGATTTAGTGACACTTACACAACTTACAGACAACACTTTAACACGACGTTAACTTGGAGTTCTTTAGCAACTTGACCAAATCTTTAGCCGGGAGAAAAATTATTTAGTAATTACTCAATGTAATAAAATAAGATTATCATTTTCATTTACTAATTAATTAAATACCAAACCACTGAATAACACAGCGAACGCCACAACGGCCACAGGTGCGCTCCGTCGTAGTTTCTTGGGTTTCCCACTGACCTTCACATGAATGATGGTGCCATACAGCAATACTCTGATAAGCCAAACAATTGTGACCACCTACCTAATAGTCGGTATATCACCTTTGGCACTGATAACAGCGGCGACGCGTCAAGGCTTGGAACCAGTGACGCATTGGTAGGTTGCTGGAGGGAGTTGTCACCACATCTGCATACACAAGTCACCCAGTTCCCGTAAATTCTGGGGAGGGGGCGAAGAGGCTGACGCCATTTTCAGTCACATCCCAGATGTGTTCGATCGGGTTTCGACCTGGCGAGTTGGGAAGACCAGCACATAAACTGGAACTCGCCAATATGTTCCTCGAACCACTCCAGGCCATGTGACATGGCGCATTATCTTGCTGAAAAATTTCACTACCGTTGGGAAACATGCTCGTCGTGAAGGATTTACGTGGCCTGCAACTAGTGTACGATACTTCTTTGGCATCAGAGTGCCTTGCATGAGCTACACTGGACGCATGGATGCCCACGTGAATGTTCCCCGGCGCATAATGCGGCATTGCAGTACAGGCGTCAAGGAACTGTTCCCCTGGAAGACGACGGATTCGCGTCCTCCCATTGGCATGATGAAGAAGGTACCGGGATTCATCAGACTTTGCAACGGTCTGCCAATGCGCCAACGTCCAGTACCGATGATCATCATTAGTCATAGTTGTCGAAGTCCTGGTGTTAACATTGGCACATGCTTGGGTCATCGAATGTGGAGGTCCATTGTAAGGAATGTTCTGTGGACTGTGTGTTCTGATACACGTTTTACTCCGCCCAACATTAAAGTCTGATGTCAGTTCCGCCACAGTTCGCCGTCTGTCCGCTTTTTCCAGTCCTCCCAGCCTACGACGTCCAACACCACTACGTTTTGACGTGATTTCACCTTGGTTTCGCGAGGTGTGGAAGACACTCATTCGATTACCCGGCCGGCGGTTGCAGCAGAGCGGCTCTAGGTGCTTCAGTCTGGAACTGCGCGACCGCTACGGTCGCAGGTTCGAATTCTGCCTCGGGCATGGATGTGTGTCATGTCCTTGGGTTAGTTAGGTTTAAGTAGATCTAAGTTCTAGGGGACTGATGACCTCAGATGTAAGTCCCATAGTGCTCAGAGCCATTTGAACCGTTTTTCGATTACCCGACAAGTAGTGCAGTTTCCGAAATGCTCGTGCCAAGCGTGTGGCCCATCAAAAACTGCCGTCGGTCAAACTCAGATAGATCGCTCTTCCCCATTCTACACACGGACAGTACGCTCACAAATACTACATGCACCGTGCGTGTGTGTCTAGCTGTCATTCCTCGCTAGGTGAAGTTGCTGTCGTCTGGCTGGGTTTGTATCGAAAGCAGGTTGGTGGTCATAATGTTCTGGGTGACCAGTGTATATTGTCCCAACAAAGTGAAAAATATCTGTGTCCATAAATCTAGCACGTAAGATGAAGCTGCAATAAATGTGGTGACTAGCGGAGACAATCATAATGGAAACCTAAAACAAGACCTTAAACGATGTAACAAATGAACTTAAATGACCGTAAACTGATAACGTGAAAACTGCACCCTAACTATGTTCACTAGTGGAACAATGACGAGTATACCGTGGTGTAGGTACGCTCGTGGAATGCAAATAAAAAACATTTAAAATGTGTGCCATTAGCATTCCAGGGGTCCGTATGGAGTCCCTATACCAATACGAAAAACTAATATTTTTTGAAAGTGAAGTGAGACGTACAAAAACTATGAGAAAAACTCGTGTGACTATGAAATACATAAAGAGTTTTTATGTGAACTGTTACAAGAATAGCAGTTTAAAAAACAAAGACAATTATGTGTTTGAAAAGTAAACTCATGTGATTGTACTGATAAGTGTTCATATCAAAGCCCGTAATGTTAATGTAATGTAATTTACTGAACTGATGAAAAAATATAAAAAGTGAAAGCGTGAGTTGAATTTTATTTGTAGAATTGTTAAACCTATGTCATATATATATATATATATATATATATATATATATATATATATATATATATATATATATATAATGGTTTCCTCTCTCTCTGGTTTAATGTAATGTAATTTACTGAACTGATGAAAAAATGTAAAAAGTTAAAGCGTGAGTTGAAATTTATTTGTGGAATTGTTAAACCTATGTCAAATAACCGCAGCTGCATTTGGTTGTGTTTTAATGCGTGTGAAAGATATCTGTCGTACCTGGCTTAGAATCCCCAAAGCGTTGCTAGATTGCTTTTACCCTTTTATCAATTGGAGCAGTATTACGCCAGATATAGACAATTTCACAAAAATAATAATAGCCACTTATAATTAACATAACAATAACAAACTGAAATATTAACACATTTTCAAAGCGTAAATAAAACATAATTTAATCAGAGTACAGGCAGGTTAAAGTGCCTTCATGGTGGTGCAATTTTAAGTGACGCAATAAAGACTCTGGTTTTTAGTGGTGACCCTCGTAGAATGCCGCTACTTTTGATACCGAATTACAATTTTTAATTAACTGACTAAATTGGGTTTGCAAGAAGGAGAAAATATGCTTGTTGTTCAAAATGAAAGTAGCTATTTTTTCCCGCAATTTAAAAACGTCAAACTAATTTGCTACTTCATATAATGTACTTGCATCCTTGTGTGTCAAAGCTGTCTGTTGCGTTAAGAGATTCCTGTAATGTATGTTTATGAGCTAGTTAGTTAGTTAGTTAAGTGGTGTCTCACTTTCATTTTTTACCTCTCCAACGTAGCAAATTCATTTTATTACGATACTTGTTAAAGATCTTATGCTCCACGAACTGTGACAAGACAATGATATAACAGAGGCAATCAAATGAAAACGAGACACTTGGAAAAGTTGTAAATAAACTGTTTATTTGTCCAGAAGTAATCGCCACAAATTCTAATACCTTTAGCCCACTGTGAGACAAGGCGGCCAGCGTCTTCTTGGAAAAAGGTTTGCAAGTAGCCTACGGAACCATGATTGTTGCCAGGGGTGCATCGTCCGAAGCAAATCTGCGGCCACGAATATCTTTCCTCAGGGCTCTATAAACATTTAAATCGCGTGGGGAGAGATTGTGAGGAGGATGTGTAAGGGCTTGCCAGCGGGCCCACATGCTGCGAAGGTTGTTTAGACTATGCTGCAAAAGTTTCTCTGGGAAACCCTTACACATCCTCCATAGAGTCCCCATCTCTCCCCATACGAGTTTCATATTTTTAGTGACGTGAAGGAGACAATCTTGACCATCTTCTGCTTAGGACGAAGAGGTGCACGCCTGGGTACAGTAATGATTGCGTAGGCAACGGTAAAAATTTTACAATAAGGCATTGGCCATCTTGTCTCACACTAGAATAAAGGTATTAATAATTATTACGAGTATTTTTGACGTAATGAACAGTTCACCTCCCTTATTGTATTTGCATCGTTTTCATTTGACTGCCTTTATAACACCGATATCTAAGAAAAGGAAAGAAAGAGACAAAGGTGTTGCTTTGGAAGACCAATAAAAGAAATTTGGATTCAGCCTTCAGATAGTGATGCAATAAAAGATCCTAGAACGCACTAATTTAACATCTCTAGTAGTTGGAAAGTGTAGAGCTTCATAAAGCGTGTTCTCTTGTTCAAAATGTAGCTCACAATATATATTCCTATCGATGCAGCATTAAAGCAGCAGTGTCATCAGCTATATGTGTGGCAAAGAAATAGCGTATTTCACCACAATTTGAAAATAAAAGAATTAGAAAAGTCAACAAACATTTACATAAACTGCATCAGGTAGAGCGGCTAGTAGATCAAAATATATATTTCAGAATCATGGCATTTAGCGGCCCTTTAAACATTACAATAGCCCAGCTGTAAAGCAGATTTAAGGGTACGCAAATTGTTAACCATTTCTTTAAAATTACTTTCTCACAATCTCTAAATTTTTCTTCTGACGACCAGAGACACAACGCAGCAGCGATTATTCAAATCGAATATTCGGATATTTATCCAGTGAATTCCCTGGACAGGTACATTTTCGAAGTTCAGATTTATAAACAACTATCAGCGGAATTCTATGACTCAACGCAGACTTAGTGAACTCAGCCTCCTCACTACAGAAAACTGAAAGAGCTAGATCCATTGAAGTCAGTGAAGTCATCAGTACCTTAAAATCACAGAAGGCATGCTACTTCGTCCAGTTTCACTAGAGACAAACGTGAATGCACTAAGGTTTTATAAGAACAGGTGTATCAAACAACAAATACATGGGTAGGTCTATGTTTATTGATACTATCAATCACTATACACTGAGGGGACAAACGTCATGGGATACTTCCTAATATCGCGTCGGACCTACCTTTGTTCGACGTAGTGCGGCAACTCGACGTGGCATGGACACAAGAAGTCGATGGAAGCCCCCTGGAGAAATACTGAGCCATGCTGTCTCTACAGCCTTCAATAACTGCGAAAGTGTTGCCGGTACAGCATGTTGTGCACGAACTGACGTTTCGATTATGTCCCATAAATGTTGGATGGGATTCATGTTGGGCTATCTGAATGGCCAAATTATTCGCTGTAATTGTTCAGAGTGTTCTCCGAACCAATCGCGACCAATTATGGCCCGGTGACATGACACTGTCGTTAGGGAACATGAAGTCCATGAATGTTTGTAAACCATATCAAGGGGCCGAACGTAGCACTGATTGGTTCAGATGGATCAGAGGACGCAGTCCATTCCATGTGAACACAGCTCACACCATTATCGGGTCACCAACAGCTTTCACAGTGCCTGTTTGACAACTTTCGTGGGGTCTGCGCCGCTCTCAAACCTTACCATCAACTACTGCCAACTGAAATCGGGATTCATCAGACCAGGCTACGATTTTCCAGTCGTCTAGGTCCAACCGATACTGTCACGAGCCCAGGAGAGGCGCTGCAGGCGAAGTCGCGCTGTTAGCAAAGTTAATCGCGTCAGTCATCTGCCGCCGTAGTCCATTAACGCAACATTTCACCCCACTGTCCTAAAAATACGTTGGAAATAGGTTCCACATTGATTTCTGCGGTTATTTCATACACTGCTGTTTGTTTGCACTGACAACACTATTGCAAACGCCGCTGCCTTTGGTCGTTAAGAGAAAATCCGTAAAGATAACACTCTCTCTCTCTCTCTCTCTCACACACACACACACACCGTAAACCCTAGCGCCTTCACAAACCAAAGATGCCCGACGTCAGAAGTTATCGACAGTGCAATTAATAATCAATAGGTGAGATAGCAAAAACTCTGTCCCTATAATTTTTTGGCAATTGAGAGAGCAGGATTACCTGCAGAATTTAAACAAAAACCACCTTATCTATTCATAAAGTTACTTTCTAATTTAATTTCAGCAGCTTCTTTAATAACACTATCCTAATAGCTGGAAGTGCACTCCAGAATCTCCGTGTTTTCGTATTCTCTAGGATGTCCAGCGCCAAAACAATGTTCGGCAATGGCGGATTTGTTCGGCCGCTGTAAAACTGTTTGCCGCTTATGCTCAGTACTCCCGTCTTGATATTCTGCCAAATACAGGATATATGACAACTGCAAGGAATACGGTAGACACCCACCTTACGCAAGCCAAGGTCATTCTTTACGGAACATAGAAGGACCCTGGTCTTAGATGGTGGCCGAAATGCACACTTCACATCACATTTCCGCAAAACACGACCAATCCTGTTCGAAATGCTCCCTGCGCAAGGAAAAAAGGCTATAGGCATTGGTGCCATCTCGGTATTATCATCACTTCCTGATGCACAGTTGGTCGACTGCGTAACGCACGTCTAATCTGGACGAAGGTTGACTTCGAGATGTGCTAACTCAGCTGACAAACTCTCAGGGTCCTAGATGACATGGGCCGTGTGAACCCTTCACGTTGAGCTGGATAGTGACAACTATCAGCCTGCAGATACAAGTCAGTGTGAGAAGGTTTCCTATAAACGGCATGTCCCATAGTACCCTGAAGAAGAGTTCCTTATCGCAGGAGACTAGCAAGAGCCTCGATTCTTCTTGCGTTGTTCCCCATGGGTTATATGGCCTCTCTAAGATCCACAAGGAGGGTGTTCCTCTTCGTCGATTTGTGAGTAACGCTGGTGCTCCAAATATCGTGTAGCAAAACATCTTGCTAATCTGTGGAGCCCTAAAGTACGTCGGTGCGAGCACCACATTAAGAGCTCGGCGGATTTCTTATGGCGATTAGAGGGAATTCGTCTGAATGACATCACGTATAAGCCGGAAGAAACTAAGGTCTCACAAGATGTCGTACGATGACGCACTTCAAGCGGCAGTGAATAATAAAAGAAAAGTTTGGCCAACAAACAAAATTCAAGGGTTTTACTTGACATAATTGGAATTATAGTCAAGTAATTGATTTCACAGTAAATTAACAACAAATCTTAACAGAAAATTATAATCTCAGAGAAAACTAATATCACGTCTTTGAGTATGTATCAAACAACTGGTGATGCCAATGTCGTAGAATAAATTACATTTTAAATCTTAGGCACAATTCATTTGAATATTCAGAAAGAACCACGAAGCTGGGACAAATGAGCTTCACCACTGGAGAGAGCAGGGAAAATGCTTTGGGGGCTCATGCAGCCTTTCAATGATATTTAAATTAACGAAATCACAGTAACTTATGATAAGAGAAATTGCATAACTAATGATGCCGAAGAATAAATGGAAACACTGCCGTGTTCATTGTCGGTGGATGAGACTTAGAAAGTGGCACGCCGCAGCGCCAGTGGTTTTAATTCACACTATAAGACATAGTTCTTATGCACATTTTTCGGTATTTGATTATGAAATGTGTGGGATTTGGAGGCAGACCGGGACGGAGGTTTTAATATTTTGGTGGGATCTGAAATTTAAAAACCTCTCACACCGGCCTGATTTAGCTTCACTGATCAGGATAGTAAAAAACATGCGTATATTAAGGGAATTTTCATTCACAAAGCAGGCTTATCACATTCACACAGTTCAATACTGTTATATCCTGATTAAATTGAGCTTAACTTAAGTTCCATAAGGCAGTGAAGCAATTTAGAAGTCTCGGTGCGACGAAAATTGTCAGTCATCTCCTGAAAACATTTGTAATAATTATTAACTTTCGGTGATCACATGGGGAAGACCGGAGATCTGCTGGTAAGACCGTGTTAGCCCATTTATTAAAAGTAATAAACTGGATATCTTGAGCGTACAAAACGGCAGGATCGTCCAGTGTAAATCAGACGTTCCCCACTGATCCCGTGCAACACAGCGTAGTAAGCAGACACTGTCAGTAATAGTCAGTTAAATAATACGCGAACACACTTACTTTAGTTTAGTTCATGTATTAAATTCCTTCTCATACAGAATCTCATCAAGATGGCGACTAGCTCAACAATACATACATATACATCTTCGTTCTTTCACGGCTAATCGGCAAGATCTCAATCATTCTTTCCATAAGAGAAAACATAGATAGCAGAGAAGCTATTCCATGGAGTAAATGCACGCTCTAAGGAATGATAGGGCTTGAAACTACTTTGCATTGATAATCATCGTATATTAAAGTTTAGGAATCTGTAAGATAAGAAGAGATATTTCGAGGTATGTACTGAGTTATATAATTTATAAAAATTTCTGAAAATATCGCGGAGAGACCGCTGCAAGAGACATTACAAGGTGTACAGGTACTTGGCGCAGGGAGTGAGACACCGTGTGAATCAGCACTTACGTCAGTGGAATTCACGTGTTATGAGAGTCGGGAAGTTAAGTGGAGGTTACCGAGACTTACTCTGGGCCACTAGAATGTCACAGTGTTAAACATTAAAGAATTCGGTGCAGACGCGCAGATTTCAGACCCATTAAAAATCTGTGTATAGCGGCACGGTACTCCGCACTACTCGTGTAGCACGTTGCGTCGGACTTGTTAGCACAATTTTCGTGCAGTGCCACCGACCTTTAAAGATTTAGCTTAGTTCACAGTGCTGAAGTCTGCGGAACTAGTTGGAAAAGAGCGTGCAACTTACAAGGGCATGCCACGATGTTCGGACCATGGACATACTTCAAAATTTGTACGCTTTTAGTAGTCCATTAGGACAACGTAATGTGCAAGTAATAAGGCGTAATATTCAGGCGATTCCGAGAAAATCGCGAGAGAAGTTTTACGCTCTATGATGTTCCGGTGTGTTGGAACACAGTAACGAGATGGCGGCGGTCATGTGGTTAGCGATCAGGCTCCGTACAGTGGATCGCTGGATCGGCTCCTCATCTTTCTTAAAAAAAAAAAAAAAATGTACTTTCTTAACACTAGTCAGATTATATCATATACACTCCTGGAAATTGAAATAAGAACACCGTGAATTCATTGTCCCAGGAAGGGGAAACTTTATTGACACATTCCTGGGGTCAGATACATCACATGATCACACTGACAGAACCACAGGCACATAGACACAGGCAACAGAGCATGCACAATGTCGGCACTAGTACGGTGTATATCCACCTTTCGCAGCAATGCAGGCTGCTATTCTCCCGTGGAGACGATCGTAGAGATGCTGGATGTAGTCCTGTGGAACGGCTTACCATGCCATTTCCACCTGGCGCCTCAGTTGGACCAGCGTTCGTGCTGGACGTGCAGACCGCGTGAGACGACGCTTCATCCAGTCCCAAACATGCTCAATGGGGGACAGATCCGGAGATCTTGCTGGCCAGGGTAGTTGACTTACACCTTCTAGAGCACGTTGGGTGGCACGGGATACATGCGGACGTGCATTGTCCTGTTGGAACAGCAAGTTCCCTTGCCGGTCTAGGAATGGTAGAACGATGGGTTCGATGACGGTTTGGATGTACCGTGCACTATTCAGTGTCCCCTCGATGATCACCAGTGGTGTACGGCCAGTGTAGGTGATCGCTCCCCACACCATGATGCTGGGTGTTGGCCCTGTGTGCCTCGGTCGTATGCAGTCCTGATTGTGGCGCTCACCTGCACGACGCCAAACACGCATACGACCATCATTGGCACCAAGGCAGAAGCGACTCTCATCGCTGAAGACGACACGTCTCCATTCGTCCCTCCATTCACGCCTGTCGCGACACCACTGGAGGCGGGCTGCACGATGTTGGGGCGTGAGCGGAAGACGGCCTAACGGTGTGCGGGACCGTAGCCCAGCTTCATGGAGACGGTTGCGAATGGTCCTCGCCGATACCCCAGGAGCAACAGTGTCCCTAATTAGCTGGGAAGTGGCGGTGCGGTCCCCTACGGCACTGCGTAGGATCCTACGGTCTTGGCGTGCATCCGTGCGTCGCTGCGGTCCGGTCCCAGGTCGACGGGCACGTGCACCTTCCGCCGACCACTGGCGACAACATCGATGTACTGTGGAGACCTCACGCCCCACGTGTTGAGCAATTCGGCGGTACGTCCAACCGGCCTCCCGCATGCCCACTATACGCCCTCGCTCAAAGTCCGTCAACTGCACATACGGTTCACGTCCACGCTGTCGCGGCATGCTACCAGTGTTAAAGACTGCGATGGAGATCCGTATGCCACGGCAAACTGGCTGACACTGACGGCGGCGGTGCACAAATGTTGCGCAGCTAGCGCCATTCGACGGCCAACACCGCGGTTCCTGGTGTGTCTGCTGTGCCGTGCGTGTGATCATTGCTTGTACAGCCCTCTCGCTGTGTCCGGAGCAAGTATGGTGGGTCTGACACACCGGTGTCAATGTGTTCGTTTTTCCATTTCCAGGAGTGTATATTAAGTTTGAAAGGTAATATGATGAAAAGATACGTGTATTTGTTTGAACTTTTATTGAATTTCCAGTGTTATTTCGTTGCTTGCCAATTGTTATTATCACAATAAATATTACGTTTGCAACTGTCGACAAGTAAACGACCAAACGGATAAATTTTTCCTGAAAATGTATGCCTTTCTTTATTTCAGAAATCCCCTTTACCTCCAATAGTGTAAGGTACTGAGAACTGCTTTCCACTTGAGCACTTCGATCCGCAGACACAGGCTTCATGGACGAGAGACAGATTTAGAAAGACAGAGACAAACATCGATTAATTAAGGTGTAAATAATTTTATTAAGTAATATAGGGAGCTATATTATGCCAGAATATGAGGATCATGCACGATTAATAGTAGAACGTGTTTTCGACGTTACAAGTTGCAGGCTGATATTTTTCATAGGGACACGAAACAGTTCAATTAAAACGATATCTGCTACGTCGAATGAATGGAATTTTCCCGCATGCACTAGGAATCTTCAGAGATTCGAAGAAAAAATAAAACTCGTTTACATTTCGAAACTATTCTCTTTCTTCCAACAATCTGAATGCGAACCATGCCTAACGCAACATTTTCCTAAATCTCGGTGCTCAAAATTGGCAATGTACGATGAAATATATTTTAATAGTATCTTCGCGAGACGCATTTCGTTCTCAATCAAATGTGAACAAGATCAAATCAATCTTTAGGCCTTCAACGAAAATCCGTCAATTACTGAGACCAGTTAAAGACGCAGTAGGTCTCAGAACAACTGGAGTCTAAGAAATACCTTGTGAGTGTGGCCAGAAGTACATCGGACAAACAGTGTGCACTGTGGAACAACGCGGGAAAGAACACGAGAGGTATAATGGCCTACGTTATCCAGAGAAATCTGCGTTAGCTGAGCATGCGTTAGAAAACGGTCACCACATAAAATTTGACGATACCTCTGTCGTGGCTCGCACTAACGGCTTCAGGGACAGTTTAATAAAGGAAGCTATTGAAATAAAAATTACCGCAAACACCCTGAATAGAGACGGTGGCTTGCAGCTCAGCGCTGCGTGGGATCCAGCGATCTCGCGGTTGAAGAGGGCACATCGAACGCCGACTCAAAACATGCCCAAAAATGGCAATGTCACGGGCACCAGTGACGTCACAGCCGGCAACTAACGTTTATAAGGGCGCACCAACAGTCCACTGGCAGTGATAATACTTGGCAATGGCCAAGGAGCGCTTAGCCGAAAGCTCGTGTAGTTTTAAGCAATTGACGCGGTTGGAAACCCAAGAACATTTTATTCAATGTTATCGCCACGAGACTCTGCATTCATACAAATGTGAACAAGTTTCAATACACTTTATAATGTTTTTAACCTGCCTATTGAATTTGAGGTCGCATGATATTTGTTGTAATGGTAAACATTAGTAAACAGGCAAATAACGTTGGAAATTCAATAAAAGTTAGTTCAGATTCACGTGTCTCTTGTTTACATTAGCTTTCAAATGTAATATAAATGAAATAATATGACTAGCGTTGAAAAGATGCAAATTTTTTAAAAAAAGTAGCTCGTGTCGTTCCAGCTATCCATTGATTACGGAACTTGATCGCTAACCACAGAACCGCAGCGAGCGCGTGCTGGAAGTCGCAGTGCAGCGGTACATCATCGACGCGTAAAGCTTCACATACGATTGTCTCGAAATCGCTTAGGTAGTACGCCTTACTAATTGTACATCATGTTGTCATGATGGACTTTATTTATTTATTTGCTATGTGGCGAACGACAGTGACTTCGAGTGGTAGCGCTAAAAGCAGAGATATTCCTTGATTATTGTTTTTGTATTTGATTACTTCGTGTTGGTTTCTGGAACTATTTTGCGAGTTTTTGTGCGATTTCTAATTTAATTGTGTTTGGTGGATGCAGTCAAACAAAAAAGCCGAGTAACACTCTCAAGAAGTTCTGCGTTATTTCAGCAATATGTATTACTAACTTCAGTGGTGACTCCGATATTACGAACACGAAAATTAACTCACAAGAAAAAGTGACCACAAGAGTGGAAGGGACTCGATCACGTACAGAATTTGGCCTGCAGGAAGACGAAAGCAGCGGAGTTCAAGCAACTCCAAGCATCTGGACCAAGATTACACATCTATGGTGGAAGATACAATTGTCAGCTCACCATCTGAAAACTGTTACCAACACCTGAAGTCAGCGTCAAAACGGGTTTCCAAGTCGGTTGAGGAACAAATCCGACATTTATTGCATCATGAAGAGATGGGAGACAAGACGCCTTCGTAATTTCTTCGACGCCTGAGAAGCCACGCAGCGGACACGGAAATGCCAAACTCAATGCTGCGAGTGCTGTCGACAAGTCGCCTACCTGTATCAGTACAAACCATCGTACATTCACGCATGGAATCGAATACAGATAAGCTGGCAGAGTTGGCTGACCGAGTACAAGAAACAATTTCACTTCGGCTACCTCTAATCACAGAGCTTCCACGACATTATACAGCAGCGTCAACAGAGACGGCCGCAGCAACACAGCGGAAGTACCATAAAGATATACGGGACGAGTTGCAACAGTTGTCAAATGCAGTACAGCAACTGTCATGCCGAGTAGAGACGTTAACAGTGCAGCATGAGCAATCGGAAGGTGACGATAAAGAGAAAAAAATTCTGAGACGACGGGAAACGTTTTCTCAATCACCAGCTAGGAGCAACAGCCCGAGCCCACATCGACGTCAATTTTGTTGGTATCACGAGCGTTTTGGTGAACGTGCAACACGATGCTCACCACCCTGAAATTACCCAAACTTCTCGAGCGGTCGGCAATAGGCGCGACTGGCTGCGGGAGTTATTTACAGCGCCAATAAAACAATTCATTCTCGCACAGACTCTTTGTGGCGGACAAACTTTCGTGGTCTCATAGAGACAGGGTCGGATGCTTCCTTATACCCGCACAAGATGTTATATGTTCATGTGAAGCCCATCCCCTTGCAGTCTTGCCGGCCGGGGTGGCCGAGAGGCTCTAGGCGCTACAGTCTGGAACCGCGTTATCGCTACGGTCGCAGGCTCGAATCCTGCCTCGGGCATGGATGCATGTGATGTCCTTAAGTTAGTTAGGTTTAAGTAGTTCTAAGTTCTAGGGGACTGATGACCTCAGAAGTTAAGTCCCATAGTGCTCAGAGCCATTTGAACCATTTTGAGCCTTACAGTTTTCTGCAGCAAAACAACTCGGTGATTCAAATGGCTCTGAGCACCATGGGACTTAACATCTGTGGTCATCAGTCCTCTAGAACTTAGAACTACTTAAACCTAGCTAACCTAAGGACATCACACTCATCCATGCCCGAGGCAGGACCTGCAACCGTAGCGGTCCCGCGGTTCCAGACTGAAGCGCCTATAACCGCACGGCCACAACGGCCGACACAACTCGGTGATTAAGACATTTGGTGAAATAACTCTGCCGTTAAATTTCGGGCTGGGGAAGAGATGCCAGTGGCAGTTTATTGTAGCTCATGTAGCAGAACCAATAATAGGAGCAGACTTCCTCGGGATTTTCGTCTTGCTGCCTAATGTCAGGAATGGCTATCTAATCGACAGTACTTCCAGTTGCAGTACAAGAGGCACCCAGGCACCTTATCCCATGAAACAGGTGCGAGAAGTATGCGTCACAAATGAGTTAACGCAGCAATCTCTTTCCCGAGATTGATACACCACAATACGAGAAGAAAGATATGAAACATAACACGCAACATTTCATCAAAACCACACTAGGTCCACCAGTGTCTGCACGGCCACGGAAATTACCTCCTGACCGCCTAGTAATGTCAAAACAAGAATTTGAGAAATTGTTGGAGGAAAACATGATCCGTCAGTCTAAGAGCACGTGGGCTTCGCCGTTGCTTTTAGTTCCCATGAAACATAAAACGTGGAGACCTTGTGCCGATTTCCGGGCACTAAACGCAAGGACAATACCAGGTAAGTACCCGGTTCCGAATTTACTGGAGCTTAACAATTTGCTAGCGGTATCACATGTGTTCAGTGTAGTGGATTGTGCGAGGGCTTATATGAAAATTCCAGTGGCGGCGGAAGACGTCCCAAAGACAGCTATAACTACCCCGTTTGGCCTTTTCGAACACATATTTAAGCCTTTTCGACTTAAAAATGCAGCCCAGTCATGGAAAAGATTTATCGACGAGGTTTTGCGTGACCTGCATTTTTGTTTTGCTTACATTGACGACATTCTAGTATTTTCAAAAACTACAGCCGTGCATAATGATCATCTGACACAGGCTTCTCAACGTCTCAGTGATTATGGTGTGACCATTAATTGCAAGAAGTGTGTCCTAGGACAAAACGAAGCGACTTTATTAGGGTATTTAGTTACGGCAGCAGGAATTACTCCAACGCCGGAGAGGGTGCAAGCGTTACAGCAAGTATCACCCCCGACCACGTACCAAGAATTACGAAGATTTCTAGGAATGGTAAATTTCTACAGGCGGCCTTAACAGAGACGGCGCAGAAACAGGAGCGGTTGACAACAGCACTCGCAGGTACCAACGCAGAATTCTGTGGTCTATGGAAATGCAACGCTCGTTCGAGGCAGTGAAACATAGTGTAGATGACGCAGCGCTCCTAGCACACCCTGATCCGACCGCACCTTTGGAAATTGTTGTCGATGCATGATACGCAGCTAAAGGTGCAGTCCTGCAACAATATGTTACTTTTGCGTGGCAGCCTTTGGCATTTTTTTCAAAAAAATTAAATGCGCCGTAAAGAAATTGGAGTGCATATGACCGTGAGTTGCTGGCGGTTTTTGGGGCAATCAAATATTTCAGAACGTCAGTGTGGTGTCACCGCCAGACACCACACTTGCTAGGTGGTAGCCTTTAAATCGGCCGCGGTCCGTTAGTATACGTCGGACCCGCGTGTCGCCACTATCAGTGATTGCAGACCGAGGGCCGCCACACGGCAGGTCTAGAGAGACTTCCTAGCACTCGCCCCAGTTGTTCAGCCGAATTTGCTAGCGATGGTTCACTGACAAATTACGCTCTCATTTGCCGAGACGATAGTTTAGCATAGCCTTCAGCTACGTCATTTGCTACGACCTAGCAAGGCGCCATTACCGGTCACTATTGATGCTATAAAACATGTACCGTCAAGAGCGATGTTCACCAATTATGGGTTAAAGTTAAGTATTCCAGAAGCTCCGTACTTTTTTTACTAGACTCAACTCCTTTAACTGTTCCAGACCTCACGCCAGCCTGCGTGAGCTTAAACGCGTGCCTTTCGGCTTCCTCCCAGTGGATTGGCTGTCTTGCCAGTCCACAACAGTCAGTATAGGCCAAAGACTTCACCATTTTCACAGATCACTTAACGTTTGTTTTCAAACAGCGAGGCAAACACAGTTCTCCGAGGCAACCAAGACAGGTTGAATTTATAGCTCAATTCACAACCGACATACGGCATATAGCAGGGGCAGACAGTTTTGCAGCAGATTATCTTTCCCAAATAAATGGCATATCCAAAACCATTGACTATCACGAGTTGGCAGTGGCACAAGAGAAGGGTGCAGAGTTGCAGCATTTCCTCTTGAACTAGAATACGGGTCTCCATCTAGCGCAAATTAGATTACCGAACTCGTGTCTCAATGTTTGGTACGACGTCTCTACAGGTAGAAAGCGCCCATTTGTGCCAACAGACTACAGCAGACGGGTATTTCATAGTGTTCGCAATGTGGCCCATCCTGGCATCAGGAGCACGGTCCGCCTGGTGACAGGACGTTTCATATGGCCCGGGTTAAGCAAAGAATGCAGGAGATGGGCACAAGAAAGTTTGGCCTGCCAAAGAAGCAAAGTGGGTCGTCACGCCCATCCTCCGTTAGGAATTTTTCCTGACAGTTGCGAAAGATTCGCTCATGTCCATCTTGATTTGGTGGGACCATTGCCGTCCTCAGATGGTTTCCGCTACCTTCTTACGGTAATTGATCGATATACCCGTTGGGCGGAAGCCGTTCCGATAGCGGACATTTCAGCAGAAACGACATCAAATACCTTCATGGGCGTGTTGATAGCGCGCTTTGAATATCCTGTACATGTAACCACGGATAGAGGGAGACAGTTTGAGTCGACTTTGCTTCAACTGTTAGTCAAGCTGCGTGAAATGAACCACCACAAAACTACCAGTTATCATCCCAAGAGAAACGGTATGGTTGAAAGGTCGCATCGGACTTTAAAAACAGCTCTTATGTGTCATGAGGCTAAATGGACACAGGCTCTGCCTTTGGTATTACTTGGTTTGCGCACTGCTTACAAGCCTGATTTAGGCATGTCTGTCACCGAAATGGTGTATGGCCAGAATATCCACGTCCCAGCGGACTTCATTGAAGACAGGAGTCCTACGACAGAAGAATTTGATACATCACCTACGTTCATGGCGCAGTTACGACAACAAGTGTCTCGTCTGGGCACAATTCCAGACACTAGGCATGGACGTCAATCAACTCTCATGCACAAAGACTTGAACAGTTGTGCCCACATTATGTTCAGATCAGACGTCGTCAAACCACCATTTGCAACAACCGTATTCGGGGCCTTACGAAGTTTTGCGCCGAATCAAGCATACGATGGAAATCTCCTACAGTGGGAAGCCAACAGTGGTGTCAATAGAAAGAGTCAAGCCAGCTAACATGCCTGCTGACAGTAACGAAGAACCTCACGCAGCAAACAAGCCAGCACCGAGGATATTGGAGGAAACAGTTTCTGTTGTGCCTCCACTGTCCAGTCAGCAGACATCGCCCGAGCATGTACCACATAGACACACCACGAGCAGGTCGGCGGATACGCTTCAAGTACCCATACGTCCCGGGTGCTCCGAACTTTCAACAGGAAGGCTGTGTGGAGAACGACAGTGATTTCGAGTGGGCGCAATAAAAGCAGAGACGTTCCAACCCAGCGGAACGTGACTGCGCACGGAACCCCTTTGGTTCCTTGATTATTCATAGTTTCTGTATTTGACTACTTCGTGTTGGTTTCTGGAATTATTTTGTGAGTTTTTGTGCGAGTGCTAATTTGATTGCGTTTGGTGGATGCAGTTGAACCAAAAAAGCCAAGTAACACTCTTAAGAACTTCTGCGTTATTTCAGCAATATATATTAGTAACTTCAACTACTATTAGCAAACTATCTATATAACAGTTTGTGGGCAGTATTACTACAATTCGACTAATACAATTACTACTATGACAGTGTGTTGACAATTACAGTTTTTTTAGTTCTTTGTAAATATAAATACAGACTATAAAATAAAATAGGAAGATTGGAAAACATAAATAAACAACGTTTAAAGAGAATACAAATAGTAAAGAAAGGCATGAGGAAAGTTAGTGAAAGAGAAAATTTGTTCCTGAAATCGTAGCTGTTTAAGCGACAATGGCCTGGATAAACTTCGAGCCTGTCGTCACTGAAACAGCATTACAAGAATTTGGTTATTTGGTTTACAATTGATGTTATTTGCTTTACATAACAGTTTTCTTCATTAATTGTTTTGTGAATTAATCCTGATGTTAGCTACACGGTTTTTTATACTATTTTATTTGTTCTCCTGTTAGGTTCTGTTGTATCTGCATTGCTCTTTTGCCCTTGTATGGATATTTAAATTAATAATTAAATGTCACGTCCACTTTCTGTATCTGTTGTTGCATCCGATTCAGTGCAAGTGTCTGTGTCTGTTTCGTGCTACGCGTTTTGTTGCCGTGCATGTTTTGCGTTTCGAGGTGTTCTTAAATGTGGTCTATTTTGTCTGTAAGCTTCATGAATGGTTTGAGGTACGTCATCTGCTTGTCTGTTCAGGATGTACCATTTGTTTTTATCTCCTATTGTGTTTCTTAGGTCTTGTAATTCTACATTCGGTCTCAGGTATGCCAATGCGTTGCAGTGGACGACTACATGTTCAGCCGTGACATATTCACCACATTCACATGTGTCAGTTTCTTCTAGACCTACGCGATGGAGACGGGCAGCATATGGGCCATATCCCGTCAAGAAATGGGCTATCTTCTGTCTGTTATGCTGCATCCTGTTATATCTTGCATTTTGTCTGACGAATAGCGATGTCAATGGGGCACACACTCATGACCACACACAGTGCATCTATGGATGTTGTTCTAAAGGCTCAGGACATTATTGTGAGAATGCTGCTTTGTCCGCGCCTTACAATGTTATTTGTATGTGGTCAGCATGAGCTGGTGTGCCCAGGTGCTCGCAGCAAAACAGACTGTTGACTGAAAGGGTGCTAGGCGATAGATCCGCACAGTCTGTAGTGGAAGTCTAAATTGGGTCGTGTTAAGTTTAGCTAATTTATGGATTACTGTCAACTCTTTATCAGTGATTAGTGTTCATTGAAGTTTAATTTATTGTCCAGATATGTCCAAGAAGACCCAGATATCTAGTAGTGAACTATTAAAAGTGTACATAGTCTGAAGTAAATCCGTGATTCGAACGTTGTGGCCCTTCCTTGTTAGAACTGAACACTTGGCAAGCCACGCGGGCTAGGACACTGCTTCCACGATATGGGTCGCGCGCCAGCCCTGGATAGAATCGTGCCTTGGTTTAACATCGAAGGCCGTAATGCCAGCTAGCCTAGATGTGGTTCTTAAGCGGTTTCCCACATCCTCAGACGTGAGCAATGGGCTGGTACCCACACCTCGCCTTAGTTACACGATTCGCAGACATGTAGAAAATATGTGCAGACTTTCACATGAGATAACACTAGACGCAGACAGATGGGGTACTCAAATTTCGTCCTGCGAAAGAGGGGTGGGGGGCAGGAGGTTGACGGCGATGGTAAGGGCATCTGGACATCCTCTAACCCTGACTTTGCCAGTTTCAGTAGTTAGTATATGAATCCCGTGCAGAAACAGTATGAAGGTCAGTAAAAAGACTGCAGTTTACTTTCGCGCAACCTCATGGTGGATTAAGGCTCTCACGAGCCCGCTGTGTCCAGTGGACAGCCGATACTAGCCGCAGTACAGTGCCAGTTAAACAGAGTGTAAATTCTCGTGTGTCACAGTTACTGATTACTCGCTTCTTGTATTTTAAGAATCACAGGTCTTTGAACTTCAGTGGAACCGAGTGCGACCACGTGTGATCGCCCTTCTAAACAACAAACAGCTGGAACACATAGTTTCAACAGCATTGGTGCCGCAAGGACACGCTTTATTGCCTGTTAGGTCGCAAGTGTAATGAAGTACTGAAGATTATAATTGCAGTTCTTTCTGTATATATCCGTAAAAAACACAAAAATTACATTTCCTTCAGTTCACATTCTTTTCAGTAATGTGGATCATCGGATTATTTGCGTTGTTACGAGAAACAGCATCCGCAAAATCCATTTTGTCCAGTTTTACACAAAATAGACGTCTTCGTTTTCTGACTGTTAGTAAGTTGGTAGAAATGGTAAAATTATGTTAAGACAAAGAGCAGAATGGTTCAGAAAACATTAACAAAGCTGCTGTAGTGAGCCAGGTAATATTAAAATTTACTCGCCTTAGAAATCTTGGCCATTCACCGAGTTTTGGATATGAAGACAAATCTAAATCATAGTTACCTGCACAGAATCTCAAATAAATTACCAGACACCACGTTCAATTACTTAAGATTTTTCTCTTCGTATCCTGAAAGTTAATGTTCTGTTAACAGAAGCTATTCTAAAACAGACATCATGGAAGCAAAGTGTATATGTAAGCTACTGAAACCTGTGTGTAACAAACTGTACATTGCAGGCTTTAATTTTCTTTCGACGCCAAGGACTTCTGTGTCAAAATATTCGTGCAATAACTGTTTAATACACAGCTTTGTTTACTAAGTCATCTCAAAAAGTTTTTATTTTCAAAGAAGATTGGAAACAATCTTTCGTACTTCATTAGTAGAATAATCTTAGCGGAACTATTGTTAATGATATTAGAAGTTACAAAATTCGTACCGTAGGAGCAAAAAAACAGACATTAACACCTCATAAATTCGGAGGTGATTCAAGGAAATAAATTTATAAGGCCTATTAACGGTGAATTCGTAACATTTGTACCCACTAAATATTCTGAAACAAAAGATCTATCACATCGGATCGGTAATGATGCGCATCAGCATATACACCATGTTGTTGTTGTTGTTGTTGTTGTGGTCTTCAGTCCTGAGACTGGTTTGATGCAGCTCTCCATGCTACTCTATCCTGTGCAAGCTTTTTCATCTCCCAGTACCTACTGCAACCTACATCCTTCTGAATCTGCTTAGTGTATTCATCTCTTGGTCTCCCCCTACGATTTTTACCCTCCACGCTGCCCTCCAATACTAAATTGGTGATCCCTTGATGCCTCAGAACATGTCCTACCAACCGATCCCTTCTTCTGGTCAAGTTGTGCCACAAACTTCTCTTCTCCCCAATCCTATTCAATACTTCCTCATTAGTTATGTGATCTACCCATCTAATCTTCAGCATTCTTCTGTGGCACCACATTTCGAAAGCTTCTATTCTCTTCTTGTCCAAACTATTTATCGTCCATGTTTCACTTCCATACATGGCTACACTCCATACGAATACTTTCAGAAATGACTTCCTGACACTTAAATCAATACTGGATGTTAACAAATTTCTCTTCTTCAGAAACGCTTTCCTTGCCATTGCCAGCCTACATTTTATATCCTCTCTACTTCGACCATCATCAGTTATTTTGCTCCCCAAATAGCAAAACTCCTTTACTACTTTAAGTGCCTCATTTCCTAATCTAATTCCCCCAGCATCACCCGACTTAATTAGACTACATTCCATTATCCTTGTTTTGCTTTTGTTGATGTTCATCTTATATCCTCCTTTCAAGACACTGTCCATTCCATTCAACTGCTCTTCCAAGTCCTTTGCTGTCTCTGACAGAATTACAATGTCATCCGCGAACCTCAAAGTTTTTATTTCTTCTCCATGAATTTTAATACCTACTCCGAATTTTTCTTTTGTTTCCTTCCATAATGACGTAATAAAAAGCGGTAATGTACTAGAATGCTGATATAAATGTTAATTGTTGACGTTATAGATTAGCTGCGAACCTATTTCAGCACTGTCGCCATGTTCAGACTTCTGCAACCAAATACCCTTTGTTAAAACTTGTAACATTATAACTAATAGCCATTTTGTTTTATTGTGTGTTACTACTTCCTATCGTATTGCATCGTGGCGCCGTCGCTGTCTTATAATATTACTGCAGCATTGCGCGTTTCCAACTGCACCCAAATTTTTAAGTATTTAACTTAATTATCTCTATTAATTGCTTGTTTAATCTTAGTAATCTAGGTCTTTCATCACTGTTGTGGTTTTGACAGCTAATTCAACGACGCTCTTTGATTACAATTTGATTATGCGTTAGTCTGTGTATCGTAATTATCTGTGGCGTGGCATAATAATCTTTGTTATGCTTTTATAGTGTGTATAGATCTGTGTTATTATTATTATTATTATTATTGTTATTATTATATAACCCGAACTGAGCTATATGATTTCAATAAAGTTGTCTAGAAAATCCCCCCCCCCCCATGAACCATGGACCTTGCCGTTGGTGGGGAGGCTTGCGTGCCTCAACGATACAGATAGCCGTACCGTAGGTGCAACCGCAACGGAGGGGTATCTGTTGAGAGGCCAGACAAACGTGTGCTTCCTGAAGAGGGGCAGCAGCCTTTTCAGTAGTTGCAGGGGCAACAGTCTGGATGATTGACTGATCTGGTCTTGTAACATTAACCAAAACGGCCTTGCTGTTGTGGTACTGCGAACGGCTGAAAGCAAGGCGAAACTACGGCCGTAATTTTTCCCGAGGACATGCAGCTTTACTGTATGGTAAAATGATGATGGCGTCCTCTTGGGTAAAATGTTCCGGAGGTAAAATAGTCCCCCATTCGGATCTCCAGGCGGTGACTACTCAAGAGGACGTAGTTATCAGTAGAAAGAAAACTGGCGTTCTACTGATCGGAGCGTGGAATGTCAGCTCCCTTAATCGGGCAGGTAGGTTAGAAAATTTAAAAAGGGAAATGGATAGGTTAAAGTTAGATATAGTGGGAATTAGTGAAGTTCAGTGGCAGGAGGAACAAGACTTCTGGTCAGGTGAATACAGGGTTATAAATACAAAATCAAATAGGGGTAATGCAGGAGTAGGTTTAATGATGAATAAAAAAATAGGAGTGCGGGTAAGCTACTAAAAACAGCACAGTGAACGTATTATTGTGGCCAAGATAGACACGAAGCCCGTGCCTACTACAGTAGTACAAGTTTATATGCCAACTAGCTCTGCAGATGACGAAGAAATTGAAGAAATGTATGATGAGATAAAAGAAATTATTCAGGTAGTGAAGGGAGACGAAATTTTAATAGTCATGGGTGACTGGAATCCGACAGTAGGAAAAGGGAGAGAAGGAAACATAGCAGGTGAATATGGATTGGGGCTAAGAAATGAAAGAGGAAGCCGTCTCTTAGAATTTTGCACAGAGCATAACTTAATCATAGATAACACATGGTTCAAGAATCATAAGAGAAGGTTGTATACACGGAAGAATCTTGGAGATACTAAAAGGTATCAGATAGATTATATAATGGTAAGACAGAGATTTAGGAACCAGGTTTTAAATTGTAAGACATTTCCAGGGGCAGATGTGGACTCTGCCCACAATCTATTGGTTATGAACTGTAGATTAAAACTGAAGAAATTGCAAAAAGGTGGGAATTTAAGGAGATGGGACCTGGATAAACTGACTAAACCAGAGGTTCTACAGAGTTTCAGGGACAGCATAAGGGAATAATTGAGAGGAATGGGGAAAAAATACAGTAGAAGACGAATGGGTAGCTCTGAGGGATGAGGTAGTGAAGCCAGCAGAGGATGATGAAAGGAGAAAATATAAAAATGCAGTAAATGAAGCAGGCAAAAAGGAATACAAACGTCTCAAAAATGAGATCGACAGGAAGTGCAAAATGGCTAAGCAGGCATGGCTAGAGGACAAATGTAAGGATGTAGAGGCTTATCTCACTAGGGGTAAGATAGATACAGCCTACAGGAAAATTAAAGAGACCTTTGGAGAAAAGGGAGCCACTTGTATGAATATCAAGAGCTCAGATGGAAAACCAGTTCTAAGCAAAGAAGGGAAAGCAGAAAGGTGGAAGGAGTACATAGAGGGTCTATACAACGGCGATGTACTTGAGGACAATATTATGGAAATGGGAGAGGATGTAGATGAAGATGAAATGGGAGATATGATACTGCGTGAAGAGTTTGACAGAGCACTGAAAGAAATGAGTCGAAACAAGGCCCCGGGAGTAGACAACAGTCCATTAGAACTACTGACGGACTTGGGAGAGCCAGTCCTGACAAAACTCTACCATCTGGTGAGCAAGATGTATGAGACAGGCGAAATACCCTCAGACTTCAAGAAGAATATAATAATTCCAATCCCAAAGAAAGCAGGTGTTGACAGATGTGAAAATTACCGAACTATCAGTTTAATAAGTCACAGCTGCAAAATGCTAACGCGAATTCTTTACAGACGAATGGAAAAACTGATAGAAGCTGACCTCGGGAAAGATCAGTTTGGATTCCGTAGAATTGTTGGAACACGTGAGGCAATACTGACCTTACGACTTACCTTAGAAGAAAGATTAAGAAAAGGTAAACCTAAGTTTCTAGCCTTTGTAGACTTAGAGTAAGCTTTTGACAATGTTGACCGGAATAATCTCTTTCAAATTGTAAAGGTGGCAGGGGTAAAATACAGGGAGCGAAAGGCTATTTACAATTTGTACAGAAACCAGATGGCAGTTATAAGAGTCGAGGGGCATGAAAGGGAAGCAGTGGTTGGGAAGGGAGTGAGACAGGGTTGTAGCCTCTCCCCGATATTATTCAATCTGTATATTGAGCAAGCAGTAAAGGAAACAAAAGAAAAATTCGTAGTAGGTATTAAAATCCAGGGAGAAGAAATAAAAACTTTGAGATTCGCCGATGACATTATAATTCTGTCACAGACAGAAAAGGACTTGGAAGAGCAGTTGAACGGAATGGACAGTGTCTTGAAAGGAGGATATAAGATGAACATCAACAAAAGCAAAACGAGGATAATGGAATGTAGTCGAATTAAGTCGGGTGATGCTGAGGGAACTAGATTAGGAAATGAGACACTTAAAGTAGTAAAGGAGTTTTGCTATTTGGGGAGCAAAATAACTGATGATGGTCGAAGTAGAGAGGATATAAAATGTAGACTGGCAGTGGCAAGGAAAGCGTTTCTGAAGAAGAAAAATTTGGTAAGATCGAGTACAGATTTAAATGTCAGAAAGTCGTGTCTGAAAGTATTTGTATGGAGTGTAGCCATGTATGGAAGTGAAACATGGACAATAAATAGTTTGGGCAAGAAGAGAATAGAAGCTTTCCAAATGTGGTGCTACAGAAGAATGCTGAAGATTAGATGGGTAGATCACATGACTAATGAGGAGGAATTGAATAGAATTGGGGAGAATATGAGCTTGTGGCACAATTTGACTAGAAGAAGGGATCGATTGTTAGGACATGTCATGAGGCATCAAGGGATTACAAATTTAGCGTTGGAGGGCAGCGTGGAGGGTAAAAATCGTAGAGGGAGACCAAGAGATGAATACACTAAGCAGATTCTGAAGGATGTAGGTTGCAGTAGGTACTAGGAGATGAAGAAGCTTGCACAGGATAGATTAGCATGGAGAGCTGCATCAAACCAGTCTTAGGACTGAAGGCCACAACAACGTCTAGAAAATTTTTATGTCGTAATCCCGATTATTCGTTTTGTAGTGACCTATTTGTGACAATCGATCCCTACAAGTGTATAGTGCTTCATAAACATTCCGTGAAGTGTTAATTTACGTGCAGTGATATAGTTATTCTTTGACTTAGCTTTTGTTAGTTATTCCGTGCTGTTCATGTCTACACAATTCATTCAAGTGTGTAGTGTTAAGTTATTGCTAAATATATGTGGGAATAAAGGTATTGTTTTCTCCAACAAAAATGGCTCTGAGCACTATGGGTCTTGGCATCTATGGTCATCAGTCCCCTAGAACTTAGAAGTACTTAAACCTAACAAACCTAAGGACATCACACAACACCCAGTCATCACGAGGCAGAGAAAATCCCTGACCCCGCCGGGTTCAAAAATGGTTCAAATGGCTCTGAGCACTATGGGACTCAACTTCTTAGGTCATTAGTCCCCTAGAACTTAGAACTAGTTAAACCTAACTAACCTAAGGACATCACACACACATCCATGCCCGAGGCAGGATTCGAACCTGCGACCGTAGCGGTCTCGCGGTTCCAAACTGCAGCGCTTAGAACCGCACGGCCACTCCCGCCCGGAATCGAACCCGGGAACCCGGGCGTGGGAAGCGAGAACGCTACCGCACGATCACGAGTTGCGGACGTTTTCTCCAACACCCACGTTTGGTGACCCCGACGAGCTACGTTAACATCAGCGTCGGCTTCAGCGTTTAACGAAGTTCCGCAAAGTTCACGTTTGTAACTTCCGCTCCAGCCGCGTCGCGCTCGTTTCAGCACGATAATGACCGATTCGCCAGTCTCAATTCAACCTGAAGCCAGCAGTGCACTTAACAGGGTGACGATAAAACCCCCACCATTCTGGTTATGTAATACTCTATTGTGGTTTGCCCAGTTAGAAAGCCAGTTCGTCCTCGCACAAATATCGGCGGACGAAACTAAGTTCAGCTATGTGGTTGCAGCACTTACAGAAGATATAGCAGCAGAAGTACAAGATATGATAGCCGCACCACCGGATACCGATCATTATGCATCCATTAAAAACGCATTAATAACGCGTTTGTCACAATCAGAGGCAAAACGGCTAGAGAAGCTACTGCGCACTGAAGAACTGCCGGCCGAAGTGGCCGAGCGGTTCTAGTCGCTACAGTCTGGAACCGCGCGACCGCTACGGTCCCAGGTTCGAATCCTGCTTCGGGCATGGATGTGTGTGCCGTCCTTAGGTTAGTTAGGTTTAAGTAGTTCTAAGATCTAGGGGACTGATGACCTCAGAAATGGCTCTGAGCACTATGGGACGCAACTGCTGAGGTCATTAGTCCCCTAGAACTTAGAACTAGTTAAACCTAACTAACCTAAGGACATCACAAACATCCATGCCCGAGGCAGGATTCGAACCTGCGACCGTAGCGGTCGCGCGGTTCCAGACTGCAGCGCCTTTAACCGCACGGCCACTTCGGCCGGCTGACCTCAGAAGTTAAGTCCCATAGTGCTCAGAGCCACTTGAACTGAAGAACTCGGAGATCGCACTCCATCACAACTCTTACGACGTTTGCGCGCGCTGGCAAGTAACACTGTAACTGATGATGTGCTACGAAATATATGGTTGTCTCGGTTGCCGTCAGATACTCAAAAAATTCTCACGGTATGTGCAGGCGATTTAAACGCACTGGCATAAACGGCCGACAGGTTAATTGAAATGCATCCCACATCAAGTGTCTCAACATTAACGCCACAACAAAAAAATTCGCCCACAGTGACGCTAGTCTCCCTACAGTCACAACTGGCAGAGTTAACCGCGCAGGTAGCTGCATTACAAACAACGCACAACCGCCAACGGCCACCCCGCCGACGGTCACGAAGTCACAATCGATCACCATCACTACAGAACTTATGCTGGTACCATAAGACATTTGGTAATGATGCACTAAAGTGTACGCCACCTTGCAAGCGGAAAAATGAAGCAGATACCGTAGCAGCGATAACTTCCAGTGCAAACACTCGCCGACTTTTTGTGACTGACCGCGAAACAAAACTACAGTTTCTCGTCGATACAGGCGTAGAAGTGTCCGTATATCCAGCAAACCGTCTATCACGCCGGAGCTGCGACGACTGTTATCTATTCGCCGCCAATGACTCCAAAATTAGAACATACAGTCGAGTAACATTGTTCCTTAATTTGGGGCTACGCCGTGTGTTTGAATGGCAATTTACAGTGGCAGATATATCACAGCCTATTATCGAAGCAGATTTTTTGTCCTTCTACGACTTACTGCCAGCTCTGCGACGTGAGCGACTAACAGATTTGACTACTAGTCTGCATACAACAGGAAAAGTCCGTTGTATCACACCACTAGAGGTACGCACAGTCACAGGCGACACACCATATATACGATTACTGAAAGGATACCCCGAGATCGCACAGCAATCGCCTACTCTCCCACCAGTCAAGCATTCAACCGTCACCACATTTTGACCACGCCAGGGCCGCCAACTCACGCTCGGCCTAGACGTTTAACGGCCGAAAAGCTACAAGTGGTAAAGCAGGAATTTCGCAGCATGCTGTCACAAGGTATCTGCAGAGTTTCTAGTAGCAGTTGGGCATCCCCAATTCACATCGCGCCTAAAAAGAAGAATGGATGGCGCCCCTGCGGTGACTATCGCCAACTCAATGCAAGGACTATTCCAGACCGGTACCCAGTCCACATATAGAAGACTTTTCTGCAAATGTTCACGGTAAGACTATATTTTCTACCATTGATCTAGTTCGAGCTCACTATCAGATCCCTATAGCTGCAGAAGACATTCCTAAAAGAGCGGTGACAACACCATTCGGTCTATTTGAATTCACCCGAATGCCATTCGGACTATGTAATGCCGCCCAGAACTTCCAACGTTTTGTGGATGAGGTTACAAGAGATTTAGATTTTTGCTATGTGTATGTAGATGATTTATTGGTGATGTCTGCATCGGAAGAGGAGCACTTAAAGCATTTGGCACAAGTGTTTGACCGCCTACGCACACATGGACTAGTAATTAATCCTGCCAAGTGTGTTTTTGGTGAGAAAGAGGTCCACTTTCTAGGATATTTGGTGAATGCACAGGGTATTCGACCGCCATACAGTAAAGTAGAGGCCATAAACAAATACTCCCGCCCTGTCACAGAGAATTACGACGATTCATTGGAGTAGTGAATTTCTACCAACTCTTCATTCGCAATCATGCACTGATAACTGCACCATTGAATGAACTACTTAAAGGCGCACCTAAACCTACCACAGGGTGCACTGGACTATCGAGGCGGACACTGCGTTTCACGCTATAAAAAAAGCTATAGCAGAGGCCGCACAATTAGTACACCCGGTCGCTCATGCTGCATCCGCTCTCGTGGTTGATGCTTCGTCCACTGCCATTGGTGCCATTGCGTTCTATAGTCATAAGTTGTCACCATCGCAGCAACGTTGGGCAACATATGACTGTGAGCTGTACGCCGCTTATGCGGCAGTAACAAAATTCAGACACGCATTAGAAGGGCGACAGTTCACGATTTACACAGATCATAAACCGCTTCACTATGCCTTTAAGGTAAAGCCAGAGAGAGCATCGCCCAGGCAGCTGCGACACTTAGATTATATCAGCCAGTTCACGACCAGCATTGTGTAAGTGGAAGGGAAGCTAAATGTTCCAGCTGATGCACTTTCTCGCATAGAAGCGGTGTTTACAGTAGCAGATGACATCGCACAGGTGGAAGCAGTGACAAAGGCCATTGATTACGACGCCCTCGCGCATGCGCAACAATGTGATAGTGAGTTGCGTGATCTATTACAACAAGGGAAAGGACTGAAGCTACAGCTCGTGACATTTCCTGAAGCAAGCATTGAGTTGTACTGTGATGTAGGAAGAGGAAAGATACGTCCATTTGTGCCACAGCAATTCAGAACACAGGAAATTGCATCAATGCACAATCTGTAACACCCAGGAGCAAGAGCCACACCCAGA
This sequence comes from Schistocerca serialis cubense, assembly GCF_023864345.2. Taxonomy (NCBI): domain Eukaryota; kingdom Metazoa; phylum Arthropoda; class Insecta; order Orthoptera; family Acrididae; genus Schistocerca; species Schistocerca serialis. Next base: position 220,225,743 of record NC_064642.1, read on the forward strand.
TTAGTCAATCAAAAATTTGTATGGCCATGTATGCATACAGACTCCAAAACATTTGTGAAGCAATGCTTGGCGTGCCAGAGGAATAAAATCACACAGCACGTCAGGGCACCATTAGGCACATTTATTCCACCAAATCAGCGTTTTGACCGTGTGCATGTTGACATCATCGGCCCACTCTCGACATCGGAAGGCTACAGTTATTGCCTCACGGTGATTGACAGATTTACTAGGTGGCCTGAGGCATTTCCAATGAAGGACATCACTACAGAAACTATAGCTCAAACATTTTTTCGTGGTTGGATTGCCCGATTTGCAGTTCCACTGAGAATTACAACTGATCAAGGACGACAATTTGAAGCCTACGTTTTCAAAGCATGGGCTACGTTATTAGGTACGAAACGCATACGCACCACGGCACATCACCCCGAATCAAATGGCATGGTTGAGCGTCTTCATCGACAGTTAAAGACAGCACTGAGATGTCACGCAACACCGAATTGGACAGAGACACTACCTATCGTACTTTTGGGTCTACGAACGTCATTCAAAAATGATCCGAAAGCAACAGTAGCAGAACTGGTGTATGGACAAACGTTACGCCTACCTGGAGAATTTCTGCACAGCATGGCAGATGATACAATCACAGCCTCAGAATTCGCCACCAGGTTAAGAGAGCATATACGCCAATTGAGACCAACAATGCCTAGAAACCAGCTTGGACGACACTCGATCGTTTTTGCGGAGCTAGACAAGTGCACGCATGTATTCTTACGCAATGATACTGTGCGTAAACCACTGCAGCCACCATATGCCGGACCGCATCTGGTAGTCAGTAGGGATACCAATACTTTCCGCATAATGATTAACGGTACACCCACCACAGTTGCAGCGGACCGTATCAAGCCTGCATTTCTGGACGCAACAGACACCACAGCTACCACTGAACACAAACCAGAGAAGACAGGAGAAGCTACAAGATGTGTTCCTGTACCCCGTGAACACCGCAACGCTCAGCGAACACCAGTCACTGCAACACCAAGACCGACGTCGAGGACTACTACACCATTCCTTGACACAACCACTGACACACGTGACTCACCGCCCGGTTTAAAGAAAGAAGTAGTTACAGGAACTGGACGGCGTGTGAAATTTAATCTGCGGTATCGTTAGCATTAAAGGGGGGAGTCATGTAGTGACCTATTTCTGACAATCGATCCCTACAAGTGTATAGTGCTTCATAAACATTCCGTGAAGTGCTAATTTACGTGCAGTGATATAGTTATTCTTTGACTTAGCTTTTGTTAGTTATTCCGTGCTGTTAATTTCTACACAATTCATTCATATGTGTAGTGTTAAGTTACTGCTAAATATATGTGGGAATAAAGGAATTGTTTTCTCCAACACCCACAGTTTAATATTTTATCAGGGTCTGTCCGTGAGTGTATAAAAGTTTTGATTTTTTCCAAAACGTTCATTTTAAATGCCTTTGGTGTTATATATAAGATTTTCATCACGTTTTTTAGGTGGGCATCTTCAGGATTTTCTGTTTTTAAGTGGTTGAAGAACGTGGACTGGTTTGTGTCGCTAATTCTTGTGTAATCTCTGCATCTAATTACAAAGTTTCAGTCTTTCTGTCCTGTACAGAATTAATCGCAGCTTTTACAACTTATTTTATGTATGTCCAGTTGAGTTTGTAGTGGTAGTTTTGCTTTATCTGGTGTGTGGTTCTGTACCCAAATTTAGCTGTTGTATCCTTTAGCAATGTGTTCGGTTCGTGGATGTTTGTCTTATGTAAGTTTGCGGTATGTATTTGAACTTCTGTTTTATGTCGCTATGAATCTTAGTAGATTTAGATTCATGGTGTAGTATAGTTTCCTCAGTATCCCTGGGTCAAAGTTATTTTGTTGAGCTACGTAAGTAAGGACTACCATTTCTTTTTGTGTGGCTACGTATTCTGAAGGTAGATTATTTGTCTATTACACATTGTGTTAAAAATACGCATGTACGAGTGTTTTCGGGTGGCAAGTGTTTGCGTTAATATTGCTTTAATATAAGATTACTCTCTCAGGAGTGAGTTATTGTGTTCAGTAATTTACAAATACTCATTAAAAACACTTGTTGTATCAGTGTGCCGTTACCAGGTAACCGAACACTGAAAATGTATCACAAGCACCTCACCGTTATCATTAAATGTCACTTAATAACGCATAAACGATACAAGCTGTCAAGAGAGACTATGATAACAAAGATGGGAGACAAACATCAAGGGGTTTATAGTTTACTGGTTAACGTCGTAGATTCTGAAACCGAAACCCGTGGGTTCGCATCCCATCACATTCAATATCTTTTATCACGTTAGCACTGTTAACACATTCTGAGAGTTTCTTACGAATGTAATACAAATATGTTCTGCAATATTCGATGTTGTTTTCGTTCCGCCTGATTTGAAAACGTAGGATGAAAGAAATATTTAGCAATTGCCGGGTGCGTTGTTAGGCAGGAACCTACGAGGACAGATTAAATTGCTGCGACTGAAACAAGCGAGCATAAAATTCATATTCTTCCTTGTCACAAATATTTCGCTGTTTATTTACGAACGTGTAATGATTTCCGAGTGTGTGGTTAGGCAGGAATCTAAGAGCGCAGCTTTAAATGCTGCGACTAAAATGAGTTGCAATAAAATTCAAGTTCTGCAAGGTTCGCAGGAGAGCTTCTGTAAAGTTTGGAAGGTAGGAGACGAGATACTGCCAGAAGTAAAGCTGTGAGTACCGGGCGTGAGTCGTGCTTCAGTAGCTCAGATGGTAGTCTGCTTTAGGCAGTGGCGCGGCACGGACCTGCTGTCCCGGCCGCGGGCGCGCGTGAACGAGGAAGTGTTTACACCTCCGGTACTCGCGCGTGTTGTTGTCTGACTCGATCGCCATGGCACACAATTTTCAAAAGACTACGCTCCAATTTACGTTCGACAACGAATTTGCCAGACCCAAAGCTTTCGAAATTGAGCGTTTTTTGAGGGAAGAAGTTCGTTTACCTGCTGCAGACATAATTGGAATACACCTGTCCATTGTAAGCAGTACAATGTACGTAAAGATGACCGATGAAGCTGCGTGTGAAAGAACTCTCTCCGCTGCTCAAAGAGGCTTTAAATTTCGACACTCTGATGGCCATATCAGCGATGTAACAGTAGCTCCTTCAGGATTGGGTGTGAGGGTCATTCGGATCTTCGAATTGCCGTTTGAGGTGCCAGAATCGATGGTTACTGAATCGCTGCGACCATATGGAACGGTACTTAGTCATACGCCTGAACGCTGGGCTAGTTTTAATACCTATCCTGTGCTAAACAGCGTGCGACAGGTGCGGATCGTCCTTACTAAACATATCCCGTCTTATTTATACATTGGCGGATGTCGAGCTATTGTGATCTACGATGGCCAGCCACGCGCCTGTTCTGGCTGTGGTGGAGAAGGACATATCCGCTCGGAGTGCATACAACGCCGCGTCGTGCAACTGCCACGTGGAGAAGCGTCACAGCGAGAAGTTCCCACGCAACTGCCGATGACGTACGTGTCGGTGGCCCGCCGGGAAGTGTTGCCAAGTTCGGAGCGTGACAAGGACGTGTTTATGCAAGAGCAGACCGAGTTACGGGAGCATGGAGGTGACTCGGAGAATGTCCCTGCACCCATGTCACGACAGTTGAGGGAGGACCCTTCCGAAAACTCACATGTAGCAAGAGACGTGGAAGTGGAGGTCCAGACGGTGGCGCCGGCAACGGACCACAGTGAGGAACACAGTGAGGCAGCAGAGGGCAGGGCACGCAAACAGCGATCGCCGAAGCGTCGCAAAAAGCGTCGCCATAGTTCGGGTGACACGTCCCCCCTAGCCTAGGGGACACGGAAGGTATCGTAGCCGAAGAACTGTCTGACACCGAACACGTGTCTTCAGAGGATGCTGACAGGATTCCGTCCGATGGTGACCGGATGTCCTGCCTTTTAGATGGTCCCTCTTCATTGACACCGACTGACCCAGCGCTGCCGACGAAGGAGTCAGGGACACCAATGTCCCGGCAGCCACGTCGAAATACATCAGAGGACGTTTCTCGGATGGATGACCACTGCGACTGGGCGGAACCAGTCAAAGACCTACAGGAATTGCCACCCCCAAATGGTGACCACTCACCTACAGGATGCACACCACGGAACGACAACGAAGGAGGGCAGCCCGTTGGCGGGCACCCCTCTGAGCACGAATAGTGGACTAAAGCCCTTGGAGTTCTCAATGACATGACACGAGCATGACAACGACAACGAACCAAGCATATAAGGTGGGCACAGTGAACATTAACACCGCACGTTCGCTTGCAAAGATGCAACTTCTCCGGGACATGATTTACGCCACAGACGTTGATATTCTGCTGATGCAGGAAACCTTCAATGCTGCTTTTCCCGACGTGCATGGATACAACACTTATCTCGCGCCGACTCCAGATGGAGGACGTGGCACAGCGATACTAGTCCGGGAAGGGATTCCGATGTGTGACCTCGATTACCTTCCTTCGGCTCGGGGTTTGGTTGGCTATGACCGTGAACGGCATTCGTATCGTCAACATCTATGCACCCTCCGGATCTGACAATCGACAGGCGCGTGCACGATTCTACTCGGAGGAGATTGCCCCCCTATTCCATGGGAGGTATGACTACATCTTGGTAGGGGGGGATTTTAACTGTGTACTCACACCGAAGGATCAAACTCCTAATTTCAGCTCCTGCCACGCATTGAACACGATCTGCCGGGACATGGCCCTTATGGACACGTGGGAAAAGATCCATGGGCAGCGAGAGGGCTACACGTATTTTACTAGCCACTCGGCGAGCAGGCTGGATCGGATTTACGTTTCTGACGGATTAAGAGATCACGTGTTGGCTGCTGAACGTTGGCCCACAGCTTTTACGGATCACCTTGCGTATTTATGCACGTTAACCCTCCCACGGCAGCGGGTCTGGCAGAGTCGTAGTTCCTGGAAACTTAATTCCTCCGCTGCAGAGTGAAAATCTCATTCTGGAAACATCCCCCAGGCTGTGGCTAAGCCATGTCTCAGCAATATCCTTTCTTTCAGGAGTGCTAGTTCTGCAAGGCTCGCAGGAGAGCTTCTGTAAAGTTTGGAAGGTAGGAGACGAGATACTGGCAGAAGTAAAGCTGTGAGTACCGGGCGTGAGTCGTGCTTCGGTAGATGGTAGAGCACTTGCCCGCGAAAGGCAAAGGTCCCGAGTTCGAGTCTCGGTCGGGCACACAGTTTTAATCTGCCAGGAAGTTTCAATAAAATTCATATTCTGTCTTAACACAAATATTCGGCTTTATTTTCGAATGTGTGGCGATTTCTAAGTATGTTATCTGGCAGGAACCAAAGAGGACAGCTTAAACTGCTGCGAGTGAATCGAGGAGCAATAACATTCATACTTTCCCTTGTCACAAAGACGATAGCCGATCATGAGGTCGTCGATATTACGCATGACGTCAAAATGACGTCACGTTTGCGGGAACCCTTGTGAAACGAGCATTACCTTCGTGAATCGTACTTGTCAAAATCACAACAGTATGTACAGGATGGCCGGCCGGATTGGCCGTTCGGTTCTAGGCGCTACAGTCTGGAACCGACAGACCGCTAAGGTCGCAGGTTAGAATCCTGCCTCGGTCATGGATGTGTGAGATGTCCTTAGGTTAGTTAGGTTTAATTAGTTCTACGTTATAGGCGATTGATGACCTCAGAAGTTAAGTCACATAGTGCTCAGAGCCATTTGAACCATTTTGTACAGGGTGGTCGGACCCACATTGTGTAACAACGTTGGTGGTCGCCACATCGAGGCGCTGTTGTAATGCATCGGTACGTTGCGGCTGGTGCCGTAGATGCTGGATTCTTGTTGTTGCCGACTTATGTCAACCATAAGGTGTAAGTTGTAATGCAAATTCGCAAGTAATAACGGAACGAGTCAGTATTCTTTTCAAATGGTTTGTGACAGTAGTACTGGGTCATGCCTAAGTACATTCCTCACGTGGGTGTGGGTGTGGATGAGAAAATTATCTGCATTGAAACTGTCGTAGAACGGAAATGGTACACTTCTGGACATGGGTTACTATTCACAATGTTATGTACTCACTACCCTCTACCCCCATGAACCATGGGCCTTGCCGTTGGTGGGGAGGCTTGCGTGCCTCAACGATACAGATAGCCGTACGTAGGTGCAACCGCAACGGAGGGGTATCTGTTGAGAGGCCAGACAAACGTGTGGTTCCTGAAGAGGGGCAGCAGCCTTTTCAGTAGTTGCAGGGGCAACAGTCTGGATGACTGACTGATCTGCCCTTGTAACATTAAGCAAAATGGCCTTGCTGTTCTGGTACTGCGAACGGCTGAAAGCAAGGGGAAACTACAGCCGTAATTTCTCCCGAGGGCATGCAGCTTTACTGTATTATCAAATGATGGCGTCCTCTTGGGTAAAATATTCCGGAGGTAAAATAGTCCCCCATTCGGATCTCCGGGCGGGGACTACTCAAGAGGACGTCGTTATCAGGAGAAAGAATACTGGCGTTCTATGGATCGGAGCGTGGAATGTCAGATCCCTTAATCGGGCAGGTAGGTTAGAAAATCTAAAAAGGGAAATGGATAGGTTAAAGTTAGATATAGTGGGAATTAGCGAACTTCGGTGGCAGGAGGAACAAGACTTTTGGTCAGGTGAATACAGGGTTATAAATAGAAAATCAAATAGGGATAATGCAGGAGCAGGTTTAATAATGAATAGGAAAATAGGAATTAGGGTAAGCTACTACAAACAGCGTAGTGAACGCATTATTGTGGCCAAGATAGACACGAAGCCCACGTCTACTACAGTAGCACAAGTTATATGCCTACTAGCTCTGCAGATGACGAAGAAATTGATGAAATGTATGAGGAGATAAAAGAAATTATTCAGGTAGTGAAGGGAGACGAAAATTTAATAATCATGGGTGACTGTAATTTGAGAGTAGGAAAAGGAAGAGAAGGAAACATAGTAGGTGAATATGGATTGGGGCTAAGAAATGAAAGAGGAAGCCGTGAGGTAGAATTTTGCGCAGAGCATAACTTAATCATAGATAACACATGGTTCAAGAATCATAAAAGAAGGTTGTATACATGGAAGAACCCTGGAGATACTAAAAGGTATCAGATAGATTATATAATGGTAAGACAGAGATTTAGGAACCAGGTTTTAAATTGTAAGACATTTCCGGGGGCAGATGTGGACTCTGACCACAATCTATTGGTTGTGAAATGTAGATTAAAACTGAAGAAACTGCAAAAAGGTGGGAATGTAAGGAGTTGGGACCTGGATAACCTGAAAGAACCAGAAGTTGTACAGAGTTTCAGGGTGAGCATAAGGGAACAATTGACAGGAATGGGGGAATGAAATACAGTAGAAGAAGAATAGGTAGCTTTGAGGGATGAATAGTGAAGGCAGCAGAGGATCAAATAGGTAAAAAGACGAGGGCTAGTAGAAACCCTTGGGTAACAGAAGAAATTTTGAATTTAATTGATGAAAGGAGAAAATATAAAAATTCAGTAAATGAAGCAGGCAAAAAGGAATACAAACGTCTCAAAAATGATATCGACAGGAAGTGCAAAATGGCTAAGCAGGCATGGCTAGAGGACAAATGTAAGGATGTAGAGGCTTATTTCACTAGGGGTAAGATAGATACTGCCTACAGGAAAATTAAAGAGATCTTTGGAGAAAGGAGAACCACTTGCATGAATATCAAGAGCTTTGTTGGGAACCCAGTTCTAAGCAAAGAAGGGAAAGCAGAAAGGGGGAAGGAGTATACAGAGGGTCTATACAACGGCGATGTACTTGAGGACAATATTATGGAAATGGAAGAGGATGTAGATGAAGATGAAATGGGAGATATGATACTGCGTGAAGAGTTTGACAGAGCACTGAAAGACCTGAGTCGAAACAAGGCCCCCGGAGTAGACAACATTCCATTAGAACTACTGACGGCCTTGGGAGAGCCAGTCCTGACAAAACTCTACCATCTGGCGAGCAATATGTACGAGACAGGCGAAATACCCTCAGACTTCAAGAAGAATATAATAATTCCAATCCCAAAGAAAGCAGGTGTTGACAGATGTGAAAATTACCGAACTATCAGTTTAATAAGTCACAGCTGCAAAATACGAACGCGAATTCTTTACAGACGAATGGAAAAACTGATAGAAGCCGACTTCGGGGAAGATCAGTTTGGATTCCGTAGGAATGTTGGAACACGTGAGGCAATACTGACCTTACGACTTATCTTAGAAGAAAGATTAAGGAAAGGTAAATCTAAGTTTCTAGCATTTGTAGACTTAGAGTAAGCTTTTGACAATGTTGACTGGAATAATCTCTTTCAAATTCTAAAGGTCGCAGGGGTAAAATACAGGGAGCGAAAGGCTATTTACAATTTGTACAGAAACCAGATGGCAGTTACAAGAGTCGAGGGGCATGAAAGGGAAGCAGTGGTTGGGAAGAGAGTGAGACAGGGTTGTAGCCTATCCCCGATGTTATTCAATCTGTATATTGAGCAAGCAGTAAAGGAAACAAAAGAAAAATTTGGAGTAGGTATTAAAATCCAGGGAGAAGAAATAAAAACTTTGAGGTTCGCCGATGAAATTGTAATTGTGTCAGAGACAGCAAAGGACTTGAAAGAGCAGTTGAACGGAATGGACAGTGTCTTGAAATGAGGATATAAGATGAACATCAACAAAAGCAAAACGAGGATAATGGAATGTAGTCGAATTAAGTCTGGTGATGCTGAGGGAATTAGATTAGGAAATGAGACACTTAAAGTAGTAAAGGAGTTTTGCTATTTGGGGAGCAAAATAACTGATGATGGTCGTAGTAGAGAGGATATAAAATGTAGACTGACAATGGCAAGGAAAGCGTTTCTGAAGAAGAAAAATTTGCTAACATCGAGTGTAGATTTAAATGTCAGGAAGTCGTTTCTGAAAGTATTTGTATGGAGTATAGCCATGTATGGAAGTGAAACGTGGATGATAAATAGTTTAGACAAGAAGAGAATAGAAGCTTTCGAAATGTGGTGCTACAGAAGAATGCTGAAGTTAGATGGGTAGACCATATAACTAATGAGGAGGTATTGAATAGAATTGGGGAGAAGATGAGCTTGTGGCACAACTTTACTAGAAGAAGGGATCAGTTGGTAGGACATGTTCTGAGGCATCAAGGGATCACCAATTTGGAATTGGAGGGCAGCGTGGAGGGTAAAAATCGTAGAGGGAGACCAAGAGATGAATACACTAAGCAGATTCAGAAGGATGTAGGCTGCAGTAGGTACTGGGAGATGAAGAAGCTTGCACAGGATAGAGTAGCATGGAGAGCTGCATCAAACGAATCTCAGGACAGAAGACCACAACAACAACACTGTCTACATGTCCTAGAAGTTTGTAGTGGGAATTTCCGACCACCCAGTATAAGCGACAAAAGACCTAGCTTACATTTTTGAACAGCAAATAATAGAAATAATTAAGTTGAATATTTGAAATTTGGCTGCCACTGGAAACGCTCTATGCGGGAATAAGTTTATAAGACAGCGACAGTGTCCCTATGCGCCGGCCGAAGTGGCCGTGCGGTTAAAGGCGCTGCAGTCTGGAACCGCAAGACCGCTACGGTCGCAGGTTCGAATCCTGCCTCGGGCATGGAAGTTTGTGATGTCCTTAGGTTAGTTAGGTTTAACTAGTTCTAAGTTCTAGGGGACTAATGACCTCAGCAGTTGAGTCCCATAGTGCTCAGAGCCATTTTTTTTTGTCCCTATGCAATATGGAAGTAAGTACTAGCACACAATAAAACAATATTGTAATTAGTTATAATAAAGCGTATTTGGTTGCAAATTGCCTGAAGATGGGGACGACGCCGAAATAGGCCTATTGCTAATGTAAAACGTTTAGCAATGACCAATTGTAGCAGCATTCTGTTACATTACAGTTTTTTGTTACATTATTATAAGACATTTACACTCTGGAGGCCCAAGAGAAAATAAATTGTTTACACCTTAAGTTGCCAGCTACTCGTATCCAACTATAATGTTGGTTTTCATGTAGTGACATGTATAATCTAAGCGCGCAGCACTCACCGACATAAGGAAAAAAAATTCATTGATGTGTCATTGATATGCCACGAAGAGTATCTTCAATTTTGTCATCATCAGTGCTGTGGCATTTCACAAGTATTGTGCGTTGTGGCTTTGTGAGTGTTCACAGGGCAATGCACACAAATAAGAAAAACGTTGACGCTGCAAAAGAGAGTAATGAATGGAGATTTCAAACATTGTTTCGTCATATGGAGTAAATTATTCGAGTAAATTACCTAACAAGAATCTGTAGCTACTTGTAAAGAGCAGAGAGCCGGAAAAATTTATGGCCCGGTATAAGATAATATTTATCTTCCTGGAACTGTAGGACGTCGACAAATTCCACCTAACTTCCATGTTTGCACATTTACCGACACACTTACATCCTGGAACTTACATACAGTGTAAACTGTGATTCAGAAGAGGCTACGGGGCAGATCGAGAACTGGGAAGCCCATTTTAGCTTTTTTTATAGAGCGCAGAAATAAATGAAACTCTAAACTAGAAGATTCTGGAAAATCGGCATGGACAATAATACGTAGTAAAATGGGATCATAACAAAACACGATAAAACGTACATTATCTATTAACGATTCTTACCATTGCATACACTGACGGAACGCGTTAAGAACGACTGCTTCTACGATTCTGTGCAAGCTGTTATTTACAGATGGATTCTATAAACTTGGGCAGTGGTCAAGTACTCTAAAATTGCCCGCCGGGCTAGCCGTGCAGTCTAACGCGCTGCTACCCGAGCGAGAAGGCGTGCCGCCCCCCCCCCCCCCCCCCCCCCTTCTCCCCACGAGTCCGCCCAGCAGATTATTGTCGAGGTCCGGTGTGACGGGCAGCCTCTGTGGATGGTTTTTAAGGCGGTTTTACATCTGCCCCGGCGAATGCGGGCTGGTTCCCCTCATTCTGCCTCAGCTACACTATGTAGGCCATTGCTGTGCAAACACTGTCTCCACATATGTGTACACCATACTTACTGTACCATACAAACATTTGGGTTACACTCGTCTGGAATGAGAAGTTCCCTGGGGGCGGGGGGAGAGGGGGGGGGGGTGGTCCAATGGGGGTCAAACTGCACAATACCTTGGTTCGGTGTGGGGCGGCGGTGGGGTGGGTGGACTGCTGTGGCCCGTTGTGGGGTTGTGAACCACTGAGGGCTTTGGTGGGATGAAGCCTCTCCATTGTTTCTAGGTCCTCGGTTTAATACACACATACACACTCTAAAATTACTTTGCATGAAATGTCTTTTTTTAGGCAGATGACAATTTTTAAGTATGCAGTATGCAGTCGCCTTTCACTTGCATTATCTGCAAAAGGTACTCTGTGGTCGATCCGTATCGTACTCTACATATTGTTACATTCAAAAGCTTATTGACATGTTTGACTCTTGTTGTGATTAATCACTCTGGTAGTGGAAGGACAGCACATATTAACGTTTTACAGAGTGCACGACTTTGCATTTGTCTACATTTAAGAGCTCACTGCCAGTCCTAGCTCCAGGCTGATCACAGTTTGCCGAAATTTTCAGGGATAAAGGTTCCTTATGCATCGCGTGTATTGTGTGTATTGAACCAGGGACCTAAAAACGATGGAGAGGCTTCGTCCCCGCCGTAGCCCTCATGGTTTACAGCCACACAACAGGCTACAGCAGTCCACTTACCCCACCGCCGCTCCACACCGAACCCAGAGTTATTGTGCGGTTCGGCCCTCAGAAGACCCTCCGGGAACGACTCATACCAGACGACTGTAGCCCCAAATGTTTGTGTGGTAGAGTAATGATAGTGTACACGTACCTGGAGACAGTGTTTGCACAGCAATCGCCGACACATTGTAACTGAGGCGGAATAAGGGGAACAAGTCCGCATTTGCCGAGGCAGATGGAAAACCGCCTTAAAAACTATCCACAGGCTGGCTGCCACACCAGACCTCGACACCAACATGCTGGGCGGATTCGTGCTGGGGACTGGCACCCCTTTCCGCTCGGGAAGCAGTGCGTTACACTGCGCTGCTAGGTGAGTCGGCTCCTTATACACACTTGCATAGCCAACAAAAACAAGAGATTGCAACACATTAATGCAGTACACGACCAAAAAAGACTGGTATATAAAATTTTCGGTTTACTTATCATGCCAAGTCTGGGTGAAATCTTGAGCTTTCCTCCATCAACTTCATGAGGAACAGCTGACTACTGCGGTTGCTGTAGTGGTGGCTATTTATAGTCCATTGACGTCTTGTGATTGGTCAGTGCACGCGATCATCACATTATGCTGTCAGAGATGGTGCCAGTGTTGACATTGGTGCAGCTATCTTTCTCACAGGAACGTAAGCTATTAGATGAATTTCACAGCGTTTAGACCCGTATTCTATCCTACAGATTAACCGAAAATAGAGAGCTTGAACCAGAACTCCACTGACAAACTTTGATAAGAAAGTTTAGAAAACATGGGCTCAAAAATGCATACCTTAAGAGCTGTGAGTACACTTATGACACACGTCTCTTCTATTGCAATCTCATTGCTTTCCACGTTCTGAATGGAGATAATTTGGACAGAAACAAGAAAAAATGTCCAGTTAACATGGGCTCTAAAATTTATATCATAAGAGCTGACGACATTTGGTCAGTAGAAGAGGTGTGCCTCACAGTAGCTAAGATGAACAAAAGGTCATAGCTCTTCAGGTACGCATTTTGCGCTTGTTTACCGCAGTAGTTTTTCCTATTTTGGTCCATACTACTATCTCTGAAAGTCTGTTGATGGAGTTCTGACCCTGTATTATTACAAGGATGTCATTGCAAGAAACTTCGGTCTCATCTCGGAACAGTCGAGTCACACTCCTCTGAGATAACCAGATATTAGTTCAGTGCCTGTAAATATCTTGGAATCCTGGATCGAGTCGCAAACACGCTGGTACTACTGAATCAAAAGCTTTTCTATAGTCTAAACATAACGAATCTGCATGGATTGCTCTGTCCATGGCTCCAAAGATACATAACGTGTGATGATATCACTGCGTTTCGTATGATCGACATTCTTGGAACACAGGTGTTTCTTAGGGACAGTGCAGTGGCTATGTATCATTTATTTCTTCACTGCACTAGACGCTTCGTCAGTAGCAAACTGTCATTAATTTGTGAATTCTGTCCTTAAATTATAGTTTACTTCTTTGGAAAAAAACTAATATGTCAAGAAAATTGTAATTAGATTGGAGACAACGCTTTTGACTGGTGTATTGCCCATTGACTTCCATCCTGTGATATTCTGTCGAAGTTTTTTAATGATGTTCCTGACGTCTCACCAGCAGCCAGAGGCTCACCATTCATAACAGGTGACAACGCTTGCAGCCGCAAGCCAACAAGCAATAAATCAATAAGTGGCCACGAAAGCCTCAACAGTTTTGGTCGCTTTGCCTAAGACAGCAAATTCTGAGACATTGTTGCAGCTGAGTCAAGTTGTGGACCAGGAACGAGGGAAGTCAGTTCAAAATTATTAGGCGTGTGAAGTAAATTGTCAAGACGTCATAACCTTTGCATATTCTCTATGCATGAAACGTCCTTCTCGAATGAAATTTTTGTTTTTGCGATTAATACTACAATACGCAAGACGAATTTCAACATGGCCTTCACTACTGCTTTCTAGAAGCACATTATTTTGTGAGGTTGTACTAAATGTGATCGATAAGTAAGGAAGAGTTCAGTGACTTATCGACGAAGCCGCACAGAAGGTGAGTAGCGTGACGTATCACTATATTCCGTTCATCGAAGCGAAACAAGGACATCACATTTTCGTTATGTGTCCATCCACGTTCGTTGTTACCTCAGTGGAATCTCTTTCCCATAGAATGTAAAGCATGACCGGTCGAGTACAGTCACATACGATTATGAGTTCACCGATCTAAAATTAGTCTCCCCTGAAGACATCACTTAGGTCATTTTTGAGCTCTGTACATCGTGTGAAACTACTATTGTGAGGACACTATAACGTGGCAGTTTTGAGCGGGCCGTCAGATGGACATAACTAGTCTATCCAAATATTGTGCAATGTACTTGAAGTTCACCCAAGAGCCAGCCGGAGTGGCCTGACGGTTCTAGGCACTACGGTCTGGAACCGCGCGACCGCTACGGTCGCAGGTTCGAATCTTGCCTCGGGCATGGATGTGTGTGATGTCCTTAGGTTACTTAGGTTTAAGTTGTTCTAAGTTCTAGGGGACTGATGACCTCAGAAGTTAAGTCCCATACTCCTCAGAGCCATTTGAACTATTCACCCAAAACTGTTCAATAAATGTGTGCAGTATTTAGTCTCATATGAAATGTTGGACGACGAAGACGGTGCTGCTGTGGTAGGTGCTCTCCTTCGTTGCAAACAGAATAAAAACAAGTAGATGAAAAATCGGTAGAAGCAATGTTAAAACTTCACTCACAAAAAGTTGTTGAGAGAGTTTAGATTGAACAAGATAATAAATTATTAGAATTTTTTATTCTGTACCGGTACCATCACTTAAGGTAAGAAAGTTAGATTCGGTGCAATGTTTCTGAGTGCACAAGTTACAGCCAGGCGCAAGCCTGTTGACAGTAAGTTACGGTGACCAGTCGTTGCGAAGTAGAATGGAGGCCACAGGGCCATCGAAACACTGAAAAGAGTAAACGCAGCAGTTTGCATGGTGCAATTTACAGGTGGAAGGAGCCCACTGAAGCAATCTAGGTGTTATGAGTATATGACTCAGAGCAGCACATTAGGAAAAAGGAGGCGCACAGCCACGTATAAATAGGTGCCGGTTTTCTAACGAAGGGCATTCAAGTGTGGCAGTTCTCCTGGACAGCGGGTTGTGTCACACCACCGGCTACACGCAGCAGCAGATGGGGCGCCAGCGTTCCGGTCCACAGCGGGTCGCTGGTTCGACCCCCTGAGGCCAACGCGAGGTCTGTAGCCAGCCAGCGGCGGACCACTCGGTGGCTCGCTACCGTGGGCAGTCTTGTTGGCTCCCAACACACGCTGGAGGCAGCCCGAGGCGAGGGCAGCAGATTTGACTGTCGGATCACAGACGCTTGTGTCGCCCGCAATCTTAACCACGACGGCGAAGAAGCATGCAGCGGGCCGCCCTGCAGCTCCCAGAGAGGGACGCTGACGCAACGGGGATGAAGGCCGCTGAGTCGGCTGCTGGTGCATCCTGATGTCGTCAAAACTCCGCAGCTGCACACGGCCGGCATACTGCAGTACATTGCACGGGTTGCTGAGGTAGCCCTTTCGCACGAAGCTGGTTGCAAACAGTGAAGTGGCTTTCTCAGCATCGCAGGACCCTGTGACATAGACAGAGAGGAACGTTGCACTGTAGCTGGGAATAATAAAACATTTGAAGATCATGGCCGAGTCTTAATACGGTGCATCCTGACGGTTCCCATCCACGTCCTACATTCCTCCACCACAAGCAAACATCTATATTTGGCAGTAACATCTAAAATGCGTTCATAGTTTAATGTTTTTTACACTACTGGACATGCTTGCTTTTGGACATGTCCGAGAGAACAGACATACTGAAGAGATCATCAGCTATCCTCACCTTAATTATATATATGTGGTGCCTTTTGTTCCAGACATGCCCTAAAGAAAGGATGCCATTTTGATCCAGCAGCCACTATGAATTAAGACACAAAGCAATTACAGACATTCATGTGCTAGGTTAATCCACACAGTTGGGATGACCACAGTCACATCGTCAGTCACATTGGTGAAATGCGGATGTTGTTCGAAACATACTGTGTCTTCAGCCGTGTCAATCAGATAGAAACTGAACAGAGGAAGCATGTACCTTCGGTAATTAATGCCAACTGCTGAGGTGTCATCATGTACTACAGCCAGTCGCTCACTTGTTCCGGTTGTGCCACGAAGGTCATATCCGCTCTGAATGTCACTGACATACACTGGTTCAGACTTCAATCAGAGACATCTCTCTCCCTGCAGCACTCATTGTGTGTCTGCAGCGGTGCTGCGTATTGCACTCACTCTGAACCAGTTGGCACCGACATCGACTCCTCTCGGCAACGCGATTGATGTTTAGCCAGTCTCTCCCATACTGCCACCATAGGCAGTACCAACAGACGATGGCCGTCAGCCGACGCAAGCCGTCCGTCCAGATCCCCTTGTTGTTGATCATGGAGCTGTACCAACCTCTGATTTTCTGTTGTCTGACCACGTGTCGGACCACAGCTGCCCGCTGTCCAACATGGAACAACACGTTAGGCAACAATGGTTGGCAAGGAAACGCAAGAGACAACGCCATACCCGTTCTGATGACTGCATCCATCGGATGTTTACACAGGATAACGACTCTGCTACTGATGATTCGCTGTCCTCTGACGCACCTGATGACGCGACGTCTTTCCCGCGCCTCTGTTTCCAGTCAGCGTCCACCTCCAAACACTGACCTTCTCCCATTGAATCAGATGCAGTTGCCTCCATATCTGTGACTGACGCTACCTGTGGACGAATCTGTCATAGTGTTCCATTGAACTGGCCCTGTGAGAAGTCTGTCTCCGATGGTCAATATCAATACCATTCGTGTACACCACAAACTGAACAACGTCACTATTCTGTCAATATTATGGCGGTTTCCGAACTCTCCTTGGGCTCAGCTCCTGGAGCTGCAACAATGGATCTACTTGCTAACATCAAGGAGGATGAAGCCCATGATGCCATCCAGGTGGGCTCTACAAACAGGTCGCCTGGCTCACACTAGAGTTTCATCTGACATTTCGTCCCATACCGGCGCCAGTGTGGACGGAAATTTGTCAGGACCTTATGTCACCTCTCCTGCCGATCCCAGAGTGTTTCCTCGACGGTTTCCTCATTCCCATTTACAAACGTTGGCGTACCTTAGGGATATGCGATTAACTCCCCCTCATATTGCTCAACAGCCTTTACCCGGCTGTTGACTGCACGGCTTAAACGGATAGCCTGGTACATGGTTTCTCCTGATAAACTTCTTTGCAAGATGTCAATGACATCCGCACTGCCCTCTGTCACTGTTGGGACATAATCGGTCTTGCTCACGCTCGTCGTATGCCTGACTTTTGGCAGCTCTTGACTTCAGTCATTCTATTGGATTCAAATGGTTCAAATGGCTCTGAGCACTATGGGACTCAACTGCTGAGGTCATTAGTCCCCTAGAACTTAGAACTACTTAAACCTAACTAACCTAAGGACATCACACACATCCATGCCCGAGGCAGGATTCGAACCTGTGACCGTAGCGGTCTCGCGGTTCCAGACTGCAGCACCAGAACCACGCGGCCACTTCGGCCGGCCCATTCTATTGGGGCGATCACGACTATCTGGAAGGGGTGTTCTGCAATATGGGATACCTTGATACTACCGTTGACGTCGTAATGCGTCTCCTTCGTGGAGTTACGTACCATGTACTCTACAAGGGTCGTCTCACTACACCCATCTCGATCCGTCGATCGATGCACCAAGACTGCCAGCTCTCTGCTTCGTTGTATGCTTTCGCCATTGAACCGTTGCTCTGCGGCCTCCAAAACGCTTGTATGGGATGTCTCTCGGTGGCCGTGTATTCGGATGCACTTCTTATGCAGACCATATCGTCATCGTTCTTCGTAGCGGTGCTGGGTTCACATCTACGGCGAAGCTTCTGGTAGCTTCCTTAATGTCTGCAAATCGAGCGCCACGTCTATAGATGCAGGGCTTTCTGCGGACAACGCTGCTCCTTTACGTGTAGCTGATACTATCTGATGCCTAGGAATCGATTTCACACGTGGTCTCACTAAGTATGACATGTTGCTTCCTCTCCTTCTCGCGACTTCGGTTTCCTCCTACTCTGGGTGGTTAGTAATGTTATGTATCAAATAAAAAAAGGAAACAAATAAACAAACCATTTATGTTCATAGTACTTCTATTTCCGTTCCCTACGCTTTCCTGGATTCTTAGTGGCCAGGTCCCAGGTCGCGGCAACAGCCCACTTCGCCCCCATCCCTACTTTTGGGAGCCAGGAAGGTTCCTCGATCGAGCTACGCCACCTTGTGGTCGCTCTCCCCAAGCGGAATATTCAGGTTCAAGTCCTACCCCAGAAAAAAAGAGAAAGTGGGCAGAGCGTCTGCCTGGTAAGTAGCAGATCCGGTTTCGAATCCTGACCCGGCATAAATTTCCAATTTTTCCCTCTGATTTCTATAAATGCCCACCAGCAGCCAATTGTTATAGTTCATTTGTGTCTCTTGAAGTGTGTCTCTTAAGTAAAAACGAACTTTCTTCGTAGCTGTAGGGTGCTGCTCTCAATATTAGCTAAGCAAAACTCATAGGAATCACTCTTAATTTTTCTACCTTTATATTCCTCTGCTCCAAAATTCGGCAAGCTGTCAGTGGTACATACATCTGGATGCACTCTAATTCTTGTTGTTTGAAACTCTTTTCTAGTTGTTAGTTACAAAACGAATACAAAGTAGCCCAGACACAGTACTTCAATGAAGTTCGTGAGCGACTGGCAAGGATATTGTCGATGCTCCCCACAGACGGCAAAATATTTCAAAACGTTTGATCTGTTTAGGACTACTGCACAACTCTTCCACCTAACCCAAACATGTTCAACATTATTGCGCATCCGGAAATACTGAGCAATAACACTGACAGTCTAGTGCCGCTTTATGTGGGGCTGTGTTCCTGGACAGTAGCCAATTACTTTGAGTATCCCGCTCAGGGCAGTACCAAGGGTATGGTGAAAAAACAGCACTGTTCAACAATGGAGTTCTTGCTGCTACTTAGGTACGTTATGCAGCATATCAAAGACTACACAATTTATACTAACTGATGGAAAGTATCTGGATACCTAACAGTGGATATTAACATGGGTTGGGTCTACCCTTCGCCTTTATGACGAATTGCACTCTGCTACGGACTTTTTCAATGAGGAGCTTGAATGTCTGTGGTAGAATGGTAGCCCATTGTTCCTCAAGAGACGAACTAAAGAAGGCCCAGAGCGAATTTGACCTTCAAACTCATCCCAGAAGTGTTCCATTCGGTTGACGTCGGGACTCTGAATAGGTCACTTCATCTCAGATACGTTATTGTCTAAAACCGTTGCCTCACAGACGATGCTTTATGACAGAGTGTAATGTCATGCTGATCCGACCAGTCATCGTTTCTGAACCGTTCCTCTGCTGCACGTAGTACAAAATTTCCAGCAATATGTTCACATCTTCCCGCATTTAGTATGTTCGTAGCCACAAAGACCGCCTCCATGCTGTAACACTACTTCATACATACTTCATTGTTCCCACTACACGTCATGGCAGAAACGTTCTCCAGGCATCTGCCACACTCAAACTCTTCCATCAGACTGTCACAGGGTATAGCCTGGTTCGTCGCTACAAATCATTCGTTTCCAATGAGCCACTGTCCAGTAGAGCCAATCTTTACACCTCTCTAGTATCGCATAGCAATGACTGCAGAAATGTGTGGCTAATTTACCCCACCTTTAGACTCTCTACGCACAGTAATTGTGGCATCTGGAGCGCTGATAGCCCTTCGGAACTCACGAGGAATTCTGTACGCTGTGACAACCACCCTCCGCAATGATTGATGGTCCCAGTACTTCAATACGTGAGGTCGGCCTGATCTTGGTTTAGGTCTGATTGTTCCTTCACGTTTTCACTTCACAGTCACACCACCAGTTATCGACTTGGACAGCTTTAGAAGCGTTGAAATGTACCTGATGGATTTGTTACTAAGGTGACGTCCAGTGACTAATCCAAGTCCGAAGTCGTTTTCTCTACTACTACACAATACTGTCTGCCTCCTTTTATAATGGCGGGTCCACCTTTTGGGACATCTACTGATCAATTCCTCATTACATGAGGGTGCCCGAAAATACTTGATTAGGTGGAGTACTTGCCCCTTCAGCCAGTACTTTCACTTCTTTCAAGTTCCGATTGGTAAACAAAAAGAATTCAAGGATAAGCATTTTGCATCTGATTAACAATGTTACATGAGTTGTTAACCGTTGTGCATACAAATAACTACACTCTGTTAACCTATGATGATATCCCCACCCAAACATATGATCCGCCACAAGTAATTAGACGCTTTTCCCACTGATCAGGTTTCATGTTACCAGTGGAAACAGGCCTTCCTTGTATATTAGCTATTATCATGTAGCATCGACATTGCTGTCGGATTTAGCAAAAATAATTAAATAGCTGCGGAAAGAAGGAATGCAGAAAAACGCAGACAAACGCTAAATTGTTTATGTTTCTACATCCCTTCAAAGTAGTCATGCTGTTAAAAGATTGGGGAATATGTAGAGACTGATTGGAGAAATGGTTAATGGGAGATATATTCAATCTGTACCAAGAAATGGTTCGAACAACAGTGCTTCAAAATATTTATGAAAGTAGTAAGTGAAATGGAACATAAATCTAACATATTTACATCATTTCATCTGCCTTTGATTTTCTACTATTATATACCTCAAATGAAAGCTGACTTTAGTGCCAACTACAGCAGAGATATTGATACAGTGGAGCTAGTTAAGGAAACAGATGCATTGAAGTTCAACTTAAAACAGCTGATGAAGAGTATTGACACAGCTTTCAGTTTAGATATTGATGAGGAGTTTTCAAACTATGGATTAAAGGATGCAAATCGAGACATCGAAACAGATCTGAAGAAAATTATGTCAATGCCAGTGAAGGCAGCATTTTGCGAACGTAGTTCATCAAATTAAAAATGATAAGTATTTAAGGTCTGGGAGAGAGTATCGCGTATATGATGCGTTAGTTGGGATGATAATTATTTTAAAATAGCTGTTTTGGGTTGCGGCGAGATCTCCTCAGAAATTTCAATCACGAACTTTCCCCTCCGATTGCGAATATATTTTCTTGACGCTCATCTACAATGGGAGAAATGATCCGTGTGATAAAGTAAAAGAAATCAGAGTTCGCACTGAAATATTTAAGAGTTCACTTTTTCTCGCCCGGTGTTCGAGAATTAAACGGTAGCGAAATAGTCGGAAAATCGTGCGATGCACGCTCTGCCACTCACTTAAGTCTCAATTGTATAATAGTCATTTATATGCAGATGTGTATGAAGGTCGAGTATCAGTGAAAGCAGAATGTCATTTAGCTATCTTGTGGATAGAATATGACACAGCAGCTAAACTGGACTTCAAGATATGACGAATGCGTTTGTTGTCACGTGTATAATTCGGAAATCTGTCCAAACCGTACAAGTATTTCAGTCCCTACGCATTCAGTGCACTTTTATATGCTGATTTTTTGTATAAATCGGAACGTGCCTAACGAAAGGAAATCTTAGAACGTACTTAATAATTCAGTGTAGAATGCGGAAACGCGACTATACAGTACTACTGTATTATAGTTCATTAGTTATACATGACTCTACAAGGCCGTTACTTATAACATCTCTGTTAAGCGGCTAAAAACCAAGAAAAGAGGTGTAGCTCACCGCATCGCTGCTGTTGTGGACCTAGAACCGCGCCGCTCTGTGCAACAACGAATTACGCTCAGTGCCGGTGCAGTACATCAAAGGAAACGGTTCGTTTGTCAGCGCTCTTCTTGTCGGCTTTCTCGTTTTCCTCATTATTGACGCACGTCGGCGCACACAAGAACATTGTTGCGCATTTACCAACACACTGCTGCAATGTGCGCAGTGAAAGATGTGGGCTACTGTTCTGTTAAACAATGGTTTTACCCGGCAAGGTCATTATTTTCTGTCAGTTTCAGTAGACTAGTAGCACTTTAAGAGATACAGTAACATGATGTCGAACAGACGGTATGTATCGTTAACACTTAACGAAAAGATTAATGTAATCGAGGCGAGTGAGCAAGACGAACTCTTTGCGCACGAAATTATGTTGCTTTTCAAATGCGGTAAAACACAAATTTATCGGACTTTAAGAAACACTGCAGCTGTAGCGGTTACAAAGCTACGTACTGACAAACTTATTTGAGTTCTGTAATGCAGTTATTAAATTTAGTAGATTTCAGCGGTGTTGCTTGCCGTTTGTGGCGAAATAACGACTTAATAAACTTTTGTAATCGTTCGCTGGCTGTGTTTTAAGAGTTTTCTGTGTGTTGAAGTCGTTTAGTAAATTTCGTGCTTGTTTTCAACTGACGTTCATTATTGTTTCTAGCGAAATATTTCAGTAAAATTTTCATTCAGTTTTTAACTTCGCTTAGTGTTATAGTGGCCATTTGAATATTTTGGTTTTAGATAATAATTTTGTGAAGTTTAGTTGATATTGGTATTAGCTGTGGTGTAGTAGTATTAATACAAGTAGTTGCTTTCTTAGTAGGCAGAGAATTTCGAGACCATTATTGTTAGTTCTTAAACAGTTCTACTAGTGTAACTGAACTTTGGTAACGTAGACGTATAGTTTTTTCAGTATCTGTAAAATTTTACCATGAGTGATAAGTATGGGCACTGTCGTAGGTTTGTGAGTGGTGGGTTACGGTGTGGGATTTGTTCAAAGTATTTTCATTTGGGGGGAATGCAGTGGGAAAGCCAGTTGTCATTTTAGTGAGATCCTCTCCTGGGAATGCAGAATCTGTAGTAGAAATAAGTTGACAGAGGAGCAGGAGCGTAAGATCTGTGCCCTTCAGTTGCAGTTACAATGCTCAAAGGAGGAACTAGATACGTTGAGGAGGGTGAAGGGTGGTGGGGAATGGGAACTGGCAGTTAGCAAGAAGGCAGCTAGGAAGAGGAGGTATTCAGACAGTTTTACTTTGCGTACATGCCATAGATATGACCAACTGTCAGAGTTGAATGGAGAGGAGCCTCGTGTAGCTGTAGATGTAGGGATCTTGCAGCAGTCCTCAGTAATTAGGAGGCCTAGGTTAGCTGCAAAGTCTAGCAGAAAGAAGGTTCTGCTGTTAGGTAGTTCCCACGGTAGAGGTTTGGGCCAGCAGTTGCAGGAAGTGTTGGGGAGTGAGTACCAGGTCTCAAGCATTGTGAAGCCTAGTGTAGAGTTAGCTCAGGTGACTGAAAGCATAGGGGAGTTATGTAAGAATTTTACAAAGGAGGATCAGGTAGTGTTAGTGGGTGGAGCAGGGAACAGTCTCGATAAGGACGGAGAATATGATGTAGGTGGTGACTTGGTTAAGATAGCTACTCAAACTGGTGGCAATAAGGTGCATTTCGTGCAACTGTTTCAGTGTCATGATCAGCCTCACCTTAATGCGGCTGTTAGGCGCGTTAACGTGGGGCTGGGGAGGGCACTGATGGCAGAGGGCTTGGGTCACATCTCAGTGGTTCCAGTTGGGTCTATCAGTAGATCGGGTTTCACTAGGCATGGCCTTCATCTCAATAGGTATGGGAAGGGGAGGCTGGCTAAGATTATGGGTGACAGTGTAGTGGGTGGTGATGGTGGTGGTGATGGTGGTGGCGGTGTCACTCATGGAAAAATTCCTATAGTAGTTGGTGTTAGAGCTGCACCTTGCTTAGATTGAAGTCAGCTGATAGGTATACCTGCTTAGAGGAAGTCCCCCTAACTAAGGGCTCACCTTCAGAGGATGTAATGTTTCCAAGTAGAGAAGGAATTAACATATTTCATCAAAATATTAAGAGGTATTAGAGATAAAGTTAGTGGACTGCTTATAGATGTCGACTCTGAAATTATTGGTATATCGGAGCACCACTTAAACAATTTGACAATTCAGAGGCTTCCTTTACCAGGCTACACATTAGCTGGCTGTTTCTCAAGGAGTTCCTTGCGGGGTGGGGGAGTGGCTCTGTACGTAAAGAACAGGAGTCCATAGACGTATCAGGACACTGCACTCAAGAGATATTTGAATGTTGTGCAGCCTTAGTTGAATTTAGTGAAACTAAACTTCTAATTGTTGTTGTTTATAGGTCCCCTAACTTCGACTTCAGAGCATTTCTGCTCAAGCTAGAAAGGGCTCTTGATTCACTTTGTAGGAAGTATCAGAAACTAGTTATATGTGGTGACTTCAATATTAATTTTGCATATGATTGTGCAAGAAAAAGGATGTTGGTAAATCTATTAAAGTCATATGATCCAATGCAAACTGTGTTTTTCCCAACTAGGGTGCAGGGGAACAATAGCACAGCCATAGACAATATTTTCATTCATTCTTCATTACGAGATGAGCATTCTGTAAGTAAAAGTGTGAATAGCCTTTCAGACCATGATGCACAAATTTGTACTCAAACCAATGTCATATTTAATTACAAACTATCTAGGAAAGTTAATCCAACAGCAATAGAGTGTTTTTTAAAACCTGTCAAAGAACAAAAGTGGCAGGATGTTTATAGTGCGGATAACATAGATGATAAATACAATGCTTTCCTTAACACATTTTTCATGCTCTTTGAGAGTTGCTTTCCATTAGAACATTCTAAACTGGGTACTAGCAGTAATGGGGAGCCCGGGTGGCATGTAGAACAAAGTGGGAATTATATCAAAATGTTAGAAGTAGTCACAATCAAGCTACAGTAGCCCATTACAAACAGTATTGTAAGATGTTTAAAAATGTGGTATGCAAGTAGAATAGCTAATTCACAGGATAAAATTAAAACCATATGGTCAGTTGTGAAGGAAGTGTCTGCTCAGCAGCAAAAGGTGGACGATATAAAGTCAGTTCACAGTAAAAATATTTCTGTTACTGTTAAATCAGATATATGTACGATATTTAGCAATCATTTCCTGAGCATTGCTGGCGAATTAAATAAAAATCTAGATTCCATAGGAAATCATACAACTTTCTTGGCAAATGCCTTTCCAAGATTGATGTCTGAAATACTCCTCTGTGACACAGACAAGAGGGATATTGAGTCAATAATTAAATCACTGAAGACTAAGGACTCTCATGGTTATGATGGAGTATTTAGCAGAATATTAAAGTACTGTGCTGCACATGTTAGCCCTGTATTTAGCCGTATTTGTAATTTTTCCTTTAGGAATGGTCAGTTTCCTGAGCGATTAAAGTACTCAGTTGTAAAGCCACTTTATAAAAAGGGAGAAAGGCATTATTGTAGATAATTTTTGATCTATTTCTATGCCATCAGTGTTTGCAAAAGTTATTGACAAGGCTATGTATGTAAGGATAATTCATCATTTTATATCATATGATTTGCTATCAAATGTACAGTTCGCCTTTAGAACTCGTTTAACAGCTGAAAATGGCCGGCCGGGGTGGCCGAGCGGTTCTAGGCGCTCCAGTCTGGAACTGCGCAACCGCTACGGTCGCAGGTTCGAATCCTGCCTCAGGCATGGATGTGTGTGATGTCCTTAGGTTAGTTAGGTTTAAGTAGTTGTAAGGTCTGGGGGCTGATGACCTTAGATGTTAAGTCCCATAGTGCTCAGAGCCATTTGAACCATTTTTGAACAACTGAAAATGCTATATTCTCTTTTCTCTTTTCTCTGGATTACATATCTCTGACATATTCAGATCCCTCATATACCACCATTTAGACAACTAGATGTGTTAGACGTCTTATACATAATATAAAACACAAAATTTATGTGAGGACTCAACTAAAACGACATTGCCATCTGTGCATTAGACACTTTCTGTTTATGTTGGGTGCAGGGTCACACATTGGTGTGGTTCCTGTTGACTTTCTCAGTAGGTGGGATTATACTAGGCATGGCCTTCACCTCAACAGGAAAGGGAAGGGTAAACTGGCTTGGAAAATAGCAGGAAAGTTAAAGGGGGGAGGCACTGTCTTAAGTGATAAAATACCAGTGATTATAGAGTTCAGAAAAGACCCATTTTTAGGGTAGAGAGGACAGAAAGAAACCAAATTTTAAGAAAGGTTAGGACTGAGACAAACCTTCAGTGTGAGAAAGAAACCAAAAAACAAAATTCTATCTTATTATCAGCTTAACAGCTATTTGTTAAGAATTTTCAACAATCAGCAGATATTTCAACTCTACCCAGTTTAAACTCAGTCAATATGAAATGTCAGCTACCTTTATTGCATCAAAATATTCGAGGACTGAGAAATAAAATTAATGAATTAATTATCTGCATTGATGAATTAGAGTCCTCAAACCCAGCTGACATATTCTGCCTCTCTGAACCACTGACCACTGTTATAGAACTTTTAAGTTTTACTGAGTTTAGGTTAGCATCTCATTTTTGTAGAGCAGAAATGGAGAAAGGAGGAGTTTCCACATTCATCAGGAACTGTCATAAATTTAAGAACATAGACATTCATAAATTTTGGCTTGACTAACATATGGAAGAATGTGCAACAGAAGTAGAATTTCACAAAAAATCCTTCATAATGTTAAGTGTATATCGAGCACCTGCATTCAACTTTAATCTGTTCATAAACCACCTTGAAGCTGTGCTGGCCCATTTAACAACCAAAAACAAAGAAACAGTGGTTGCTGGTGATTTCAGTGTAGATTTCCTTAAAGACTCTCCCAATAAAAACTTATTTGAGTTGGTAACACTATCTTTCAACATAATTCCCACTGTAAAGTTCCCCACTAGGGAAACCAATTACTTACAAACAGCCATTGATAACATCTTTACATAAAAGTACAATGAACAAAATTATATTAAAAAACCAACAGTCAATGGCCTATCAGACCATGACATGCAGTTCCTTCAGCTAAATGTTAATACTGAACAGGATATAAAATCTGTTAAATCTGAGCTCAAGAGGGTAATCAATAAGCAAAAAGTTGATTATTTTAGGACGCTCCTCAGAGACATTCACTGGACTGATGGAATGAATGAAAAAATATAACACTTTTGATAATAAAGTGCTTACCTTATTTGTTTCCCCCATGAACCATGGACCTTTCCGTTGGTGGGGACGCTTGCATGCCTCAGCAATACAGATGCCCGTACTGTAGGTGCAACCACAACGGAGGGGTATCTGTTGAGAGGCCAGACAAACGTGTGGTTCCTGAAGAGGGGCAGCAGCCTTTTCAGTAGTTGCAGGGGCAACACTCTGGATAATTGACTGATCTGGCCTTGCAACACTAACCAAAGCGGCCTTGCTGTGCTCGAACTGCGAACAGCTGAAAGCAAGGGGAGACTACAGCTGTAATTTTTCCCGAGGGCATGCAGCTTTACTGTGTGGTTAAATGATGATGGCATCCTCTTGGATAAAATATTGCGGAGGTCAAATAGTCCCCCATTCGGATCTCCGGGCGGGGACTACTCAAGAGGACGTTGTTATCAGAAGAAAGAAAACTGGCGTTCTACAGATCGGAGTGTGGAATGTCAGATCCCTTAATCAGGCAGGTAGGTTAGAAAATTTAAAAAGGGAAATGGACAGGTTGAAGTTAGATATAGTGGGAATTAGTGAAGTTCGGTGGCAGGAGGAACAAGACTTTTGGTCAGGTGAATACAGGGTTATAAATACAAAATCAAATAGGGGTAATGCAGGAGTAGGTTAAATAATGAATAAAAAAATAGGAGTGCGGGTAAGCTACTACAAACAGCATAGTGAACGCATTATTGTGGCCAAGATAGACACGAAGCCCATGCCTACTAAAGTAGTACAAGTTTATATGCCAACTAGCTCTGCAGATGATGAAGAAATTGATGAAATGTATGATGAGATAAAAGAAATTATTCAGGTAGTGAAGGGAGACGAAAATTTAATAGTCATGGGTGACTGGAATTCGAGAGTAGGAAAAGGGAGAGAAGGAAACAGAATTGGTGAATATGGATTGGGGGAGAGAAATGGAAGAGGAAGCCGTCTGGTAGAAGTTTGCACAGAGCATAACTTAATCATAGCTAACACTTGGTTCAAGAATCATAAAAGAATCCTGGAGATACTAGAAGGTATCAGGTAGATTATATAATGGTAAGACAGAGATTTACGAACCTGGTTTTAAATTGTAAGACATTTCCAGGGGCAGATGTTGACTCTGACCACTAACTATTGGTTAAGAATTGTAGATTAAAATTGAAGAAACTGCAAAAAATGTGGGAATTTTAGGAGATGGGACCTGGATAAACTGACTAAACCAGAGGTTGTACAGAGTTTCAGGGAGAGCATCAGGGAACAATTAACAGGAATGGAGGAAAGAAATACAGTAGAAGAAGAATGGGTAGCTCTGAGGGGTGAAATAGTGAAGGCAGCAGAGGATCAAGTAGGTAAAAAGACGAAGGCTAGTAGAAATCCTTGGGTAACAGAAGAAACATTGAATTTAACTGATGAAACGAGAAAATATAAAAACGCAGTATATGAAGCAGGCAAAAGGGAATACAAACGTCTCAAAAATGAGATCGACAGGAAGTGCAAAATGGCTAAGCAGGGATGGCTAGAGGACAAATGTAAGGATGTAGAGGCTTATCTCACTAGGGGTAAGATAGATACTGCCTACAGGAAAATTAAAGAGACCTTTGGAGAAAAGAGAGCAACTTGTATGAATATCAAGAGCTCAGATGGAAAACCAGTTCTAAGCAAAGAAGGTAAAGCAGAAAGGTGGAAGGAGTATATAGAGGGTCTATACAAGGGCGATGTACTTGAGGACAATATTATGGAAATGGAAGAGGGTGTAGATGAAGATGAATGGGAGATACAATACTGCGTGAAGAGTTTGACAGAGCACTGGAAGACCTGAGTCGGAACAAGGCCCCGGGAGTAGACAACATTCCATTGGAACTACTGACGGCCTTGGGAGAGCCAGTCCTGACAAAACTCTACCATCTGGTGAGCAAGATGTATGAGGCGAAATACTCTCAGACTTCAAGAAGAATATAATAATTCCAATCCCAAAGAAATCAGGTGTTGACAGATGTGAAAAATACCGAACTATCAGTTTAATAAGTCACAGCTGCAAAATACTAACGCGAGTTCTTTACAGACGAATGGAAAAACTGGTAGAAGCCGACCTTGGGGAAGATCAGTTTGTATTCCGCAGAATGTTGGAACACGCCAGGCAATACTGACCCTACGACTTATCTTAGAAAATAGATTAAGGAAAGGCAAACCTACATTTCTAGCGTTTGTGGACTTAGAGAAAGCTTTTGACAATGTTGACTGGAATACTCTCTTTCAAATTCTAAAGGTGGCAGGGTTAAAACACAGGGAGCGAAAGGCTATTTACAATTTGTACAGAAACCAGATGGCAGTTATAAGAGTCGAGGGGCATGAAAGGGAAGCAGCGGTTGGGAAGAGAGTGAGACAGGGTTGTAGCCTCTCCGTGATGTTATTCAATCTGTATATTGAGCAAGCAGTAAAGGAAACAATAGAAAAATTCGGAGTAGGTATTGAAGTCCATGGAGAAGAAGTAAAAACGTTGAGGTTCCCCGATGACACTGTAATTCTTTCAGAGACAGCAAAGGACTTGGAAGGGCAGTTGAACGGAATGGACAGTGTCTTGATAGGAGGATATAAGATGAACATCAAGAAAAGCAAAACGAGGATAATGGAATGTAGTCGAATTAAGTCAGGTGATGGTGAGGGAATTAGATTAGGAAATGAGACACTTAAAGTATTAAAGGAGTTTTGCTATTTGGGGAGCAAAATAACTGAAGATGTCGAAGTAGAGAGGATATAAAATGTAGTCTGGCAATGACAAGGAAAGTGTTTCTGAAGAAGAGAAATTTCTTAACATCGAGTATAGATTTAAGTGTCAGGAAGTCGTTTCTGAATGTATTTGTATGTACGTAAGTGAATCATGGATGATCAACAGTTTTGACAAGAAGAGAATAGAAGTTTTCGACATGCGGTGCTACAGAAGAATGTTGAAGATTAGATGGGTAGATCACATAACTAATGAGGAGGTTTTGAACAGAATTGGGGAGAAGAGGAATTTGTGGCACAACTTGACAAGAAGAAGGGACCGGTTGGTGGGCATGTTCTGAGGCATCAAGGGATCACAAATTTAGCATTGGAGGGCAGCGAGGAGGGTAAAAATCGTAGAGGGAGGCCAAGAGATGAGTACACTAAGCAGATTCAGAAGGATGTATGTTGCAGTAAGTACTGGGAGATTAAGAAGCTTGCACAGGATAGAGTAGCATGGAGAGCTGCATCAAACCAATCTCAGGACTGAAGACAACAACAACCTTATTTGAGTACTGTTTTCCCCCAAAACTAACCAACGTTAGAGCAAAGTATACAAAGAAGCCATGGATTACCCAAGGAATAGGGGTATCTTGTAAAATAAAAAGAAAACTGCATCTGTCAATCCGAAACAGTTCTGTTGTTGATGCTATAGCACATTACAAGAAATACTGCAAAATATTAAAGACTGTAATATGAACATGAAAGCAAATATATTACAAGGAAAAGATAGTCATGTCAGATAACAAAATAAAGACAATATGGTATATAGTGAAGGAGGAGGCCAGTAGAGCCAGACATGAAGAGGGACAAATAGCAAAGAGTAAATGGTACACTGGTGACGTGTGTATAGTGTTGTAAAACTTTTTACCAAACATTTTATAACTGTTACTGAAAAGATGTCAGGTTCTGTAGATGCGGCTATGGAATACCTCAGACCAGACATTTCAAGTAACTTCCATAATATGAGTTTGACCCTCACTACCCCAGCAGAAATAATGTCCATCATAAAATCTTTAAAATCAAAAACATCTAGTGGGTATGATGAGATACCAACAAAGTTAATTAAAGAATCTGATTCTGAGTTAAGTAACATATTAAGCTATTTGTGTAACCAGTCGTTTATCAGTGGAATATTTCCTGAATGGTTGAAATATGCTGAAGTTATGCCACTGTTTAAGAAGGGAGATAAAGAAATAGCAACAAATTTCCATCCAGTTTCACGTTTGCCAGCATTCTCAAAAATTTCAGAAAAAGTATTGTACAAGCAGCTTTATAACTATCTTATCTCAAACGCCATACTGTCAAAGTTGCAGTTCGGATTTCTTAAGGGTTCTGGTATTGAGAAGGCTATCCACACTGACAGTGAAAGTGTGCTTAATTCATTAGACAAAAAATTGCAGGCATCTGGTATATTTTGTGAATTGTTAAAGGCATTTGACTGTGTTAATCACAATATCCTTTTAAGTAAATTAGAATATTGTGGTGTAACAGGAAATGCTGCAAAATGGTTCAAATATTATATCTC
Organism: Schistocerca serialis cubense; assembly: GCF_023864345.2. NCBI lineage: Eukaryota > Metazoa > Arthropoda > Insecta > Orthoptera > Acrididae > Schistocerca > Schistocerca serialis. The sequence goes on from NC_064642.1 coordinate 220,256,946, forward strand.
TGGTAGGAAACAAAGGGTGTTGTTATGAAAGAGACATGTATTAAGCTATCAGCTATCATCCAACTGTGAACTAGTTACATGTGGGGTCCCACAAGGTTTTATTTTACTGCCCTTACTTTTCCTTGTATATATCAATGACCTTTCGTCAGTAACACTACCAGATGCCAAGTTCGTTTTGTTTGTCAATGATACAAACATTGCAAGAAATAGCAAATCAAGTGTAGTTTTAGAAAGATCGTCTACTAAAATATTTGTGGATACTAATCACTGTTTCATAGCCAATTCTTTGTCACTAAACTTTGAAAAAACACACTACATGCAGTTCAGACTTGTGAGGGGTGCCCCACGAGTATAAGCCTAACATACGATGACAAGCAGATAGAGGAAGTGGAAAGTGTTAAATTCTTGGGCGTACAGCTTGATAATAAATTCAACTGGGAGGAGCACACCACAGAACTACTGAAGCGTCTTAACAAATCTCTATTTGCAATGCGAATTGTGCCAGACCTAGGGGATATAAAAATGAAAAAGCTGGCATACTACACTTACTTTCATCCCTTAGTGTCATATGGGATTATCTTTTGGGATCATTCATCAAGCCAAGCTAAAGTTTTCCAGGTACAAAAACGTGCAGTAAGAGTTATATCTGGTGTGAACTTAAGAACATCCTGCAGAAGCCTGTTTAGGGAACTAGGGATACTAACTACTGCTTCCAATATATTTATTACTTCATGAAATTTGTCGTTAAAAATAAATTATTTTCAAACCAACAGCTCAGTTCATGGAATCAATACTAGAAATAAGAATAATCTTCACAAGGATTTAAAGTCACTTACTCTTGTACAAAAAGGTTTGCATTATTCAGGAACACACATTTTCAATAACGTATCAGCAGCCATAAAAAGCGTAACAACCAATGACATTTAGTTTAAGAGAAGCCTAAGGATGTATTGGGGCCAACTCCTTCTACTCCATTGATGAACTTCTCAGTAGAACTAACTGATTTCAGTGCATTAGTGTTTGTAAAATGATTCTTTCATGTAGTGTTCATTAAAAAAAATACAATCATTCCACTTGGAAGCTGTGGAAGGTTTTGTTTCAGTTGTAAATATTTGTCATGTATTGTTGTTTTTCTGACATGTTATACATCCTAGAGGCCTACTCACTACGGATCAATTGGAATGAAAGTAAATCTAATCTAATCCAATCTAATCTAATCTATCGCGAAAGGCAAAGGTCCCGAGTTCTAATCTCGGTCGGGCACACAGTTTTAATCTGCCAGGAAGTTTCATATCAGCGCACACTTCGCTGCAGAGTGAAAATCTCATTCTGTAATCTAATCTAATCTGAATTACCATGATTCCATCACACCAAGGCATAACTACAGCGAAACTCATGTTACTTAAAGAATAATACCACCACCCATCAAAAGAGTGTGTGATCACTATAGTATAGCTGGCTGAGAATCCATAGTTATGAATCTACTACAACTAAAAAGAAATATGTTCGAATCTATTGTGCAGATCTGCCTTACTGAATTCGCCAGTGGATCTACTGTTTGAATCTATGGAATGACAGTGCTGCTACAGAAGGCACTTGTACTCTACGAAATGCGTCTCTCTGACCGCATTTCTCTGTGAACTATTATTGCATATTTTTCTGCATAAACACCATTAAAAGTAATCATGAATGACTCATAAATCCCTTGGAAATGTTTGATGTCCATGTCAGTCGTTTATATACAATACATTCAAATGTGGGGCATTCACAGTTAAAATCAAAAGGCCTACTCCGCATCATTAAAACTAGTTGCAATATCTGTAACTACAAGACTTTAACGCTTCTTCTGCTAAGCTGGGAGGTAGCGTTGCTCACGTCAGTAGGTTTAACCTTAAAATACCCTACACGTGCCTCCTGCGTGGTGCTAATTGAGCAACAGTGATTACCGGCAGCCAGACTATCCATAGGTTCTCCTGGAAATGACATATCAACTAAATAGCAGAAACAGTTCTTTTCAGAGCTCGTTAACAAGAAACATTGGACCAACTATCAGACTCCTTCATTTGAATATCGAAAGCATTAGTAGGGCAAAGTGTGACTACGTGTCAAAATTTTTGCTGGACAACAATATCGATGTCGTCGCTATTCAAGAAACTCGTGTTTCCAACGAAGAAATATTTCGAAGCTGAGGTCGAATTCCTGGATATTCTGCACTTGGTGTAACTTACCACGAGGTGTATGGAATTGCTACGTATGTCCTTAACAACATAAACGAAGCTTCACTGATTTCACTGATGAAGTGTGGAGGCAGATATACATACAGTTCCAGAATGAGATTTTCACTCTGCAGCGGAGTGTGCGCTGATATGAAACTTCCTGGCAGATTAAAACTTTGTGCCCGACCGAGACTCGAACTCGGGACCTTTTCCTTTCGCGGGAAAGTGCTCTACCAACTGAGCTGCCGAAGCACGACTCACGCCCGGTACTCACAGCTTTACTTCTGCCAGTACCTCCTACTCACAGCTTTACTTCTGCCAGTACCTCATCTCCTACCTTCCAAACTTTACAGAAGCTCTCCTGCGAACCTTGCAGAACTAGCACTCCTGAAAGAAAGGATATTGCGGAGACATGGCTTAGCCACAGCCTGGGGGATGTTTCCAGAATGAGATTTTCACTCTGCAGCGGAGTGTGCGCTGATATGAAACTTCCTGGCAGATTAAAACTGTGTGCCCGACCGAGACTCGAACTCGGGACCTTTGCCTTTCGCGGGCAAGTGCTCTACCAACTGAGCTACCGAAGCACGACTCACGCCCGTTACTCACAGCTTTACTTCTGCCAGTACCTCGTCTCCTACCTTCCAAACTTTACAGAAGCTCTCCTGCGAACCTTGCAGAACTAGCACTCCTGAAAGTTGGTAGAGCACCTGCCTGCGAAAGGCAAAGGTCACGAGTTCGAGTCTCGGTCGGGCACACAGTTTTAATCTGCCAGGAAGTTTCATATCAGCGCACACTCTGCTGCAGAGTGAAAATCTCATTCTGGAAACATCCCCCAGGCTGTGGCTAAGCCATGTCTCCGCAATATCCTTTCTTTCAGGAGTGCTAGTTCTGCAAGGTTCGCAGGAGAGCTTCTGTAAAGTTTGGAAAGTAGGAGACGAGGTTCTGGCAGAAGTAAAGCTGTGAGTACCGGGCGTGAGTCGTGCTTCGGTAGCTCAGTTGGTAGAGCACTTGCCCGCGAAAGGCAAAGGTACCGAGTTCGAATCTCGGTCGGGCACACAGTTTTAATCTGCCAGGAAGTTTCATACATACAGTTGTCTTACAATTGCACGGCATTACTATTACAAATGTTTACAAACCACCCAAAACAACATGGCCCGATTTTGTCCTACACACAGCAGAACATCCCGCAATTTACATAGTAGACTTCAATAGTCATCATGAACTTTGGAAGTACTCTCAAAATGATGAAAATGGGAGCATGCTTGCAGAATGGATCGAAAAGGATAATCTTCATCTAGTGTTTGATGCCTAAGATCAAGGCACTTCCAGGTCAGCTGCTTGGGACAAGGATTCAAATCCTGACTTATGCTTTGTTAGCTGCAACGAAACTGTTTTTCCCATCAACACCACAAGGATAGTGATAGATGCCTTTCCTCACAGCCAACACAGACCTGTAATAATAAAAATTGGCTGCACTGTTCCTGTCATACGATCAACTCCGCATGCTCGATGGAATTTCCAGGAAGCTGACTGGATGAAGTTTTCAATGGAACTGGATAAGACCATTCGATGGATACCTCCATCACATAATAACTATCAACGCTTCATTGGTGCAGTAACAGCAACAGCTAAAAAGTGTATGCCAAGAGGATACCGAAAAGAATATGTTCCAGGATGGAATGATGAAAGTGAAACACTGTACCAACACTTCCAGCAAAGTGGTGACCCAGAGATAGCTACGGAACTATTGTCCAGCTTGGACATGTCTCGGAGGCAGAAATTGGCAGAAACAGTCGAAAATATGGACTTTACCCACTCGAGCAGGAAAGCATGGAGTCTTCTGAGAAAACTGGGAGGAAGTGCACCAGCATGCAGAAAAAATTCCGAAGTAACACCAGACCAAATTGCTTCCCACATCATTACTACCTCAAGAGTACCTCCTGACAAGAAACATACAAGACATATCAGATGACAGCTTCGTGACCTGAAAAAGAAGACATCTCCCTCATCTGAGTATATTCATCCCTTCACAGTTTCAGACATTGACTCTGGACTGAAGGACCTCAAACCTCTTAAGGCACCTGGATTCGATAGTATCCATCCAGAATTCCTGATCCATATGGGAGGAAAAGCTAAGAAATGGCTGGCAGAATTCTTCACTGGCATCCTGCTGACTGGTCAACTTCCATCAGAGTTTAAAAAGGCGAGGATAATATCTGTTCCGAAACCTGGCAAACCCAGCAACAAGGTAGAAAACTATCGCCCCATTTCCCTACTCAGCTGCTGCTACAAGCTTTTTGAAAGGCTAATATATAACAGAATAAGTAGCGCTATCTTAGAGAACGTTCCAGTTGATCAGGCAGGCTTCACACCAGGGCGTAGCTGCTGTGACCAAGTATTGTCTCTCACATCCTTCATAGAGTCAGGATACCAAATGAAGCAGAAAACATCTGTGGCATTTGTTGATCTAACTGCCACCTTGACACTGTGTGGAGGGAAGGCCTTATCTACAAATTTCTCCGCATCATACCCTGCAGAACAATGGCTCGACTGATTAACAGCATGCTAAGTGATCGGAAGTTCCAGGTAATCAGTGGAAGCAACGTAAGTAAGCAGAGGAAGCTGAACAACGGATTGCCTCAAGGATCAGTTCTCTCACCCTTACTATTGAACCTATATCTATCTGATCTACCTGACACTTCGTCCAGAAAATACTGCAATGCCGATGACCTGGCTCTAGCCGTAAAACACCAGGAAATGAAGACAACAGAAGAGATTCTAGCGAATGACCTGTCTGCATTAGATAATTACTTCAAAATCTGGAGACTCCAACCCAGTGTGAGTAAAACAGAAGTGTGTTGCTTCCATCTAAATAACCGGTTGGCGAACGTAAAACTGGAAGTAAGTTTCAGAGGCAGAATTCTTCGTCATAATTGGAACCCAAAATATCTTGGTGTCATCCTGGATCGTACACTATGCTTCAAACAACACCTTCTTAACTTAGCTCAAAAGCTGAGGACTCGAAACAACATCCTCCATAAGCTATGCAGAACTACCTGGGGATCATCAGCAACCACCCTGCGATCTTCAGTTCTGGGCTTGGTGTACTCATGTGCTGAGTATTGTGCACCTGTTTGGATGAACAGTCGTCATACAAGGCTTGTTGATACCCAGCTAAATACGACAATGTCCATAATATCTGGCGCAATCAGATCTACTCCAGTTTATTGGCTTCCACTGTTAACCGGTATAATGCCTCCTGATCTACGCAGATGTACTGCCCTTATGAGAGAATTCCACAAGATCTCCAGGAATTCTAACCTACCCGTGCATAGCGACCTGCCACTTTTAAATCGCAAGAGACTGAAATCACGCCATCCAACTCTGTGCGATGCTTCTGACATGGTTGCCAAGAATTCCAATGAAAAGGTCGGTGGTAAGCAGTGACAGATGTGCACCTGCATAACTTCTTCTCAGGTGCTAAACTTCCAAGTGGATTCGACTTGCCACCAAGACCTGGACTACTCTCAACAGAATCCGTACCAGCCATGAGCGATGCGGGGATGCTCTCTTTAAGTGGAAGAAGCTGCCTGATCCAGCCTGTGACTGCGGGGCTCCATACCAGACTGTTCACCACATTGTCAGTGAATGCAGGATTCGAGCCTATCACGGCGCCAAAGAGGACTTCCTGCTAGCAACTCCAGATGCAGTGCGCTGGATTGAAGGACTGGATATTCAGTTATAAAGACAAACTTAAGTTTCTTGTGTGTCAATATGTACATATGTATAAGTAATTTAATTTCGTGATATGTCTGTATTAGCCATACGCTAAATAAAAATCTGCTAAGCTACAAAACGAAATCTTACAACACCGACTATGCGGACCGTAACTGCTTTAAGTTAAAACCAATTTCAAAGTAAAATTCCCTATTTTTGACGCAGAATTGAAAATGAAGTCGCATCCTTTCTAGAATTTAGTGCACGTGAGATGATGTGAAGTACACCACTTCCATGTCACATCTTCTATATAAAACGAGTATTTCAGGTTCATAGCTGTAGCCATTCTAAGTCAGTGACAGCAAGTAGTGAAGTTCTGTCAACTCCAGACGTACATTTCTCTAGCCACCTGATTGGGAGCTATTGTAAGAAAGAGAGATTGTGGAGATCTGATGTTCTGTTCTGTTCTTGTTCACCACGTTAGTGCAGCGTAATTTTTAAGTTCGAGCGTCAAACGCTGGTGCTTTGCATTTGCCTATTTACACCAAGGAGCTCACTTTCCCCACTTTGGTTAGTGAAATGGTACTGATAATGGCCGGTTTTTATAAGTATAGATGGTAACGAGCTATGAAGTGCTAGTAGTTCACTATAGAAAAGGTTAAATTCAAAGAATTTTTAAACAAAACCTATGCAGCTGAGACGAAGTGCCGTCCTCAAGACCTACAGAGATTTGAAAGATACATCATCAACGAATCTAGTGTTACTTGGTGCACTTGTCGAGGAACCAAAGCGTAAATTTGTTGGTGATTCTCTTCGAAAACTAAATATATCTCTCGACGGAGGTATGCAGGAGACAATACCACAGATTTACTCATACGAGGTTGATCCGTAAAGCGCCTATGTTTATCTGCCTTACGATGATACTGAGGTCAGAGGCTGACAGATCAACATGATGTTAAACCTCAGAATAAGGTACCATAGGAAATATGCTCGAGATGTTAGATGTCCTCTGTTCCGGCTAAAACATTTATAAATTTTCCAAGCTAAAGATTTTCACCTCATCTTAGAAAAGTGATTATGTATTTTCTGTAAGACTTCGTATATCACATTGCGTGGTATATCTTAAATCACTGCTAGATGTTCCCTTTCCTATTCCACTCGCTGGTAGAGCAATGGTAGAATGATTTTGTGCCTCCATGCATTAGGTTTTCTCTGTTCAGTAACTTAGAAGCATCCAAGTGCCGTGAACCTGCGCGTCTTTTGTGCTGCAATATGTATTGCTGTGGAGAGACGTAATCTATGGCGGACATATCTTAAACCTCTCATCGATGATGTTGGCAAGTGTACACTGGAAGTTCGTGTTCTCGACTTTTGATTGGTTCCTAGATGGCACTATATGAGCAAAGTTCAGAATATCATGTCATATTTATAATTGAATTGACGAGTCCCTGGCAATTAGCATGTTGTCTTTAAGATTGGGTACTAATTTCGTTTACTTTGGTACTTTATTTGCTGTTTTCAACGCAAAACTCAGTGTTGTTGGTAGAAAATTCGTTTTAAAAGCGTAAGACTATAACTGGAGAGGATTTTACACTTCTTTATGTACAAATGTATTGATTTCGGCTCTATATTCGCTGTTTTCAACGCAAAAATCGATGTTTTCGGTACAATATTCATCTCCAAAAGCATAAGGCCACACATGGAGAATGACTTTACACTTCTGTTGTACGTATGCACTATACTGTGTGTGTCTTCCACACTGATATGAAATAAAAGTATCACTCCATGCCCAACCACTTCCGCAAAGTGGCCAGTAATAGCTTGGTAGTTCCAATGACCTGTCGCCTGTAGCAGGGGCATGAGCCATAAGTGGTTGCCAGCGGCCGAGCGACTGTGAACCTGCATCTTGCTACTGTCTGTGAACTGTTTGCAGGTTAGCTACACTATAGTGGAGGCATGCAGAGCTGGACAAGTTTGTTTCACTTCTCTTCCTACATGAGGATCTGGATCCTGCCTCTAGAGCTAGTGACTACTTTTCGTGCTGAAATGCCAGACACAAGGATGTTATGGAACAATACTCTGATAAAATGTAGTTGTATTTCCATCATCTATATTTACAATGTTACGATTCAACAAGAAAATAAGTGTAAACGTTTATGCTTCTCAAATGTGGTTGATGATGCATGGTTGGTGTATATATATTGATAGGTACTGGATGGAACTGGTAGTGGCAGGCTATGATCATATGTTCAGTCATAGCTTTCACCCTCCCCAAACATAGAACTTTCCGTGGCGAATTCTGCAAGCATACTACCTGAGCGCCTGAGCCACTGCACAAGTCTATATCCAGGAGGACGAATGTGTATCTCTTGATTTTTGAGTTTTCCTATAGAATGTATGTGTGGATTATAGGCCATTTTAACCTATGTGAATGTTGAATTCCCATCTCATTTCACAATATTGCTTAAAGTACATGTGCGCTTCTTGCATTTTTCATGTTTCCCATCTACCTCAGATCACACTGGGTTGTGACTATACCATCATTGCAAACAATATACTACTGGTGAAAATCTCACTTCATGCTAGACAGTATACATCTCCTTGCACAAATCTGTCATTGGCAGATGGTGGTCAGATTCCCTGCAACCTAGTTGGTGTTGTGCCAGACCTGCATGTCTACTGTGATCTTACACAGCCCAGTGACCCTCGTGATATGGAGGCTGACGGTCTGGTGGTTCTCTCCAAATGCTACTGGTGGTGGTCCCATCTACCCCTTAGCATGTGAGCACAGAGGCACACGGACAGTGCATGCTGTTGGTAAACATTACATGGAGGACTCAGGGGCGGCCTGTGGGGCTGTGCTCCTACCTCTGGTGTGGTGGTAAAGATATAAACGTAATGCAGATGGAAAGATCTAAACTTAAAGGAAATGGAGTCAAGAGGAGCAGTATGTTAGTAATGTCAGGAATTCTATACTGCTAAAAATAGCCATATACATCTGAGTAAGTGATAGATTAGGGCAACATGTTACATGCTTTTTCATGTTGCTGAAAGGCTTCCTACCTGTAAGGTGAAGAACATTTAGGCTCAGACTGGCATCCTTTGTCTAACAGACAGGTTTGGACCTGCAGGGAAACAAACAGCCTTCGTCCTAAAAGTGATACAGGCGGAGGCAGGTGACCTTACTCTTTCTTTCAGAACCACAAGCTACGATGTTTGGGGGAACAAACATCTTTTGTTACAGATGGAAAATCCAGGAATCTGGCAATAATGCAGCCACATTGGCTGTCTTGGATTCTGACTTCACAGACCTGCACTACTTTTCCAAGTCCACAATCTTGAATTCTGTACTTAGCACAAGTGACCTACTCCCACAAGCATGACAGTGCACCATCTGAGATGTTTGAATTTTGAACCAATTTATACTTGGGGCAATAGCCTTACTGCCACAGTGACTTCATGGGATTGGAGAAAAATCATATAGAGCAACTGGGCTATTTTTGAATTTCCTACCAAATTTTTATACATAGGGCAATTGGCCTTTGTCAGGAATCTGGTAAACATGCATGACATCACAGGAGGGGGAAGGGGTTAATCTGGCAACAATTCAGAACACACCCAATGTCGTACTGTCTACCTACTCGTGGAGAACTGACAAAATGTCAGAATGGAGCTGTCATCTTTAGACATGCACTTGAATTCCCAATGAAAGAAGATGCTTTATTTGTAGATCCATGAATATGGACCCTCCAGTGTACATGCAAGGAATGGTGCACCATTTTCAGCTATGAAACACCGTGAAGGAGTGGTGCACCATTTTCAGCCATGTAACACCGTGAAAGAACTGTGGCCATAAAAACTTACCAATCGACAGGGACTGAGTACGAATGTGATACCTCGTCGTTGACAGTTTATTTCAAACCTAACAGGAATTGCTTCTATCAGTGAAAATAATTTCTCACCAACCATTGGACAGGGGAATATATGTAGTGGACATCTGGAGCAGCGTATCCGGTAAAAGGTCATTACTCACTGCGTCACATAAAACTGAATGTGTGCAGTGGGCCCGATGACGCAGAAACTAGACAGTAGCTGACTGTAGCGATACAGCATGGTGGGTCTCAATTAGATTATTTCCTGTTTTCAAAAAATGAAAGGTATTGAGAGCATTGAAAGCCTAATGTGGGTCTGTGATGTTTTTGGCGCACCATGGCTTGGTCTCAGTCAACAATGTTACTGCGTTGCTTACCAGAATCTTCATTTAAACACTACTGGGGTCTCAGGGGTGCCTCTTACCTTCACACTAGACTCACCTTCAGGCGGATGACAGTTCAAATTCTTGTCCAGCCACCCAGGTTCAGGTTATCTGCGGTTTTCCTAAATCGCTTCACAGAAAATATCAGGTCGGTTCCTTTGAAAAGGGCTGATTTCCTTCCCTATCCTTTCGTAATCCAAACTTGTGCTCTGCCTCTACCCACCGAGCTGCTGATGGGACGTTACTTCTTCCCTTTTCTTTACTTCTTTATAACGAGAATGCCATGTTCACAGGGCTGCACTCATACGTTTCTGGTTGGCGGACCACTGAGGCCCCCATTCGTACCTTGAGTAGCCTGGTTAATTATCCGTAAGCCCATACAAAATATCTACGACTGTTTGGATCAGCAGGTGAAATGCAGGAATGAACGACGCTACAATTTGGTATCTGTATGGGATTTTATGCTCAACTAGTGGCTTCAGCTGGACATGGTGCACCTGTAGAAACATGAGCTCTCTCTTCCTCGCCAAAATGAGGCCAAGGCTACAGGCGTTGTTGCAAGGTAGCCCCTGGCAAGCTTATAAGGGGACGTTCAGTTTACACTGCAGCCTCGTGCCTCGGACGTGCCCATAATGGTGCATGTACGACCTATGGCTGCATCTATTGTGGACTAGGCTACGTCTGCGTGATGTATAGAACGGATGCACAATAAAACGTCAGATTCACGTGTATAAAGTGGTCGCGTCTGAGCTTTAGCACGTGAGGTTTGGTGGCTTAGCGATGTATGTTGAGATGCTACGTGCTCTTCGAAAGGGCTGTTCGAAGGGCGACAGATAAACAGAAGAGCAGCGAACGGAAAAGGTTTCCCCATTCACGTGGGTTCCTGGTTAATAAAACTGATTTCTGTGTGACAAATAGGTCTCTACATGTTCTATCGTGCACTTAACTGTCTGAACAACTTTATGTGACGTTATTACGAAATCAACAAAATTCCTGTAGAGATATGGAAAAAATAGAAGTAATATTTTATAAATACTTTCACGCATCTTCATGTAAAACTGAAGCAATGTTGTATGCCAGTTGTTTTATGAGTTATTATAACTTGTTTTGTATGATTAATCAACTATATATGCAAATTTATTACGGCGGAACTAAATCAGACGTTATATTTACCAAAAAGTATTTGGACAGCATTCGTGATGGAAGGTCAACTGAAGGAACAATATTCTGGATTATCGTATCAACCCCTGAAATAGTAATAATCACAAAGCATATCGACACATAAATAATATCACACCGCAGTACTTAGTTAACATAGCTTTTCGTTAAATTATTGATCCTTTTATTTCCATGTTCTTGTGAATATGTGTTAACCCTAATTATCCTAATTTAGTGATTATGTAGGATATGGTGCAGAATAATACTGTTTTATTAGCGCCATACCAAAAGGGCAAACTGATATGTTATACGTACTTTTAGTGTCAGTTTTGTAGAAGTTATTTCCGACTGTTCAATTTGCGCAGATTAAAAATCCAATGTCTGGCATCAGTGATGATTGTATGGGCTAGGAGAGGGGCAGTGTAAGTTGGAGGAGCAAGAGAGTTGACATATTGTGGGTTAGCATAGCGCAGGAGGAGCTGCGTTTTGAATGCGGTGGGAAGGGGAGTCTTCTTTTGGTCTCTCTGAAGAAGTACTTGCATCTTGGCAACGGTACAGTGGAGACGTGATTGGACGTACTTTTCTGGGAGACACATAGCCGCCTGTGTACTCCTTTTGGATACTTAGAAATTCTGGGGAGGATGCCGAGGTATTAATGTAGCTGCATAGCTCAAAGGCTCAGCGATGAACCTTAAATACTAGTTGTAATAGGACAGTGTTTGAGCTGTCGCTTGCTGGTTGCAACTATCAAAAGCCCAACCCAATCATTTACCTGCCATGAAATATATCTTTCAGTGTATCATTCATACTAGAATAACAACAAAATACCCAATACACAAACAGGTTTGGAACTACATTTAGTGGGTGTGAGTTCTTGCTGTGCTGGGATAGAATTTAACTTACGACCAATAAGATACAACAGCTTTATGGCCAAGTATGACACACACGGGAGTTGCGGTTTTATTCCGCTGCGCAAAGAGTTTGTCTCTATGGCCAATGGAAGCATGCTGGCTTGTCCAATAGAAGCAGCTATGAGAAGAGTGCCGACCTCCCTTTCTAAAACCCGTTTCAGACGAGTTACTTTCTGGCCGCAACTGACTGCTGGATGTAGATGCGTGTCACTTAGCTACGTGTGTGTTAGCTAGAAGCGGTCAGAGATGTCAGTGACCAATTGACAATGCCGAGTTTAGTGTTCTTAATTCATGAGTATCTGTAGACTGCTCTTGCAGAGAAATAGGGGTTGTGGCGTTCTCTGCTAATATCACCCTGTAATAACCCCTAGTAATGTAGTGCATTTCGTGCTTTGCGTCTTTTACGCGTGGTTTTCACCGACGCGATACAATACGCAATACGACACGTTGAAATACAGAACACGACATGCATTGATTATCCGTACGACACTCAAGTCCAACGGCAGTACATCAAACAACAAGACACAGCAGGTAGCAATAGCCTCGTGTGTGTGGTATGTTGTTGTCAGCAATGTCGTGGACAGCTTCCAAATATCTCAGGTACTTAATCGAGACGGGAAGGAGGTTTGGCTATCCTTCAGCGTTAAAAGCAATTCTGATATGTTAGCTACATTTTGTACACAGCACTGTATGACCTAAAGTGCACCAAACGGAAAAGACCAGAGAATACATCTTTTACTTCAAAACTTTTCAGAATATGGGCTGTGATATCACAAAACCGTGAGCAATAGATAAAAGAAAAGTAATTCATTATCAATGTGTGGTGTCTCTCTAAGTTCCAAAAAATGTTTTTTTTCCTCAAAACCAGAAGCGAAAGATTGCGTAGCGGAGAACACGCGTGAATCCCAAAACAGCGGTTTTAAATTTCTAATGTTAAAAGTAAAAGTTTGACTGAAAAATTAACTACAGTGACGGATGTAGCATTACTTTCTCTACTGAGAAACATGAGAGGATTTAAAATTTCCCTGACTGGAAATTTCGCTCCCTGTGTGTTGGACGACACAATTGCATGGAGCAACCTACACGCCATGTTGTAATAGGCGAAACGACCGAGAATTGGATTGGTGTTACATCGATGGTCTCAATGTGAACAAGTTGAGTCGCTACAGTTGTGTTCCTACACGCTCCACCAATGTGAGTAGCTTCTGAGTCGTATCCGCATCGTGCATTGTATCGCGAATCATATTGCCTCAGGGAGAACCGCACCTAAGACTTTATGTTGTTGTTTGCTTTGCTTTTTGACAGATTGAAAAGGTTACATGCGAGAATGGTATTTCCACATATTATATTTACAAGAAAAACAAAATATCTGAAAGCAAAAAGGTATTTTCGTTTTACAGTACATGGACAAAGAAAATTCCATACCAAGCTTAAACAAGAAAAAACTATTAACGATTTTAAATGAAAATTATTTTTCTCGCTAGACGGTTTGATCTTTTCGGTTTTCAATGTTCTCTTTCAGAAAACAAGACACAAAAAATAATGTAAAACGGTGCTACTTACTCCCTTCTAAATATCCTTTAATGTGTTAGTAAGTATATATTTTCTCGAGGAACTAAATGTATGTTTTTAAATGTTTGGACGACACTTTTCCTATTACCATACAGCCTTTGTGAAGAACATACATTATGAATTTTGCTTTGGTCATTATCAGTGCCTGTTCCTACATACTCTCCCTATATTTCCAATTTTTCGTAAAAAAGGTTGCTCTTTCTTAACCTCACTTTCGCCGTTCACGTGCCAAACAGTAGAGCAGACAGCTCTTACAACACACCCAATTTTGTCGCTGACATGTAAACGAAAATGGCCACACGCGACAGGCGAGACTTTGTATAGGAATAAAAGGCCGGGTTCGCAGCAGTAGATTCACCCGCTGAAAACAGTCGATTGAAGTAAGAAAATCCCTCATGTAAAACCAGCTTAAACGGCACGGGAGGCTTGGGAGATTGTCGTCATAGCAGCACAAGCCAAGTGCCGCGCTCTGAAAGAACAACACCTCTGAAGAATCCGTCCTGGTGGATGGTCGGTAATAAGCGAAAGCGATTTTATATTCAGATTTCATAGAAATGTTATCAGTGGAGAATCAGTGTTCCGTCCTCACCTGAGATCCAAAGGGCCACGGACAACGACGTCCAGCTTGATGCTGTCTTGCTTAACATCCGATAGGCGTTTATTACATTTCCTAAACTACCGATACCTCGTGATGCCATTAAATAAACTGAACATTTGCTGAAATATTTTTGATTACATGCAAAAACTTTGATAGAGGCGAGCGTAAAGCAAAAAGGAACTACAAGTTGTTTAAGAATAATGTCGATAAGATCGGCTTAGAAATTGCATAATAATAAAGAATTAGAATGAAAAGATTTTATTTGTTAATCATTGTACAAGGACAAAGAATTCACTATTAAGGTTATCATGTTTTGGAATGTCCCCAAGGTGTGCCATTGAGATAAAATATTTTACAGAAAGAGTTACCACTGTATCATTTAAGTAGGCATTCCTTCCCCATGCAGAAAGCAGTAAATTTTCTAATTTTCAATGATTATACCAGCAGAGAAAGATAGCGCAAATAAAAGACATTGTTGGCCGTCATTACTGGCCGTAACATTTCTTTCAATATTTTCACGCACAATATTAAACGCCCGAGAGTGTATCAATAATTTCCCTTTGACAGGCCCTACATGTATGCATAAGTAACTTTCAGGCATTTGTAGAATTTATCGTAATTTGTGGACTGTCAGTTCAGTGATTCAAATAGGTCTCTTCAAGGTGATCGATTACCATTTCAAAGACAATATTTTGAGGTAAATAACAATAAATAATTTACGTTTCGTTGCGAAGAGACAACAATAGTTCGCCACGCAACACCCATGAATAATAACATTTTCTTATGCTTAAGTTCATCAAAGATACCCTGAGATGTTTGGCTTTTCAACAGATCGCGCAATCATTTTACGCGTATCATTTTAAGGCGCCTCACGCAACGCGTCCGTACCAAGGCTGTGCGTCGTTATTTAAAATAAAAGTTATTTTAATTAAAGAATCGAAGCACATTTCAATATATTGTTCTCCGGCTGTAACTGGATTTCTCTTCATTTCTGTAGCACATATTTCACGACAGTACTTTTCAGCATAATTTTCCCCCTTTTGGATAGATGGCATGAAAAACAGTTCGTTTAAGGCACCAGTATACTAACCGTTCCTTAACGAATAAATTGTAACCTTAAAAGGTATCGCTCCAGCTTTACGATTTAATTCCACATCGACTGAAATTCATATTCAAACACATCGTTTTTAGCGTTATAAAGTCAATCTAAAGTTCAATCTACACCTTGAAGAAACGACAATGGAAACAAGACAAAAGCTCTGGAATGGCATTGAAATTCGGCGGAAAAAATATTTATGATAACATTCCCTATTGACTTTACTATCCTTATTGAAACCGAGAAAGAACTGAAGGATTCGTTAAATGGAATGAGAGTAGACTGGAAAAATACAGAAGTAGCGAACAATAGCAGAAACAAGGTTAGCTATAAACTTAACATCACAACTTGGGAGGAAATATTTAAGGGGGGGGGGGCATATATGACGAACGACGAACGAAGCAATGAGGACACACAAAGAGACTAGCACAGAGCCGGACGGAGTGGCCGCTACGGTCGCAGGTTCGAATCCTGCCTCGGACATGGATGTGTGGGATGTCCTTAGGTTAGTTAGGTTTAATTAGTTCTAAGATCTAGGCGACTGATGACCTCAGAAGTTAAATCACATAGTGCTCAGAGCCATTTGAGCCAACTAGCACAGACAAAAAGGGTATTCTCGCCCAAAAGAAGTCTACCAATACCAAATTTCGGCGTTAATGTGAGGGAGAAATTTATGAGATTGTACCTTTCAGAGCACAGCACTGTATGGAAGTGAATCATGGACTGTGGGCAATTCGCCGGCCGGTGTGGCCGTGCGGTTAAAGGCGCTTCAGTCTGGAACCGCGTGACCGCTACGGTCGCAGGTTCGAATCCTGCCTCGGGCATGGATGTGTGTGATGTCCTTAGGTTAGTTAGGTTTAATTAGTTCTAAGTTCTAGGCGACTGATGACCTCAGAAGTTAAGTCGCATAGTGCTCAGAGCCATTTGAACCATCTGTGGGCAATTCGGAAAACAACAGAATCAGTCCGTCTGAGATGTGGTGCTACAGAAGGATATTAAAAATCAGATGAAATGATAATAAATGAGGAAGTACTCCGCAGAATCTACGAAGAGATATGTGGAAGAAACGGGGCAATTCTAGAAGTCGGTCAAGAGGGGAGGGGGGGGGGGGGTAATGGAATATCACTTAATAAAAGAAGAGCTGGGGTCCTCCACCGACAAACTGGTAAAATTTGGTGTTGCTTAAAGTAGTTTTTGGTAACTGTTTTGGAGTTCAGGCTAAAAACGTGTCGACAGAATGTGTGTGCCCGGGAAAATAATATGATTTGACCCGGATGTCCGGCGATTTCGAAGTTTTTGTCTGGGGACAGCAATTTAAGTGTTTGTAGGGATACCCGGCATATTAAGCTTTCTTGATTATTGTAAGTGGTATTCGGACATTAATATATATCCAATGTATATTAATAAATAATAAGACGCCCATTTTAAGTTAAATGATATTTACTGGTATAGACAGTAAGCTATTTGCCGCTCTTATTCTTTTGTTAAAATGTATTTCAAGTACTTTACAACCTATATTGCTACATAATTATAAAATAATGATTGAATCTGTTGAAGTAATATATTCGTTGATTTCTGAAGTGATTTTATCCAGTGTAATATGATACTCCTTTTTGAGGGAGGGGCTGTAGCTCCCCCCCCCCCCCCCTCCCTTGCCCCCGTCCCTGATTGAGAAGAAGAAGTGACAGGATGGTAAAGCATTTGTTAAATCATCAAGTAATTTCTTCCATGGTACTTGAGGGAGCTTTAGAGGGTAAACACTTTAGGAAAAGAAAGAAACTGGAATACATCCAATAAATAATTGCGACACTGGGTGCAACTGCTATTCTGAGATGAAATTGTTGGTATAAGAGAGGAATTCGTTGCAGGCCGCATCACACCAGTCGGAAACTCGACAAAAAAAGGGGGAAAGAAAACGTTGTCAGATGTGAAAGTAACTTCAGATGTACAACAACGACGAATAACATCGGTGTTGCTGTCCGCGGTGTACACTGCCTGAGAAAGGAAGTGAAGCAATCGGAAGACATGGGCGAATGTCAATGTAAATTCGTATACGTAAGCACCATCGGCAGGTATGTAAATAATTGGAGTTGCAATTCTCTGTGAGGGGTAAAACGGCCATCATAGCGCATTAGTGTTGTTAGTGTTAAGTGTTGTTTCTAGCCCTGGTAGGGTATATAAGAGGCTTGAACAGCATCATATACTGAGTGATCTCTGTGAAGTACATGGAAATGCTGCGTACTCGCACGAAACGGCACTATCAGCAATTGACAGAGTTCGAAAGGTGCCCCACTGTTGGTCTCTATCTGGGCGGCTGCTCGAATCGAGTAATACGCAAATTTGTGAGTGCAGTGGCTCGATTAGGACTGCATGAAAACTGAGGTCAAGCATACACGTCGCCTAGGATTCTGGTCAACCATATCTCACCATTACAAGGAAAGATCACTGTATTGTGCACCAAACACACTGCGACGCTTTTACATCTGCTCCTGCCATCCGAGAACAAGCAATGGCTCCCTGCAACATTCTACGTCACAGTGCACCATTCGTTGGAGACAAGCAGCAGCCAAACTAGGGAATTAGCAAGTCTCGTAAAATAAGCCGTTAACATCTCAACAGAACTGTGGGAATCATAGACTGCTGATGAATGACACTGCACAGTGTTCAGCAGTGAATTGCTGATCTGCTCTACCTTGGATGTGCATCATCAGTGAGTATGGTGGTGACATGGGGATAGGTCCCACTCTTTCAATATCTTGCAGAGGTTTAAATGGTTCAAATGGCTCTAAGGACTATGGGACTTAACATCTGAGGTCATCAGTCCCCTAGACTTGGAACTACTTAAGCCCAACTAACCTAAGGACATCACACACATCCGTGCCCGAGGCAGGATTCGAACCTGCGACCATAGCAGCAGCGTAGTTCCGGACCGAAGCGCCTAGAACCGCTAGGTCACAGCGGCCGCTCTTGCATAGGCTCAGCGTTGTTATTCCTGAGGTCAAGGTGTGGGGAATCAGTGGGTATGACCTCAGGTCATAGATGAGAATGGTTGAGGGAATTATGATGGTACAACTGTGTGTCACAAACATCCCGAATCCTCAAGTGTCTTCTTTCGTGCAGCCATATCGTTGTGCCATTTGTCAACAGAACAATGCTCGTCCATGGATGACACATGTCTCTATAAACCCTTTGCTTGACGGTCAGCAACTACAGCTGCTTGCTAGATCGCCGCGTTCTTCTGCAGTACAACGTATGTGAGACCAACTTGGCTATCAATTCTGTCTGAGTGTTAGTATCCAGGATATTGAAAGCGATTAAAGCTATAGCAGTACTTGGAACAGAGGGCAAAGCCAGAGCAGTACTCAGACCACAGCCAGTGTCAGCTGGTGTTGGTCACTGAACTGTGGGATTAGTGGAAGCAACTGCCCTTCTGTCATCAAGTACTGTCACTGCTTCATTCTGCAGGAGGTATTACAGCCCAACCTGCTGCAGTTTATGACAGCTGGTCATTGCCTCTATTCCAAATCGTTAAGTGTGACGTACATACACAGGCACTACCAAGAAGTCAGCAGAGAGCAGCAGCATTTAAACTCAACCGAACCAGCCTGTTATTCGATCGGCTATGGAACGTAACTGTGCCCAGACTGTGTAGACCACGGCCTAAAGTCTTCACTATAGCTATGTAACCATCATCACTGCCACCAGCGATTGTGATCCACTCTCCACTGTCTGACTGCTTATGCCCTGGTTGCTAGCCATCTCTCTGCTGCCACCTCTATGAGACCATACATCATTGTCAGAGTCTACCAGTCACGCTCTGCTGCTCTCCATCCAACAGTTCTGAGATAGCCTCTGGGTAACACTGCGACATACAGCAATGCCTGTTGATGCAGCCAGCCATCATTTCGCTGAGGGCCACAAGTGGTACTTGGTTGCTGATGTGGACACAGCCCAGCATACCGAGTACACCACCCAACCTACATGTGATAACCTCTCACTACATCTACCTCGCCTGCTGCTACAGCACAAGAATATTACGAGAGAACGCCAAACCACGCCAGAGATGAGGGTGAATCTGCATGTCTGTCCAAGAATTAATGAAGAAATTGTCGTAACCTGACAGGGACCTTCTTCTGCAGCATTTTCATCCTTCTTCAGCCGAGAAAAGCCACCCACACCCAGCCCTCCTTTCATACCATTGTGATATCAAGAAAGAGTTACAACAGTTATGAGTAGTAGAACAGAGTATTTTATACACCACTCTCCACTGTTAAAATTTATTCAAGATAGCAGATCCAATATGGCGGCGATAGATATTGCAATGTCGCAATGTCATCATGGTAGGAAGCTCAAATTTTGGCGGGACGATAGGTCAATTGGGCTACCTCCGCTAACCTAACCCCCTCCCCTTCCCCAGAAAACTGCGGAAGTTCAAATTCTGTCAGGACAATGCAACACACCAGGGTTACCTACACTAACATACGAAAATGGCTGGAAAATAGGTCACTTGGGATACTGCCACTAACATAAGTCATCTGACAGCCACCTTTTCCTAGGAATTGGCTGGGAAAAGACTCAGCCTGTCCTGGGCTGCTGTATAGGATAGATGTAAGTCTTTCTTTTATGTGGGTGGAGGCGACTGGGTGCAATCGAGTACAATGCTATACTATGCCTCTCGGTCAGAAAAATAGTGAATTGCTCTAGGTGTTGGCAACTGTACTACATTTACAAGTTGTTTTAGAACACGGAAAGAGAGGTTATGTCATGATCGCATGGGTAGAAGTGACATAAAATATCGATAGAATTGCGAAAATCGACGGAAAATACGTATAAATTGAGGGAAAATACGTTGAAATGCTGGCAAATTGAGGAAGTAATTGCTTGTCTTCTGGTTGGCGCAGAACAATTCTTGTACGTAGGAAGAAGTATGCGACAAGAGGAATCCGAGAAAACATCGACATGGAAACGAGGGAACCAGGGAAACAGTTACTTTTCTTTCCGTCGAGGCAGCATTCTACTGTATGCCTATTGAGGTAACAGTGATACACGCGAGTTCGTGTTGACCACTGTATTTGATGCTTTTTAGGAAAACAGAGAACCATCTGCCTCTAAATTTATATGTATCTGTACAACCACGTGTTCTGTATTTGACTGTAGAACAGTCTACTGTAGAACAGAACTACTTTCGATCGTTAATTCCAAACCTCTCCGTCATCAAAGAACTTCCATCTCATGTGAGATAAAACGTGACCAACCTGTTCGGACACATTATTCATAACGAAAGAAAATTTATGCGATGTACTACATTCCCTTGTCGCATCTTGGATATAAAATCGAAACTTCAATTTCATAACTAAGATGATTCTAAGTTAGTGATAGGTGTTTGTGAGACTCTGAAATCCCCGTGTATACATCTGCCTGAAGGATGTCCAGTTTACATAGTTAGTGGTGGCATGATGAGTAATTTCACATGTCAGACACTGCTGCTATGCGTTTATCAGTTTCCTTGTAAGATGTATTCTCCGTTACTAACGATCATTTTATATAGGACTGATGCGAGCATACTATAATTTCCAAACCATGATCAGATGTGAACGGTGGACTCTATAATCTCTGGAAAGCTACATTGTGCACGTATCACACAGAATCGATATTTTAAGGAAGTAGTTTTTTTCATTTTGCAGTTTGTTACCACAGTTCATCGTGGAGAAACCTGCAGGAAGGATGTATGTCATACGCTGGAAATATATGTTAACTGCTGAATGCCACATGACTGATAGGTCGGAAGCTGAAGCAATCTAACATTATAGCCTGTTTTAAGTGCAGAACTGTGCATGTGCTTATGTTCCCTCTTACTAGTACCCTCACCCGGGACGCTAGAACAATCCTTAAAATTGATGGTGTAGTTGATTTACGTAAAATGCTACGAACCCCATCCGTCTGGAGCCCTATCATGCATAAAAACCACCCGTTTCTTGTTCTTCTTAACCGTCTACTAATACATCACAGCACTTTCAAATCTACTACTATACACCGATAAGGGGTGCTAACCTCCTCAACATCGGCACATCTGGAGAAATCTTGTGCACTTAGATGGGCGAAGACTAGGCAAGCTCCATTAATTCACGAGACGCGGAATGTAGTGGTCTACTTCTGGTCAGCTGCAAATTAAATGGTAATGGTGCTGCAGAGCGGGTTGGTCAAAGAGAGTGTGAGGGAATCTTTCAGTCTCTAATTTTATCCTAAGACTGCGAGAATACTCTGTGACACCCATCCGCATAGAGATAGATCGTGAATTATGCACTATGGTCAAGGTGCTATAAATATGTCTGGTATACTTTGATGATGTATATGTTCGTGAATTAAAAATGAATGAACGTACTGCACAGTCATCTCTCTACATTCGCAATGATATTCTCAAAGCAGGGAAGGGATGGTTTAGTGATTATAAGGAAATTGGGTAACATACTGTCACATCATTAGTCGGTGTTGAAATTACTGTAAAATTACTAAAATTGTCTGCACTATCAACTGTGATGCTTATTATTACGGTACATCGACGGTGTCTTTTCCATCCCATCTGTCCACTGGTGTGTTGTTGGTCAACACATAATGACTGACTGACATCGCTTGTTTGAGATGGAGAAAGAGTTTTGGTGGAGGGGTACCACCTTCTGGGGATTGCTAGCACTGAAACAGTGATCGTGTACATGATTGTAATATGAGAAAACAGTCAAAAACAGAACGCAGAGCCTTCAGCTATTCCGTCAATGTGCCAGATGAGTTTAAATGTAGAGGTCGTCAATCACCTTAGGACAGCAGTTTGCAAACGCTGCACAACGCGGCCAAACTCTTCCAGTTTCCTTAATTTGTAACTGTCTTTTATTTAAAAAACATTCAGTGTGTGGTATGTTGTGGTCGCAGCAGTAACCACATGATTTACACCGTGCAACATCTAGTTTTCTGTGAGAAGCAATGGATCAGAACGTGTTAATGTCGGTTTAGAACCTGACATGGACCTCGAAGTCGTGGCGGAAAAACAAAATGTATGGCAGTGTACAAAGTGTGTTACAGCAGAAAAAGCAACGTTTTAAACGACACAGGGTCACAGGGAGCGTCTTTTGCGACTTATTGTATAGTTTGTGGGCTACGGTCATCCTCCTATAGTACAGGCGATGCAACTTTACACTGGTCTGTGCAATGGATCAATACCTATACATTTAATAGGATCGTCATATGTGCTCAATGTTGGCATGCAGATGGTATTTGTTTTCGATATATGGGAGGAGTGAGATGCAGTAAAAATCTTGTGGAGTTCTCTATCAGATGAAGTTAGTGTAACTTTTACAGTTCGTGATTTTTCTCTGTAGGAGGGTACAGAATAACGATGATAACATGTTGGGGTGATAGACGTGAATGGGACCTGAGGGACACGGATGTGCTTCGGACTGCAGTATCTGTATGAAGTCTGGAGCCGCTCCGCTCCACAATGCAGTAGCAAAATCCGTGTCCTTCTCTCAGTTCCTATACTGTCTTCTAAGCAACCTCGTGTTGCACGAGTAGGCTTCGTTTGGCACTGTCCTTACAGATTGTACACTGTTCGTGGAGCTATGACAGCTTGTTCCCATTTCCACTGAATGGTCAAAACATGGTACTGTCGCACTAACTTTGGTCAGTCTGTTTGTACATGGGTTGCAGAAGGTGGTGGATACAGCTGTCTCCGACCTCTGCTCGCTTCCGACTTAAATTGGAACGATCACATGCACAAAGCTGCAGAAATGGCAGCAGTTGCAAGAGGCATAGTGACTATCTAAAATTTTACTGTAGCAGATAGTTTCCAAAAAGATGACTCGTTTCGAGATATGAGAGTGCCAGAAATATGATTAATTAGTGGCTGTAATCATTAAAGGAATTCTCCATTGGATACAACGCAGGTATTTGGTTGAATGGAAAGAGTTGATTCCAAATCATAGCTGCGCAGCTGGTCCCAGCGGAGGCTCGAGTCCTCCCTCGGGCATGGGTATGTGTGCTTGTCCTTAGGATAATTTAGGTTAAGTATTGTGTAAACTTAGGGACTGATGACCTTAGCAGTTAAGTCCCATAAGATTTCACACCCGTTTTTGAACACCCAAATCATAGACATCATTTCTACCGGAAGTCGTAGCACTGGAGATCTGGAAAGCTAGTGTACATTTCTTTCGACCTCAATCAGCACACCATCTATTGTTCGTGATCCTTCTCACTAAA
Source organism: Schistocerca serialis cubense (assembly GCF_023864345.2). NCBI lineage: Eukaryota > Metazoa > Arthropoda > Insecta > Orthoptera > Acrididae > Schistocerca > Schistocerca serialis. The sequence goes on from NC_064642.1 coordinate 220,280,716, forward strand.
CCATCGCCTATAACCCAGTCGATATATCACTGAACCTCTGATGTGGCATCAAGACAGAGTACGTTTACAAATACTGGACAAATATCTAGCGGCGGCGTGAGTGAGTTGTAAATACCGTTTTCATACCACATTCCTTAACCAAATCACTGTCTAAAGTGGGAAACTTTATTACGAGGTTGCACCGTCGGCGACGTGTAACCGCACTTTTGGTCTGATAATATACACTTTGACGATCACCGTCTATATTCAGTGTTGCAGTATTTGTCTGGAAAAACCACTTCATTTGGAGGTAATGCCATACCTTAATTTATAAAGCCAGTATAGCTTTTAACATGGATACTTGTATGCGCCTGTAGAACCAAGACCACATGTGACAGTAACATACAGTAGTTGTTGCGATCGTGTTTGTTAACAGATGGCGGTTTGTAAGACGTTTACATCTCTCTTTCTAAGGCACAGTGGAGCCAATCACAAGAAAAACTTATGAGACATGTCCACCCATCGCTGATTTTCGGTCAGTATTATTTCGTATCGCCAGCAATCAGTTATTGGCCAAGTATTATACTTAATAGTAGGAGATACGTGATAGGTTCACCTTGAGCATAAGGTTTATGAAGTATGTGTTCGTGCTCTGACATGTGCAAAGGAAATGACTATGTCGAGTCGTAAGGATGGTATGGATTTTACGTGGTATAGTGTGATGGCAAAGTGAATAGTATGTCAAGTCATAAGAAAGGTACAGATATTTCTATTTCCAGAGCCACAGCCGTCAGCAGGATGTATTTCAGATACTTCGCTCATTGTCGAATGTTGTTCAACTGAGACAACAATAGTAACATTTAACTGTAACTATAGCGACCAAATATATACTCGTATGTTACCGATTTCCAAGTATGATTATGTCTAGGTGTGTGTGTGGCGCGCCGGCGGTGGCTTGTGGTGCGAATAATTCATCTTTCCCTTTAATGGCAGGTGCCATCTGAATGGAAAGGCCTGTTGGGATGCAGGAATGCAGCTGACTTAACCATACCATCCTCTAGACGGCCGAATAGTGAACTAATACTTAGTATGTGTTGGACAACTTTCGTGATCGGTGGAAATTTGAGACGATTCAATATGGACATGTGTTTGCGCTGGAACATTATTTTCTCCCACGTAAACTGTCTGACTGCTTCGTCACATTTCCTGTCTTTATTTGGTTGAGAGAACATCGATTGAGGTGTGTGTTGAGTGCATCTAGCAGGTGAATGACGGGTGGAGGACACATTTGCTGGTTCTCTAGACATGAGAAACACCTTAGTTGACTTTGTAAATTATAAGGATGATTTGGAATCTGTTATATCACCGACTTCGGTATGCGCGAGTGGAAATATCAGTTTCCTCTATTTTTTTCGATGTTTCGCGTAAAGGTCTTTGCAGACGGGATACGTTTCTAGTTACTCAGTGATTTACAGCACGCTCGATCTCGCTAAAGTTTTGGGTTTCTTGAGAAATAATTTCCAGTTTATATCTTTGGTATTATACTGAGCGAGCGATATTGCTGTGTGTTTGATATCGAGAAGTATCGCAAAAATGGCATGATATTCTGGCAAACCAAGTGAAATTACACATGTCCTTGAAATCCCAGAGTCTAGAGATTGGTGTATAAAACAAGCAGCTCAGGACCAGAAACGGTGACACCTGTGTGCTGAGGGGAAACGAGCCTGTCTTTGTACAAGAGTTCAGAGAGCGACTTCAGACTGCTAATGGCACTCTAGTCACTTGTTTGGAAGCTGATAACCTGTGACCGTCAGCTGTGGGAAAATATCTAGTGCTTTTGCTGTCTGTCTTCATGGTATATGTATGAGTGTCTGCCAGTCGATCAGTCGATAGCTGCATGCATGATGCAAAAAGGGCGATTTTGTATGGCGCAGGATTCGAATTGTATGTTTACTACATCGACACAGGATCCTGTGATATATTTCCGTGTTGGAAATCGGTTTCACGCTCTAAAATTCAATCTTCTGTCCTCAGTGGCATAGCAGCGTAATTGAGCAAGAGTCATTCCATATTTGACGGTATGTAGGACACTTTTCAGGGTTTAACTGTCAGTGCAATATGGCGATCTGTACAAAATAGTTATGCTGCAGAAAGTCTCATCTGCAGAAAGAGAAAGGCAGACAGTGCTTCCACACTGGTAGCAGCAGCAGTTTGGTGGGTAAATTCAGTAAGAGCCAATGAGAATGCTGCATTCATTCACAAGACATCCTGTGTGCTGGGGCATACGCGCCTCTACATAGTGGTGAGAACATTTACCGTTTCTGAGATACTTGTGAAAGGACAAATTAACGATTTCTGGGAAGTGAAACACGTGATGGACGGGGGGTGCGACGTCAGGACCATCAAGAAGAATGCAATCGGCGTTATTCTGGGCTATTTTCGTAAACAGTTTCTGTTAGGGCAAGAATATCCATGCAGAAAAGCTGAGACATCACGAAAACACCTACGAAAGCGACTGTTAACAATTTCTGGGACACTTTACGATTTGCTTGAGGGGCTGATATGTGATGGACGGGCTCCGCTGTTAGGAGCAGCAGGAAGAATGCATTAAGTGTTATTCTAAACGATTTTTGTTAACAGTTTCTGAAAGCATTGCAGAAGATTTCTATAGCGCGTCCAGAGGGTGGCTTGGCTGTTATTTACATAGACCGTGAGACATCAGCAAACATTTAACTGCACCTGCGTAGGTGAGTAGCTATGCAGACATCTCTTGCTTGGCAATTAGGCCTGCGCTGAACCGGCAGGTACATGTGGTGGCTGGGTAAGCACGTATGCAGCTTGAAGTGTCTCGCATGTCCCATTAGGATCACTAGGAACAATGAACCTTGTGCTATTCTGGGAAGCATTGGAACAGATTTCTATAGCGGAAATGTGACATCAGTATCCATAGGTAGAGAGGTATCACGTCAGCAACGCTAAACATGTGCACGTGGCCCAGAGGCAACTCGCGTATGGGACCGGCATGCGCGCCCTGGAATTCTGTAAGGGAGCAGTTCGCTGATACATCACAGTTGATGATAGTTCGAAAGAATTTTTTATGTGCAATGAGTATTTGTGCACTGCATTATTTTCGGCTGTTTAATCGTTGTGAGCGTGTTTGCATAGTGTTACACACGCATTATCTTTGGACAATTTACGAGATGTTTTTGTGTCTGTTGCATTATTTTGTGAACAGATGTGCAGGCTGTGCTGTGCATGATTTCGACAGTTGAAGATTAGCAGTTGTGTTTCCGGAGCCTTTTACATGCATTATTTTGACAATTTACGAGTCTTTTGCATCTCTGCACATCAGTGTACTGCCTTATTTCGGTGATTTACAAGTAATTTGTAGGTCTATAGACTATTTATTGCGACCTCAAGCACGCCAGGGTGAGTGTTTTGTATCAGTGTAATAAATGAAGTAGGTGAAATCAATCCCTAAATAAATTGTTTGCATTATTTCGACAGTTTATAATTAGTGAGCGTGTTTGCACATCAGTGAAATGCACTATTTCCGTGATTTATGAGTAGTTTGCAGGTCTGTGGGCTGTGAAATGCATTATTTCAACAGTTTGCAATTAGTAAGCATGTCTGCAGAACATTATACATGCATTATTTCGGTGATCTACGAGTAGTTTGCTGCTCTGTAGGGCGTGCAGTGCATTATTTCGGTAATTTACGAGTTGTTTGCGTGTCTGTATTATTTCGGTGATTCACAAGTAGTTTGCCGCTCTGTAGAGTGTGCATTGCGACCCCAAGGACTTCAGAGCGAGTGTTTTGTATCATTTTAATAAATAAGCTGCTTGAAACCATCCCTAAATGAACTGTTGCAAAATAAATAAAGTACAATCCTTCTTGTCTCCAGCAGCCCAGTGCAGGCTGAGTTACTTTCCCGCAATTTTCCCCTCAGACCGCCATCTTGGATTACATCATGAGAGGGATGACAGCGCCCTCTGGTGGCACTACTGCATACTAGGCCAGATGGACTCCAGACCTCATAGTGAACACACTGGATGGAGCTACTGCTACAAATTGTTTAAATAAACACTGCATGTAAAATAAAGACTTATGTCCATCCTATCCAACAGCCCAGCACAGGCTGAGTCCTGTCCCAGCCAATTCCCAGGAAGAGGTCGCGCTCGGATGGCTTAGACTAATGGAGGTAGCCCAAGTGACCTAGTTTCCCAACATTTTCTTAAGTGCGTAGAGGTATTAGAGGTGTGTTGCATTGGCCTGATGGAATTTGACCTTTCCGCCATTTTCTGGGGGAGGGGAGGGGAGGGTGGAGGGGAAGGGGTAGCTTAATAGAGGTAGCCAAATTGACCTATCTTCTCACCAAAATTTGAACTTCCCACCATGACATCATTGCGATGTTGCAATATCTACCTCTGCCATCTGGGATCCACCATCTTGAATAACTTTGGCAACAATGGAGAGTGGGGTAGAACATACCCTGTTCTACTACTGTTGTGGACCAGAGGTTTTATGACAACCTCCTTAACTAGTCTGTGCTTGCATCTAGGCCAGAGGGTGTACAGCTTCATACTGACAAGTGGGATCATACTGCCAAGTTATTTCCAAAATTGACTTGATTGTATAAACACTGAAACAACATCACATACCCTTTCAGTCTGTGAATTTCATGTCGTTTCCTCCTCGCTTTTGGGAACTCCTCTTTTTTTGTCAGCCAGTGAGATAACCTTAGAATTTCCGTGAGGCTGATCGCGGTGATACTTTTATGTGTAGGAAAGTTCAGCTCTACAAAATTTTACCGAAATGCAGGAAGAGCTCCAGATGTGTTTTGTGCAGCGAATGGCAATACACTCTAAGCGTTAGTAAATGTAACACTTTGTCCACAAATTGTCAGAAGTATCCATTACGACTAGATTACACTAATGGCAATAAATCATTGGAATTAGTAATAACAGTAGAATATACGGTAGTTTTCACCTAAAGCACGTAAGTGTCTTGAGACTAGTTGTAGGAAAAACAGATTCCGGGCTGTGACTCAATGAAAGAACCGTAAGGCTGTGTGATTCCTTCACAGAAGAAGTCCTTTACAGAACATTCGTTTCACCGATTATCGATCACTGGTCGTCAGCGGGACCCTTATCAAAAAGGATCAACAGAGGTAGTAAAGAAAGTACAACGAAGGACGGCACGTTTGGGTGCGGTTTCGTGACCAAGATGATTCAGACAACATATTGCTTCATACGCCTCGCGAAATGACCACAATGAAAAAATCAGCGAAACTAGTGCTTATACAGCGGCTTGCTGGTATTCATTCTTCCCAGGTACCATTCGCAAATGCAACAGGACATCAAAAATAATAAGGATCAATATGTTAGATTTGTTTATTTCAACGCTTTACTGCAGTCCATGTAGCTGCATTAATCGTACGTATCTGCGTCAACAAAAGCAGAAGCAATACTTTGAGGCAGCGATCGCTGTAATGAACTGTGTAATTGATTTCAAATTAAGCTTATTTATTGAGATATTAAACCCGTTAAAGACATTGTTGTCCGCTATCTACAGTTGAAACGACTGGAAATGAAACAATAACCATTAACGGTATTATATTTCTATCGATTCAACTGTTGTAAGCCACCTCGCCGCGAGTCTTCTTGTTGTACGCGTATAGCAGGCACTGACCGCATAGAGCAATAACCAGAGCCTGGCAGAGATTGTACCATGGCACGACAGATAGAGTGTCTGAGCAGTGAACATCGGATATTCAGTTTTGAGCTCAATTGGTTATAATTCAAAAGCATTGTTCGATACGCCTTAGACAAGTACGTATGTACGAGGCAAGTTTTTAAGGGATGGGAAAGACCCACCATGATTTAACAACAGTGCTAGAAAGCGAAGAGAGCTTCATCAGAGATTTGAGCGTCCTCAAAGCCTAACTTAGAAACGAAGTCTCAACAAAGCGAAAATGAACATATGGAGAGCAATAGAGGAAGCGTTCACTGAATATGAAAGTAAAATTTTGGCAACCGGTCTCATTACAAACCCTAGGGAGTTTTAGTTTTGTGTAAAGTCAATAAACAGATCGAGTCTTTTATTCAGTCGCTTAATGACTATATTGGCACAGAAACGGAAGATTATTGACAAAAGGGCGAATATAACGGGCGAAGAAAAAGTTTTCGTTCAAAGGCCGTACAGCCGAGAATCGGTGTGCTAATTGTGGTGTCACCGCCAGACACCACACTTGCTAGGTGGTAGCCTTTAAATCGGCCGCGGTCCATTAGTATACGTCGGACCCGCGTGTCACCACTGTCAGTGATAGCAGACCGAGCGCCACCACACGGCAGGTCTAGAGAGACTTAAGAGGACTCGCCCCAGTTGTACAGCCGACGTTCATAGCAAAGGTTCACTGACCACTACACTCTCATTTGCCGAGACGATAGTTTAGCATAGCCTTCAGCTACGTTATTTGCTACGACCTAGCAAGGCGCCGTATTCAATTGACAATTAATATTATGAAGCATGTACCGTAACGAGAGATCTTCTGCAATTATGGATTAAAGTTAAGTATTCCAGAAGCTACGTACTTTTCTTTATAGCATTCATTACGTATCCTGTTTCAGACCTCACGCCAGCCTGCGTGAGTTTAAGCGCGTGCCTTTCGGCTTCCTCTCATCGTGTCTAGGCTGTCTTGCCTAGACACGACACTAATCATGCTAAAATCGCCGTGAGCACTGAAGGAATCAGCCCAACAACGCGCCAGGCTGAAGATACCCGCTTGGTAAAGCACTGTGTCGTGTGTGTGAAGAAGTCCGTTGCCGCCCGCTGCGCATCCCCATCCGACGGGAATCGTCGACCCTTCAAAACCCTTTTTGACGAGCTGAAGACGTGATGGAGAGAGACCAAGACCACAGAGCGGGCGCTCGAGTGTCTCCCACTTTAGTTGACGTAGCTTCTGCCTCACGACATTGCGATATGGGGACGTGCGAGTCGAATCCCGTCCTGCACGGAACTTGCAGTGCCACTCCAAAACGGTGGTTTTCGAGAGACAAGTTCTTCATTCTCCGGTGGATGTCTACCTTGTTTGTGCTTCGGCAACCAGGAAAAGAATAACAGCACGTTGGTCCTTGTGGATGCATTTGGTATTCAAGCCGCCGAAGTTCACGTTTCCGCAATTCCTGCGCGCACGCCGGAAACACCAATCCTTTGCCTACATGCCGGCGCTTATATACCCCGCACTGGAGTCGCGCTACTTTGTATGTATGCTGCACCAATGGCCTGAAACGGAAACTTCTTGATTGGCCCTTATATTAAATTTGGTCATCTAAAACTGTTTCACTACTGAAGAATAAATATGATGTTTCTCCTTTCAGTCATCACGAACAACGAAATTGAGATAAGTGATTGTGGATTAATAAAGGAGCTACAGTCACTGAAGACTGTAATAGCATGTCGACCGAAAGAAATACCTATGAGACTATAGAGAGATTATGCGAAAGAGCCGGCCGCGGTGGTCTCGCGGTTCTAGGCGCGCAGTCCGGAACCGTGCGACTGCTACGGTCGCAGGTTCGAATCCTGCCTCGGGCATGGATGTGTGTGATGTCCTTAGGTTAGTTAGGTTTAAGTAGTTCTAAGTTCTAGGGGACTAATGACCACAGCAGTTGAGTCCCATAGTGCTCAGAGCCATTTGATTTTTTTATGCGAAAGAAATTGGTCCCAGCCCCCCCTCCCCCTTTCTCCCCCCTCCTTTAGCAGTAGTTTATCAAAGTTGCCTGAGCGACGAAGTGATGGATACCTAAGTTGTTCCTGTTTTCAAGACGGGACTTAGGACACGAGCACAGATGCACACCCCTCACTTCAGGAAGGTATCTGATATCGTTCCAAACTGTCGTGGAGTGAAAAGAAATTACTAATTTCAAGAGTATCGGGTCAGATTTGTGACTGAATTGAGAACTCCTTGCAGACAGAAATCACGTCGCTCTTGACGGAACAAAAAAACTAGACATATCACAAGGAGGAGCAAAAGGACTGTTACTGTTTACAGCATATATAAATAATATAATAAATTATGTAATTGATAATTTCGGAAGCTCCATGAGGCTGTTCGTGTATGATGCGTTTGTCTATAAGAAGTTGGCAATTCTACAAACCTGTAATAAATAGCAAAGAGACACGCAGAGAATCGTTGACTGGTGTGTGGACTGACGGTTAACCCTGAACGCAATCAAATGTAATGTATTGTGCAAAACAGCCAAAGCAGTCCACTACTCTACTATTGTACTTTTGTTGGCAAATCAGTACAGTAACAGCCGTAAAATATGTGGGAGTAACCATCAACAGCGACCTGAAATGGAATGACCACTTGAAGCTAATGGTAGGGAAAGTAAATGCCAGGCTGAAATCTATTGGAAGAATCTTAATAAAATATAGTTCTTCCATCAAAGAAGTGGCTTACAAAACACCTGTTCGACCGACTCTCGAGCATTATGCATCAATTTAGAACACCCACCTCATTGGATTAATATGTAGTAGAAGTAGGGAAGATCCAACGAAGAGTGGGGTGTTTCGTCAAGGGATCGTTGAGACAGAGTGTAAGCCTTACGGATATGTTCAATAAACTCTAGCGGCGGTCGCTGTAAGGCAGGCGTCATGCATTACGGAGGGATTTATCAAAATTACGCGAGACTACGCTCTGGGAAGAACCGGCTAACATATTACCTCCCCATGCATACGTGTAGAGAAATAATCACAACGAGGAAATCCGAGAAATTAATGCTAATACGGAATCATTCTTCCCACGCGTCATTAGCGAATGAAACAGCGAAGGGTTGGGAGAAGTTCCCTCCGGCACATACCGCAAGGTACACTGTTAGGCATATCGGCATGCATGCGACAGCATGTGTGCCTAGTTTGTTCCGGAACGCCGCCCATAAAAAGAGAATTTTCCGCGCTCATACCTAGTGTTCTGTTGGTGATATGAGGTAGGGTCAACTTTTTGATAGCACTTGGGCTATAGATCATTTTTATACCCAACGAAAGTATCGCCGTAGCGTCAGTATCCTGCAGTACAGGTTCAAAGTAGAAATAGTACACATTTACCCCTGCTCAGGTAAATGGATGAGGTCGATTGGTTTCTTTTGCACTTGATAAGGTCTACGGTGGGCCTGATGAGGTTTAGGGAGGCGCCATCGGTTCCTCAGAAAACCTCTAAAAATGGTATTTTTGCTATAATTTCGCAGTCACCAGCGAACCAAAACCCAGCCGAGGATTCCAAGACGGTTCTGTAAATCATTGTAATTTTTACGAGGTATTTCTAAGATCCCTCAAATTTTTTTTCCGTATCTTTATCGGTTTCCGAAATACAGAGGTTCAAAGTTACCCTATTTGTACACATAAAATGCACATGTAAAAACCAGTTTGAGATGAAAACGTAGTTTATAAAGCGAAGTAGCAAGGAAAAATGTGCGGAATTATCTCCGTTATAACCTGATAGCCCCATGTTGTAGTACTGAAGCAGATGTAAATATTTTCTGAATACAAAATCCAGTCTGAGGTGTACAATTTGTTATGCATCATTTCAATTTCATACAAGTAAACTACCAAGATTTTACTGACCAATACTTTTTTTCATATGAGCTACATGTCCTTCCGCAACAGGAAAACGAAAGGACCCACCGGAATATGCTCCTGTAGTAGCACAAAAAATGCGGATACTTTCCTGATTATTTAAAAGACTCTGAATGATAAAGGGGGTACCAGCTGCCTTATTTTAAGTTCCTCAGCACCTTCAAAAATTTTCCAAAAAATTTTGGCATGTGAATATATTGGCGCTTTTTTATGCTGAGAGTAATAAATACTGGAAGATATTGGACAGTGGTTGTGTTATAGGAAGAGCGAAGGATCCAATGGCAGTATGAGAAAGAGAGGGACACATTGGCAGTGGAACATATCTGACAATGACAGAACAGTGCTAGGAAAAGAGTGAAACAGCAGTGCCAGTGGGAGAGAAAGAAAGAGAAGGAGATAGTGGAAGTGGGTAAGAGCCACTGATAGTAAGAGACATTCCACGACAATGAAAAGGAGGAAGAGATAGTGACAGTGGAGATGAATGAATGACATAGTAGCAGTAAGACAGAGCAAGAGGAAGACAAGACAGTAATAGGAGACAGTAGTAGTAGTAGGATAGAAAGAAGGCTGTGAGACAGAAGACAGGGTCAGAAACACACGAAGAGGTAATGACAATGAGTTGGGCTCAGTATGTGAGTGAGAAAGGGAAACTGCGAATGAGTGGATGTGAGCGATTTAAAGTGATGGACTAGTGAGAGTTATAGTTAGTGGACTTTCGAGAATTTGAAGAGAGTTGCATGTTAAAAAAAGGTGCGTATATATTCGCATGCCAAAATTTTTCGGAAAATTAGTAAACGTTCTGAGGAAAGGAGAATGAAGCCGTTGGTACTCCACTTTTCAATCTGTCATTTAATAAACGGCAACATATTCGAATTTTTTTATGCTCCGAGAGGAATATTTTTTCGCTTTTATACTATATAGATGTAGATGTAAAGGGAGTGCTGCGTAGTGGGAACAGTAAGGTAAGGCGGCTGCACTGCAAATCTGAGCAATTCCGACAGGAAACAGTGGAACAAGAGGCGGAGTGCGAGGAAGCTGAAGTTTTCAGTTGTCGAGTTGAGTAGGAGCGGAGAGGTAAATAAAAACAGCGACAACAGTGGCTGCCGAGGAAGTGGTGGCGAATGCCAAGCTCAAAGGAGAGGAGTAAGGCTGGTGGGATTCTTGTTGCGGCTAATATAAAAAGTTAGCTCGCGCTCTGCTCGGCACTTGGCAGCCAGGCAAGCGGGGACGGCGACGGGGGCGGCGCGGGCGGCACAATCTGCAGTAAATTGCGGAATCCGGCCTCCCGCCGCCTCAATTATCTCGCGCAATTACCCCACTTTGCTTGGCCAGCGAAATAAATCGCCGACAACGGGGTCTCGCAGCGCCACCATGGAGGTATGGCGTCGCATGGGGTGGCACGGTGGTCTACCGGAGCCACAGCCCGCCACCTGCGCTGCGGAGCTAGCGGTCGCCCCACAAACTGCCACCAGCCGCTATTAATGGCTGCGTGGTCTGGGTTACTGATACAAATGTCCCCTGACGACTCATCCCACCTCAGATTAAGGATAAGATATACAAATCAAAGCTGCGGCAACCTACAGTCATAAAGTTTACATTATCATATCAAAGAAACCTGTCTGCGACCATGACATTTGATGATGGGATTAGCGTTAGTCCTCCTCTACACGTTCAGCCTTTGTAGAAGTCTGTATTTCGGCTGTTCATGTAATGTGCCATCTCGAAAACAGCCTCGTCATTGTCCTAGAAATATCTGCTAATAGGGGGCTGTACGAACATCCCCGTACTAATTTGACCCATACTGGCAGGATGTGTAATGCACAAATAACCCTTAGCATACACTGATGGGGAAAAATTGCAACCTGGGAAAGGAGTTGGGTGACATAATCGCAAGTAGGCGTGTTTTTGTAACTGATAGACGATTTCTATACAAATTTCGCGCCAGTCGCATAAGAATGGCGCTAGTAGCGCCACTATGAGGATGCAAATCGGGTTTGCTTTAAACACACGCTGTAACGGTCGTGAGTGTTGGTTACCTTTCAGATTGAACGTGGTGAGATGATGTCAGTCAAGAATGCCTTTAAGCCGACAAAGATGCCATTATGAACACGCACTGCTTTTGAGCTTGATCGTTAATAGGGCAACAAGATGCCGAATGTTCCCTCTGTGATATCGCAGAAGGCAGGGATGTAGGCACTGCACACGGTTGCCGGGAGCGGTGGTCACGAGAATGTACAGTCGCAAGAAGACCAGGCTGTGGACGACCACGTGGGACAACCGAGAGGGAAGACCAACAACGTCTTCGACGTGTGGGTCTGGCGCATTGTACTGCATCTGCAGCAGCAATTTGAGCAGCAATTTCCACCATAGTGACATGACGAACTATTACAAATGGTTTACTTCAATGCTAGCCCCGAGCCAGACGCCCTGTAGAATGCATTCCACTGACTCAAACCACCGAGTTTCGCGACTTTAGTGCTGTCAAGCGAGAGCTTATTGGAATGCTGGGTGGAGAACTGGTGTGTTTTCTGATGAAATCTGGGTCAGTTTATGGGAGCCAGTCGCGACACATGCGTACATATAGATATACTGAAAAAAGAGCAAAGGCACTTCCTCTGTAGAATATACACTGCCGGCCATTAAAATTGCTATACCAAGAAGAAATGCAGATGATGAACGGGTATTCATTGGACAAATATATTAAACTAGAACTGACATTTTCACGCAGTTTGAGTGCACAGATCCCGATAAATCAGTACCCAGAACACCCACCTCTGGTCGTAATAACAGCCTTGATACGTCTGGGCATTGAGTCCAACAGAGCTTGGATGGCGTGTACAGGTACAGCTGCCCATGCAGCTTCAACACGATACCACAGTTCATCAAGAGCAGTGACTGGCATATTGTGACGAGCCAGTTGCTCGGCCACCACTGACCAGGCGTTTTCAATTTATGAGAGATCTGGAGAATGTGCTGGCCAGGCCAGTAGTCGAACATTTTCTGTATCCAGAAAGGCCCTTACAGGACCTGCAACACGCGGTCGTGCATTATCCTGCTGAAATGTAGAGTTTCGCAGGGATCGAATGAAGGGTAGAGCCACGGGACGTAACACATCTGAAATGTAACGTCCACTATTCAAAGTGCCGTCAATGCGAGCAAGAGGTGACCGAGACGTATAACCAATGGCACCCCATACCATCACGCCGGGTGATGCGCCAGTATGGCGATGGCGAATACACGCTTCCAATGTGTGTTCACCGCGATGACGCCAAACACGGATGCGACCATCATGACGCTGTAAAAGAACCTGGATTCATCCGAAAAAATGAGGTTTCGCCATTCGTGCACCCAGGTTCGTTGTTGAGTACACCATCGCAGGCGCTCCTGTCTGTGATGCAGCGTTAACCGCAGCCATGGTCTCCGAGCTGATAGTCCATGCTGCTGCAAACGTCGTCGAACTGTTCGTGCAGATGGTTGTTGTCTTGCAAACGTGCCCATCTGTTGACTCAGGGATCGAGACGTGGCTGCACGATCCCTTACAGTCATGCGGATAAGATGCCTGTCATCTCGACTGCTAGTGATACAAGGTCGTTGGGATCCAGCACGGCGTTCCGTATTACCCTCCTGAACACACCGATTCCATATTCGACTAACAGTCATTGGATCTCGACCAACGCGAGCAGCAATGTCGCGATACGATAAACCGCAATCGCGATAGGCTACAATCCGACCTTTATCAAAGTCGGAAACGTGATGGTACGCATTTCTCCTCCTTACACGAGGCATCACAACAACGTTTCACCAGGCATCGCCGGTCAACTGGTGTTTGTGTATGAGAACTCGGTTGGAAACTTTCCTCATGTCAGCACGTTGTAGGTGTCGCCACCGGCGCCAACCTTGTGTGAATGCTCTGAAAAGCTAATCATTTGCACATCACAGCATCTGCATCCTGTCGGTTAAATTTCGCGTCTGTAGAACGTCATCTTCGTGGTGTAGCAATTTTAATGGCCAGTAGTGTATGACTGTAAGAGACTCGGTGCATTCGAGTACAGTGCTGTACTGTACAGTTCGACTAATGTGCTGTTCTATCCCGTACATAATACTCAAGAAGGACTGTCTCCCTCCATCCGACCGACTTGTAGCACACAAAGTAGCAGAACTGGGACGATCATTTGCCGTCATCGTGGATCTTTCACAGTGTAAAAGGGGATGTGACAGGCGCAGCAGGATGCCTTGGGTTGTTGTTATACAATCTTGTTAGAAAATTTTGATAATATAACTTGCATCGAAGAGGTTATGCTCTTTAGCAGGGACAATTTAAATCTGCCTGCACCCCCTACAGAGCCGTTTTGCGAAGCGTATTTCGCTGTTTGCAGTACTGTAGCACTGTCAAAAATAACGTACAAGTGGGTGAAATCCAGACTTAGCGACTGGTAATATGCATGCAGAGTTTCTATGTGTATTTGTGTAGAGCTGCCAGCAGCGTACGGTTACGATTCTAACGCATAACGTGCTTACTGTTCGTCTATAAATTACACAGCTGGGGAGAAAGGTAGAAAGAAGGGAAACTCTAACTGTCCAGGATGCTTAGTGCAGTCGACACACTGTCAACTAACGAATAACTTACTACCAGGCCAAAAAAAGATTTACCTGAAATCTACAGTTTGTAGATATCCTGACAAGGTTGTGGGAACGTTTCAGAGTTGGAAGGTGTAAACAGAAGTAGCGAAGCTCATTGGTAAGCAATAAGAGCATATACTTATGGGATAAATAACCGAGCAGTAACAGAAATCAACTCTGTACACATCTCAACTCTCTGTCGCAGATCCCTACACGACAGAACGGTCCCGAGTTCGAGTCTCGGTCCGGCACACATTTTTCATCTGTCATGAAGTTTCACAACAGCGCACACTCCGCTGCAGAGTGAAAATTTCATTCTGGAAACATCCCCCAACACCGCAGTATCCTTTCTTTCAGGAGTGCAAGGTCTGCAGGAGAGCTTCTGTGAAGTCTGGAAGGTAGGAGACGAAGTACTGGCGGAATTAAAGCTGTGAGGACGGGTTGTGAGTAGTGCTTTGGTAGTTCAGATAGTACAGTACTTTCCCGCGAAAAGCAAAGGTCCCGAGTACGGGTCTCGGTCCGAGACACAGATTTAATCTGTCAGGAAGTTTCATATCAGCGTACATTCCGCTGCAGAGTGAAAATTTCATTCTGGAACATGTAGAACTGTTTCCAGACTTTGACTTTCCATCAAGTGCATCACTACATGAGTCTGCAGACAAGCCTCTGATGTGTCGTAGCAGTACACGGAATTTTTTCCAGTGTTCGAATTTCCAATGTATCCATCACTTGCACCACTGAGCCTCATCTAGGCACGAAGCGAGTGTTACTATACTTTTCGTGATCATTCTATTCAAAATGCATGCATGTAGATCTTCAGGAAGAGGGGAATTCTTAGGATTTTTTAGTAGGCTGGTGCATAACACACGCAAATATCCTCGTATAAAATCAAACAACGCATGGGTATGTCAGCAATATGACCGTAGACATAAAAAACTATCCAAAAAACATGAAAAATGACATAGAATCAGTAAAAATCGAGGAAAACAGTGTAATTACGACAAATTAATTGGACATACGTAAAATGGAGGCAAATACGATGAAATATGTAAAATCGCGAAAAGCTAGTAAAGTTACGCAAATTGATTGAGAATGCATAAAATTAGAGAAAAAATACCATTAAATGCGTGGAACTAAGGTGGGCTGGGGGTACCTGGACACTCCGACAAAAGCTTAAGAATTATGCTCTGGCTACATTCAGCTTTAACTCCGCCCCCCCTGCCCCCTTTCCACTGTAAACTACATGGGTTTTCGTCAACATACACTTCAACAAAGGCGATATAAGTAGTACACAGAAGCGCTATGTTAAAACAGGCGAAACACGTGAAGCCGGCCGCGGTGGTCTAGCGGTTCTAGGCGCGCAGTCCGGAACCGCGCGACTGCTGACTGCTACGGTCGCAGGTTCGAATCCTGCCTCGGGCATGGATGTGTGTGATGTCCTTAGGTTAGTTAGGTTTAAGTAGTTCTAAGTTCTAGGGGACTGATGACCACAGTAGTTAAGTCCCATAGCGCTCAGAGCCATTTTTGAAACACGTGTATCACAATCGATGACAGTGTTCTCACACATACAGTCGGATATAGTTGTTCAAATGTTCAAATGTGTGTGAAATCTTACGGGACTTAACTTCTAAGATCACCAGTCCCTAAGCTTACACACTACTTAACATAAATTATCCTAAGGACAAACACACACACCCATGCTCGAGGGAGGTCTCGAACCTCCGCCGGGGCCAGCTGCACAGTCCATGACTGCAGCGCCCCAGACCGCTCGGCTAATCCCGTGCGGCTCGAATATAGTTATTACCGAGTTAGGACTGGTTCTTACAAACAATGTTACACCATAAGTAATGAGGAGATAAATCAGTGTGTTTAGCAGATTTAAGCCACGCCCTAGTGTGTTCTGTAGGAGATGGAGTGATGCCACATATACCTGGCGTAATTCTGCGACGACGTGGTTTTAAGACGAAGTTGCTGTATTATCCTACATATGAGCGAAACCACGCAACATCGGACCATGACTTCTGTGTGCAAGAGGAAGGCTAGCAGGGCCATGGTGATGCTACTGCAATCAACACTAAGACTACTACATCTCCGTTGGCAACTGGTTGTGGTGTTCACTCCCCCATAAAAATCCGCTGTTTCTTCAAGTGCATTTCCATGCAGCAGGACGTGAGTGGCAACCCAACGTATCATCTAATGAAAATATTCATGTCGTTTTTCCTCGCTCTATGTCCTAGTGAGGCATGGCGGTATCTACCATAACCGCTACTACTACTAATAAGCATGACTGACATGGGAAACGTACATATGCTTACGGCTGAATAAAGATGTATAAAATCCTAACAGACGGATCACAAATCTTCCGACTTTGTTCTATTTGGTTTATATGCAGTTCGAACAGTGGATATACACCAACAATACTTTCATAGTGAGGAACAGTTCGGTCACTTCTTAGGACCCCAGAATAGTGTAGAAGGAAGCAGTTTTATCATCTTGAAGTTTGTCACAGTAGTAAGTGGGATAGAAAACTTATAGGCTGGATGTATGTCAGATGTTGGACAAATATGTCCTGCATTAGCGTGATAAGGGGGAGCTGCATTCTGCACGACTAATGCTTCAGAAACTATACGGCTTTAGCATTACAGTGTATCTAAGTGCAGAACCGTGTAGCCTTAGGAGTGCATATGTTTATGTTCTATGATTATTTCCCTCTTACCACTACCTTCTTGGTAGTGATCCCAGAAACTAGAACAATACTTTAGAATTAATAGCGGAGCTGATTTATGTAAAACCTTCAAAGTCTGTCTGTATGGAGCTGCATCGCGCGTAAATCACATGTTTCTTGTTAACCGTCTGTTATATAACCACAACACTCTCATGTCTACTATACACCAATAAGAGGTGATAACCTCCTCCTACGCATGCATGCGGAAGAGCTTGTGCACTTATGGGTGCCGTGAGTAAGACTGGTGTGGAATAGTCTTCGCTGAATAGAAATTACAGACTCATCTTGCTCTGTTCTTTCATGAGACATGGAATGTCGTGGGTATAGTACCATCCTGCTTTTGGTCAGTTGCAAATTAAATCAGCAACTGTGTTGCACGGAGGATTGGGCAAGGATAATGCGTGGAGATCTTTCAGTCTCTGACTTTACACTATGAATGCGAGAATACTGACTCCCAAAGACATAGGGAAAGATGCCCAGTCATAATCGTAAATTACGCACTATAATCGATGTGCTAGAAGTGCGTAGATAATACACTACTGGCCATTAAAATTGTTACACCACGAAGATGACGTTCTACAGACGCGAAATTTAACCGACAGGAAGAAGATGCTATGATATGCAAATGATTAGCTTTTTAGAGCATTGACACAAGGTTGGAGTCGGTGGCGACACCTACAACGTGCTGACATGAGGAAAGTTTCCAACCGATTTGTCATACACAAACAGCAGTTGACCGGCGTTGCCTGGTGAAACGTTATTGTGATGCCTTGTGTAAGGAGGAGAAATGCGTACCATCACGTTTCCGACTTTGATAAAGGTCGGATTGTAGCCTATCGTGATTGCAGTTTATCGTATCGCGACATTGCTGCTCGCGTTGGTCGAGATCCAATGACTGTTAGTCGAATATGGAATCGGTGTGTTCAGGAGGGTAATACGGAACGCCGTGCTGGATCCCAACGACCTTGTATCACTAGCAGTCGAGATGACAGGCATCTTATCCGCATGACTGTAAGGGATCGTGCAGCCACGTCTCGATCCCTGAGTCAACAGATGGGCACGTTTGCAAGACAACAACCATCTGCACGAACAGTTCGACGACGTTTGCAGCAGCATGGACTATCAGCTCGGAGACCATGGCTGCTGTTAACGCTGCATCACAGACAGGAGCGCCTGCGATGGTGTACTCAACGACGAACCTGGGTGCACGAATGGCAAAACATCATTTTTTTCGGATGAATCCATGTTTACAGCATCATGATGTCGCATCCGTGTTTGGCGACATTGCGGTGAACGCACATTGGAGGCGTGTATCCCTCATCGCCATACCGGCGTATCACCCGGCGTGATGGTATGGGGTGCCATTGATTACAGGTCTCGGTCACCTCTTGTTCGCCTTGACAGCACTTTGAACAGTTGACGTTACATTTCAGTTACGACCCGCAGCTCTACCCTTCATTTGATCCCTGCGAAACCCTACATTTCAGCAGGATAATGCACGACCGCATGTTGCAGGTCCTGTACTGGCCTTGCTGGATACAGAAAATGTTCGACTGCTGCCCTGACCAGCACATTCTCCAGATCTCTCACCAATTGAAAACGTCTGGTTAATGGTGGCCGAGCAACTGGCTTGTCACAATACGCCAGTCACTACTCTTGATGAACTGTGGTATCGTGTTGAAGCTTCATGGGCAGCTGTCATGGGCGTACCCAGTGTTGGGCAGGGGGGGGGGGGGGCAGCTGCAGTTTTTCACTAGTTTAGTGTTTTATTTAATAAGAAATTCTGCATGTTTTCTCGGATTGTTCAAGTGCATTCTTGTATTTAAAATGTTTATTAAAAGCAGTTTTTCACTGGTTTACTGTTTTATTCAATAAGAAGTGCTGTATGTTCTCTCGAGTCCTTGTTTCCTGAGATTAGTATGACCTACCCCCTCCCCCCCCCCCCCCCCCCCCTAATTCAGATCCTGGGTACGCCCTTGGCAGCTGTACCTGTACACGCCATCCAAGCTCTGTTTGACTCAAGGACTCAATGCCCAGGCGTATCAAGCGCATTTCTGCGGCCAGAGGTTGTTATTCTGGGTACTGATTTCTGAGGATCTATGCACCCAAATTGCGTGAAAATGTAATCACATGTCAGTTCTAGTATAATGTATTTGCCCAACGAATACCCGTTTATCATCTGCATTTCGTCTTGGTGTAGCAATTTTAATGGCCAGTAGTGTATAAGTGCATTGGTATAGGATGCTGTCTGGTGTACTTTGGTGTATATGACCGAATGGACGTACTGCACAGTCATCTATATACATTCCCAGTCTAGTATGTTGTACTCGCAGAGTAGTGGAGGGGTGGTTTAAGGATGATAGAGAAATTGGAAGCATTCTGCTGTGTCAATGGCTGGCGTTGAAATTAAGGAAAAACTGATCAAATCTTAAAATTGATTGCACTATCAACTTCGATGATTATTACAGTACATTGTCTCATATTGACAGTGTCTTTTCTATCCCATCTGTCCACTTGTGCACTTTGATTACCACATAATGATTGATGAACACCACTTGTTTGAGATGGAGGGAACCGTGATGGAACACTGGATATCTGCTGCTTGTCACTGTGGAACATTTGGTTAAACGTAGAGGTCATCATCTTCATACAACTGTTTGGAGACGTTCCTCAATGCTGGAGACTATGCCAATCACATTTGTTTTTTTAGCATTAAAATACAGTACCTGTTTTTATTTCTACTACTCTGTGCATCTTGTGAATGGCACCTTCTGGGGATGGTCAACATCGGAACGATGATCATGTACATCTCTAATGCGTGGAGGTAGTGCTCTTGGCCTCTTCGTGACGGAACACCCGGATTTCTACTACTTTCCGCCGTAACACAAGCATCTGGAGCAATTATGGAAGATGTCAGCATGGTGACTGAATTTGTTTTTCGATATATCTGAAGAGAGATGCGGTAAAATGTTATAGGATGACGTTAGAAGATTCTATTACAAAGAGAGGTGTGGCCTGTTAAAGTCTGGATGTGGATAGTTTCTTTTTACCTTCTTTGGATGTTACCAAATAACAAAGAGGAATGTTCTTGAATATAATAACTGACTGTATTGAGGCTGATCTGTGTCAGTATTTCTTGTCTGAACTGAATATGATGACCTCGAGCATGACACTTACTAATTTAAACATGTGGAATGCTGTCAAACTACACCGATTTTGTTCATAAAACTAATAGAAATCGTCTGTATCTATTCTCGTGAAATCATGGCTGTTTTTATTATTGTCATCAAGATTGCGTGTTAAAGAATAACTGTTACAAGTCCTGTGTTATATTTTACTTCATAACCTCTAATTAAAGTAGCCAAAACTTGATTATAGCCCATTGTCAAACCTAGAAATGAAAGTGTTTTTTCCCGACAGATGAGTAGATTGTGTGAAACAAACTAGTCCATTATGAGCAAATTGCTTACGAATCTACAAGACAGGAATCTGCTGCTATTGCGAATGATGGTCTGCTGGATCTGGCCTTCTTCGTGAAGTACAGGTGACAGAACCTTTACACACAGGTCGGTAGAGGCGAGTTATGGAGCTAACATGTCAGATGTCAGCACGCAGACGATATTTGTTTTCGATGTATCGGTGAAATTTTACAGGGTTCTCTACTAGGTGACGTTAGGAGATTCACTTACAAGGTATGCTCTCACGGTTTCTTTTTTACGTTTCGTAAACACCACCACAATATGCCATTGCATTGGTAAAACAGGACTTGTCATAGTTTGCAAAACAACATTGTCTTGAATTATCGCTTATTGTTGCAGAACGTAAAATGATTATTTTGTTTTCGACACGTGAACAGATAGCGTGAAAGGCTGTATTTTGTAATGCTATTTCGGCTGTCTGAAATGTTTGTAATACACACGTGCGTGACAGTTTATTTGCAGACCCTGATTTGAATGTCAAGGACTCTCTCAAACCATGTAATTTTGTCCATGAAACTGAAAGAAATCGGTTAAAAATGGTTCAAATGGCTCTGAGCACTATGGGAGTCAACTTCTGAGGTCATCAGTCCCCTAGAACTTAGAACTATTAAAACCTAACTAACCTAAGGACATCACACACATCCATGCTCGAGGCAGGATTCGAACCTGCGACCGTAGCGGTCGCGCGGTTCCAGACTGTAGCTCCTAAAACCGCTCGGCCACCACAGCCGGCAAAATCGGTTAACATAGATGTTTCATGTGTGCTTTCTTTTTTTTAAAGTTCTCACTTTTTCTTTGCTCGGTGAGAGTTTCGAAAGAACAAGGACATTCTGCTGTGATCCCTACCTACAGTGAGGACAGGGAGATAAGACTGCCTCTAAGCTGGTTAATCTGTGATCGTTGCTGCCACTGTCTCCTGTTGCGATCTTTTGGGATAGGTTTTTACGGTAATTTTGGTAACTGATTTTTCTCAATTCTCAGAACGTTTGATGCATTATGACTCACTATTTACGAGTGCTGCTTTTTACGCGACAGATTCAATGTGTAATTATGTATGGTTTTGAGGTCTGAACAACAACTGTGTAAGCTGCAAATATTTTTTGGTTTAATGTTGCAATATTATCAGAGATTACACGAATTTACACAGTTTGCAATGTGACAATGTTACGAGAGTTGTGAAGCAAACGCATTTCGTCCTCAGAACGTGAAATAATCATAAAGACAACAATAGTAAATTTTAACAAGAAGTTTCTTTACAAAATTATTCTTACGACATCATGATGTTGGCCAGTACTACGATAAATCACCCGATTCCGGTTGAAAGTTCGGTACTATTTAGCATGACAATCAAGTCTACAGAGGATGGTTCGTTTGTGACAAGTTGACCAAAAGATTACCCAAGATCGCTCGAGTTTTCAGTGGACGCAAGCTGGTAAACCAACAAGTTTACGCCTCTGTTCGCGGTATTTGCCTCAGGTGCGATGAGCTGTCGTCTGCATGGTTGCTCTCGTCTTCTGAAATTCCTATAAAAACTAATTAAGCATTTCCTGATTTTTCCAGCGGAAACTCTCCTTTTGTTTCTCGTTTTGCAAAAAAAAAAAAAAAAAAAAAAAAAAAAAAAAAAAAAAAAAAAAAAAAATAAAGTAAAATAAAATAAAAACACATGTAGTCATCCCTAGTCTTGGAATATGGCGATATGCACATGCATGGCTGGAGCAGCATGGAGCTTAACGACGCTTCAGCTAATATCTAGCTGAATGTCAGCTGTAGTGAACGCTGTGTTCACACAAATTTCTCCTCTGCATCGTACAGAGCATTATGCACCCCATTCTGCACTTGACGCCAGTTCAGAAAAGAGTCCCCGAAAATGTCGCTGGCGCGGCCCCTCCCGCCGGAGGTTCACGTCCTCCCTCGGGCATGGGTGTGTGTGTGTGTGTGTGTGTGTGTGTAGTTCTTGGCGTAAGTTAGTTTAAGTAGTGTGTACGTCTAGGGACCAATGACCTCAGCAGTTAGGTCCCTCAGGAATTCGCAAACATTTGAACATTTTTCTTTGAAATTCCCCTCTTGTCTTTATCGGCGCCAAACTGTCTCCCCACCTGGATTCTTTCCTTTTGCACGTCACGGCTTTTTTCGACCAACGGGAGTGTTCCTCTTATTCTGTGGAAACTGTCTCTGCCAATCGCAAGGGCTGTACCACTGAACTATGGCACTTTACTTCTTCCTAATTGGTTTCCCCCAATCGGACGTTTTGTGCCTGCTCCAGACGCCTAAAAGTTACATGCGTACATCACAGGTGTACCATTCGCTGTTGACGTGATGAACTGCATCACTGGCTTTCAAATTCAAATGTCACTGACCTCTATGGGACTTAACATCTTAGTTCATCAGTCCCCTAGAACTTAGAACTACTTAAACCTAGCTAACCTAAGGACTTCACACACATCCATGCCAGAGACAGGATTCGAACCTGCGACCGTAGCAGTAGCGCAGTTCTGGACTGAAGTGCCTAGAACCGCTCAGCCACTGCAGCCGGCTATCTGGTTTTTGTTGGTCGTTGTTGTTGTTGTTGTTGTTGCTGTTGTGGTCTTCTGTCCTGAGACTGGTTTGATGCAGCTCTCCATGCTACTCTGTCCTGTGCAAGCTTCTTCATCTCCCAGTACCCACTGCAACCTACATCCTTCTGTATCTGTTTAGTGTATTCATCTCTTGGTCTCCCTCTACGATTTTTAACCTCCACGCTGCCCTCAAATAAAAAATTGGTGATCCCTTGATGCCTCAGAACATGTCCTACCAACCGATCCCTTCTTCTAGTCAAGTTGTGCCACAAACTCCTCTTCTCCCCAATCCTATTCAGTACCTCCTCATTAGTTATATGATCTACCCATCTAATCTTCAGCATACTTCTGTAGAACAACATTTCGAAAGCTTCTATTCTCTTCTTGTCCAAAGTAGTTATCGTCCATGTTTCACTTCCATACATGGCTACACTCCATACAAATACTTTCAGAAACGACTTCCTGACAAATCTATACTCGATGTTAACAAATTTCTCTTCTTCAGAAACGCTTTCCTTCCCATTGCCAGTCTACATTTTATATGCTCCCTACTTCGACCATCATCAGTTATTTTGCTCCCCAAATAGCAAAACTCCTTTACTACTTTAAGTATCTCATTTCCTAATCTAATTCCCTCAGCATCACCTGGCTTAATTCAATTACATTCCATTATCCTCGTTTTGCTTTTGTTGATGTTCATCTTATATCCTCCTTTCAAGACGATGTCCATTCCGTTCAGCTGCTCTTCCAGGTCCTTTGCTGTCTCTGACAGAATTACAATGTCATTGGCGAACCTCAAAGTTTTTGTTTCTTCTCCATGGATTTTAATACCTACTCCGAATTTTTCTTTTGTTTCCTTCACTACTTGCTCAATATACAGATTGAATAGCATCGGGGGGAGGCTACAACCCTCTCTCACGCCCTTCCCAACCACTGATTCCCTTTCATGTCCCTCGACTCTTATAACTGCCATCTGGTTTCTGTACAAATTGTAAATAGCCTTGCGCTCCCTGTATTTTACCCCTGCACCTTTAGAATTTGAAAGAGAGTATTCCATTCAACATTGTCAAAAGCTTACTCTAAATCTACAAATGCTAGAAACGTAGGTTTGCCTTTCCTCAATCTAACTTCTAAGATAAGTCGTAGGGTCAGTAATGCCTCACGTGTTAAAATATTTCTCCGGAATCCAAACTGATCTTCCCCGACGTCGGCTTCTATCAGTCTTTCTATTCGTCTGTAAAGAATTCGCATTAATATTTTGCAGCTGTGACTTATTAAACTGATTGTTCGGTAATTTTCACATCTGTCAGCACCTGCTTTCTTTTGGATTGGAATTATTATATTCTTCTTGAAGTCTGAGGGTATTTCGCCTGTCTCATACATCTTGCTCACCAGATGGTAGAGTTTTGTCAGGACTGGCTCTCCCAAGACCGTCAGTAGTTATAATGGAATGTTGTCTACTCCTGGAGCCTTGTTTCGACTCATTCCTTTCAGTGCTCTATCAAACTCTTCACGCAGTATCGTATCTCCCATTTCATCGTCATCTACATCCTCTTCCTTTTCCATAATATTGTCCTTAAGTACACCGCCCTTGTGTAGATCCTCTATATACTCCTTCCACCTCTCTGCTTTCCCTTCTTTACTTAGAACTGGGTTTCCATCTGAGCTCTTGATATTCATAAAAGTGGTTCTCCTTTCTCCAAAGGTCTCTTTAATTTTCCTGTAGGCAGTATCTATCTTACCCCTAATGAGATAAGCCTCTACATCCTTACATTTGTCCTCTAGCCATCCCTGCTTAGCCATTTTGCACTTCCTGTCAGTCTCATTTTTGAGACGTTTGTATTCCTTTTTGCCTGCTTCATTTACAGCATTTTTATATTTTCTCCTTTCCTCAATTAAATACAGTATCTCTTCTATTACCCAAGGATTTCTACTAGCCCTCGTCTTTTTACCTACTTGATCCTCTGCTGCCTTCACTACTTCATCTCTCAAAGCTACCCACTCTTCTTCTACTGTATTTCTTTCCCCAATTCCTGTCAATTGTTCCCTTATGCTCTCCCTGAAACTCTGTACAACCTCTGGTTTAGTCAGTTTATCCAGGTTCCATCTCCTTAAATTCCCACCTTTTTGCAGTTTCTTCAGTTTAAATCTACAGTTCATAACCAATAGATTGTAGTCAGAGTCCACATCTGCCCCGGGAAATGTCTTTTAATTTAAAACCTGGTTCCTAAATCTCTGTCTTAACCATTATATAATCTATCTGAAACCTGTCAGTATCTCCAGGCTTCTTCCATGTATTTGTTTGTATCCAGTTGGAATTCCGAAACGCAGTTTTCTAAAGTTTCTTTCTGTCCTACGTCTGGTGGCCCGTCACTTGCCCTACAGAATGCGTCACCTGTCCGGTCGCTGACTCCCACTGCGGACGCCCCCTAAGTGCTTTCCATGGTGCCTCCTGTGGTGCGGCCTCTGCTTCTGCCCACACACTCCGACAAAACGTTTCCTCTCAATGCTTGTTTCACTTTCGCCGGCTGGAATGACCGAGCGGTTCTAGGCGCTACAGTCTGGAACCGCGCGACCGCTACGGTCCCAGGTTCGAATCCTACCTCGGGCATGGATGTGTGTGATGTCCTTAGGTTAGTTAGGTTTAAGTAGTTCTAAGTTCTAGGGGACTGATGTCCACAGAACTTAAGTCCCATAGTGCTCAGAACCATTTGAACCATTTCACTTTCTGCTAATTGACATGCGTTATATAGGAGCAGTGTGTTAGTACCGTCGATTGAGTGTCATCCCTTAGCATTACATACTTATAGGCAAATCTGCTCTTTATCTCCGAAGTAATTTAGCTGTCATATTCATCTTCCTTTCACGATGTATAAAACTCTTATGTAAGATGCGAAATTCATCTTCGTTTATTCTGCCACCTTACAATTAGAAAATCAGTTGTAGTGGTGTGTATTGGGTTTTCTACACATCAGTGTTGAAACTTCCTGGCAAATTAAAACTGTGTGTCAGTCTAAGACTTGAAAACGCGACCTTTGCCTTTCGCGGGAAAGTGCTCTGCCATCTGAGCTAACCAAGGACGACTCAGGAGCTGTAATCACATCTCTACTTATGCCAGTACCTCGACTCCTACTTTCCAAACTTTAACCTGCCAGGAAGTTTCATGTCAGCGCACATACCGCCACAGAGTGAAAATTTTATTTTGGAAACATGTGGAAAACCCATGTCTCCGCAATATCGTTTCTTCGAGGAGTGCTAGTTCTGCAAGTTTCACAGAAGAGTCTGTGATATTTGGAAGGTAGGAGGCAAGGTACTGGCGGAAGTAGAGCTGTGAGGAGCGGTTGTGAGTCGTGCCAGGGTAGCTGAGATGGTAAAGTACTTTTCCGCGAAATGCAAAGGTCCGGAGTTCGAGACTCGGTCCAGCACAATGTTTTAATCTGCTAGGAAGTTTCATATCCGTACATACTCCGCTGCAGAGTGAAAATTTCATTCTAGAAACATCAGTGTTGGTTTGCTGCCCTATCCCTTCTTACTATGTATCAGTGTATAAATTACTCAGCATCTGTACCAAGGTAACCTCGTGAGGGGCAGTGGAACAGGACGAAGTTGTCGATAAATATTGTGTGCACTGTTTATTTGAAATTCGACCACCTTGGCTGCAGGGTGTCTGGTGAGTAGGGCATACAGCAATGCAACAGGAGACATTTGTAGCGAGCCACAACATCAGATAGCAAAACACACATGTGGTCAGTAAAAAGATATGGTTGTGGATTTGCAAAGTCATCCGCTGCACTGTGGATTGATCGACAATTTCAGAAACACGAACAACTCCAACATAGGCAGTAGTCTCTATGAGTTGTGAAATGCATCTTCAGTCCATCCCACTGCACAACCATTATTTGCTGAAAAGTATTCTCCCAATGGGTGTCCTTTATCACCTAGTTCCATTCCCCAAATAGGAGGCTATAGACACAGTCGTCAGCTGTATGCTTACAGGTAATACACTCATTAAACTCCTCTTTGTCTAATACCAACATGTCATCAGTAGAATCATCAGTAGAACACATTTCCTGCCAAAAATAAATATAGTACCTTCCACTCCAGCCTTCTTCCTGTCAATTCACAAGTGGAGCGTATGTCTGCTACTAATTTCGAGTGGTACAGGTGAATTCTTTTTTCCGGCAGGATAACAGCAGTTATACCTCTACATCTACATAGATACTCCACAAACTACCGTACGGTGCATGGCGGAGGGTATCCTGTACCACTTCTTCTCGTCTCCCCTCCTGTTTCAGTCGCAAATAGAGTGAAGGAAAAACGACGGTACAGACTGTAAAGACGTCTCCATATGAGCCCTAATTTCTTAAGGACGTCTCCTTATGAGCCCTAATTTCTCGTTATCTTTGTGGTCGTTACACGCGATGTATATTGGCGATAGTAGAATCGTTCGGCAGTCAGCTTTAAATTCCGGTTCTCTAAATTTCTCAAGAGTGTTTCTCGAAAAAATAAAGGTGTATGACATCGTCAATTTTTGAGCTGTATTGCCATTTTAGGCACACCGTGTGTAGCGCTATGCATGTAAATGTGTAATTAAGACCGGTATTTATGATTAATTATGTAATTAGGATCGATCTTTACTTCACTTCACCAGTCAAAATAAATAAACTCACCTGACCTTTCTCTCCTGCAGCTGGACAGAGATTGACCGTTTCCCTGTGTAGGGGTGGAAGGGGGGGGGTGCACTTGACCTTTCTGCCCAGGACGAAGATTTGAGTCACGGAAAGGGCACCCGCCATTTCGAATTTCTCGCCATTTCCCAGGTGGGGAATAGGGGTAGGACATTAGCATAGTCTTGGCACAAATAAATTCCCGCCATTTTTGAAATTCCTACCATTTTATGATATTCCCACCAAAATCTGAAGTTCCTGCCCAAATGTGAAATTCCATCAATAAGGCAGTTGGGGGAGGGGGAGAGTTGGGGAGGGAGAGGAGGGCAAGATATGGCTAATTTGTATAATTAAAGTGCGATGTTGCCACATCTACCACTACAACCCTATACCAGGCTGGTGGAGGGGGAGAAACTTTGGAAACAATGCAGACTGTGCTCTTATTGGCTTTATCTTCCTACTGGCAAGAAAAAGCGATAAAACCGCTGTTCTCACGTCATCTCCCAACAAAAATGAGCAACAATAAGCGGTCAAAAGTTCCTGGGAGCTGAGGAAGCTAAAGAGGGTAGAGCAAAGATAAGGTTGCTAGCTCGAGAAGAGAAGTGAAAGTGAAAGGAAAAGGTCTTCAATCAAAGAAGAGGAACACAAAAGCAACAGAAATTGGCTGTACAGAAAAGGAAACATCCCAAGACGACGAAATGCAAAATATGCATATCGCAAGGAATTGTGTTCCACTTTATCGGGGGCTGGATTGCATGTCAGATGTGCAAGCAGTGGGCGCATAACTCGTGTGCTGGTACAGATAGTCAGGACGATGAAGCCCAGTTCATTCGTAAGATA
This sequence comes from Schistocerca serialis cubense, assembly GCF_023864345.2. Lineage (NCBI taxonomy): Eukaryota > Metazoa > Arthropoda > Insecta > Orthoptera > Acrididae > Schistocerca > Schistocerca serialis. The sequence goes on from NC_064642.1 coordinate 220,309,214, forward strand.
TGTCAATGAAGAACTTTTTAAAAAAGAAAAAAAGGAAAGAAAGCCAGTGTCCATTCTGCCCAATATATTGGGCGAAACGCACTTAAAGACACTTCTCAGATTGCTGATATGACAAATGAAATATATTATTTTACAGTATCTTAATTTTAAAACGGTAATCTCTTCATCTCTTCCGACGGTGCTGAACCCATATGATTTCCATGCTTGCTTTGTTGCTTTGTGATCTGACACAGCCGCAGCATTTGCGCCGCTGCTTCTGTACGGTCGACCTTATTAGAGGGAGTGAGCAGTCGCGAACCAAGTTCGAAATTTCGTTCGAGATTTTGAAGATTGATCGATGATGGATATTAACTTTTGCGCCATCGCCTCGACTGTGATACACTGGTCTCTGAAGACCAGCGTTTGCACTTCTCTTGAGACTCCTGGTTCTTCATCGTCATTTCATACACTGGAAACAGGCATCACCGGCATTAAATTATTGGAGGGGACGGCTTTAGTAGGTCAGAGTTACGCCTCAAGGGGGTCTAAACTGGAGATCCCCCTGAAAGAGTTGACAAAACCACTTTTTGGAACATTATGGGTGCGAATGACCATAATGAGTGACTGACAACCATAAGAGTCTAATGCACTACATGATGGGCTCCTGATATCTGTTGATCTTACGGTGAACCAATTTTGTCTATATCTGTAGATCCACACAGTACACACGGACAATCACGAAAAGCTGTCTCACCATTCCTCAGATATTCAGTTCCACATGGGCTCAAACCACAAAGAGTCATTTTGTTGCTGTGCGTTACTTAGTTGTTATCTAGGGTTGTTAATTTAGTGCCTACATCATGTACATAGTAATAACACTTGACACTTTTATCTAAACCTCAAGCCCACGGAACTGCTTAACGAATATGGTGATAACGAGGACAATGAAGAGTAGGAGTAGGTCAGCGTGTGTGGTAACTTTAGTATGTGTTCTTTATGCGGAGGTTCTAGTTTCACATTAATTACAAATTTTACAACTGTCAAAAGACGCTATTGTCACTAGCCTATATATTGAAAATTTGTGAACGGACATTAATAATAAATATAATCTTAAATATTAATTAATATTTCATAACACAAAGTGAGTACAGTATTTTTTGTAGGAAGTATAGGATGTTGATATTTAATCAATAAACAATTCAGACCTATGTGACAGGTGGTTTGTCTATAAATTTGATTTTCAAAAACATCTATTTCTCGCAGAACTTTGCTTCTGTGCTTTGGACTCTTACCATTCTCAGTGCCTCATATGTTTCAGTGGAACTTGAAACAGCTGAAGCGTGGTAATTAAAACCTAGATTAAAAAGTATTTTGCCATTACTGAGTATAAAAAGCAACGTCATATTAAAATTTAAATTTATCGATAGTGTTTATGTGATTATTGTGTATTATGTTCTTAACATCTGTGGAAACCATTTCAATCTGAATAATTTTTCAAACTATATTCTGCCTGATTTGGATTGGAAATATAAACAAATACCCTATTCTAATTACGACTTTATTTAGTTTATGTTTCAAACATTAAATAACATTTAAAATGCAATTGGAAAGCTATGAAAACTAGGAATAAAAATGTAAGTAGTTAAAAAGTCAGAAACAATAATTAAATATGGTGTCAAGAGCATAAGCGATCCAAATACGTCTATCCTGTTGTCAAAATTGGGTATAAATATTCTATCAGCATTTCTTAAGTCTATTTGATCCAGCATTAACTTGTGCTCAGTGCAAACTGCAATGTGATTGAGCTTCTGCTGCCTCATTGTTGTTCTTCAGTCTCCAATGACTAGTAAAACTACGTTCTGTTAGCAGCTTGAAGCTAGGCACAGAAGCATATTGTTACCAGTCCTTCAAGATTAGCAAATAAAATGTGTAGAACATAATGGGCTGCACGCTATATTTAGATCGGTTTAAAAACAGTAGACAAATTCCTGTAAACTATGTGTTCTACTTCATGCCTTAGTAAAACTGAGAAAACTTAAATAGATTTTGTAATAAATATTTACTCACCTTCATTTTCTTCCTTTTTATAAAAAGGCGATATTGGTGAATTGCCTTGAACTCTCTTTGTAACAATTTCTCTTCACATATGTACTGACTGTAAGTTGGCTATTATACCAACACCAGACTGTAAGTAATTGTTGCGTAGTGTTCAGTTGTTGCTGTCTGCCATCTCACCACCTCTCCTAGAAACTTGCAGCTAAACCTAGCAGATTCATGCGTATCTAGCCCGCTCCTTCATCACTCGTAGTCGTACCAACATAATTCATTAAAACTTGGAATACTGACATGTTAGTGAATAATGTAAGTGAATTTGATTTACTGGTGAATCCTGTAAACTAGTAATTCTTACTGCATAAGAACTTTTGATATGTGTAATAGCTGAGGTTGGATTATTCGTCAAATGGTGTCATTTTTTGGCAACTGTGACTTTAAAAATTGAATGTGCTTCACGAAAAATATTGAGGGGGGAGACGTTCCTCTCGCCTTCATGACCCTCGGTGGTGACGCCCATGCTCCCGCCAACTTATTTTTGTTATTATCAGATTGGCCTTAATACTGTCATGAATATCAGATCATAGTCAAAATCATCATGCAATATGAGCTCCAAATTGAGAAAACAAATAATTATTAGCAACAAAACAGAGGAAAAACATTCTGAGTAACTAGGACACTACCTCACTATCTAGTGTCTATCATTTTATTTTTTATTTTTGTATATGGAATAGAAGTGAACAAAACAAGGCTTCAGGCGACTGTGCACCAGGAACACTCGAAACATGCCAACTGCAGCCATTTATGATGGACGGTCTTCAGATATTGGTGAAGGATACGGGGATCAGGGTTATCATGGGCTGCTGAAGCGTTCTTCCCCTTCAAACGCGGAAACATCCCTAGGTCCACTGTTTCGGATGTGATAGTGAAGTGGAAACGTGAAGGGACACATACAGCACAAAAGCGTACAGGCCAGCTTCGTCTGCTGGCTGACAGAGACCGCCGACAGTTGAAGAGGGTCGTAATGTGTAATAGGCAGACATCTATCCAGACCATCAAATAAGAATTCCAAAATGCATCAGGATCCACTGCAAGTACTGTGACAGGCGGGAGGTGATAAAACTTGGATTTCATGTTCGAGCGGGTGCTCACAAGTCACACATCACGTCGGTAAATGCCAAACGACGCTTCGCTTCGTATAAGGAGCGTAAACATTGGACGATTGAACAGTGGAAAAACGTTGAGTGGAGTGACTAATCACGCTACAGAATGTGGCGATCCGATGGCAGAATGTGGGTATGGCGAATGCCTGGTAAACATAATCAGCGAGCGCGTGTAGTGCCAACAGTAAAATTTTCAAGGAGGGAGCTCGCACCCCTTTTTGTTTTGCGTGGCACTATCACAGACAGGCTTACATTAATGTATTAAGCACCTTCTTGCTTCCCACTACTCAAGAGCAATTAGGGGATAGCGATTGTATCTTTCAACACCCTCGAGCACCTGTTCATAATGCATGGCCTGGGGCGGAGTGGTTACACGACAATAACACTCCTTTAATGGACTGGCCTGCACCGAGTACTGATCTGAATCCTATAGAACACCTTTGTCATGTTTGGAACGCCGACTTCGTGCCAGGCCTTAACGACCGACAACGATACCTCCCCTCAGTGCAACAGTCCGTGAAAACGGGCTGCCATTCCGCAAGAAACCTTCCAGCACCTGATTGAACATATGCCTGCGAGAGTGGAAGTTGTCATCAAGGTTAAGGGTGGGCTAACGCCATATTCAATTGTAGCATTACCGATCGAGGCCACCACGGACTCTTAAGTCATATTCAGCCAGGTGCCGGGTACTTTTGATCACATAGTATATGTCTGTTGCACTTGGTTGGTCAGTCCAGGGTCGGGAAATGCTGTTGGTGGATGGCAATGGAGTTGTCGTCCTATGATGTTCCATATGTGCTCGATTGTGGACAGAGCTGATGATCGAGCAGGCCAGGGCAACATGTCGACATCTTGGTTTGCAACAGCGGTATGTGGCCGCGTGTTATCCTGTTGGGAAACAGCGCCTGGACTGCTGTTCATGAATGACAGCACAACAGGTCGAATCACCAGACTGACGTACAGATTTGCAGTCAGGGTGCGTGGGACAATCAAGAGCTAAATCGCGCCCCAGACCTTAATACTAGGTGTAGGTCCAGTGTGTCTAGCATGCACACAGGTTGGTTGTAGGCCCTCAATTGGCCTTCTTCTAACCATACACGGCCATTTCTGGCACCGAGACAGAACTAGCTTTCATCAAACAGCACAGCAGACCTCTGTCCTTCTTTGCAGTGAGCTCTCGCTTAACGCCATTGAAATCGTGATTGGTGCTGGTTTGGGGACAGTGGGATGTACGTTACAGGGCGTCTGGTTTGGAGCTGTCCTTAAAGTAATCGATTTGTAGCAGTTCATTGTGTCACTGTGATGCTAACTGCAGGTACAATTGCTGCTGTGGATGAAGTACAATGCGCCAGAGCCATACGCCGAACACAGTGGTCTTCCCTTTCGGTAGTGCCTTGAGAAAGACCGGAGCCCGATTTCCCTGCGACTGTACATTCTGTCAGCAGTCAGGTACAGTGGATTCATTCGTGCCAAATTTTTCTGCAGATCTCAGAAGAAACATTCAGCTTCACGTAGCCCTATTACACGACCTCGTTCAAACTCGGTGAGGTGTTGTTGAGAATGTCGTCTATGCCACCTTAAATGCATTCTTGACTAACATTAATTCACCACTTTCAACCTCAAAGGTAACAAGTTCACGACCGTCACAGCGCGTAATTAAAGCAAACTTGATATCATACAAATAGTGCCACTCTAACGCAATTGGAGCGAAAGTTGAATAGACATAATCGTTCAGATGTAGAAGCAAGCCTACCAACTTTCGTTTAGGTCGCACATCTCCTTCTTGGTGTTGCGATTTTTTCCCGTCATTTTACATATTGATTAAGTATTTTGTATACCTCATTATCACGTGCGTTACACTTTCATACAATGCTACAGGATGAACCACAGCCCTCCTGACAAAACTGAGGAATATTTTCTGTGTATTTTTGTTGAAGGGACCCGTGGTCTCTGGGTGTGTTTAAAAGGTAGTTACTTAACTTTGTTTTAATCCTTTCTTACACCAATTACTTTTGCATCTGTGGAAATGCCTGAAAAACAGTGAAAGAATGTGTACTTTGCAATCACCTTAGCATACAACGCAAAATACACAATAATGGAACGAACTCTCAGACGGAATGAGGACACTTTGATCACAGCACGTTTGGTCTGTTCCGACAGTGAATAGCACAGTACGTAGCAAACGCAGAGCTGCTCCCATACAGATGTCGCTCAAAATGTCAATGATCATGATCACGACAGATTGTACAGTGTTGCACCATAGACTATCTTACACGTTCAAGAAACCCAAGAGTTTGGCATATTAACTCGCAGCTGCAACAATCCTAAGAACCGTTTCCATGTGAAATGTGATTATCGACCTCGGTCTCGGAAAGTACGATCTTCACACGCACCCGCAAAAGAAGCCTACTGGAGTAATCTCTCGTAAACGATTGGCTGCGGAACGGACCACCACGTTCAATCTACATATGTGAAAGTAATACATCAACGTTAAATGATGGAAGAAGGATGAGGGAGTCATTCACGTGCTCACTTATTTGTAACGTAACAAAAACAAAAGACAAGAAAGGAAAGGAAAAATCTATGTAAATGATACATTTCTTTCCGGGAGTCCGGGAGGCTAGTGGCACACAAGGAACAGAGACCAGCATATAGGCAGCAATATATATATATATATATATATATATATATATATATATATATATATATATTTGATCTGAAGGAGCTCTTTCGCGAACGAGACGTCAGTAGCGGCTTTTGAAATTTGTTATTACAGTGGGTTGGACGGTTAAATCGGATAACCAATAAACGGCTACTGAATCGAGTGTGAGATAAAAGTGTGTAACAACACAATTTGACAAAAAGAAAATCTCGATTAATAGGGGACATCCTGAGACATCAAGAAATAGTTAATTTAGTAATGGAAAGAAGAATGGGGATTAAAATAGTAGTGAAAGACCATGGTTTGACTACAATAGGCTTGTTGAACTGTATATAGGCTGCAGCAGTTCTGCAGAGATATAGAAACTTGCACAGGATAGAGTTGCACGAAACCGTACTTCACACTGAAAGGCACAACAACCAAATTAAGTGAGTGAACAACTTCCACATGTTAGGAAGTTGCTATTATTCGGACCTAGCGGAAAGAAAACACTATTTAACAAAAGGTACTTACGCATGTAGCAAAAATTGTTACAGGTACAAGACAAGAACATTTCAAATGTTCTAATTCGGATGTTAACGAGAAGGCGAGACTTACAAGACAAACGATAAAACAGCTATCAAAAAATATTAGAAATGAGACAAAATTAAGCAGAATGGTTTTTGAGAGGATGTATGAAGAACCAATTCCACTCTCTGATGGTGAGCAGAAATAACACGGCTAAAGAAGATGGGTGATTGATGTCAAGATTTCGTTGACGTCTATGAAATTTCTAATGTGTAGCACCGCTACATTCTGTGAAACAATGTGACTGGAGGATCAACTGGATACGAAGATTTTCTTTGTTTTTTCAACTTTTAGATTAATGACATTACTTAATTTTATTCTTCATAAACGACGTTTTTAGAAACCCTGACTCTGCATGAATAGCATTTTAAATAACATTGTTGCTCCATTAGTTACGTTTTCCTTCGCAAAATACAAAAGCATTTCAAAAAGATTATTTTCATTTTAAGAAGCTGAGGGAGTTTATATCGCTTTTGAATACGACGTCCGTGTCTTTTTGCCAACTGTCCTCTCTTTATGCTTTCGAGGTACAATGCCTTCTGCATCGCTCTGACATTACTAAATGCACACACCACACCACACTTAGTGCCTGTTTACGTTACATGACAACACAAAATTTTTGAAATGTTTTCTGGCACGAAAATATTCCTGTGATATGTATTAGTGAGGCAATTAAGGTTTTATCCCCCTATATTAATTAATTAAGTTACAACTTTTTACTTTCATTCCAGTGCACGCACCGACGGAGCCTGATACATTCCGTCGCCAATCCGCAGCTGGTGGTCCAGTGGTTGCCGGCACGGTCGCTCAGCGTGTTCGGTCAGAGGCCTGGTTGCCCTCTGTAATAATAAACCTAAGTAGAGGAATCAGCGATCAACGTGAACGGACGTCATGTGACGTCCGCCCAGGCCAAGCGCAACGAACAGTATCGAACAGAAATGCAGAGAATAAAAAGAAAAGTGGTTAGCGTTGCTGCCTCTGGATCACGGGGTCCCGGGTTCGATTCCCGGCCGCGTTGGGGATTTTCTCTGCCTGAGTAACACAAACTGTTGTGTTACCAAACTGGTAACACAAACTGTTAACCCCATCATTTCATCATCATCAACGTGGCTAAAATTGGACTGTGCAGTTGAGCGCCCCACAAACCAAACGTCATCCAATCCGTCGTCTGCAATAACACAATCACTTTGATACGTAATGTAATCAAAATTATGGAACAAGGCCGGTGCAGCGTAGCAGATGCCATTCATAAGTGAAACGAAGCAGTCATCTACAACGCCTATTACATCACCATGAACTCAGAGTTGTTCTGTCTTCTAATCGAGATAAGTGGTGGAATTGCTAAGGCACTGGACACGTCCGTATTCAGGAGAATGACCGTTTAAATTCCTGTCCAGTCTTCCAGATATAAGGTATCTGCGGGTCTCCAAAATAGGTCAAAGTGAATGCCAGTATGGTTCACTTCATATGAAATGGACACGGCCGACTCCTTCATCCTTCATCCAGTTGGCGCTTGTCCTCCGTTTCTAATAACCTAGTCGTCGAAAGGACGTTAAACCTTAATTATCCAACCTTCTTGTCCTTTCTTTCTTCCAGCATTGCTGTTAACAGGAAAGTGTGAACTGGATGTATGAATTCGATTGTCAAGTGATACACGAGGTAAAACACTTATTAAGGCTGGTTGCAAATAAATCAGAAAACTGTGAGCAAAATTAGAGTACTATCAGATCTACAAGGAGCGGTGAATAGGTAATACAGCAAGTTTTTTCTGAAGGCAAGTTGGTTTTCTTCAGGCTTCCAATACACCATATTATTCCCCAGTCTGGCGGCGCCGGCCGATGTGACCGAGCGGTTCTTGGCGCTTCAGTCTGGAACCGCGCGACAGCTACGGTCGCAGGTTCGAATCCTGCCTCGGGCATGGATGTGTGTGATGTCCTTAGGTTAGTTAGGTTTGAGTAGTTCTAAGTTCTAGGGGACTGATGACCTCAGATGTTAAGTCTCATAGTGCTCAGAGCCATTTGAAATCTTGCGGCTAACCTCCACCGTTCATCATAATCTCCGTTCAATGCGACGGCCTTACGCCACCTTACTGGGAGGGCCTATATGCTCGCATTGCACTACAGGACTGGTCGATGTCGCAGTCAAAGACTTGCTGTACCAATAACCTCCCCATCATCCACATACTGGTTCCCGCAGAGTGCGTCCTTCATTGGGCCAAACAGATGGAAGTCGGAAGGCGCGAGATCAGGGCTTGTAGGGTGTCCTCACGGATACGGGTGGTGTGAAACCTAGAGTTGTCATGGAGAAGGAGAAGTTCGTTTGCATTTTTGTGGTGACGACTCAACATTTACTAGGAAAGTGTGAGTTTTCACTTCGGTTGTTGTCTAAATGTTTAAATCTTTGAGTGTGAGCACACGAGAATTCATGTTGCATTCCTTAGTTAACCTAATCCTCGCTGTATCGTGTTGATTAAAGTGATGGAAAACACTTTCCCCTTAAGTAAACATATCTCTTAAGGAAAGTGTAAGGATTTGATACGTATTAAATGTTGACGAATACGCTCCTTTTTGTGAATAAATGCCAATCATGTTGAGGAATACGCTTATTTATGTGAATAAATGCCAATCTGGAATCAACTTGGTTCATTAAATGTTCCGAAATTGACATACCAGCATGCTCCTCCATCTCCTGCCATCATGAACCTCATTTATTTTGTAAGAAAAAGACACTGGGAAGCATTTAGTGAAGATCATTCCCTGATCGGTCGATCTGAAGTCCGATCGTTAAATTTCGGTTGCGCGGTTTCTGTGTGATCAAACATAGGGCGAAATTCAATTAATGTTTATGTGACGGTAGAGGGCTTGGCATTCCGTGAAAATTACAGAGTAATAAGCATTGTTTTCTTTAGTAGGAAGCTCATGGCTAGGAAAAAATTCAGAAACTTCGTCCCACCGAAAGTCCGGTTACCGATATTTAAACTTTTTCAGTATTTTATGAACAGTGGGAGGCCTTTAACACTATCCTTAACGTGTCACGCTTCCTCTACGCCATGAGACGCCATTCAGTTTCGCTAAAGGCAGTTGTCATAATACTTTCGTTTATCAGTGTATTAGTCGATCACAATATTATTGCTCCTAGGAGTGAGGGCGTTTCGGTAGGCTTACCGTTTTTATTGTGATTTTCACGAGGGAACACTGAACCACTTGACACTATGCGCTTTCGTTGGTCGCCACTATACTTGTTTACTGTATACTGTGGCTCTGAGCACTATGGAACTTAACAACTAAGGTCATCATTCCCCTAGAACTTAGAACTAACTAACCTAAGGACATCACACACATCCATGCCCGAGGCAGGATTCGAACCAACGACCGTAGCAGTCGCGCGGTTCCGAAGTGAAGCGCTTAGAACCGCTCGGCCACCGCAGCCGGCTGTATACTGTGTATTGTTTCTGATAACTACCACGGGAAGCCAAGTACAATAATATCGTCGCCGACTAGTACATCATTGATTGGTTACAATGTTTGTGTTTATACTACGCAGGGTGTTACAAAAAGTTACTACCAAACTTTCCTCACACACAAATAAAGAAAAGATGTTATGTGGACATGTGTCCGGAAACGCTTAATTTCCATGTTAGAGCTCATTTTAGTTTCGTCAGTATGTACTGTACTTCCTCGATTCACCGCCAGTTGGCCCAATTGAAGGAAGGTAATGTTGACTTCGGTGCTTGTGTTGACATGCGACTCATTGCTCTACAGTACTAGCATCAAGCACATCAGTACGTAGCATCAACAGGTTAGTGTTCATCACGAACGTGGTTTTGCAGTCAGTGCAATGTTTACAAATGCGGAGTTGGCAGATGCCCATTTGATGTATGGATTAGCACGGGGCAATAGTCGTGGCGCGGTACGTTTGTATCGAGACAAATCTCCAGAACGAAGGTGTCGCGACAGGAAGACGTTCGAAGCAATTGATCGGCGTCTTAGGGAGCACGGAACATTCCAGCCTATGACTTGCGACTGGGGAAGACCTAGAACGACGAGGACACCTGCAATGGACAAGGCAATTCTTCGTGCAGTTGACGATAACCCTAATATCAGCGTCAGAGAAGTTGCTACTGTACAAGGTAACGTTGACCACGTCACTGTATGGAGAGTGCTATCGGAGAACCAGTTGTTTCCGTACCATGTACAGCGTGTGCAGGCACAATCAGCAGCTGATTGGCCTCCACGGGTACACTTCTGCGAATGGTTCATTCAACAATGTGTCAATCCGCATTTCAGTGCAAATGTTCTCTTTACGGATGAGGCTTCATTCCAACGTGATCAAATTGTAAATTTTCACAATCAACATGTGTGGGCTGATGAGATCCTGCACGCAATTGTGCAATCACATCATCAACACAGATTTTCTGTGAACGTTTGGGCAGGTATTGTTGGTGATGTCTTGATTGGGCCCCATGTTCTTCCACCTACGCTCAATGGAGCACGTTATCATGATTTCATACGGGATACTCTACCTGTGCTGCTAGAACATGTGCCTTTACAAGTACGACACAACATGTGGTTCATGCACGATGGAGCTCCTGCACATTTCAGTCGAAGTGTTCGTACGCTTCTCAACAACAGATTCGGTGACCGATGGATTGGTAGAGGAGGACCAATTTCATGGCCTCCACGCTCTCCTGACCTCAACCTTCTTGACTTTCATTTATGGGGGCATTTGAAAGCTCTTGTCTACGCAACCCCGGTACCAAATGTAGAGACTCTTCGTGTTCGTATTGTGGACGGCTGTGATACAATTCATTCTCCAGGGCTCCATCAGCGCATCTGGGATTCCATGCGACGGAGGGTGGATGCATGTATCCTCGCTAACGGAGGACATTTTGAACATTTCCTGTAACAAAGTGTTTGAAGTCACGCTGGTACTTCCTGTTGCTGTGTGTTTCCATTCCATGATTAATGTGATTGGAAGAGAAGTAATAAAATGAGCTGTAACATGGAAAGTAAGCATTTCCGGACACATGTCCACATAACATATTTTCTTTCTTTGTGTGTGAGGAATGTTTCCTGAAAGTTTGGCCGTACCTTTTTGTAACACCCTGTATATCTTCACAATACACTTTCCTTCAGATATGAGTGCATGTCTGAAAAAACAAACGCCGTCACTGACGATTACATCTGTGCTAAGCATCACGAAATACTGTAGTTCGGCGTTTGGGACCATGCACTGGCGTCGGTTGTTTGCGATTCATCAACTTCTGTACCGGAACGAGACTCGAACCCGGAAGTGGTTAGAACGACCACTCACGATAAGCGGAAAATTCAGGTTCGAGTCCCGGACTGGCACAAATGTTCGTGTGTCGAAACAGCTGATGTCAACTCATAGTAGTAGAATGTCAAACTACAGTATTTCCTAATGTTTACCACAGCTGTAGTCGTCAGTGACAACGATTGTTTTTTCAGATACGTCTGCATATCTAAAGGGCATTGCATTGTGAAGATACAGACACTGTATAAACACAGACGTTGTAACCATCAATGTATCCGAGCCTCGAAAGGCTAATTTTTTTTTCCTTTATTGAATTTCGTTTCCCGCCGAGAGATGCCGGCTGGGAGCAGCTTAGTACACTGCTCTTCAGCCTACAGAATTTTTAAAACATATGAAGATAAGGAACAATAAAACCAGGCGATAAAACGGTGGCTTAAACTGTAAAACGGCGGAAAAATGTGGAAAGTTAAAACATAAAACAGAGGTAGGGCGATGCTAATAAAAAAAACAGACAGGTAAAGTAGTAGACAGACAATTAAAAAAACACAGCGACAGTCTGGTTTCTGTTCGCAAGAGGTACAAAAATCACACCCAGCGACAGTATGATGTCCGTTCGCAACACTTCGGAAAAGACGCACAATACTTAACGATCACTGGAAAAACTGCACCAACAGTCAGCACGAAGAGGACACACCACAGCCAATGGCAGATGGGGGGGGGGGGGAGAGACCTGGACAGATGAGGGGAAAAAAGGGGGGAGGAGAGGAAAAATGAAGGGGGGGGGGGCGAAAGGCTAAAATGACGATATAATATTTGTCTCCCTGTGCGATCACGAACTGTGCGAGAATGAGGGTTGTGTGTATGGAAGACTGGATCGGTTCTACTGGTGTCCTTGACATTTGAAGTGGTTAAGGCAACCGCTCGTGAAAAGTCGGAAATCCGGGTTCGATCCCGGTCCAGCATAAACTTTCCTGTGTCGGAAACAGCTGACGTCAATACATAGTATGGTGTGCTGAGATATCACACAAGAAGAATTTGCGACAGTTAGTAACAGAAGTGCCCGTGGACGTCCATCCGCAGCAACAACATCGCTGCGTGCAAACCAATCACGCTGCACGCGAGAATCACGCCCCCTGGAGCGACAGGGCCACCAGGAAGAGAGACGCGCACGTAAGTAACCGTGCAGAGCAGAAATTGTCAGTTGCATGTCAGTCTGGAGTCTTGCTAAGGAGTTCCTGCAGAACGTTCCTCGTGTCTTCAAGTCTTAAGAATCGTCGAGTGAGGCAGAAACAGTGGCCGACAGATAGACAGTGGTTAGTCTGCAGCAGAAAAAGAACGGGGTATAGAATTATCGTTTATGGACAGAGACCGCGGCCTAGAAATTTAACTGTGTAAGTAGGATAACAGACTCCGTGCGGGCAGAGTCTGCACTGTTGCCAAATTTATCCTAGATGGTGGCTCTTCTTGGGTTGTCCCCACAACCTCCTCTCACTGGAGTGTAGACGTGGTAATATCGCAATTAATTTGATATGCAAAATAATTAAAATAATTATGCAAATTAATTAAATTAAAAATGATGGGAAATTAAAAATTGGCGGAATGTCAAAAATGGCGGGAAATTAAAAATGGCGGGAATTTGAGATTTTGGAGTCCTAATTCACAATCCCACAACAAGAGGACTCTGTGGGACTCCCCCCTCCCTCTTCCCTCCCCCACTTCATCACTTGTAAATTGGTGGGAAATAGACTGTGCTGAACTGCTGGAGAGGAAGGTTCAGTATTTATTTATTTATTTTGGCGGAAAACGTGTACTCGTTGGTGTTATCCTGCTGCTGAATTGTCCTACAGTTACCTCCACACTTCGCCGACCCCCATCCAAATTTTCCGCTACCCCCAGCCCCCAACTTTCCGCCAGACTGCCCTAGTTCACAATACAGCCACCTCCATGATTTCAAACCATTCTACAATCACCTCCACATTCCACTATCACCTCGCTCCCACTTTCTACCACCCCCACTTCCACTTTCTACCGCCCCAGCCCTCACTTTTCGCCGATCGCTTGTGTGACGCAGGCAGCAATACTGCTCGAAACTGTTCTACAAAAAAATGGTTCAAATGGCTCTGAGCACTATGGGACTTAACTTCTGAGGTCATCAGTCCCCTAGAACTTAGAACTACTTAAACCTAACCAACCTAAGGACATCAAAAACACCCATGCCCGAGGCAGGATTCGAACCTGCGACCGTATCGGTCGCGCAGTTCCAGACTGTAGCGCCTAGAACCGCTAGGCCTCCGCGACCGGCAAACTGTTCTACAGCTGCCCTGCCGAGGAAAACCGCTCAGCTGTTAGTGCAAGTATTATTACATGTCCTAATTACGCAATTACAGTGCTACAGATTGGTGGGAAACGCTCTGTGTGTACTCGCCAGAAATTCACCATCAAAATTTTCGCAGGACTGACGTGACAAAGACAGAGAGACTTGTAACGATTTCTACATCTCCATCTACATTTATACTCCGCAAGCCACCCAACGGTGTGTGGCGGAGGGCACTTTACGTGCCACTGTCTTTACCTCCCTTTCCTGTTCCAGTCGCACATCGTTCGCGGGAAGAACGACTGTCTGAAAGCCTCCGTGAGCGCTCTAATCTCTCTAATTTTACATTCGTGATCTCCTCGGGAGGTATAAGTAGGGGGAAGCAATATATTCGATACCTCATCCAGAAACGCACCCTCTCGAAACCTGGCGAGCAAGCTACACCGCGATGCAGAGCGCCTCTCTTGCAGAGTCTGCCACTTGAGTTTATTAAACATCTCCGTAACGCTATCACGGTTACCAAATAACCCTGTGACGAAACGCGCCGCTCTTCTTTGGATCCTCTCTATCTCCTCCGTCAACCCGATCTGGTACGGATCCCACACTGATGAGCAATAATCAAGTATAGGTCGAACGAGTGTTTTGTAAGCTACCTCCTTTGTTGATGGACTACATTTTCTAAGCACTCTCCCAATGAATCTCAACCTGGTACCCGCCTTACCAACAATTAATTTTATATGATCATTCCACTTCAAATCGTTCCGCACGCATACTCCCAGATATTTTACAGAAGTAACTGCTACCAGTGTTTGTTCCGCTATCACATAATCATACAATAAAGGATCCTTCTTTCTATGTATTCGCAATACATTACATTTGTCTATGTTAAGGGACAGTTGCCACTCCCTGCACCAAGTGCCTATCCGCTGCAGATCTTCCTGCATTTCGCTTCAATTTTCTAATGCTGCAACCTCTCTGTATACCACAGCATCATCCGCGAAAAGCCGCATGGAACTTCCGACACTATCTACTAGGTCATTTATATATATTGTGAAAAGCAATGGTCCCATAACACTCCCCTGTGGCACGCCAGAGGTTACTTTAACGTCTGTAGACGTCTCTCCATTGATAACAACATGCTGTGTTCTGTTTGCTAAAAACTCTTCAATCCAGCCTCACAGCTGGTCTGATATTCCGTAGGCTCTTACTTTGTTTATCAGGCGACAGTGCGGAACTGTATCGAACGCCTTCCGGAAGTCAAGAAAAATAGCATCTACCTGGGAGCCTTATCTGATATTTTCTGGGTCTCATGAACAAATAAAGCGAGTTGGGTCTCACACGATCGCTGTTTCCGGAATCCATGTTGATTCCTACATAGTAGATTCTGGGTTTCCAAAAACGACATGATACTCTAGCAAAAAACATGTTCTAAAATTCTACAACAGATCGACGTCAGAGATATAGGTCTATAGTTGTGCGCATCTCCTCGACGACCCTTATTGAAGACTGGGACTACCTGTGCTCTTTTCCAATCATTTGGAACCCTCCGTTCCTCTAGAGACTTGCGGTACACAGCTGTTAGAAGGGGGGCAAGTTCTTTCGCGTACTCTGTGTAGAATCGAATTGGTATCCCGTCAGGTCCAGTGGACTTTCCTCTGTTGAGTGATTCCAGTTGCTTTTCTATTCCTTGGACACTTATTTCGATGTCAGCGATTTTTTCGTTTGTGCGAGGATTTAGAGAAGGAACTGCAGTGCGGTCTTCCTCTGTGAAACAGCTTTGGAAAAAGGTGTTTAGTATTTCAGCTTTACGCGTGTCATCCTCTGTTTCAATGCCATCATCATCCCGGAGTGTCTGGATATGCTGTTTCGAGCCACTTACTGATTTAACGTAAGTCCAGAACTTCCTAGGATTTTCTGTCAATTCGGTACATAGAATTTTACTTTCAAATTCACTGAACGCTTCACGCATAGCCCTCCTTACGCTAACTTTGACATCGTTTAGCTTCTGTTTGTCTGAGAGGTTTTGGCTGCGTTTAAACTTGGAGTGAAGTTCTCTTTGCTTTCGCAGTAGTTTCCTAACTTTGTTGTTGTACCATGGTGGGTTTTTCCCGTCCCTCACAGTTTTACTCGGCACGTACCTGTCTAAAACGCATTTTACGATTGCCTTGAACTTTTTCCATAAACACTCAACATTGTCAGTGTCGGAACAGAAATTTTCGTTTTGATCTGTTAGGTAGTCTGAAATCTGCCTTCTATTACTCTTGCTAAACAGGTAAACCTTCGTCCCTTTTTTTATATTTCTATTTACTTCCATATTCAGGGATGCTGCAACGGCCTTATGATCACTGATTCCCTGTTCTGCACATACAGAGTCGAAAAGTTCGGGTCTGTTTGTTATCAGTAGGTCCAAGATGTTATCTCTGTTTAATTGCACGAGGTAATTTTCGGATAGTGCACTCAGTATAATGTCACTCGATGCTCTGTCCCTACCACCCGTCCTAAACATCTGAGTGTGCCAGTCTGTATCTGGTAAATTGAAATCTCCACCTAAGACTATAAAATTTATGTGAAATGTACTCCAAATTTTCTCTCAGTTGTTCTGCCACTAATGCTGCTGAGTCGGGAGGTCGGTAAAAGGAGCCAAATATTAACCTAGCTCGGTTGTTGAGTGTAACCTCCACCCATAATAATTCTCAGGAACTATCACTTCTACTTCACTACAGGATAAACTACTACTAACAGCGACGAACACTCCACCACCGGTTGCATGCAATCTATCCTTTCTAAACACCGTCTGTACCTTTGTAAAAATTTCGGCAGAGTTTATCTCTGGCTTCAGCCAGCTTTCTGTACCTATAACGATTTCAGCTTCGGTGCTTTCTATCAGCGCTTGAAGTTCCGGTACTTTACCAACGCAGCTTCGACAGTTGACAATTACAATACTGATTGCTGCTTGGTCCCCGCATGTCCTGACTTTGCCCCGCAGCTGTTGAGGCAACAGCCCTTTCTGTACTTGCCCAAGGCCATCTAACCTAAAAAACCGCCCAGCCCACGCCACACAACCCCTGCTACCCGTGTAGCCGCTTGTTGCGTGTAATGGACTCCTGACCTATCCAGCGGAACCCGAAACCCCACCACCCTATGGCGCAAGTCGAGGAATCTGCAGCCCACACGGTCGCAGAACCGTCTCAGCCTCTGATTCAGACCCTCCACTCGGCTCTGTACCAAAGGTCCGCAGTCAGTCCTGTCGACGATGCTGCAGATGGTGAGCTCTGCTTTCATCCCGCTAGCGAGACTGGCAGTCTTCACCAAATCAGATAGCCACCGGAAGCCAGAGAGGATTTCCTCCGATCCATAGCGACACACATCATTGGTGCCGACATGAGCGACCACCTGCAGATGGGTGCACCCTGTACCCTTCATGGCATCCGGAAGGACCCTTTCCACATCTGGAATGACTCCCCCCGGTATGCACACGGAGTGCACATTGGTTTTCTTCCCCTCTCTTGCTGCCATTTCCCTAAGGGGCCCCATTACGCGCCTGACGGTGGAGCTCCCAACTACCAGTAAGCCCACCCTCTGCGACCGCCCGGATCTTGCAGACTGAGGGGCAACCTCTGGAACAGGACAAGCAGCCATATCAGGTGGAATATCAGTATCAGCCTGAGACAGAGCCTGAAACCGGTTTGTCAGACAAACTGGAGAGGCCTTCCGTTCAGCCCTCCGGAATGTCTTTCGCCCCCTGCCACACCTTGAGACGACCTCCCACTCTACCACAGGCGAGGGATCAGCCTCAATGCGGGCAGTATCCCGGGCAACCACAGTCGTAGTCCGAACGGGGGATGTGTGGGACGAACTGGCCGTCCCCGACAAACCCCCATCCGAACCCCCACAGTGATGCCCATTGGCAACAGCCTCAAGCTGTGTGACCGAAGCCAACACTGCCTGAAGCTGGGAGCGAAGGGATGCCAACTCAGCCTGCATCCGAACACAGCAGTTGCAGTCCCTATCCATGCTAAAAACTGTTGTGCAAAGAACGTCTGAACTAATCTACAGAGAGCGCAAACAAATCGACAAAATTTAAACGGTTACTAAAATACAAGATTGCCTAGTAAATGCAGTAATGCTGCTACTTGCGCACTGCTGACACACTGCTCGGCGGCGGAAGGAGACTACGCAATTTTACACTATTCAGGTACTAAAACGCGTTGCTACAACTCTCAAATACTATAATACGCCCGAAATTTATGAATTAAACAATGCAAGTACCAAAAACACGCAAAGAAATTAAGAATTAAACTATGTAACAAATGAGTGAGCTAGGAGTATACGACTTGCTGCTGCAGCTGCTTATCCAACGGCGGCAGGGAGCACACTGGCTGTGACCAACCGACACTGGTCGTTCAAAACAAAAACAGAAGACAAACGACTACGCGAATTTACACTATTCAGGTACTAAAACGCGATGCTACAACTCTCAAATACTATAATACGCCCGAAATTTATGAATTAAACAATGCAAGTACCAAAAACACGCAAAGAAATTAAGAATTAAACTATGTAACAAATGAGTGAGCTAGGAGTATACGACTTGCTGCTGCAGCTGCTTATCCAACGGCGGCAGGGTACGAAACTAGGTGGCTGAAAGCAAGGGAACCCTCGTTCTGTACCTATACGACATTCAACGACGAGCGAAGTATCTGAAATACCTCTTCACGACGACTGTGACTCTGGAAGTATCAATATCCTACGTAAATATGTATCCTCCTTATGGCTCGACATAATTTTCCAAGTAAAATCTTTCGTACCTGGCTGGACATGCGTTGAAATCGCATTTTTAAACATAAAAATCGGGGAATCTATACCTCCTTTCCTGCTCACTTCTCACCCACATCACTTTCCTCCCACATGTCGGAACGACCACACTCGAACACAAATGCATTCCTGGGAAGTAGTCTGATTACCATTATGTCCACATTCACACCAACAGGGTGTCATTTCGTACGGTCTGCCGTAGCTTTCCAGTAGCAAAACCCTCCCACCAAATCGTCGTTATCACATATTTGTCGAGGGATAAAGGGCATAATTGCAATTAAACAGTGAAAGGTGGCTACACTGAGCCACTGCGCCAGAGATTGCGCCAAAGAGTATTATTAAGCCGCCTCCAGAGTGCTTGTCGAGAGCTCATATAAGTGCTTGAAGAGAGCTCGTAGTAGTCAGTGCCTGTTAAGAACTCGTAGTAGTCAGTGCTTGTCGAGAGCTCGTAGTAGTCAGTGCCTGTCGAGGACTAGGGGTAGTTTGTGCTGAGATGTTGTAGCAGAGAGTGTTTGTTGAGATGTGCTATTAGGCAGTGCTTGCTGAGATGTGATATTGGAGAGTTCTGGTTGAAATGTGATAGTAGAGAGTCGGTGTGAGATATAATGTAAGGATTAGAGTGATTTTCATCAATATAAATCAGGTAATAAACTCCGTTTCTTTTTATTTCAGTATCCTAAATAATGCGTCATTACAGGTTCAGTCAACAAAGCAACTGGCGTGTGTTCTTGTATTAGAGTTTAATTCTGCTTTCCTTACGCAGTTGTAGTATTTGTAATTTTCTTTTATCACGTCAGTAAAATTGGTATTTAAAAATTCTTGTCTTGTTGAAGAAGAACCGTGCCAGATGTGCGTTGAGTCATACTTCCACATACAGAACAGTTATACTTGTGCTTTGGTTTAGTAGGTTTTATAGTTGCTGGGGACTTAATTAATTAACTGTATTTACGAAAAATTTCATTTCATTCTTTGTTGTTGTTCTTTGCAGTCAGATAGCGTAATAATACTAGTCAGGGCCAACCGATTACGAGACACAGTGTAATCGGCCATACAGCTACTAAAAACTAAAAAGTATTTTCAATCATATTTAATTAAGCCCCCATGCAACAGCTCTCGCGTCTTTTATTTATGTTACGTAGGTTCTTGCACGATATTCGGCATATGCCAGAGCAGGAAGAACCGACACACTTAATGCAGAATGAAAGAGTCCAGCTAGCTTCCACGAATACATTACCTTAGCCCACCTGACGTCTCATCCCCTCGAGATGTCTTGATCCCGCCATTTGCTCGAAATTTTTTAACATATAGGTTTTCTAGCCAATCGGAATCTAGAACTGACTGCAGTATACTGCTCTTGGGATGTCGTAAAAAGTTGACCATTCTCCATGTTTCACGATGAGTGCTGCGTCATCATACGTTGATGTGATAGTTAGTGGCTATCGTTATTCCCGTACATTCTGTCCTTGCGAAATCGCTGGAATGATCGGCGGGAGATGCAAATGCTGGAGTCCAGTACCGACTTGCACCATGGTGTTTCAAACCCTAGGTGCACTTCCGTTACTCAGAGTCACAGCAACAGAGAGAGGAATGGAGTGGAATGATTTTCATATACCCAAACGAACATGTAATTACTCTCCTTCATCCATATTTGTAGCATATTTTTCTCAATTTTAAATATTTTGTATCAATTGTCGCCATTTCTCCGTATTTGCATTAATTTTATGTATTTTCCATTTCTCTGTTTTACCAGGTTTTTCCGTAATTTCAACGCATTTTATCCAATTACTCGAGTGCAAAACCACTGCTCTCTACGACTTCTCACATCCACAAAACGTTTCATCGCTTCGATCTCATATTCGTCTCTTCTCATACCTAATTAATACGCACTGCATAAAAAGATGAAGAGACGCGGCTACGCTGGCTGGGTGCGTGGCGCCTCTCTGGTGTTGTCCGATCAGGCATACCGCCCCCCTCCTCCCCCCACCATCCCATCCAACACGGACATCGGTGGGCGGTAACCCACGCCGGGCTGCTGCGACCGATACCGGTGTCACATGAGGAGCGTGTGGAAAGATCTTAATCACCTGTGCATGGCACCAAACTTTTAACATTATTGGAAGTTAGCTACCAAGTGTCTTGAGAGATGCTTCCTCAATCCTTACATTCCTCCAAGAGTCCAGATATAAACATCGGTATTTAATGCAAATATCAACACTTGGTGAAAAGACGGTCTTTTCCAACCATTATGACACATCCCTCCATCGCTCATAACAGTGCACTATAGTAAACGAAAATGTGGTTGGAAAAAGTTTTATTTCGTGAAATCCAGTTGGGTAAAAAGTTAGGAATGCAGACAAAACTGACATTCGCGATGGCAACGGGTATTCAGTTAGCAAGTCTCGTCAGATGCCATTTTATCATGTACACGGAATATATGTTGGTATTTAGAGTAAATACAGGCACACGCGCGCGCGCGCACACACACACACACACACACACACACACCCACACACACACACAAATGATAAAAATACGGTATTTCCTGGGCATTACAGCGCGCAAGAGGGCGCGTTATAGCAAACGAAATTGTGCGTCTGGTGACACTGCCCTACTCTGTTTTCTTTCATAACATCCGGCTGTGTGAAAGCCCGGAATGCCGACAAACTTTGTGCTCCGAAACTGGTGCGTTTACTAACTGTCCTAAAGTCCCCCTTTTGCATTGTAAGCTTCTGGTTTGAATACATCATTAAAATAAGTTGAGGAAAAGTACCGCACAGTGTGAGACGAAGCGCTTCAGACTGCTGTAAACTAATCAATTATCCGCATTTTTTTCTGATTAGCTAACATCGTCTTAGTATAGGAACAAGGGGGATTCTAGTGCACTATGCATTGTTGCCAGATGTAACCAAGATGGCGGTGATGACGTCATCCAAGATGTCAGAGTGTAGACTTGGCAACAGTGCATGACGTCATCCAAGATGGCGGCCATGACGTCATTCAAGATGGCGGCTTTTGGCGGGAAGGTTTAATTTTGGTGGGAAAGTGCCATGCGCCTCTCCACCAGAAAAATGGCAGGAAGTTCAAATTCCAACAGTATAATGCACCACACTACGGTTATCTCTACTAACCTAAGAAAATCGCGGGAAGATAGGCCACTTGGGCTAACCTAAGTCACCCAACCATCACTTCTTCCTATGAACTAGCGGCAAGTTTGAATTTTGGCGGTAAAACAAAGGTCAATTTGCATATCTCTACTAAGCTAAGAAAATAGAGCGAAAGAAAGGACTCTTGTACTAACCTCAGTCACCTCCTCCTCCTAAGGATTTGTGGGAAAAGGACTTGGACATAAGTCTTTATTCAGACAGTTTCAAGCAGTACGATAATCCAATGTGTTCACTACAAGATCCGGACTCCAACTGACTTAGTACACATCGCCACCACCAGATGGCGCTCTCATCTGTGGCGTAATCCAAGATGGCGGCAAACATTGCATTCACCACGAGGTCTGGACCTAGTACACAGTATTGGCACCAGAGGACCCTATTGTGACATCAGGTGATGACGCAAGTACTGTTATCCAAGATGGCGGAATACAATGTATTCACCAACAGCTCCAGACTCCAACAGACTTACTACACAGTACTGGCACCAGAGGGCCCTGTCGTCTGTGATGTCATCTGATGATGCGACTACGTTATTGAAGATGGCGGCACACATTATGCTCACCACGAGGCCTAGTACATATTGACACCCTCAGAGCGTGCTACCATGTACTTGGCATGAATTTTCTTAAATGCCATGCCCACCTGGACTTGGAAGGAAATAGTTAAAGTCTCCACCACGATCCTCAACCGACTGCCACGTCCCCTTACCGACCCATGTTGTTGGGCTTAAGCACACTAACATGTACTAACGTGTACTAAAGTGTACTAACATGCACTAAAGTTTACTAATGGGCACTAACATGTACTGACATGCACAGTGCATGACATCATCCAAGATGGTGGGGGGGAAAACGACTCTGTCTGTGATGGACATAAGTTTTTATTTTGCAAGCAATGACTCCACCATGAGATCTAGAATCCAAATGACCTAGTACACATTACTGCCACCACAGAGTACTGTCATCCCTCCTGTGACCTAATCCCAGATGGTGGTCTATAGAGGGAAAATGGCGAGAAAACCACTCAGGCTGCACTGGGATGCTGGGGAGAATAAGGAAGGCGTGCACTCTGTTTATTTTGAAACATTTTATTTAGGGATGGAGTATATTTATCACACTGTGAAACGTCCCCTTTGAAAATTAAGAATGACTGTGCTGGTAAACTACGACGTTAGTTGATTTTCAAACAGCTGAGCAAAACTGAACGTACTCAGACATTTCTCTCTTTAGTTATTCCGATCATCAGTAAACTGACACACAATATATCTGGCGCAACGCAATCGGACTTTCAATGATCCCTACAAAATAATGGCCCTAACATCTCTGTCGTGCCACAGGGGAGTGTTAAGGGACCATTGCTTTTCACAATATATATATATATAAATGACTTAGTAGGTAGTGTCGGAAGTTCCATGCGGCTTTTCGTGGATGATGCTGTAGTATACAGAGAAGTTGCAGCATTAGAAAATTGCAGTCAAATGCAGGAAGATATGCAGCGGGTAGGCACTTGGTGCAGGGAGTGGCAACTGACCCTTAACATAGACGAATGTAATGTATTGCGAATACATAGAAAGAAGGATCCTTTATTGTATGATTATATGACAGCAGAACAAACACTGGTAGCAGTTACTTCTGTAAAATATCTGGGAGTAGGTGTGTGGAACGATTTGAAGTGGAATGATCATATAAAATTAATTTTTGGTAAGGCGGATGCCAGGATGAGGTTCATCAGGAGAGTCCTTAGGAAATGTAGTCCATCAACAAAGGAGGTGGCTTACAAAACACTGGTTCGACCTATACTTGAGTATTTCTCATCAGTGTGGGATCCATACCAGGTCAGGTTGACAGAGGAAGTAGAGAAGATCCAAAGAAGAGCGGCGCATTTCGTCACAGGGTTATTTGGTAAGTGTGATAGCATTACGGAGATGTTTAGAAACTCAAGTGGCAGACTCTGCAAGAGAGGCACTCTGCATCGCGGTGAAGCTTGCTGTCCAGGTTTCGAGAGGGTGAGTTCCTGGATGAGGTATCGAATATATTGCTTCCCCCTACATATACCTCCCGAGGAGATCACGAATGTAAAATTAGAGAGATTCGAGCGCGCACGGAGGCTTTCAGGCAGGCGTTCTTCCCGCGAAACATACGCGACTGGAACAGGGAAGGGAGGTAATGACTGTGGCACGTAAAGTGCCCTCCGCCACACACCATTGGGTGGCTTGCGGAGTATAAATGTAGATGTAGATGTAGAACCTATACCTTTCATGAAATACTTACCTCACAAAAATCTTGGTTACTCGAACTACTGCAATACAGAAAGCGCCCGAAGGCACTAACTACTGATAGGCATAGTTAGCAAATAAAAAATTTTGATAGAGAAGAAACACTGTATTTACCTTAATAATGTTCAAAAGTCATCATATATTTATCAATTCATGACATCCATCTTTACAAATTTCCTTTTTCTGCTGAACACACGTCCAGATCGTCCGTTTCAAACTCTAAAAAGTCTGGCATCTCTCTCTCCACATCCACCACTGCCGGCGGCTCACATCCAACTGCCCAAAGCTATGCGCTGTTCACGTCCAACTGCCCAACACTATGCACTGTTCTCAAAACCTAAACAGCCTACTTACAACTATCACAAAACGCTCGCCCTAATGTGCTTGAGGTCACAATACACAGTCTACAGACACGCAAGGAACTCCTAATGTACCGAAATAATTTCAGTACAGACATGCAGAATCCTCCTAAATAATGCAGCACAGTGATGTGTAGACATGCTCAGTACTCGTAAACTGTCCAAATAACACATAACACAGCCTACAGACCCACTCGCAAAATAATGCAATCAACTTGCACAAGCATCGTCCTCCACACCCTGTCCACTAGAGCGCACAGGAGGTCAGCGGCAACCCCTGCAAAGTGACACAGCTGTCAGCTGTCAAACCACACACAGACGCCCGTTAAGGTCCCGCATACATGAGGCGGTGGTGCCCCTTTCCCACTTGACACCAGAGAAATTCCTATCCAAATATGTGTTCACCTAGATACAGGTGTTGGTGCAACTGGCCACGGACATGCGTGCTGTCACAGTCATGAGACACCGCCGGATGCATGTGAATGTTGCATGTATTTTCAGGTATACAGCCAATGTTATACTGACGTCACAGAACTCCAAGGCGCAGCCCCCATATGTGAAACACCTCCGTGTAGTACGTGTCTTTAACACTGATAACAGAACAGCACAGACTGCTTCTCCCATAACAGAAAATACGAGCTGCTTTCAGTTGTGTGTACCCGCCCCAGCGTGACTGACACCTCGCTGCGAAACGTCCCCATGGCGACTCGCAATCCAAAAGGTTGTCAGTCTTATACTCATGTCACATGACTATGTAAAAAACAAGAACTGAGTAGACCTCGCATAAATTGTATAGTGTCCCAGAAATAGTTAACGCTCGCTTTCTTGATGTCTCAGCTTGTCTGAACGAAAATTCTTGTCCTATCAGAACCTCTTTACGAAAATAGCGCAGAATAACGTCGAATGCACTCTTCACAGCGCTCCTAACGTGGTACCCACTCCATCACGTGTTACCCTTCCTACTCTCAACAAACGCAAATGTTCTCAACGCTATGTAGAAGCTCCTATATCCTCGTACAAAGGATGTGAATGAATCAAGCATTATGATTGGCTCTTATCAAATTTACCCGCTGAATTACTGTTGTCGTCGGTATCGAAGCACCATCCACCTTTTCTTCCTTTCTGCAGATGGGACTCTCAGAGGTAAAATTATTTTGCACAGATCGCTAAAGTGCATTGGCAGTTGAACCCATAATGTTGTCTATAGATCATCAAATACATACCAGACTCACAAGGATATTGGAAGCCGGGAACATATCTACCAGTGTAACTACAATTAAATATTACGATTGGTGCTACAGTCTGAGACTAATCGATGTGCAGGTAATGTCTCCTCTTGATGGCTGTGCTTCTGGAACGAATCTCAGTATCTATAGTGCACATAAATTTCAGTGTAAAAAATCTCTCACAGTTATCGATGTGCTGAATCTGTACGTACCTCACGATAGGACACACAGTCACCCTCTCTAGTCATGCCACAACATAAACCACAGTAACTTTACAATGCTGTATATACACATTTTACACAACATAAGCCACAGTAACTTTACAATGCAATATGTACACCTTTTACACAATGAGTTCAGTTACCTTTTATATCTGTACCGCACCCAAAAAAATTATTGTATACCTACACTCACACCAGCTATATTTCACAATGCTCTTCAGTCCTCGGGAAGCACCTTCTGCCTTTTATTGTTTTCTACGGATGAGACTTTCAGTGGCAATATACTATTCTACACTGATCGCCATATTGCAGCGACAACTAAACCTCGCAAAGTGCTATACATATTGTCAAATACGGAAGACTCTTACTCAATTACACTGCTCTCTCACTGATGACAGGAGCTTGAATACAAGAACACAAGTATTTTGGAATTGTTTAAGATAATATTATATAATTTTCGCGGTACTTCTCGATATCAAGCACACAGCAGTAGCCTCCCAATCGCTCACGCAACATAATTCTGAAGATATAAACTGGAAATTATTTCTCTACAAACCCTGAAAGTTTAGCTTGGTGGAGCGTGCTCTAGACCACTGAGTAACTAGAAACAAACAGATGAAAAATAATATTTACACCCACAAATACGGATCTCGTTGATGTAACAGATTCCAAATCATCCCTGTAATTTACAAGCCAACTAAGGTCTTTCCCACGTCTAGAGAACAGGGAAACATGTCTTCCAAATGGTTCAAATGGCTCTGAGCACTATGGGACTTAACATCTATGGTCATCAGGCCCCTAGAACTTAGAACTACTTAAACCTAACTAACCTAAGGACAGCACACAACATCCAGCCATCACGAGGCAGAGAAAATCCCCATGTCTTCCACATGCCAGATGCACACACCACAATCGATCTTCTCTGAACTAAATAAAGGTGTGAAATGTGCAGAAGCAGTCAACCAAACAATTTACATGGTAGGGAATAACGGTCTAGCGCAAACGTACCTCCATACACAATCTTCTCAAATTTCCACTTGATCACGAAAGCCGTCCTTCTTACGATCGTGGTCTCAATTGAACGTCATTCGACAATGAGCAAAGTACCGGAAATACACCCTGCTGTTGGCATGGGCTCTGTAAATATAAATATTACTACCTTTCTGACCACTCGATATACTCTTCCCTTTGCTATCACAGTACTCCAAGTCAAATCCATACCCTCCTTACGACCGGACATAGTCATTTCCTTTACATAAACACATATTTTTTAAACCTCATGCTCAAACACAGACCTGTCACGCATCTCTTACTACCAATTTTAATACTTCGTCGAAAGCTGATTGCCTACGATACGAAATAATACTGAGACAAAATTAGCCATGGGTGGACATGTCTCATAAGTTTTTTCCTTATGAGTCCTACCACTGCGTCCTAGAAAGAGAGACGTAATCGACCACACGTTAAAAAAACTCGATCGAAACAGCTACTGCATGTTACTGTCACAAGCGGTCTTGGTTCTACAAGTGCAAACAAGTATCCATGTTAAAAGCTATACCCGCTTTACTAATCGAGGTACGACATTACCTCTGAATGAGGTGGTTTTTTCTGGACAAATACCATGACGGTGATCGTAGGAATGACCACGATGCAACCTCGTGATAAAATTACCGCATTTTGAAAGTGATTCGTCTAGGGAACGTGGTATGTAAGCGGTATTTGCGACTCCCTCACAGCGCCTCAGGTAGATAATTCTATAGTATTTGTAGTGCATTCTCTCTCAGGACCATAGCATAGGTGGAGGGGGGCGTGGCACTTTCCAGCCGAAATTCAAACTTCCCGCCAAAAGCCGCCATCTTGAATGATGTCATGTGCTGTTGCCAAGTATACACACCGCCACCGTGGATGACGTCATCACAGCCATCTTAGATGTATCTGGCAGCAATGCAGAGTCCACCAGAATCCTCCTTGTTCCAATGCTCGTCTTTTCTGCTTTCAGTCACAGTTGACCTTACACCATGTGATGTGGAGCTCTCAGTGCACGTCTCTACGTTGTGTGCCCTGTTGTCAATAAGAAACGCTGCCTTCCGGCATCCTGTGAACAAGCAGACCAATCCTTGTTCTAAAACAGTCTTCACTTTCCAGGGTGCGAGCAATACCCCAGCTATATGTATGCAAAAAGCCATTTGCTAAACACACGACTTCATTGAGAATAATCTCACTGCTCAAAAGTATGCATAACGCAGTGAACATTCTAAGGCGTTTTCCTCTCTCTCTCCACAATAACTGGTGCTGATGCTGAATCACTCACCACAGCGAAGCGGCGAACATCGCATTCCTCGTGGATGCATGACTTATAGTCCGTGAGACGAGAGATTGGTACTGACAGTTCCGGCGGGCAGACGGCGCTGTTGCCGAACGTGGCTCACAGCACGCGGCGCCCTGTCTGCTACACGCATTCTCTAGCAGCAGATATAAAAGCGAGACAAAATCAAGTCGTATTGGTACGCGTGAATTTATTTAAAGTTGATGCTTGAAATATATTAACTCGAAAACTGATAAGAGCTATTTAGTACAAGTATCTAAGATGCTGAAACATAATAAAGTTATTTGTTAAACTTCACAACTGAAATGAAAACTATTTTCGCAAGTTGTTGAACATTAGCAGTTTTGGTTTCCATTGTTAAGTATTAGCATTATTAATTTGTTCTACTACAAGCTACAGAATAATTGGTCAGTATTAAGAGTTATAATCTGAAGAAAGTACTCACAATATGATGATCTGGTTGTAGATCGATAGCAAACTCCCTCCTTACATTCCTGAATACGTTGTAGTTACTGTAATGGAAAAACACCACTCACATCACTGTCAGAATCTGATTTCACATTGTCTTCCTCAGCACTACTCGAACTATCACTGCTCTCTCCCAGATGTATAATTAAATTTTCGATGCATTCTTCCACAACCCCTTCGGTTTTGGCCGCCTCTCTGATGGCACTTGCAGTGCCGTTTACAATTTTAGCCCACGTCTCGCTTGTCACTTTATTGATAGCTGCTGGAAGGAGAGTTTCCACTTCAGAGATCGTGAATTTTTTATTGTTTGCAGCAATGTAATTTTTTATCTGCGACCACACTCCTTCAATTGCATTGAAGTGAAAGTGGTATGGAGGAAGCCGAACGATTTCATGCCCGTGCCTTTTAGCAATCTCGTCAATTATATATGTTGGAAATTGGGGTTTCTTTTGTGCCACAATTTCGAGCAGTTCCGCCTTCCTTAAATCTTCTCTTAAATCTACTTTTCGCCGTTTCAACCACTGAATGATATCGTCTTTTTTTGTTGCCAAGGTTGGTGCCTTATCGTGAACAAAGGAATGATAAGGCGCATTGTCCATAACAATCACGATTGGACTTGTCAGATTCGTCATAAGCGATGTCTCGAACCATTCTTGAAATACTACACTGTTCATTTCTTCAAGATAATCTCCCGTCTTTTTTGACCGAAACATTTTCAAGCAGTTTGGCACAAAACCTTTCGATGTTCCTGCATGTAAGACAATAATACGCCCTCCTTTGCCAGCAGGCACTGCCATTGTCCCCTCGGGCGTTCCATCATTCCAGCCTCTACGTAAAGAATGGCTGGCATTGACCCAAGTTTCATCTAACCACACTATACTTTCGAATTCCACACCAATGATCCTGCGCAGAAATCTGCACCGCCATGCAACTACATCTGTCCTTTCCATTAATATTTTGCGTCCGTTAAACAGTGAATAGCTGAAGCCTATGTCTTTCAACACTGTACGCAATGAAAATTTGCTCCCTTTAAAAATATCGTCTTTCTGAAGCGACACCAGTAATTTAGATAGAGTGGGATGTTCCCTTCTCTTATAATAGCTGTATATATGACGACGAATAGCGTCTTTCTGAAAATCGTCCAAAGCTGTCACCTGCTTATTTCTCGGTCGCTTCTTTCCTGGTGTGTGCAGCTTTGTTGTGCCACTCTCGTCACAATCTACACTATACTGTTCTTTCCATATCTTTACAACAGTGTTCTTACTTATTTTCAATGCTGCTGCAGTTCTCTTCACAACCTGAACAACAGGAATTAAGGGCCCACCTTTCTTTTCTTTCTCAAAGTAATCCCTCACAGAGCACACGAATTCACGGGCCTGGGTGTGTAGCACACTTTTCTTCCTCCGTTTCACTTCTTGTGTTGGGCTGGTACTACCCGCCGCACTAGACATTGTTTACAACGAAACATAAACAAAGAAACACTAAAAGCAACAAAAACGAAATAAACTGCGAATTCAACTTCAGACAAACGACGAACGACCGCACCGCCTGCACGCGAGACACTGGTAAGTTTCATAAGCGCGCACGACCGGGTTTCAGAGCGGCAACGTGGCCCTTGCTACCCGCTCAAAGTCAGGCCGTCATTGGCTGCCTGCCTGCGGTCGCTAGGCAACGGAAAGACACTACCGAGCTGTCAATACCAAAGACTCGTCTCCCAGACTGTAATCACCCTGAAATTGTTATGGTGGGAGACTAGCAATCATTCTGTTCCAGAATCCTCTTATGGTGTCTCTTTGAAGACATCCATACTATGACAGCAGAAGTTTCACTGAGTCACCAAACTATTGTAAACAGTCAAATGATGTCTCCTGGAAAACGGAACGTGTGACTAAATACAGAGCTCGTCTCCTTTGGAAACGATCCAGATTCATCAGGTTTCCATCTCCCACATTTTGTCAGTAAGAAACACCGCCTCTGTCTCGTGATGTGAGAGCAGTTGATGTTGTCAAAACACTTACGGAACTACAACAGATAAGAACCCTCTATTGGTCTTCTTACGATACATGTTTATGGAAACGACTTGCTCCCATGTACCAATATGCGCATATTTAGTGGCAGCTTGCCATCGAATGGAAAAATGACTGTGTGTTTTTGCCTGTATACGAAAGACGCGCATCGTCTCAAATATATGTAACAGCTACGTGCACTAGAATTTATTGAACACTCTCAAACTGAAAATCGGCTGGAGTTATGACTGCTTTTCTTATTATCGTCGTGGCTGTGTGTTTTTGATAGCTGGACGTTTATAGGAGGACAAAAACCATGTTGTACACACACACACACACACACACACACACACAACATCAGCTGTGTACTGGATTCCAAATTTTTCTCTGAGTATTAGAAAATTCCACCATAGATATTTGTTCCTAACAAGTCAGACAACATCACATTTACCGCGATTCTCACGTGCAGTGATCAGTTGTCGTAACTGCAAAGAGCACTAACCAGTACTGTATGCACGCAGTGTAAAATAACGGGTATACAGAATCGGGAAACATCGCTTGAGTGAAACAACACAAGCTTGTGGGGTACCGAAAAGAACCTGAATTATTTTTTAAAAGTATATATTTTCAAAACGTTTACGAAACAAATCAACGTTATCCCCTCAAAATACTCTCCATTATGACTAACGCATTTGTCCAGCCAGTGTTTCTGCTGTTCGAATCAATTTTTGTACTCATCTTTAGAAATGGGTGACAGCTCCTTCCTCGTTTTTTTCTTGTCTTCTTCTGTTTTGTC
Organism: Schistocerca serialis cubense; assembly: GCF_023864345.2. NCBI lineage: Eukaryota > Metazoa > Arthropoda > Insecta > Orthoptera > Acrididae > Schistocerca > Schistocerca serialis. The sequence continues at coordinate 220,340,881 of NC_064642.1, forward strand.
AAACCTGTGTCCTTTCAAGCCCATTTTCATGCGCGGAAATCAGAAAAAGTCGCACGGAGCCATCTTAGGCGAGTAAAGTGCGCGGTACAGCAGAACAATGCCATTTTTAGCCGAAACTGTCTAACAAAAAAAAAAAAAAAAATGGTTCAAATGGTTCTGAGCACTATGGGACTCAACTGCTGAGGTCATTAGTCCCCTAGAACTTAGAACTAGTTAAACCTAACTAACCTAAGGACATCACACACATCCATGCCCGAGGCAGGATTCGAACCTGCGACTGTAGCGGTCTCGCGGTTCCAGACTGCAGCGCCTAGAACCGCACGGCCACTTCGGCCGGCAACTGTCTAACAGAAATGGCTGTGTGTGCAGGTGCGTTGCCATGGTGGAAGAGCCAGTCTCCCGTCTGCCACAAATTGGGAATAGTTACATCTATGCAAACTACACTAGATTCATGTATCACATCTCCCATCTGACCTAATTAGTATAAGGAAGAGAATGTTCTTAGAGAACACAAATAGTAATCAGTACAAAAGATACAATTACTTGGTAAATATTTCAGTGGTTGTAATTTCCATAACTAAACTGACAAAAGAACCCTTTGTCCAAGTTAGCAGTGTTCCAATTTAGTAATCGTTTACCTGTAATGATCATTAGCTTCCGACTGTGCCGTGCGGAGTGGCCGCGTGGTCTAGGGCGCTATGTCACAGATTCCGCGGCCACTCCCGCCGGAGGTTCACGTCCTCCCTCGGGCATGTTCTTGGCATAAGTTAGTTTAAGTAGTGTGTAAGTCTAGGGACCTACGACCTCAGCAGTTTCGTCCCATAGAAATTCACACACATTTGAACATTTTTTCGTACTGTAATGCACAGATAATAAGTGTTATTGAGAGCCAGTTGTTGCCTAAACGTATTAATACTCCTCCTGCGTAATTCATGTCAAATCACAGCACATTACTGTGCTGTTGTCTTCTATCTTATCAGCAAAAGAGAATTTCAGTCTCAAATAAATTTACTAACTTCCTTTATTAAACATGCCAGTACTTGGTACAAATTTGACTTATTAGGCTGACGACCATTTCCTTTTACGTTATCACAATTTACTTCGATTCCCGTTTGTTCTGCTACTGCTTCCTTTCTACAGAAATCTATAGACGGACAAAAATGGTCCGATATCTTTCTGTTACGCACGATCACAACAAAAATGTATCCTTCCACAAGAGTACCATTATCGGGATATTACGAATTGAATAGTAGCCGGTAGTGTTATAAGTTTAACACTATAGTGTTCTCAGCGAAAGGCAAAGATAGTTCAACCATATCCAATAAGATATAGTTCTTCTTCATTTTCCACTACATTCCTGAAACAGAAACATGCTTCTAGATCGTGTTGGATGAATAAAGCAGACGTCTTCGGATTTGTTACATGAAAATACGTGCAGTTCCAGTCCCTGTGCTCTCGACCACTTCGCAGATGATTTAGGTGCCAACAGAATGCTATGTACAGGTGATCGTATCCTCCAAGCCCCCCACCCCCACTATGTAGCCGTTCTGTGATGCTGTTATGAAACGTCCCCTTAGAACAATTATACACGACTGTCCTTAAACTGATACACAATATTTTTTTAGCGCAACGCAATCTGACTTTCAAAAATCCCTGCAAAAGAATGGCCCTGACTAACATTAACCTATAAGTTTCACAAATCACTTACCTCACAAAAATCTTCGCTGCTCAAGCTACTGCAATACAGCGAGCGCCACTACTGCCAGCTAAATAAAAGATTCAAACTATGGAAGGCACTAACTACTGATAGGGATAGTTAGCAAATGAAAGATATTAATAGAGAACAAACAATGTATTTACCTTGATATCATCATATATAAATATAGCAGTTCATGACAAATTTCAAAACTCCGCCATCTCTCTCCCCACATCCACCACTGCTGGCGGCTCACCTCCAACTGCGCAACGCTACGCGCTGTTCACATCCAGCTGCCGCTGCCCAACACTACAATGGCGAGTATTACAACAATGCAAAGCAGCCGTAGACTGCACACAGCACAGCCAGTGATTTTCGTACAGAGGTGGCGTTACCAATAAAAAAACCTAAACAGCCTACTTACACTGTCTTGTTAAATGTGGGTGCAGTTTGACGTGGGACTCTTGGACAATGCAGAGGCCACCTCCTTCGAACGGCAGTACTTGTAGTTTATAAACGCCCACAATACTGGGAGCAGCAGCAAACTCCTAGTCCTTCTATCAGTTTCCGTGTGAAGCGAAGCCTTCCAAATTCAACAATAAGAAACACCACCGTAAGTGCTCACATTATCTTTTTCTACTGCCTTGTGTTGTTGTGGGAGGCGGCACTGTTTAACGGTGGTATTCCATCATGTACACGATTGGCAGATCTATGACAACATATTCTCATTTCCTTCGGGTGGTTAACACATGGCCCAGCCGCATTAACTCAGCTCGTTCTGTTCCTCCATTAGACGCAGAAGGTGTTAGATATAGTGCACCCCGACTTTTGGTCTGTGTATAAATTAAATTGGAACGATCACATAGACAATGTTGGGTGGGTCAAAGAATGACGAACAGTTACAAGAGCTGAAAAAGACTGATGATATCTCTAGCAGATAGGCTCGAAAAAAGCTCATACGGGCAGCTAGTTTCGAAATACGAAGACCGTAGATGTTATTCGACAGTTGGGATGGTAGTCATTAAAATGAAATCTCCAACACAAGTCCATGGCTGAACGGAAAGACGTGATCCAAAGTCGCAGATACCATTTCTTCTGCTAGAAAGCCATAGTATTACTTATAAGATTTTGTGCATATTTTACGATCTCACTCTAATGCTCAAGCTGGCGCTGCACTTTGAGAAATTCCTCACAGAGCACAGCATCCGTTGTACATGATCATTCTCCATCAAGCATAATTCTCCATCACTTACAACTCTGTGGAACTGCCATCACTTTATAAAAATTCGGTAACATGGATGATTTTATTACTACCTTACACCATGTGGCGCCCCGTTTTCTGGCGGCACAATCCTGCACTTCCCACCGAGTGGTTAATACGCGATTAACATGATCACAACCAACGTGCAGTGCACCATTTGTAGCTGATAGTGGAAGAATGTAGTTTTTTAATGAATCATAGGAAGCAATACCGTACCTCGAAACTGCATTTACAACGACGATTTATAGAACCACGTATAGTTTTAATGTGAAAATCGACACTGCGATACTGGCAACTATTTTTTTTGTTTTTGTTTCGTCTTCCTGTAGAAGAAGGCTGCAACATAGAAGTTGATATTATCTTTATTTGAGAATTATGTCTCTCTCCTCCTAAGATGCGCATGTGTAATTAGAAGCCGGCCGCGGTGGTCTCGCGGTTCTAGGCGCGCAGTCCGGAACCGTGCGACTGCTACGGTCGCAGGTTCGAATCCTGCCTCGGGTATGGATGTGTGTGATGTCCTTAGGTTAGTTAGGTTTAAGTAGTTCTAAGTTCTAGGGGACTGATGACCACAGCAGTTGAGTTCCATAGTGCTCAGAGCCATTTGAACCATGTGAATTTGTAATTAGAAACCATCTTTACTCCAGTTTCCTACCAAAAATAAATAAAGTACGCTAATCTAACCATCCTGTCTAGCAGTTGGACGAACTCTGTTTCCCGCCATTTTCAGGGGATGGGTGGTGGTGAGGGATGGGTGACATCATAGGAGTGTGGGAAGGGGTGGTGGAGGTCAACAGCGCTCTCTGGTGTGTGTTGTGCGAGCTAGTTCAGTCGGTCCTTGCGCCTCGAGGCGAGCACACACGTCTCCCAGTTGGGTTACAGGAGGTAGCCCAATTGAGCTATGATTAAGTAAATTAATTAAGTATCCTACCTTCCTCTCCACCACGAACACATTTCCCGCCAAAATAAATAAATAAATAAAGACTGCACCTTCCTCTCCAGTAGCTCAGCAGAGACTGTCTTTTTCCCACCAATTCTCAAATGGGGAAGTGTGGGAGGGGAGAGGGAGAGTCCCACCGTGGTTGTTTTGTGAACTAGGACTCCAAAATTATAACTTCCCGCCATTATTAATTTCCCGCCATTTTTTGAAATTCCCATAATTTTTAACTTACGCTAATTTAAATTTAATCAATTTGCATAATTAATTTAATTAATTTGCCTATCAGTTTAATTAATTTGTATATCAATTTAATAATGCCATTGTCACATCCACATCCCAGGGAGAGAAGGTGGGGAGACCTCCTAAGAAGAGCCACCATTTTGGATAAATCTGACATGCAGACTGTGCCAGCACGAAGTCTGTTACCCTACTTGCGTACTGTTAGTTTGGAAAAGCTCTTCGAATAATACGTCGAGGCAGAAGATTAGTTTTCTTCTGACTTTAGTTCAGAGAACATTATTTAGTTTCTGTTCATGAACTGTAATCAACGCAGGACTGATAGATTAAAACTGTATTCTACAGTTGCTGTAACCAGCATTACCAAAGTTGAGTACTACGTTTTACTACTCAATTTTCTGTGTTACTTTCTTAGTGTGTGTGCTGCCCCAGAACCCACGCAACCATCCTACCACGACATTCTTATTAGCCTTTTGCTGTGGCAGGGAGATTTTCATCAGAGTGGAAGCCTCCAATTCACAATATATATTCACAGAAAGCGATCTATTTTGTAGTAATTATCAGAATATATCGCATTTGTTCCGGGTTGGCGTAAAGTGTCACACCACCCACTGCGCAATACACGAAGCACTGGAGCTCCAGTTCGCGTCTGGAATTCCCTGTGTCCATACGGGTGTGTGATGTTTCAGTTGGTTTCCTTTGTCAGAATACTACCCTGTTTCGCTTTACAGGTGGCTTGCAGCAATTACGTAACTAAAACGAAATTCTGCACATACTGAGTTCTGCATATTGACACGAAACAGCGTATAGTTACGTGATGCCTCGCTGAAGCAAAATCCACACATACAACAGATGCCATACTTTTCCACTGTTAGCAAAATCAGGAATTCACTGCATGCCGCTAATGCTCTAATTTGTTTTTCTTCGTAACCTGTTTATCCATCAGGTCATTAAAATCGAGTAATAATAACACGTATCACGATGCGTGCTCATACGATCCACAATTTTCGACCTACAGGTAATTAGATGTACGTAGGTGATAAGCTTTTTTCGCTATTCTCCTTCAAGGTGTAGCCCTTCGTCGATCCAGAGGGAATTAAACAATAGAACAGCGCAATTTTTATCGAAACTGACGTCTTGCATGAAGTGAGTATCTGCAAAATAACTGAAGAGGACAAAAGTAAAGACGACAGCCAATAAAGGATTTTCTGGAATACGAAATATTGGTGTGTGTGTGTGTGTATGTGTGTGTGTGTGTGTGTGTGTGTGTGTGTGTGTGTATGTGTGTGTTCCACATCTGATTTGGTACGCATATCCCTTACTCTCAGCTAATAGTAGGGGTAAGCTAATAATAGGGGTAAGAACCACCTATCTATAACAGTTCAGAAGATATGACGTCGTAAACATTGAGATGCGTGAAAATCTGCAGCATTGTGCACGACGTTTCAGTTTATAGCTTCTTTGCTATTACCTCTATTCGCAAAACATTTTTCAGACAGGATCCATACATGCCGCTGAATATAGCAACAAAATACATCGTTGTATGACGTAGATCATGAAAGATTACTTCATAAGCACTGAGATGCATCATGCATAAAGTTTTGATACATTTATTCTTTACTAAGAAGACACTCTTACAGTGGAGTCAACTTAAGGAAATCCCTGTCACCTGGCAGTGCCTTTAATAGTTTTCAACTTCGAAGAGCAAACTGCTGTAGACGTATACGGTAGTCGTCTCTAGAGTTACGAAGAGGCGTTGCCATAGAGACGTTTACAAAATTAAGTTGCAGACATGCGAAGCAGCTGCGCTCAGCGTACAGAAACTGTCTGGCATCACATCACGCCGAGTCTGCTGCAGGAGTGAAATTGAGATTTCGTTTCTAAACAGAAAATTGGCAATATGAAGAACCAGGAAATTCAGGTATGTCAGGTGGTACAATATAAATTTAACTGTTAGGAATTCTTTCTGAAAGTACTGTATTGCCTGCAGTGTAAAAGTTTATAACAGTAAAAGAAACGGGACCACTAACAGCAGAGACGAAAAGAGAACAATATATTTTGAGATGTGGTGTCATAGATAAACATTGATGATTAGATGGATAAATAATCGGATAAGGAAGAAATCGGTAGAAAGTGGGTTTTGATAGTGCTAGACCTTAAAGAAGGACAGGTACGTACGACACTTCACGAGGCACAAAGCAAGAGATAATTTAGTAATGGGGGACGTGGGAGATGAATACTGTAGAAGGAGATCAACGCCTGAATGCCGTGAATAGCTTCAAATGGATGCCGTACTAAGATGCGTAAGAATTAAATTCAAAGAAATAGTATCGACTGCAATGGAGAGATTTATACCAAATGAATTAATAACAGACGGAACTAACCTCCGCCATGGTACACAAAACAGGTCAAAACGTTGTTGCAGAAGCAGCAAAAAATGCATTCCAAACTTAAAAGAACGCAAAATCCACAAAATTGACCAAGCTTTACAGAAGCTCGATCTCGAAATCTGTTAGAAAATCCAAAGAGATTCTGGTCGCTTGAGAAATACATCAGCGGCAAGACACAATCAATACCTCCACTGCGTAATAGCAACGGTAATCTTACGGATTGCAGTGCCATTACAGCGGAGTTGCAAAATAGAGTTCTCCGACATTCCTTCACCATGGAAGACGAAGTAAATATTCCAGAATGCTAACTGCTGCCAATATAAGTAATTTAGAAGTAGACATCTTCGGTATAGCAAAGTAGCGTAAACCGCTTAATAGAGGTAAATCCTCTGGTCCAGACTGTATACCAATTCCGTTCCTTTTCGAGTGTTTTGATGTAATAGATCCATATTTAGCAGTCATGTACAATCGCTCGTTGGACCAAGATCAGTGCCTAATGACTGGGAAGTTGCACAGGTCACGCAAAACTCAACAAAGGAAATAGAAGTAATCCGCTGAATTACAGACATATAACACTGACGTCGGTTTTCAGTGGGAATTTGGAACATATACTGTGTTCGATCATCATGAATTACCTTAAAGAAAACAGACAGACAGTGTGCACAGTCCAGAAAACATCGTTCTTATGAATAAAACATGCTCTTTATTATTACGAAGTAATGTATGTTACCGACAGGAGATCTCAGATTGAGTCCATATTTCTACATATCAATTGGGCTATTGGATACATGATTTCTTGACACAAAGGTCACAGTTCTTGCTAATGGACGGAAAATCATCAAGCAAAACAAGTTGTAAGCGTACTGTCATATCGCTGGCTTGGTTGCTGAGTATCTTTGCGGGTAGCCGCATTTTGCAGAGTCGAGCAAGGGGCACAGAACTGTTATGTTGTGTTGCGGGTAGCTCTGCATGTGAGAGGCATTGTTAGTATGGAAGTCGAAGCGTTGCTACTAGTGCTATTACAGTAAAGTGATAAAATGTGCAAATGATTCAGAGGAAAGTGCGTCAAGAAGTAATTAAAAAATGAGCAGTGCCGCCGATAACGTATTTGTGTATCCTCTCACTACGTGTCGTAACGTACAGTATCAGTCATCCGCGCCGTATTCGGTCACCCAGAATGAACTAATGTAACCAGTAAAAATTAGTTCCCACAAAAGGAAATACGGAAGCGTCCGATCTAACCCGTCGGCTTTGACCCATGACGTCACAAATATAGCGGAAACGACAATTCCAATATGGCGGATATAGAAACGTTGCATACGTATCACAAAGACGAAAACACATAGAAAAACAACACACACAAAGGTTTCACAAGAACAATCTGCTAACATTGATAGCAAACAAAGATAATAATAAACAAGTGGTACTCAAGGCCAGGCAGGGGGGGGGGGGGCTGCCCCCCCCCGCCAAAAAAAAAACTCCCAACCTGACCTCGTATTCAGGGCTACGCTACAGATCAATGTGTAGGTCAATCAAAAGATAAAAAAAAGAAACAAATAAAAAAAAGAAAAAAACAATATTGATTCATTAGACATAACGAGTAGCGACAAAACATATAGACCATAAAGATTGAACAATCTAATGGCAAACTGATAAAAGCCTCATAGACGACGTTAAAACAAAAAGTACAGTAAAAAGGTAAACTATATATTACAGGCCCTAAAACTCCTACTAAGGTAACGTCAACGAGGCAACATCTACAAACACGCCACACTCACAAACCAAACTCCGCGCTGTAATGACGTAACACACCACAACACCCTTACGTCACGGGCCAAAGCCGACGCGTGAGATCGGATGTTTCTGTTGACCCCCACAAAATAGTGCAATCATGTGCCAGTGTCTTGCAGCGAGCGCGAGAAAGTGCGTTCGGTCACCGAGTTTCCGCATCATCAACAATCAACCGCGTCGCGACGGTTACGCGCACGATCCTACAAGTGAGAACTGAGACCTGAATAATCAACTCTATAATCGGTGTTATATCATTACTGGTACCAAAAGAAATCTGTGTATGCGTGGCGAGCGTAAGAACTTTCGTTCGATTATTCGGCTTCCGCATCATCAACAATCATCCGCGCCGTGTTCGGTACGCGTACTGTCGTCCAAGTGATATTGTGGACAGATAATCATCTAGAAGTTGGTATCAGACTTACGACTTAGAATGTAAGCAGTGCAACCTGTGATTTATTATCGTCTCAGAATACAGATGTCCATACCAGACGTACGACAGTGTTGTGCTTGACGTTGAGTGGCGCCCCTAAACCCGCTTGCATAAGTATATTCATAATTCCAGGCAATCCAGCAGCAGTGTGGAGCAGAACAGTACGACCGCCGCGGGAGTATCAGGTACGTGGTGTAGACAGGGCGCACAGTCGAAACGACAACCAGTTTAAGGGTCCCCCACCCATTTGTACCCCCAGGCGTGTTACAAAGTGATATCTGGTGTTCTCCAAGAAAGTGTTACAGGTCCCCTGCTGTTTTCTAATCTACATAAGTGGTTTAGTTGACAATCTGAGCAGCTATGTTCGATTCGAGATGATATTGTCATTTACAGTCCAGTAAAGTCATCAGAAGATCAAAACCAATTGCAAAATGATTTAGACAAGTTATCTGTTTGGTACGAAAAGTGGCAATTTACTCTAAATAAGAGAAACGTCTGAGATAATCTTCATGAATACCAAAAGAGATCCGTTAAATTTCGGTTACACGATAAATCACACAATGCTAAACGCTGTCAATTTAATTAAATACCAATGAATAACGATTACGAACTACTGAAATTGGAACGATCACATAGATAAAGTGGTGGGGAAAGTGAACCAAAGACTGCGTTTTATTAATAGTAGACTTTGAAGATGCAACAAATTTACTAAAGAGACTGACTAAATCACGCTTGTCGGTCCTCTGCTGGAGCACTGCCGTGCGGTGTGGAATCGTTACCATATGGGAATGATCCGCGACATCGAGAAAGTTCAAAGAAGGGCAGCTCGTTTTGTGTTATCGCCAACAGGAAACACAGTGTGACGGAAGAACCCTCGGCCAGGCACTTGAGCATAAACTACAGATAGTCATTTATATGTTATGTAGAATCCTCAAGAAAAACCCACATGAAGGAGACAGCTGAAAACTCTTGTTCTATTTGTAGCTGAATATTGCTCATCAGTCAGTACCTAGGATTGATAAATTGGTTCAAAAGGCTCTGAGCACTATGGGACTTAACATCTGCGGTCAACAGTCCCTTAGAACTTGAAACTACTTAAACTAGGACATCACACACACCCGTGCCCGAGGAAGGATTCGAACCTGCGATCGTAGCGGTCGCGCGGTTCCAGACTGAAGCACTTAGAACCGCTCGGCCATACTGGCCGGCAATTGATAAATGATATAGACATCTTAGTTCCATTGCACTATCTTTGGCATCAAGTCAAGTGTTTCCCAGGTAGGGTGTATCAGCAGTTCGGTTGGGACGGAGCAGCAGTGAGGTCCGGCAGCCCGAGGGGAATGCTGGGACTGCTGGTGGCATGCAGGCATTGCCAGATCGAGGGGCTGTAGTTGCGAGGGCCAGTACCTCGTTGCCCAGCGGACCCAGGACATATGAGTTGAGTGAACATTAACCCAGCAGTAAAACCTCCACTATTTTGAGATCACGCCGTTTGTTCTTGCATTGCTGCTCACAGGGTCGCTGAGACGAAGAGCAACGAGTGGAATGTTTGGAGCTGGCGAAAGTAATAAGCTGTCCTCCACTTCTTATTATTAATCATTGAATTCCTTGTGTTTATTGATGAAGTTCTACCAGCGGTATTTTTCTGCCTATTGGCCGCTAACGCCCCAGTTACCTGCACTGGAGGTTAGTGTATTCTCGTGGCAGTGTACCTTTCCTCGCCTTGCTGCTGCTGTCCGGTTCGACAGCCTCCTTGATTGTGGTTTGGATATTTTGTTCTTTTGGAGTACCTTGGTCGTAGTGGTTCCTACTGCTTCTGGATGTTCTAAACACCAGATTCTGAAGACGTAGTGCTGTCCGCCAGGTTCCGCCTTGCCTGGGTTATTCCATCATTGTGTTGGTTACCAGCCGTTAGGTAGATTTTGCAAAAGTGTTGGTCAGTGTTTAAATAGTAACTAGTTTGAGTTTCCATCCGGTTAAATGAATACAACGCTTGGCTGCCTGTCTCATTGGTTACGAAGTTGAGCGACCTTCCCAGGCCGATCCTTCGAGAACTGTGTGAGGTCCATTTCTCTCGTGATTTGGTCAGATTGTGATGATTGTTTTTTTTTTTTAAATATTTTAGTTATGAGTTATTTCTACTGGGACCTTCAGCCAACAAGTAATTTGAATCTCTGGTCAATAAGGCCTTCAGCCGTGAATGCAATTTTTGTAAAGTATTGTAACCTCCCCACAAAATAAAATAACATTAATAATATTCACATTTAGTGTAACCTCCCCACAAAATAATTTCCGTAACCTCCCAATAGTAAAAACAATATAATTATTTATTTCATTCAGTGTAACAGCCCAACAGATAAATTCCCTAACCTACCAATAACACAATGTGACCAACCTCTCAATTAAATTGCGACTCACTTATAACCTTTCAATAATTGACTGTGAATTTAAACTAGTAAATTTAGAACGTCAGCAGTGCTGCGTCATGGCCCTGAAAATTCATTCTGAATAAATTGAAAAATCTTACCTCAATTAGGTCGCCGGATAACGCGTACATATCTGCTCCTATAAGAAATTTTTCTGGCGCAGCTCTGTGCAATGCTCCCCGATAGATTTGTCATGCATAAAAAGAAACAACTGATTTTTCCTTTCAATAAACGGGATGACCAAGGATTGGAGAAATTAGTAAATTCTTTAAATTGAGTTGAATGATTGTGGAAAGTTACTTTTTATGAGAAAGATTATTATTAAGAGATTTTTTTTAAAAACCTTTATATAGGACTTGATATAACAATGCTACATATGCGCGAGGCTGCTTTTACCTTATACTACAACGCTCAGGCACCACCATCGCTCCATCACGACCGGCCCAGCCAACACGATACACCAGACTGCTAGCTACTACTACAACTGCTACACAGTTCCTACTGCACTCAACACTGCTCTTTCGTCTCAGATTCTCTTACAGCTTACATATCGCAGGCAGCACGTGAGCAATCCATCGAAATTACATCTGCTCGAGTGCGCTAGCAACAAATTCCTTAATCATGGACCTCTTACATAACCCTCCACTTGGGGGGGGGGGGGGGGGCAAAAATTTGGCAGCGATGGTGAGTCAATTGGACTTGCCATGAGCAACAAATTTTTCTATAATCTATTTAATTAACTAAGTCTACAGTCACAGAGTATATACATTATTGATATGTGCAGAACGTATTAAGAAATGAAATAGGGTGCACACGCACTGAGTTCAGAACATATTAAGAAATGACAAAATGTATACGCAATGAATACAAAATATATTAACAAATTACATAAAGTGCACATGCACTGTAAAACTCTTTAGCATTTTTACAAGAACTGGGTACATTAAGAAATGAAATAAAGTGCACACGCTTTATAAAAGTCTTAAACATATTTGGGACAACTAATATATTAACAAATGAAATGAAGTGCACACGCATTGTAAAAATCTGTAACATTTTGCAAAAACTGAATACATTAAGAAAAGAAATAAAGTGCACACGCACTGTAAAAGTTTTTAGCATCTCTTTTTTTATATAAGAACTGAATACATCAGGAAATGAAATAAAGTGCATACACACTGTATAGGTCTCTAACATTTTACAAGAACTAGGAAAGGAATGGGAAGGACAGCATCATGGTTGTACCACAGTAGGTGGCACATAGCTGCACTGAAAGTCCATATCTTTCTACAGAAGCACAACACCAAGTGAGCCACTCTGAAGTTGTCTTCCCTGCAGTATTTATCAGTGTAGCCAAGACACTGAAATGTTGTATTAATATTCAATGTTATCATTTTGGTTGTACATTAGGTACACCAAACAGTAGGACCATAATAACACCTCCATCGTTCAAGGTGGTAGACAGCTTGATATCTCAACACCACATTCTTCTAGAATCCATTCTCTTACATCAACGTAGAATTAGTGCAAAAACCAAATACAGTGCACCATGATCATGAGGATCGGCAGGACAAACGGATATTCCAGTAATTGCTGGTAATTAGGTCAGAAGGTGAAGGACACATTAAGTTTTATGCTAGTCATCACTCAGAATTACACTAGTGTATCAACCGATTTGAGTAATTATTGGCACTCATTGGCTAGTTACTAAACATTTACATACTATATATGGAGTATTACAGGACATTATTCATAAGTCATCTCAATACAGTAATTATGGGCATGGCATGTATGCAGAAGTCATCTTATTCCAGTATTCATTGGCATCATAAATCATCTCATTACAGTAATTATTGGCACTCATTGGCCAGTTACAAAACATTTTTTTTGCATTATTCAGAAGTCATAATTCAAAATGAGTTAATTATTGGCATAGTATTTATGCATAAGTCATCTAATTACAGTAATCATTGTATAGCATTTATAGAGTATTACAAAACATCATTCATAACTCATCTCATTATAGTAATTATTACAGAACATTATTCATAAGTCATCTAATTACAGCAATTATTGGCATCATAAGTCTTCTCATTACAGTAATTAGTGGCATAGCATTTAAGCATAAATCATCTCATTACAGTAATCCTTGGCATCATTTCTCATTACAGTAATTATTGGCACTCATTGGCCAGTTACAAAGCATTTTTTATACATTATTCAGAATTCATCATTCAAAACAAGAGTTATTGCATGTAGCATCAAGCTGCTAGTGTTTATATAAGATATCATGTAAGTGACATAAGACATATTTAAAATGTAAGACATTGTAACTATTACTCAAGGTCTGTAGTTGATAATACATAGATATAATGGATTCAATACATCAGAGAAATTTGCATTATATTTAGGACTAGAAATATAGCTTAAACTGGTAGCATTATTTAGTTGTATACCGGTAATAGTTGGGACTGGTAATATTTTTTTTTCCCTAGCAATGCATTGCGTTGGGATCGATAATTAATTGCTGGGGCATAAAAATATTTGCTTTTGACTTATTGCTGGAAATAAGGACTAATAATGTCATTCGTTGTGATTCAGCTGTAGCAAGGTTATGAAACAAGTTCAGTATATGTGATCACATTTATAAATGATAGACACAACTGGGTAAAAAAATGCAAGTACTAGAACAGATTTAATAATTAACTGCTTACAGCACATTAGTATCATGAAAAGCTTCTCCTGGAAAAAATACAAAATGGAATCTCGAGCTGAAAGAAGAAATGTGTTCATATTATGCTGAAAAGTAGTAAACTTCGAATTAACAAGTAATGAAACATGTACTCAATATGTATGTACTCCAGCTGTGTTTCCCAAAACATTCACTCATTATACTATGCGACATAAGACAAACTGTCAAAAGGAACTGCAACAAATACTTATATAAGTACACAGCATTTCTTAACTAACAGAAAATATATAAACTTCATCCTTATTATCATCTGCAAAGAAAAACTTCATTATTCATATT